>NC_083724.1:57191753-57805389 GCF_028564815.1 Eubalaena glacialis | reverse complement strand
ACACAAGGCACTGCTCTAAGTGTTAACATATTTACCTCTTAGGATAGAGGTAGGCACTATTCTATCCCCATTTTACAGATGTGGCACAGAAGTTAACTTACTTGGACAGGAGTAAGAAGCAGAGACATGACTCAAACTCTGATCACCTGGCTCTAGGACTTATAATCTTGCAAGGATTGACAAACTCTCTTGCTCTTAAGCACGTTATACAAACCAAGTTGTTTGTAAAAATCAGTATTTTTTACAATATTTTTTTTTACATGTTGACTAAGTAAGTGTTCATAGCTAACTAATGAAGTATGCTTTAATTATAAATCCTTTCTTTCACAACTTTGTTTTCTGTTGAGTACTTAACTCTTCTTTTTGGTTGCTACTTGCTTAATTTTCCATGTGCATATTAATTATCCCCATTCTGCCACAGTTGTTAAAACTCTTCTACGTTCAGACATTTCAGGTACTCTACTAGTGTTCTGGGTTGCAAAACATCTTCTAGAGACCTCTGTCCTATTCTAATTTGGAAAACTTGCTCTTCAGGCTTAGACCTGTTCCACAGCTGTCATGCTGGGATCTCCTTTCATTACTTCCTGCGTTGAATCCTATTTCCTGAATACCATGTTTTCCTCTTTCTTGATTTAAGCCTTGAGTGGGGTAGAAGTGATTAAAATCCTCTTTCATATAAATAAACCAATCCTCTTCTTCTCAGTTTTATTCCATATGCCTACGTCCAAAGTACCTGGTAAATCCAAGGTCTGAACCTTCCAAAGGTTCTTCGATGTCAATTTACTTGCTTGTTGTTGGCTTATCCTTAGGTTTCAGCTTTTTCTGGCCTAAGTTAGGCATCATTTACCCATTAGCTTCTTACCTTCCAAAATTTTGTTGCTTTCTCTTCTGTGTCTTACTTCTATCACATTTTTTTGTCCTCAGGGGTTTATGCATTTATTCTTTTACTGTCTTCTAGGAGGGTGTAAGAAGGAGTGGAGACAAACATGCAACTTAATCTGCCATGTTTAACCTGAAATCTTTATTCACCTTTAGTTTCATTTCTTACTACTCACCATATATCTCCTACACTCCAGCCATACTAATCTACCCTCAGGTAACCCCGTATTTTGTACCTCCTTAACCTTGGTATCCTGTGGTTCTCCTTCAGGAATACAGAAGTATCTTCTCTACCTTATAATCTCAGAACTTTAGGTACTCTAAAAGCTAGTTGTGCATATTTCTATCACAGAACTTACACTGTAAAATAGCAAGTTTTCATTGAGAAGCAGATACCACGTTCAAACTTTAGTGTGTTTGGGATATACCAGGCCTACAGATGTTTGGAAACATGCAACTCATTAAATAGAAAAATCTTTTGTATAACTAAAGCTCTTAATAAAATGTAATAAACTGTGACCACTGTGTTTTAGGGTAGTTAAGTGGCAACAAAGAATTCTATACAGAGATAATAAGAAAAAGGCGTTTTAAAGATTACGTTTTTGGATTTCTTAAAACGAAGAAACTTGTAGTTAGCTCCACTGTTACTTATACAAGTACGCAAGAGAAAGTCTTTTTAAGTATAGGCAGCCTCCAACACAGCATTCCCTGCCTCCCATGAAGTCTAATGTATGGCTGAAGATAACCACTGCAAATTCTACAAATTGGTCCAAGCGCTGACTTCTTCCAGCATTTGCACTGGCGAAAACTGCAGGAGACTGTATGAAACATTTTGGCAAGTGTTGGAAGCTTGAAAAACTTCTAAAACAGGGCTCAAGATATCCCCAAAGACCTGAAGCAGAGAGGAAGGAACATACCGAAGCTGACTACACTGTGCCAAGAGCCAACATACAGCTATGGAAGGATAAGACTAGGGTCCTTTTTTTCTCTTATTCTACATGACCTTCTGTTCTTAGAACCTGAAGTCAAGGTATTACCCCAATACAGGTATAAGATTATTCTAGTTAGCTACTCTGCATCTTTGAGAATTTAGAAACACTTTGGTGTTATAAAGTCTATATTCTCAGATAAGCCTTAAATATCCTTAAGCTTGTTTTCCCAGTAACATTTTCATTGCTCCAAATACTCTTTAGATGTCTTTTAGAGATATCCTTCAGAGTACATGCTTTTGATTATCCTGAACTATGTGACATTTTAGCAAAAACCAATTGTGTTTTCAATTAACAGATCATTGAGTAAAACCTGGGGAATTAAATTTCAGGGAAATTGATTAAGCACAATTTTTAAAACAGGTTTGTTATAAAATAGTAAAATTGCATTTCCTTAGGTGACTTGTAAGCTAACTAATCATTTTAGAAGACTCAAGCTGTATTAAGCAAAGTACTATCACTGAAACCTTCCTTCAAAACATGGCTTCCTGGTGTTAAAATGCTTAAATAAGGACAACATTCACCTGGAGGCATGTTCTAGTTTAGCAAATCTTTAATGTCATACTACATGCAAAAAGAAAGCATTTCTTAATCTAATAGATAACATTACTCAGTTTCACACCTTAAATGTAAAGCTTACTCACAGACAAAAATAACTTACTTAAAACTGCTTACAGTAGGACTTTACATATTACATGGAAATAAATCTCACTTGTACAACATGTTAACAATGGTGTATAACTGTTTTAATAGTGGAAACAATGTAATCAGGTTAAAAGATACCTATGCCAAAGATAAATTATTTAAGAGTACTTACCAAAATAACCTGGCTTTACTAATAAATGAAAAGCAGAAAATTTCACTATTATTACTGGATACTTTTCAAGGTTATTGGGGGAAAAAACAGAACATGGTCAAGTAGGTATTTACAGATGAGGAAATTAAAGCTGAACGAGTTCAAAGAAAACAAAGCAAAAAACTCAACCAAAGACCTAGAATTCAAAGCAAATTCTGATTCTAATGACTAAAACTATAAAGCCTATAAGAGAACCAATGCTCTGTATACTTAATAGGCTCCTGGCTGCCTTTCTGAAAAGCAGATTCCTGGGCTCTACTCCAGGCCCACCCAATGCAGGGAGTAGGGGTGGGATTTGGTATCCCTCAGGAATCTGCATTATAAATACCGTACCTGGGTGAATCCGCAGTGTTGCTGACCATCATTTTGAGAAACACTAATGTAAAGGAATGATGTATAAATTTGAAAAGGTGAAATCAACTGATATCTGTAGTCATTTTAACTGATACCTGTAGCCATTTTTCCAAGGACCAAGTGATCTTTTAACACAAGAGAAGAGCAACAATAAAGTCAAAGATCTAACTTCTTCTGCCCTCCTTTTGATTATCATCCATTCAGAACACTGCAAGTCATAGAAAGAGGAAATATTCTAAGTCTTTGGCAAACATGTCAGTAACAACCAAAAAACAATGGGGGAGACTGGTCACTGCACCAGGGTTCTGAAACTAAACCTCTCATTTATAGCTCCTTACTCAAGATCAACATGACATTCTGATTTTTAAAAATCTTATTCCTTTTCTCCCATGAAAACCCAGACATCATTAAAACATTTTTGGGATTCCTTTAGAAATAGATCACATCAATACATTCAAGAAAATCAGTTTTGTTACTTTATAGAACAGCAACTTTTATCTAAAAATACCACTTGATTTTTTTCGAAATTGGCTCAGTGACTTCTATTTGCAGTAGCCATAATTAAGAATACTCAAAAGCATGCACCACAGGCTTAGAATAGCTCAAAAAATCTTAAAAGAATGCTGGCAGCAACGACAACATTATCCTAAGACGTTCGCCAGAAGAGCTTTTAATTGTAGCCTAGCGTAAGTTACCCTCCAAGTTCTAAGTGATGCTATGACATTTCCATTTGATCTCAATCCCATGGTAGAATATTGACACGCTGTTAAAAGCAGCAGTTTAACCTATTTGGTTTAAAAATCCTTTGAATACTAGCGAGCTATGCATTTTCCTTACAGAAAAAGACACACAGGTGTTTATTGATTTAAGGTTTCTGTTCTGTGACATAACTGGAGAGAATGACAGAAATTTTTAAATTATGCAAACATAACTGCTTTATAATATTTTATATATACTTATTTATACATTAAGGTATTTTATAAGCATGCTTCTTTCAAAATGAGAGGTAGTATGGTAGAGTGGTTCTAAGTATGTGCTCTTCTGAATCTCAGTCTACCACTTATCACCTATTCAATACTAGGTATATTAACTTCTCTAAATCTCAGTTATTCCCTCTTTACACTTACAAAAGTATCCACTTCATTGATTGTTTAATGAGGATTACATGAGATAATCCAGGAAAAGTACTTGTATAGTGCCTGGCACATAGTGTTGTTTTAACAAGAGAATTATTGAACCATGCTTTAAAAAGGGTACTTCAGAATAATCTACTAAAAAGTCAAAACAAAAAGAGTTTTTGTTTCTGAGGTAAACTGACATTTCTATTTGAAATGTGAACACTATGGAGCATGAAAGATTATATAAGTAGTTTTCATGTCACTATGAAAACTCTCTCTCATGTTTAAAGATTTCAACTTTGCCTAGCCATAGACAATTCACTAAGATATGATACAGAAATAAAATAACTTTCATAAGCATTTTCCCTCTTTATATATATATACTTCCTTGTTCAAACTACTATGTGTTTTCTAGCTTACATTTCTCTTTATAGAAATCAGCTCCAATTTATAAATCAAGGTCTCTAAATTAGAACACTAAATTTAATAAAGCAATTTAAAAAACCAAGTCACTAACAAGACTAGTATTCCCAAATTCACCTTTTTAACTGACCTGTAAATGTACCTGTTGAATCCTTAGAAGAAGGTATATGGGGAGATTCTGAGATCTAGTTTAACCCTAAGCCCAATTCAGAAAGCTTGTCTTAGAACTATTGACTGATGCATTTAAGAGTCTAATTCAACAGGAAAGCCAGAACTAGATCTCAGAACAAATATTCAACTACTACAGAGTATTCTCCCCCACTCAAGAATTTACCAATACTTAACGGTTGATGGAGCAGACAGAAGAAATAAAGAATACTTTTTAAACAGTGGTTCTGGAGCTAATTCTGCAAATACTGCTCCCATGTTAACCTTTCCTTTTGTATGGTCTGGGTTGGGGTTTGAGTTCTTAAGAGGAAGTGCAAGTTTGGGGAATTCAGAGAAATTATCATCAAGTCAAAAGAAACATTATGTGAATGATAGTATACTAAAATTGCCACAAAACTCAAAACAGAATATTTCAATTGGTTAAAAAGGAATAAAAAGAATGTACCAATACAACATAAAAGATAAATTCTCCACAAACACATGATGGACACTGCTTTCTATGTTAGCCAAGGTACAGATAAAGACTGCATAGTGGAAAATGGTCCCTCATTTAAATGATACAGATCATTTAGCTGGAGTGAAATATAATTTCTTTTAGAAAAAGACTTAACTAATCCTTTATGTATATGGAAACAAAATGGAAAAATCAACAAGCCATAAGCCACCTATAGAGGTACTAAAATAAAGATGAATACTCAGATTCCTCAGGTACTATATATCATCTCCAGCCTTTAATATATTTACTATGTTTAAATTGTCATATCAACCCCTTTCCCCCATATTGGTTCTTAGTAGCAACTGATAAGGCTGTACAAAAGGCAATCAGTGAGTGGTTCTTAAACTTGAGTATACATATTAACCACCCAGAGGACTTATTAAAACACAGACTGCAGGGCCACCTCCAGAGAGCGATTCATTACATCTGGAGTAAGTACAAGAACTTGGATTTCTAACAAGTAATGTTGATGTTCCTGGACAGGACTATACTTTGAGAACCACTAGTCTAAGGCAGTGGTTCTCAACCATGGCTACACATTAGAATCACAGAGGAACTTTTGAGACAGCAATCCCCTGAGGTCCCAAAGATCAATCATACAAGAAGTTCTGGGGGTGGGTCCTAGGCACTGATATTTTTAAAGCTCCCTAGACAACTAATGTGTACCTAGGTTGAGAACCGCTAATTAAGAGGAATCTAAACTAAATCCACTAAGAACAGATGTTTCTTAATACAAAAGCAGGGTAAGGATTTAAGCCTTTATCTGTTGATAAAGTAGCCAAATGATGAGTAAAGATTAAATTCAGTAGTGTGGCCTCAGTTGCTTACATACCCAGGGTTTAACTCAAAGTTGTATGAGTGCTGTCTGCTTTAAAACCCAGGCCAAGTCTAAAGCAAGTCTTTAGGTCATACAAAATCGTTGACCTTTGAAGTTATGTAGGCTATTACCAATTACATGTACCCTGTTTAAGGCAGAGTGGCAATAATGCATACTGGTTAACCCTTAAGCTCTGGAGTCAGACAATTTAACAGATGTTACCTCTGGCAAGTTACGTAAGTAAGCCTTGGTCTCTTCATATGGGAGTTAATGTAACTAACATTATAGTTATTCTAAAGATTACATGAGCATTCATGTAAGAAGTTAGCTCAGAGTCTGGCACATAAGAGTTAATGTGATTAAATAGCTGTAAGCTATGCTACAGACATATTAACCTACCAGAAACACTAAGGTAATGATTGCCCCTTTCCCAGTCCACTTCCCTATCAGTCAAGATCATGGCTCATCACCACAATTAGCTTCAGGATCTCTACTCTCACAAGACTGCAGTCACAGATTTGTGAATTTAGATGTTCAGGACCCTTAACATTTTTAAACCTTAAATAACTACAGAGAGTAACTAACTAATGGGAATAAAGACAACTTTTAGAAAGCTATGGAAATATACAGTACAAGCTTACTATGAAATAAGGGAAAATTTGATGTTCTTTTTCTTTAATTCACCATTTAACCACTCCATGGGTTTATAATTGCCTATATTACCTTGACATTTGCTCACTTCTGAATCCCCTTCCCTTTTGTTTTCTGCCCAAAATACCACTAAAAACAAAAGTTTCAAGCAGGCGTAGTCATTCTCCAATAAACACACTTTAGGGGTGTGATCATTTTGTGATGCATAGAAATATTGAATCACTATGCTGTACACCTGTAGCTAACATAATGTTGTAGGTTAATTATACCTCCTATACTATAGGATGGCTCTAATCAAAAAAAGTTTTGGTGAGGATGTGGAGAAATTGGAACCCTCATACACAACTTATGGGAATGTAAAATGGTGCAGCCACTTTGGAAACAAGTCTGGCAGTTCTTCCCAAGGTTAAACATAACTGCCATACAACCCAGCAATCTTGCTGCCACATACATGCCAAAAAACGAAAACAAATGCCTACACAAAAAAATAGTACATGAAGGTTCCTAGCAGCAAAAAGTAGAAAACACCAGTGTCCATAAACTGACAAATGGATAAATAAACAGTGGTAATATGGAGCATTATTTGACAATAAAGGAATATGGTACTGATATAAGCTCCAACATGGATGAACCTTGAAACATTATGCTAAGTGAAAAAAGCCAGTCACAAAAGACCACATGTTATAGGATTCCACTTATATGCAATGTCCAGAATAGGCAAATCCAGAGTCAGAAGATTCCCGATTGCCTATGGCTGAGAGGGGTTGGGGGAAGGGCTGGTGGGGGTAGGGAAACGGGGAGTGACTGTTAATGGGTACGGGGTTTGTGGAAGACCAAAATGTTCTAAATTAGATTGTGGTGACTGTTGCACAGTCCTGTTAATATACTAAAAAAACACTGAATTTTACACTTTAAATGGGCGAATTGAATGCTATGTGAATTATACCTTAATAAAGCTGCTTTTAAGAAGTTAAAACTTTACAGAAGATTTAAGAATCCGTTGGAATCTAAATCTCTAAAGTCTAGATTTAATATTTGTACTGCTAGCTCTTTCTCCCAAAGTACTTACTGGATTGGTTTAATTCTAAAAATACAAAGCCCTTGCTAAGGCAAGGGTGATGACAGATGAATAGTATAGAATAGCCATCATGAAAAAACAAAACAGAACAAACCCACATATATGTTCTTTGTAGCAGGCACTTTGATGTTAACTCCACAATTTTGCTTTATATTATTTGCAGTAGGAAGCTCTCAATTCAGTCTATGTTCATCAAGGAATCTATAGAAAAGGGACCCCTGAAAACAGTAAAACTCTTAAACCTTAAAACATTTCAAACAAATCTCTTAACATAACCTGCTTTTTATGCACTTAGAATATTTGTATCTATAATTTTGAGAGGAAAAATGGAATAAGATTAGCAAACAAATGATTTCACTGAGATTCCAGAACAATATCAACTACTAGATTTGGCTTTTGGGAGTGTTGTTTTGTGGAACACATCTACCTAATAAGTAACATTATAAATCTGTAATACGTATCACTCCTCACAGATTAAAAATTGTTTTTTAACTCTGCTCTGACTGGAGTGGGGATTGAAGATGCAGAGTAGTATACCTACTTATCTTGTTCTGAGACAGCAATGCTTTTAATGAAATTCATTTCAAAGACTGAGAATTCATTTGGTCTGGTTAATATATTAGGACCTGTAGGTCACTATAAAAGTAACTTTTGAACAGTGTCATTTTAAACTGACAAACACTGCATATCCCAGAAGAATTCCTCAGACAGGTTCCTTGGTCCCATGTACAGTACCTCTCTGCACTGGCTAAATGACAGGCTGTTCAAAACGCACTGCTGCACTCAGAGTTTGGAGACAATTAAGCAGATTACTTCCAACTTAATCTATGAGAAAAATGAAGTTAATTCACTGAAAGAAATGTCAGTACTAAATTAGAATCATAAATGGAATGGGATGGCAGCCTATATGTACTTAAAGTCTATTAAGTACAAAAAAATTGTCTGAGAAATACTGTTTTGGAAGTAAAAATTAGAGTGATTGGATTAATGACCTCTCACTTTATTTCCCTTTGCAATGTAACATTTCTAGTAATTCCCCCTGTCTAAGGCTGAAGATAGCCAACGCTTGTTTTTGTCTCCTTCTCAGTGCAGACCATTCTCTATCTTTAGAGATTTGACTGGTAGGAAGTTTACGTTATCCTGAAACGTACCTTCTATGTTGTACAGAACTTTCACCCAGAGCTTTTAAAATATGAAAGCTATCTTGATCCCAGTCTTTTCAATGTAAATACTTAGTTCTTTTAGCTATTCTTCATGTTGATTTTACATTTTGACTTCTACTCTAAAGATGCACCAGGTCCTGTTGGTATTATTCTTAAAGCACGAAGATGGAAAACAATATTCCAAGTAGAGAATAACCAGCCCGGTAAAACGGTAGCACCACCAGTCTTGTTCTAGATATCTTACTTCTAATAAAACATCCTACAGTGTAACTATTTGATAGCTACATTCTATTGACTAAGTTGGAGCTTACTACTCAATAAGAATCTATTACTACTGCTAAGCCCTATACTCTACAATCTGTCTTCAATGCATCCTCCGTCCAAGAACGTAAGAACTTGTTTAATAAGTTATTGAAATTAACACGAACTTGACTATAGTTTTTAACTTTTCTGATAACCGTGACGAATGAAACCTTAACAGGATTCTTTATCACATCCATATAGGATCATGATTTTTTCTAGATGCTTATACCAGCTTTTTGTTATCTGGGACTCTTATCCAGAAACTCATCTATTTTATTTATTTCATACTTTACTCTGTATAGTCCTTTTCTCTTTTTGAAGATATGAATGACATTTACTAAGCTTCTGATATCTTATGTCTCAAAGAAAGTTCAGCTACCATATCTTTAAGTTGCCAGCACTGAACCAATTCCATCATGTAAAATTATTTTGGACAGATAATTTTAGTCTTCTCATGCATGTTGGGTTTAGACTAACATTCATTCTAATCAACACAAACTTCATTAAAAAATAACCAGGGCTTCCCTGGTGGCGCAGTGGTTGAGAATCTGCCTGCCAATGCAGGGGACACGGGTTCGAGCCCTGGTCTGGGAAGATCCCACATGCCGCGGAGCGGCTGGGCCCGTGAGCCACAATTACTGAGCCTGCGCGTCTGAAGCCTGTGCTCCGCAACGAGAGGCCGCGATAGTGAGAGGCCCGTGCACCGCGATGAAGAGTGGCCCCCACTTGCCACAACTAGAGAAAGCCCTCGCACAGAAACGAAGACCCAGCACAGCCAAAATAAATAAATTAATTTAAAAAAAAAATGATTTACTTTAAAAAAAAAAAAACCAAATAAACGCTAAGATATTGTGATTTATGTTCTAACATTGTACCAAACTCAGGTCTATCCCTTGGAAAGTCTTATTCCAAAACCAACTAAGAGCCCCTAAAACTGTAAAAAATTTAATAAGCCTTAGTTCACTTAGTGTTTAAAGCTTCTTACCCTATTTCTACACTGTGCCATTCTATACAATTTTTTTTTTTTTTTGGCCAAATAATAACTCCTTTATTGGCCAGAATCAGGTCCCAGGTAGCAGGTTTCTGAGTTATTTCTTCTTTTCTCCAAGAAACAGAATAAAAACTTGAAGCAAATCAAGAACTCTACTTGTTGACAGCCGATATACAGATAGCTTAAGTCCTCCACTCTTGCTTCTTCGCCATGGTATTCATAAACCCAGACACTGGTTACTATTAACACATCAACTCCAATCCCTTTCTATCCCAGGCTCGATTTACCAATATTGCCAGTCCTGGCCAATCCCAGATCTTAATACTCATTCTAGTTGTTGGTTCTATTATCATCTACTATGGTAAAAAACAGTATGATTGCACATTTGAAATAAGCCATGTTGGCAAGTTAACTACAACCATAAGAAGTATCAGAAAAGATGAAAGGGATCTACTTTTGACCCCTTTCCAGGTATCCTGGAAATCTGAGTTGACACCAATCTTTTATACCATTTTTGTTAAGAAAAATCCAAACCATTTTAGGATCTTGAACTCACACCTGATAAAGACTTGGTTTCATACTTTCTATACATATTAAAATGTCACTTGAATGAAGGCAAAGATCATTTAGTGTTGAATAAACACTACATCTTTCCCCATAGTAACTTTTACACTAGGATTTTGAAAATAGGTAAGGAAAATAATTCAGTGTTAAAGTCTAAGCCGTCAAAGCAAGTTCTTAATACTGTTATCACATGAACATTTAAAAACATTTTGTTGTATAAAATGGATGACTAATAAGAACCTGCTGTATAAAAAAATAAATAAAATAAAATTCAAAAAAAAATTTTTTGTTGGGAGACAGGGATTGGGAAGTGATTGCCGGGCATATAGTTTTTTGGGGGAAAATAAAAATGTTCTAAGAGTAGTGTGTGATAATGCACAATCCTATGAATATATTAAAGATAGTGAATTGTACCCTTTAAATGTATAAATTTTATGTGAATTATCCCAATAATAGCTTGTAGAAAATATTTCAACCTCATTCTAAAGGCTATTACAGGGACTTCCCTGACCGTCTGATGGTTGAGACTCTGCACTTCCACTGCAGGGGGCATGGGTTCGATCCCTGGTTGGGGAACTAGGATCCCACATGCCCCGCGGCATGGCCAAAATAAATAAATAAATGAATGAATGCTATTACATTACACACTGTTATATACTTTCTAGAATATTATTAAAATACATAGCAAAAACCCTAATAGAGGACCAGACAAAGAGAAATCCTTACATGTTGAATTAAGCCAGGTATTAGGATACCCAAAACAACAAACCACTTAGGAGCCAGATGCTAAATGTTGACGAGCTCTTATTATATTACAACCACTAAACAAACAAAAATAAAAACAAATGGTACTAGACTGAACATGACCCCTAGATGATTTCTTCTGAAAGACTATTATTTGAAAACAATCTTGAGATGGAAGATTTTGCTTCTACAAACAAAAACATGAATGAAGTCCTCAATAGCATGAGCACTTACTCATCATACTCGATACGATAAATAACGTCTTCATCAGCAGCAACAGAATCTGAATTAGACGTAGAGGGTACATGGTCCAATTTATTTGTGTTCTCTTTGGAATTATGATTTATATTTCCATTAGTCCTTTTATAAGAACTGCCATTCTTCAGTGGAGTTTTGCCACGTGAGTGTCCATCAGAAGCTCTAGTAACACTATGTATACGTGCTTCAAACCAAGCACCAAGGGCAACATCTCTGGCATCCACCAATTCATTTACCTAAAAAAAAGTTTAAAATTAGTTAATGAAGCGTAATTTCATCTACTGCTTTAAAAACATTAATATAACTCAAGTTATTTTGAGGGTTATCATAGTTAATATTTGCAGATATTTATGTTTAAAGTAATTTCAAAGATTAGAACGAAACTATTCTTTTTGGACTATACTGTCAAATCTGTTATTTACTAATATGAAAATTAACTTTCCTCCCAATATCCTTCAATGAAATAGGTATTTTCTTTAACTATTCCTTACCCATATCTATATTAGACCTTTAAAATATAATTCTTGTGTACCCAAGAGTCATTCTGGCATGTCATTCATTAAGAATGTCACTAACAAAAAGCCAGAACTTTGAAGTATTATGACTGTGATATTAATTTGTTCCATTAATTTCTTCAGAATCCTACAGATAATTTACAGTCAGTCCAACCAGAAAACACAGTATTAAACAGAAAACTCGAAAACGAGGGACTTCCACACATGTACAAAGGAAAGAATCTAGTGAATCTACCTATACAAAATGGAGATAAGTTCCACCAACAGCAAGTCACTAGCAAATGCATTATTTTAGTACCTCAAAGAACAAAGAAAATATAAAGAGAACAGAGCTATAAAGATGCAAAATGTATGTAGTCAACTCTAGTGGATGATCCAGAACTAAACCATACAATCTAACAAAAGGAAAACAGGGTATTAGAAGACAGGTATACCAGAGAAATTTAGAGTTACCTAAGGAATCGCGTTTAAAAAAAAAAAAAATCCTGTCCTAAAAGAGCTGAGGGAATTGGTCTAAAGGTCAAAGCCCTTTCAGGAGCAACAACCAAGAGACATCCCTTCAACTTTTTAAAAAGTCGTTAAAAAGAAGAAAAAAAAAAAAAAAGACATAACTAATACAAGATCATTACCTAATCAAGCTAGCTCTTCCTGAGGGTCTAAGACCACTTAAGGTATCCAACAGAATTCTGACAGATGGTATCACATGGGGTAGGGGTGCGGGTGAGTATGTACTAAAGTTAATACCCATATACCAGGTATTATGCAAGGCTCCTTTAGTTAGGCTTGTCTAACTAACCTTAATAATTAATAAATCATATTTTACAGGGTAAGGAAACAAAGGCTCTGACAAGTTAACTTGCTCCAAATGAAAGTTAATAAAATGTAAAACTAGGATTTGAAGACACCTTGACCTTAAAGCTTATGTTTTTGCTACTATTCATTACTATACATTTTGTAAGGCTATAGCTACCATAGTGATTCCTCTGATGGATCTCAGCAAAGTTGACTGAAAACATTCTGGAAAGAAGTGACCATTCTCGATGCCATTAGGACATTTGTGATTCATGGGAAGACGTCAAAATATCAACATTAATAGGATTTAGAATACATTGATTCCAACCCTCATGGATGACTTTGAGGGGTTCAGGACTTCAATGTGATGGAAATAGCAAGAGAACTAGAATTAGAAGTGGATCCTGAAGATGTTGGTGAATTGCTGTAATTTCATGGTAAACCTTGAATGGATACGGAGTTGCTTCTTATGGATGAGCAAAGAAAGTAGTTTCTTGAGATGGAAGCTACTCCTGCTGAAGATGCTGTAAAGATTGTTGAAACAGCAAAGGATTTAGAATACTATATAAACTTAGTTGATAAAGCAGTGGCGGGGTTTGAGAGGACTCAACTCCAATTTTGAAAGACGTTCTATTGTGAGTAAAATGCTATCCAACAGCCTTGTATGCTACAGAAAACTTGTTTGTGAAAGGAAGAGTCAATCTATGTGACAAAGTTGTTTGTGAAAGGAAGAGTCAATCTATGTGACAAAGTTGACAAAGTTGCTGTCTTATTTAAGAAACTGCCACAGCCACCACCACCCTGATCAGCCAGCGGCCATCAACACGGACGCAAGACCCTCCACCAGCAAAAAGATCACGACTTGCTGAAGGCTTAGATGGTTATTTTTAAATAAAGCATTTTAAAATTAAGGTATGTACATTTTTAAAAGAAATTATGCTGTTGTACATTTAATAGGCTATAGTATAGTGTAAATGTAATTTTTGTATGCACTGGAAAACAAAAAACTTGTTTGACTTCTTTACTGCGATATTCTTTTTTGCAGTCGTCTGGAGCCAAACCCGTATTATCTCCAAGATATGCCCGTAGCCACATTTAGAGAAGAGTCTTTCATGTCCAAGTATTTGATAAAAACTCAAACAAAAAAACCCCAAGTATGGGAGGCAAGGAAAAATCATTAAAAAATAAAACAGTACCAAGAGCAAATACTTGAGAAATTACCATAGCTAGCTGTAGCACTTTGTATGTTCTGTGGAAAACACACAAGCTCTGCAGATAAACCTCAGTTTAAGCCCTTGCTTATCACCTACTAGATGTAACCTTGAACAAGTTACTTAACCTGTCCCAGCCTCAGCTTCTTTTATAAAGTAACATACTTTGCAGTAATATTGAGATTAGGTGACAAATCTGTATGATGTGCCAACCTAGCAAGCATATAGTAGGAACAAATGAAATAACTCTCCTTCCACTAAGTATCAACATATGTCCTATGTTAAAACTTATTAAAACTCATAGTATGGTCTTATTACCATACCATGCTTATTTAGTAAATACATTAGCCATTTAACGTTATATACGTTACCTCCTTTAAAAATTACAATGCAACGTCATTCTTATTTTCCAATTAGGTTCAGAAGTGAAATACACTTGCCCTCAGAAGATACACAGCTAGAAATGGGAGCTAAGCTGATAAAGGTTTCTCTAACTCTGAACATGATTTTCTCATTATACCGTGTTTCTTCAGAGTTACAAATCAAAACACAATATGGTTCCATTTATATAAAGTTCAGAAAGAGGAAAATTAGGGATGCATACATAGGTTAAAGGTTATTAGAGGTTAAGTGTAATAAAAGGTTAAAGTGGGCTTCCCTGGTGGCGCAGTGGTTGAGAATCTGCCTGCCAATGCAGGGGACACGGGTTCGAGCCCTGGTCTGGGAAGATCCCACATGCCGCGGAGCAACTAGGCCCGTGAGCCACAATTACTGAGCCTGCGCGTCTGGAGGCTGTGCTCCACAACAAGAGAGGCCGCGAGAGTGAGAGGCCCGCGCACCGCGATGAAGAGTGGCCCCCGCTCGCCGCAACTAGAGAAAGCCCTCCCACAGAAATGAAGCCCCAACACAGCCAAAAATAAATAAATAAATAAATTTATTTTAAAAAATAAATAAATAAAAGGTTAAAGCTAATAAAAAGTAAAGAAATGACTACCATAGAAGTTTGGGTAGTAGTTACAACTAGGGAGGAGGGAGTTTAATAAAGAGGGGCACATGAGAAGCTCCTGGCGTACTGCTGTTCTATTTCTTAATTTGAGTGGTATTTATGGACACTGACTTCATAATATCTTGTTAAGTTCTACTCTTATTTGTTGTCTATTACATTTCATGATCAACAAGGTTAAATAAAGCAGCACTGCACTATAGACAAAAGACAGGAAATATAAGAAATCCATGATTTTTACTTAGTAATTACTGATAATTTTCCTCTTTATTTGCTACAATAAGCATAGACATGTAAAAAGTTTTAACAGTGCGACACACTTAGCTAAACCCTAAAAGCTTACTATCATCATGCTAAACAGTTATTATTTAAGCCAGAATGAGTCATTTCAATAGTAAGATCTGATGTGAGTCATACAAAGCTTCCACATGTAAAAACCAGAATTAAAACCAATTCAGGCATCAGAGGTCCACCTGGTTGCAGAAATAAATTACTTCCTAGAGTGTGATTCAATGTGTTGTACAATGGGAATGGATGGACCCAGCCTCTGCACAATCTTCCACAGACTTTCTAAACATGATAGTGATATCTGGTTTTTTACAACATGTGAAAAGCTATCTGAAATTGACCAAATATCCCTCAAAGTTATCAAATAGGGCAAAACAAGACTGATATTGGATAACAACTTCAGATTAAAATTTCACCTTAAAGTTTGAATGTTTACCTATGTCTGTTTTGAGTACACTACTTTGAAAATCCACTTTTTGTGCCTGCTTATCATGAGGTCCAAAAATATTCTTAGGCAAAAGGAAGGGAAAGCCTCCAAATCTGTTTGCTCATCCATAAAGAAAAATCTTTATAAAGCAAAAATTACACAGGCAAGAATTCATGAAGAGGAAAAAAAACAAACCTCCCAATTTTTAAATGATTCAGACACAATTTAATGAAAGTTTGATATACTCACTATTCAGAGACTCGCTCTAAGGAAAACAGACAAAATTCAAAGCAAACTCAAAATAAGTCAAAAGTAGAAGCCTCTGAGCATTTTCAGGCTAGCCCAAAAGAATATCTAATATAATTATGAAGGCAGAGGGCAATATCATCTGTTTACCCCTCATTTCTAGTATCTAGTACAAATATACACAAAATATCTAAATATTCAATGAATGCATTATCCAGAAATAAGCCCTTCTATACGAAAAAGTCACTAGTCAAAATTTCAAATATCTATGACAATTACCGAGGTTCATCCAAAAAAGCAAGTAAGTTTGTGTTAGCCTCTTCAACTAAAGAGGAAGGTTAAGTGCAGCTTTGACTAAACATATTACTTTACAAATAACAGTAGCCTTTTGAGAGTTTACATGCCAGGTTCCAAGTGTATTTCTAAATGAGGAAAGGGAGACAATGTACTTACTTGCCAAATTTGTCCAACTCAGAAAGTGGCTGAATTGAAATTTGAAACCAAGTCTGACAACAAAGCTCAAGTCCTTAACATCTATGCTATATATTAATATGAAATATAAGAGATGTTTAAAAAACAAAACAAAACAAAACCAAGTACTAGAAATAGGTGACAGCCAAAGTGCTAACACTGCAAATAAAAAGCAAAGATCTGCTAAGAGAAGTAGTTTCTCATGATGTTTGTCTGAATTAGTTTGGGGGAGGGGACACAACTGGGTATTGAGAAGTGTGCTAAACAGAGAATTTAAATCGACCTTAACTACTTAACCTTGATTAATCTCAGATCTGCAGATTCATAAGCTGGTCCTCCTATGAAAACAAATTCATACCTACATGGCCCAAAACAAATCAAGTCAAAAGTAGCAGCTTCTAAACTGTTGCCCTTAAAAGTTAAAATGTAATAATGTAAGCTTAATATGGACACAGATGGTTACATATTTATAGATACATGGATATACAGGAGTTAGTATACATACTACATATATTTCCTTGCTCTGTCAGCTGAGGGCCCTAAAAACAAGAACACCCCAGTAGCAAGGAGCACCTAGAGCCCAGATCTTAGTTTCCAATACCATTCTCCAATTAAAGGAACCAAGGCTCCTTGGAGAAATGGTTGACTGCAGGACTGGGGCAGGAAACTTACAAGATGAGCCCGAAAGAAAAGCGCTAGGGCTAGTGCCAGTGCCAGAAAGAAAGCGCTTTAACGAAAATCAAAGAAACCCAAAATAATGGGGGTATATGGAAGGGACACAGGAGAAAAAATATCCATACTGATGTCAATAAATGACTGAAGAAATGGAGAAGAGACAAGTCTCCCACATAAAAGAATTCCCAATAATTTTTGTAGATAATCTGACTATATGCAGTTTGGGCTGCATAGAATGACTTCATCTCAAAAAAATACAGTATGTAAAGGGGGGTGGGGGAAAGTAAACTGACAGTGAAGAAATGTGACACACACTACACCTTGGCCGGGTAATTGTGGTTCACATCAACAGTAGTAAGTTACTATTGATGTAAAACCTAAATTATAATCACCAAATAGAATGTCGACAGTACAGTGCCCTAGATATGCGATGAAAATAGCACTTCGCCTCTGTGCTCTTCCTCCCAAAATATGTAAATCCAGTCTAATGATGAGGAAAACAAATGAATCCTAACATGGCATTTTACAAAATACCTGACCAATACTCCTCAAAACTGTCAAGATAATCAAATACAAAGTCTGAGAAACTGCCACAGCCAAGTGGAGCTTAAGGAGACGTGACAACTATCTTAGTATAATACTAATGTAAATGTAATATGGTGTCCTAGATGCGATTCTGGAACATAAAAGACATTAGGTACAAGCTAAGGAGATATGGTTCATTAATTATAACAAACCTGCCACACACTAATGTAAGATGTCAACAGCGCAAACCAGGTGTGGGATATATGGAAACTCTGTAGTATCTTCCCAATTATGCTGTAAATCTAAAACTGTTCTAAACTAACAAGTTTATTTTTAAAATAATACGAAAAAATATCAAGTAGAAAGTTTTGGCAACTGAAAGAGTGATGAAATCAATGAGTGACGTAGACAACAATTTGGCAAGTGGGCTTTCAATATTAACAATTCAATCTGAACTGTGAGCACTACATAAGGCACTAATTTATGTAAGTTTTGTGCATATCATGTAAGTTTATTCCCAGACTTTTGTTTTGTTACTATACTTTTTTCTTTTACTAAATGATCATAGTAAGGAAAGCTACTGGTAAACAGCCACTCTGCTGATGGCTCATAATGCTCTAAGGTATTTTCTCAGCTTTCCAGGTATTTCTAAGTAAAGACTGCCTTCTCCAGTATTTACAACACTTTGTTTTCTGCTTATCTGTATTATCTAGCACTTCTAGAAAGATGTTAAACAATAGCATTAACGGGCTTCTTTGTCTGGCTCCTGTCTTTAATGGGAATGTTTGTGGCTTTTCCCCACCATTAAGCATGATGCTGGGTGTGGTTTAAAATATTCATCTATTCCATCTGTTCCTCTTACCAAGGATTTTTTAAAAAAATCAGAAATGAATTCAAATTTTTATTTAGATGCAGAAAACAGATTAGATCATGTTTTCTTTGGTTTATTAATATGAAATATTAAAATATTTCTTAACAATGAACTATCCCACTTCCTGACAAACCACAATTAGTCAACGTATGTTCTTCTAATATACAGTTATAATTTTATTTGCAAAACATAACTGAGGTTTTACATCAATATGTAGTGATACTAGTGTGCTTTTTATCATGTTTTAAGTATCAGTATTACACTAAATTTATAGAACAAATGAAAGCTTTCCTTTTTTTACATTTGTGGGTCAATTTAGATATCTTTGTGGGTTTAAAGCAATTCATCAGCGTAGCCAGGCCAGGTACTTTGATACAACTCTTTGCCAGTTTTGATTCTTTCCATTTTTATGGATCTGTTTGCATTTTTCCATAGATCTCTATTTGCATTTTCTTAATTCATTTTGTCTACCAATCTTTAATTTTTAGCCTTGAAAAAGCTCTGAAAAATTAAGTTTGGGTCCCAGTTTATCCCAACCAGTAAGAATTAAGAAAAAATATATGGATAGAAAAAGATGGAGCAAAACTGTCAATTATTCCTACAAAATTTACTGGAATTTGAAGAAATTGCTGGATAACAAAGGTCAATAAATAAATCAATTGCATTTCTACATACCAAACAAATCACAATTTTAAAAGGCAACCATTTGTAACAGCATCAAAAACAAAGCTGCTAGAAATAAGTCAAAGATATGTAAACAGAAAAGTAATTGAGAAAGATGTCAAAGATCTAAATTAATGGAGACATCTATCATTCGTGAATGAAGGACTCAACATTGTAAAGATGTCAATTCCCCAAGCTGATCTACAGATACAATATGCATCGAAATTCCACCAGCACTTTTATTTCTAGGTAAAAATTCCTGAAGAAATTCTTGAACATGTATACCAGGATACACATAGTTGGTTCAAAACAGCACAGTTCATAACAGCTAAAACTGGAAACAGCCCAAATACCTATTAATCATGGATTAGATAAATGTATCGTGGCATGTTAATAAAACGGAATAACATAATAGTGAAAAATAAAATATCTATATGCAAAAAAGTAAAAGTTCAAATACAGGCAAAACAAAACATTGTTTAGAGATACATACATAAGTAGTAACACTAAAGAAAAATAAAATGACCATACAAGTGAGAACAAGTAGTTTACCTCTTAGGGAGAGGGAGATATGTTCTGGTAGGGGCACACAGGAGGCTTTAAAAAGGAACTACTTAACCTTGGTGGAATTACACAGGTGTTTGCTTTATTATTCTCTGCACTGTGCATACACATTTTATACATTTGTCTACATATCTTTCACTAGTATTTCAAGATTACTTTTAAAAGTTAAAATATTAACAGCCCAATCTTTACTCTCAAACAGCAATCAATGTTTTCTTGTTCACAACACCCTGAAGAGAACATATCTATATTCTCACAATTAACCAGAAGTCTGAGGAAGACAACATACCTTGTATAGTCCAATGCCAGGATCAATAAGAAAATCATGAGTTGATGTAGACGGCTGACCGGAAGGTCCCACCCTTGGGGTTTTCTTTACTTTAGGTGGACTATTAGAACAGGGTTTGGCCTGTACATCAGTCTGTTTAGATGTGCTAGGAAGGTCAGGGTCTGGACGAACTAGCAGCTGAATTATATCATTCAGTCCAACATCATAATCAAATAAAGTATATCCATTTTCTAACTAGAAAAAAAGGATAGAAAAAGATTAAAATGCTTCTCTCAAAACTCAATCTTTCTACATCCTTAGTTACTCAAATGTCCTAGCTAAATTATTAAAATAAAATACAGAGCACTGCAATTTAGTGATTGTGAAGCCATTCCTATGGCCTCTGATGACAGCATCTTCTCAGGACCTCAATAAATTCTTAAGAACCATTCTATATCAACTATAGGGAAATCTGATAGCCACTGACACCAAAAATGTATCACTGCTGCTGCGACCTCATCACCTAGGCAGAAAAACTCTAAACTTCAACAAGTTTTGTGTATTTTAATGAATCTACAAGAAAGGTGAATTTTGAAAGTGAACTGTTTCATGACCTTGTGTTCCTAAAGACATTTAACCATTTTATCTTTCTGAAGAGTAATTTTAAAAAATCAAGCGGAAAAAAAATTCAAGCAGGAATAATTACAATTCTTGCTTATGCTACTCCAACTTGCTCAAAGTTCTCTATAAAGGTGATCAAGTTGTATTATGAAAAGTATTCCAGGATGACTAGTGAATAAATTATCTTGCAACTTACCCATATTTTGGCAAGGTCTCTATAAAGGACTGAATGGCGTCCACCAGCCCCACCCCCAACCCCTCCCAAATACGGTGAAGTCCTAATCCCAAGTAACTCAGAATGCGACCTTATTTATTTGTAAATAGGATCTTTACAGATGTAATCAAGTTAAAACTAGATGATAAGGGTGGGCCCTAATCCATTGTGATTGGTGTCCTTATGAAAAGTTTAAATTTGGACAGACACAAGGGGAGAAAATAGCCACGTGACTAGAGTGACACATTTACAAGCCAAGAACACCAAGGATTGTTAGCAAACATCAAGAAGCTAAAGGAAGCAAGGAAGGATTCTTCCTTAGAGCCAGAGATAGCATGGCCCTGCTGACAACCTGAGTTCTGGCTTACAACTTCCAGAACTGCTGGACAATAAATTTGTTGTCTTAACCCACCTAGGGTTTGGTACTTTGTTACGGAAGCCCTAGGAAACTAAGTCTCCATTTTGTTTCTTTATAAAAGTCAGTTGGCCATTTCTCTAAACTCCTTGAAGTTCAGAACTACCATTTCCCCAAAAACATTACCAATTTAATCCCTAGTCATTCTTCCCTCTTTGTATGTTAATACCTGTCATCATTCACAGCTCTAACACAATAAAGCCATATGTGAGAAGTCAACCAAAGAGAAATGAATGAGAATCTGTCCTTGAATGACAAACTTACTAATGTACTAGGTAAGGTAACTTTAATTCAAGTGGTCCAAGAGTACACTTGGCACAATCCTGCACACTACAGGTGTTCACACCGTTAAACAGAACAAGGGATTGAGAAATTCAAATTTTCCAGTGAGGGAATTAAATGAGACATTATCTCACAGATTAGTTAACATGCTTACTTCAAATAAGTCTAAGGAGTCTTCCAAGTCAGTAAGTAGATAAGCCCTTATAGGGACAGGATGTTAACATGGCTTATCTGATTCAAAAAACAAGAACTCCTGGGAAAACCTCAAGGAACAAAAAACTACACATTCACACCTTCATTTTGACTTTCTCCAACAGCATCCCCTTCCCTCCCCCCCACCCCCAAGTAAGAACACACCAATTCTGTAACAACTGAAAAAGCACAACTTTGATTAAACATACAGCTGTTGCACATTATGACAACTACAAAAAAATGTCATGTTCAAAGTAGGGAAAAAACTAACAGCACAGAACATGCAAATTAACTGGTAGGGCATGCCCCAAAATGAAGATAGCTGTTAAGGTGATGAAATAATTGGAAATCCAAAGTATTTCCATAAACACTTTTCCACTGAAATTTGAGGTGTCAGTGAGAGGGACCTTGGGGGCATTCTTATACCCAACCCCTCTGACTAGTTTCTAGGAAGTGATCAGAGTAAATATAAGCTGCTTAAAGTGAGACTTGGTTTGAAAGGAAAAGTAGTATCTTAAGTCATAGTGAAGCGCTAAGCATATGAAGGCATGAAGCCCTGTAATAGAAATTAGGCCCACAATTAACAAGTAACCACTTTTCCTCAATTACTCACGCTCGCTAGGATAGCGACTTTTACCCAGATTATATAGTGCTTCCTAATTCATAGGTACCCTCCCAGTTTTCCTGAAACAGTGATTACTATTCACCGCACAGAAAGTTCCACAGAGTTAGGCTATTGTGAAGAGTTGCGAAGACTGTTGGAATGTTATTTTAAAAGTACTGGAAATTCCCTGGCGGTCCAGTGGTCCTTGCGCTTTCACTGCCGAGGGCGCAAGTTTGATCCCTGGTCAGGGAACCAAGATCTTGCAAGCTGCACAGCTAAAAAAAATAAGAATAAGTACTAAAGTTCTCCCAAATTTAATGAAAGTATAGATTGAAAATTACCTGCACTTAAAGTATGCTGAGTGGGGGAGAAAAGGACTGGGTAATTTGGAAATTACAAACACCTATGAGTTTCATGCATTTAACTATAGTCCATCAATGTCTCACAGCAGAAAATGTTTGATAACTGCCATCCTAGAAGATGGGGTTGCAGAATTTACAACATTAGAGAGGCAGGACTAGTCCTAGAATTTTTTCCTTGAATTGGGTTGAAGGAAGAAATTCCAGGTAACAGTAAGAACGGCAACAATGATGCAAGGGAAAACTAGGAAGCAAACACGAATTGGCAGTGGCTGAGAAGGCAGAGAAATCATTCCCAAGGGGCTAATGATAAGGGATGCAGGTGGAGGGCATTACACTTTCACAGCATATACACTATAACACACACACACACACACACACTCCTTTAAGTAGGCAAACACTTTTACTTTGTACTCCATGTGAAAACTGAGTCCAGGGGCAAAAGGCAACTACTCAGTTTTTCTTCAGTTCTGGTTCATGCCCCACATCTACAATCTATTCTAAGAGTCCCTACAGTGGTACAGGGAAGGAAAGAGAAGGAGGAAGAGAATCCTTTCGAAGTAGGAAAAACTCTGGATTCTCAAAAAGATTTAGAGATCCACCAATATAACTCTTGCTTAAAAAAAACCCTCAACCCCCAGGGTGCAAACTCAACTTCCCAGAGAAGAATACCCAAATGAGGTTACCCTACTTTAACTGGAACTTACAGCCCTGAATTGCTGCTCTCCATTCTGACTCTCTAAAGTAGAGAGAATCACATAATTACAGAGCTTCTCAAGCTTCATTTGCATACAGACCACCTGGGGACCTTGTTAAAATACAGATTCTACTTCAGTAGGTCTGGTGTGAGGTTTCCAGGTGAAGCTAATGCTGTTGGTCCTGCTGATCCAGGGACCATACTTTGAACAGTAAGAAACTAGTATGAGGCTGACTATCCTTCAACATTCATTTTCAAACTCTGGTGCTCATCAGAGTCTCCCATGGGGTCTTGTTAAATTCAACCACTTGCAATTCTGGGGTGAGCTGAGCATCTATAATAAATATCCACAGGTGATTCTGATGTTTTCCAAGGATTAAAAGCGGCAGACCTAACACACAAAGGTGGGGGGAGGGGGGAGACCATTTACATCATGGACACTGTAAATTTGATTTTATTTATGACATTTTTCACTATGTGGCAGTAAGGCATCTTGAGGAAGGGGTGGCCTTTTTCTAATAAGCACAAAGGCATTTTACAGGATAAGGGCAGCCCTGTGACACCAATCCAATAGTAGGACACACTATCCTGTCCAAGGACTGTAAACACCAAAGAGGAAAGGAGAATAGAGATAATAATCACTGCCATGGCTACCTGTCAGCTCATAAGGAACAAACACAGCTTCAGCGATGTCTTCCTTCTGTCTCCAACTAAGTACAGCACCCAAGGTCCATTCCTAATTCCTACTGGTTTATCCCTATAGTGAAATCAAAGTAGGGAGTTATCAACTGTCCTGGGCTAGGGGTACATAATGTTGTTATCCTCAAGTTTTTCCCTGAACCTGGAATAGCCTCCTGGTTTCCTGAAAATGCACCCTGTTGCCTTGAATTTATCCCAATCCCTACCTTTTCCTAAAGACAGCCAGGTGCACATTTTCTTTTTATCGTATTTGATAATTAGACTGTAAGGGGTGTCGCCCAGGAATACATTTTCATGCTTCATTTCTATCTCTGGTGAAGTCACCAAAGTACCCCAGGAATTCATGTACTATTGTTCCTAGCTAGAAAATAAAATTCAATAAAATTGATTACATGCTTTTCACTTTTGACCAAAAGATAAAAAGGTGTCAGCCACTGGAGACATAGCAATATAAAGCTACATAGTGTTTAATACACATACATTTATTTCTAAAGCAAAGTTTACAACTAAATTGAACAGCTGTTTTTACAAGTCTAACACTAGAAGATCAATATAAAACTGGCTACTAACACATATCAAAGATGCCATCGTTTACTTGAAAACAAAAAAACCCCTGGCTCTTTCTCAGAGTGTAATCTTGTTACTCTGAAATTTCTGGGCAGTTTTCAAAGGGTAAGCCTAGGAAGGGGAGAAAAATATTCCTTTCAAACCCTTTGGCTGTAGGAAAACGGCTACTTTTACCAAATCAAAGAGAGTTACACTTATTTCAAACCACAGGATTGGAGCCAAACTATGATCTACCAACTGGAGGATGCCAACTTCTTTAGTGGATTAACGTTTTTTAAAAAAGAAAAAGGCAATAAAATAGGATGGGTCTGGGTCTCTAGGTACAGGCCATGTGAGTATGAAAAATCTTCTTCAATGGGCCAGACCAAGGCTAAACTGTTCAACTACCAGCGACGCCCACAGACACCCTCACCGCCAAAAAACACTTTCAGCCTTCAAGTATGTACCGCTGGCTATACTCCAATTGCTGTGTTAAAAGCTTGAGTGAGGGGTCTATTAGAAGGTGAAAAATAAGAGCAAAACGAATCTTTTACACTGCTTTTCGCTCTGCGAACAACCCTCTTGGCAAACACTGGGCAGTTTAAACCTGTCCCGGGTTACATCAACAGCTTCTTCAGCCCAGGTCTCTAATCTGTCCCACGACAGATATGATTCTAGGAAAAGAGGTGAGGGAAGCGAGAGCCAGAAGTTCTGTAAACCCTTCGAATCTTCAGTATATACAAATCCCTTCCACAGTGAGGAGACAGACTTCGGGTCTTGTGCCCCAGAGGGAGCAATGTATGTTTCCCCTCCTATTTGGGAGCCGGGAGCCCGGCAGAGATACGGAAGCGATACGAGCCGTGAGCCGGGTCAGCGCGGCCGGGAGCGGGGGCCTCCGACCCTCCCCACCCGCACTTCGGCATGGCCGCCAGAGCCCGCTGCCCTCCCCGCCCTCCAGGGGCCCCGGACCCCACCAAGCGCGGGAAGCGAGGGAACCCAGGCGCTCTGGCGGGCTGTGCCTGCGGCTGCTGACCCGCTTGGTAAGGGCGATGAGATCTCGGCGCGCGGGGCGCCCCCGCCGAGCGCACCTGCAACGGGGCCGGGCAGGACCCCGCTGCGCCCTGTAGGCGGGCCCAGGGCCGCACTCTGAGCCTCGCGGGTTGCCCACCCGAAGTGGAGCTAGGTGCGCTCTGCGCGCGCGGTGCACCAAGCCCTCCGGCCCGCCCAGCCCACGCATCCCCGTGGCGCCCCGCTGCCCTTGCTGGGCTTCCAGAGGGGTGCGGTGGGCGCGCCTCACCTGTTTGCCCCGGTAGAAGAGGCGCTGGCACTCGGGCCGCACGTCGAACAGCGCCCACACCCGTTCGCGCAGCTCCTCAATTGTGGCTTTCCGAGACACGTCCTCAATGGTGCGCGTCTGGGAGCCGTCGATGGTGCGAACCTGGATCCACATCTCGGCGCCGGGAGAAGGGGCCGGCTTCGCTTTGTCTCCCCCTGCGCTCCGGGCGCCGCGCCCCGCCCGGCCCGCGCCGCTTCTCCGGCTGCTCTGGCTCTCCGCGGCTGGCGGGCGAGCGCGCGCACAAGCGAGGAAGACCGACCAGACGCCGGGCCCGACAGGCGGCGGCGAATGCTAGACCGCGAGCCCACCTAAGAGAGCTGAGGAGGGAAGGAAACCGGAACCAGTCGGAAGCGCGGCTGCTTTCGCAGCCCCCGCCTCACAAATAGGAAACAGCCTTGTCTGCACCGCGCGGAGTGTTTACTTATAGAGCTCTAGCTCCCACATGGAGGTCACGGCGCCAACCCGGATCTCGCGAGATCTACGCCGGGCTCCGCCTTAAAGAGGAAGCGACCAGGGAAGTGGCTATAGACCTGAGGGAACTAAAATGGGCGGGTGCGGGGAGGGCGGGGCGGAGGGGCGGGGCCGCCGAGAGCCGTTACTTGCGCCTCAGCGTGCACCTGGGCCCTGGACACGCCCTCTAGTCTTCGGGTGTCTGGCGGTTAGAAGGCCGCCCACATGGGTTGCACCCTTGGTCTTGGTTTCGCGACCCAGAGCGCGAGCGACTCCTCAGGCTTAGCCGATTCGGTTCTGTGGTCTCAAAAACACACCAAAGATGAGAAACTCTGACGTGCACTTGTATGATCATGAAAAGCGGTGTGCGTGCGCGCGGGCGCGGCCTAGATTTGTGAGAAAGCACGTAAGGAAATGAACCCGCTTCACCGCGCTCAGCCAGACACCGCCAGCCACGCGGCCTGGTGGGGCCGGCCACCCAGGAAAGGCCTTGGGGATCCTTCTGCTTCGCGAACTCGTTTCCCGCCCGCCCGAATGCTGCCTTCGCGCGGAAACCAGCTTCCTGGGGTTTCCCGCCGCTGGGCCGAGGTGGCGGCCCTAGGCCTGCAGGCTGCGGGGCCGGGTGGGATCGCCCTCTACGGGCCCGCTGAGCTCGCAACCGGACCTCGGGCCACGGAGGCGTTGGTGCCGCCGCCCGGAGGGCCTCTTGCGGTTTCCGTTTGTGGACCTTCCGGGTTAGTGAGCATTTGGCCTAAGGGATTGCGGGGTCATGGAAAATGCTTTTAAAAGATGCAAAATTACACACCCCCGAAGAAGGAATTCCAGAGAGCCTACCAGGAATAAATTCTCCGAAACAGGCCCAAAGCAGGGTTACCTAACACACCTAACAGTGGGCTTATTTCAAATAAGGAGGGAGAGAGCATGTGAAGGTAGAAAAAATTATATATATAAGATTTTGACTTAATATTGGCCAAAATCCATAACGTGACTATTCAGGCTGGTGGCAATTATTACCCTAAAGGTAGAGCAGCATTTTTGTAATAACCACTTAAGATAACTGCAAGTACAGAGAAGTCCAGTAGTATGATAAAAAAAGATGGCCCAACACGGGAGGGACAGAAAAAAATGGAATACAGATACACACTTCGGTCTCTGCTCTTGTTGAAAATTTTACATTCACTGTATCCTCTAAATATAATTCATCTTGTCTGCTCCTGATTTAAGTAAAGCAAATACTGAGTATTCATTACATGTGTAAATATTAAACATGCTTATAACCTGCCCCAGTAAGAGATAGCTATTTGCTATTATAGGATATGCTATGCCATTGCGGAGGCATGTTAAGACTTTTTTTTTTAATTCTCCGCTCACAAAGAATTTACAATCCAATTCAGATAAGATTTAGAAAAAATGAAAATATTAAAGAATAATTTAGTACTAAATAGTCTGTTGTTGGTTAAAACAACAATTAGAGATGAGTGAAGGGGGACTAGAATGATCTGTGAGCTTAAAGATAGGGGTACAACTTGACCTGAGTTAAATGGTATATTGTAATGAAGGCAGCATTTAAGTGTTCAGTTCGCGGATTGAGATAGACCTGAATTGTAAACCCAGTTTTGCTGTTTTCTTAAAATGTGATCTTGGACGAATTATTTACTTCAATTTCCTCAATGTAAAATGGTGCTTATAACATCTAATGAGTGTAGAGTGTTTAGCATCGTGCCTATCCCTTGCTGGTACACAATAAATTATTTTTGTGCTATTATTATGGAGAGGATTTAGTTAAGTACAGAATGCCCAAAGAGGAGAGAGTGCTTAAGCAAAGACAGGAGGTATGCATTTTTACAGGTCAGAGGAGATTGCATATAAGAGAAAGGTTGACTAAATGGAGAAGAACACAGTGTGAATATTAGCATTCAAAGCAGTAGATTTTGTGGGCCCCAGGGAGAAACTAAGGTTTTTAAAGGAGTCCACTGTTGTGATTAAATATGCCTTTGGAAAGACAGAAGAAGGAATGTGGAAGGATGCCTTAGGGAAAAACTAAGGGACAAGGAGAGGAGGGGGAGATGCTGTCAGAAAGCTTATTGAAGAGGCAATTGTGTCAGTTTTGGTGAAATTTGTGGCAATGGGTGAGAGAAGAAAGGGTAGCTTCTAGAGTATTCTAGAAAATCAAGCCTATCAGACTTGTAGAATGTGTGGATATGAGTAATGAGGAAAATGGAATGCTAAGAATAATTCCCAAGTTTCCAGTTTGGGAGACTTAAATGATGGTTTTGGTAGATGGTGATGCTCTTAACTAGAAGAGGAAGCAAACTGGGAAAATTCAGTGAGTTCCCTTTGCACTGTGTAGCATTTGAAATGCATCCAAAATATACCTACATGGAGATATCTAAGTGACAGTTGGAAATGCGGTCTAAAGTTTTGCAGGGAAGTAGAAAAGTTCTGAAAGAGGAACTAGTCAAGATCTCCTGTACTCATAAGACAATTTGTCCTTCTTAATGTGGTGGATCTTCCATGGAGAACCCTTGGTTGGGGGGGGGGGGGGAGGATGGAGGGAAACTACTGTCAAAATTGGGTATCTACTGGGACAGTATAGGATTTGTGTTAATCTAGTCAGCGTAGATCCCAAATGATTGACAGAACAGGGCTTAGAGCTGTGAGACTCAGAAAAGATACATTTGTCCTGTGCAGACCAAATTAATTACATCTGGAAACATGAGCTTTTGTGAATAGTATGTTACTTAGGCTATAAATAACTGCAAAGAGTGATTTTATATGTAACAAAATACATCCTTCTGTGTTTCTCCACATAGTGCATGTTGTAACTAAGGTTTTCTCTTCCCCTGCAATGCTGTTGTCTGCTTAGGAAGCTGCCCGGTTTTAAAAACAAGATAGAAGTTCTCTGACAAAAACCATAATATCAGAGAGTTCTGACATACCATGCCTTATTACCAGATGTGTAGCTGAAACAACTTAGATGTGAGCAAGGAAAGAAAAGAGGAATTATTTACATGGATGAGAAGCAAATACTAAAGTTTATGCCATCTGTCATGATTCAGTATTCGTTCAAGTAAAAGAGGCAAAACAGAAAGATAAAAGATTGATCATAGAACTAATTATTCTAGAATCTTATCACCCCTCAGAATATCTCATTTTCTCAACTAATGTCTCAAAGTCAACACACACACACATATATATGTAAAGTGAATTTCAATCTGGTCTCTAAAGTTCTGATTACCACCTTTTCATCTGCACATCTTTGATGATTACCTTCCTTTCGCTCCTCCAGGGCCACTCTCTACCGGCTGGCTGTCCTGGAGTTCAAGGGCAGAAAGTACATCAATGGGGTCAGTGCTCTCAGGCTTCCAACTGAGTTTGGCCAGTGGGGAGGAAGCACAGACAGGAAACTGCAGGATGGGAAGAGAGGGAGGTCAGTATATTTATTCCCCTGGCTTTCTTCCTGAAAGGTCACCTCGCCTTCCTGGGAAGTCACTACTCCTACAAAAGTGACCTGCTCTGCATGACTCACTTTTCCATGTTCTGGTAACCTCTCCCTTCTTTTCTTTTATTTTTTTTTTTAATTTACTTTTGGCTGTGTTGGGTCTTCGTTGCTGCACGCGGGCTTTCTCTAGTTGCAGCGAGCGGGGGCTACTCTTCGTTGCGGTGTGCGGGCTTCTCATTGCGTTGGCTTCTCTTGTTGCAGAGCACGGGCTCTAGGCACACGGGCTTCAGTAGTTGCAGCACGTGGGCTCAGTAGTTGTAGCTCGCAGGCTCTAGAGCACAGGCTCAGTAGTTGTGGCACATGGGCTTAGTTGCTCCGCGGTAAGTGGGATCTTCCCGGACCAGGGCTCGAACCTGTGTCCCCTGCATTGGCAGGCGGATTCTCAACCACTGCACCACCAGGGAAGCCCCCTTCTTTTATTTCTTTGGGTCTAGGGATTGTAACATTTTTACAGTCCTAGATTCATACATATTCCTTCAGTTCCCTATACCTTGGCTCACAGCCTCTTTTTTCCCCCCTTTTTTCTTTTAATTGAAGTATAGTTGATGTACAATATTATATAAGTTTCAGGTATACAATATAGTGACTCACAATTTTTAAAGGTTCTATTCCATTCATAGTTATTATAAACTGTTGGCTATATTCCCTGTGCTGTACAATATAAGCTTGTAGCTTATTTATTTTATACATAGTAGTTTGTACCTCTTAATCCCCTACCCCTATTTTGCCCCTCCTCCCTACCCTCTCCCCAGTGGTAACCACTAGTTTGTTCTCTATATCTGTGAGTCTGTTACTTTTTTGTTATATTCACTAGTTTGTTTTATTTTTTAGATTCCACATATAAGTGATATCATACAGTATTTGTCTTTCTCTGTTTGACTTATTTCACTTAGCATAATACCCTCCAAGTTCCTCCATGTTGTTGCAAATGGCAAAATTTCATTCTTTTTTATGGCTGAGTAATATTCCACTGTGTGCATATGTGTGTGTATGTGTGTATTTATATCTCACATCTTCTTTATCCATTTATCTGTTGATGGACATTTAGATTGCTTCCATATCTTGGCAATTGTAAATAATGTTGCTATGAACATTGTTGGGGTGCAAGTATCTTTTTGAATTAGTGGGGTTTTTTTAATACCCAGGAGTGGAATTGCTGGGTCATATGATAGTTGTATTTTTAGTTTTTTGAGAAACCTCCATACAGTTTTCCACAGGCCCACACTCTTTTAACTGGTCCCTTGTGGGGAAAAACAAAACATTAAAAGTACCTTAACTGGAGGTTTCCTATTATAGTTTCTAATGCTATTTCTAAAAGAACTACATGTTACAAGAAGTGAACTAGAATTTCCATTGACTAAAAAGCACTTCATATCGTGATTCATTACTTAAACTAGCCATATTTTAAAGGGTGTTCTCTTTTTAATAGAATCACAGATTTTTATTGTGGAGATCTACTTCATAGATCATTCCTGTCTAAGCTCTTTAACAAAGGAGAAAATGATTTGGACAAGGACATGTAATCAATGAGTGACAGGGTTAGAGCTTAAATTTCCCATGTCCTTCCTCTTTAGCCAGTGTTCTTTACCCTTCAGCTATCCGTCTTTTGTTTCTCTGGAGGCCTCCCCATCCACTTTGTCCAGAGAATAATCCTCATCCTTCTTGCAGTGAGTGCTCTCGTTCTTTGGAATACCTGATGGTTCAAATAGGACTGGGGATCTGGGATTCTCATTAAACACCTGCAGTTTATTCCTGTTTTCAGTCACATGCCTTCTGAGATTGGTCCTTCTTATTGTTCAACCTTTCTGAGGGTTTTTGGATCAATTTTGCTCAGATTTCTCCACTGAAGGCTGTTAGGGTTTAACTTCCTGATGATGGGGTCAATTTAGTGTTCAACTTCCATTTACAACTTGCTCTGCAAAACAAATTTTAGAGGTTTAAAATAGCAGTCATTTTACTGTCTCTCAGTTTCTGTGGGACAGGAATTCTGAAATGGCTTAGTTGCAAAGCTGGAGTTCTGGATCAGAATATGTCATGCTGCTGCAGTCAGATGCAGTTAGAACTGGAAGAATGGGGACTAGAACAGTAGGGAACTAGCTAGGCATCTCTCTGTAAGAAGTCTCAGGACTTCTCCATGTGGTCTCTCTCTCTGGGCTGGATTGGACTTTCTCACAGCATGGCTGCCTCAAAGCAGTCAGGCTGCTTACATGGTAGTTGAAGATTTTAACAGTGAGAATTCCAGTGAGCAAAGTGTAAGCTGTATCACTTGTTATGGCCTAATTTGAAAGTCACATAGTGTCACTTTTACCATATTCTTTTGACCAAAACATTCACAAAAGCCCACTCAGTTTCAGGGGGAGGGGGTAGAGACCCCGCCTCTAGATGGGAGTGGTGTCAAAGCCACATTGTAAGAGTATATGGGATGGAAGATGTTGCAGCCATCTGGGGGCAGTAGAATCTGCAACATAACTCCTCCGTCTAATTTTTCTTTTTTTTTTTTTTGTACAACCAAGAGTTTTCAAGTTATGAAATGTATCAGTCATACAAAAAAAGGTATAGAGAATAATATAATAGACACTTTTGTATTTACCACCTTGCTTTAGAAATAAAACACTTCAAATTGTTAAAACCCCTCTCTGTTTACATTCCTCTTTCTCTCCCTTTTCCAAAGAGATAAACATTGTCTTATTTATTATTGTCATGCCTGTCTTTATACTTTTAATACATGTATCTCTAAACAGTAGTAAATTTGGGGTCTTTTTAAGCTTTATATAACATGATTCTTTATAACACTGAAACTTACTTTTTAAACTCAGTATTATTTTTCTGACACTTACTCATGTTGATATATAGCTCTAGTACAAAGTTTCTTAAAGGCTCAGATGGTAAATATGTTAGATTTTTGTGGGCAGACAATTTCTGTTGCAGCTAGTTATTCTGCAGTTGTAGTACAAAAGCAGCTCTACTCAATATGTAAATGAATGGTGTACCTGTGTTCTGATAAAACTTTATTTATAAAAATAGATGGCAGAGTACAGAATTTGGCCTATGGGCCATAGTTTGCTGACCCCAGCTCTAATATAAAATTTATGACACTTTAGATATATTGTGTTCCCTGAAAGTTATTTTAGGTTATAACTCATCCCCAACCCGATCCTCATCATGCTTCTCTGCATTAAGAAGAAATTTTAGAAATTTTAGAAACACTGAATAAAATTGACAGATTTACTAAATTTTGATTTATGAAAAGCCTCACTGGACTCCACTCTTCATCTTTTATTCTTGAGGGTAAAGGTCAGTAAACACCTACCTTTAGACCCCTCTAGCCACCCTCTTTTGAACTCAGACTGGCTCTTTCCTACTATGTCTTCTCTGCCTAGAAAATTTTAATTCATATGTTAGGATTTCCTGCAAATGCCACTTCCTCGAGGATACCTTTCCTGATACCTCCCAGCTGAAGGAAAGACTTCCTCTGTATTCCCATACTTAGTTCATATGTCTAACATCTAACTCAGAGCTGTAATTATTTGTTTGCATGATTGTCTTCCCCATTAAAATTTTGATTCCCTAGGGAACAGAGACTTACTCTATTAATCTTTGTTTCCAACACAAACAGTGCTTGGTACCTAGATATACTTAACAAGTGGTTGTTGAAGGATGGAAGGGAGGGAGGGAGGAGCTAGTATTCAGGTGTCTACTTGGAATAAGAAACGAGTTTGCATAATATGCAGGGCCTCTAAAGGCAAAGACACTTCTCTTCATCATTCTACCCCACCTCACCTGAGATCATTTCTTCATGCCCTCCCACTTCCTCTTTGCAGGGAGGCAGATAAATCCTGTCTTCTTTTATACAGATAGTTATAATTTCTGCATAGAAAAAACTTTGCTGTACATTTTCTAATGATCTAAATTCCTAAGTTCTAAGGTATTGAACACCCTCAAAACTATTACTATTTATGAAGAAGGACAAGAAAATTGAGATAAAAAATAGATTTTTTTCCTAGACTATTTTAGAGGAAAAAATAGTTTCAATCTCACTAATATAATATTTAGTTTGCTGTAAGGATTATTGCCTGTGAAGGAGAAAGGTTACTGACATTAAAATACTTTCTATAGAAAGGTACGCCCCCCTCCTCATTTTCCAGTTAAAAATACATGTTGACATTATTTTGCAGATTTACATGAGTGAGAAATACTGTATAACTGATCCATATCCATTTAGTAATTAGTTTGTTTAATGCAGATTTAATGAAGTTATGTAGCATGACGGAAAGAACATGGGCTCTAGAATTAGATAGACCTGAATTTGAATCTGGGTTCTTCTCATTACCAGCATTATGGCATTGGGTGACTTATTTAATTTCTCTGAGCTTTGATTTCTGTACCTGAAAAGGGTATAATAATACCTCTCATAGTGCCACAAGAGCCAAATGAGACAAAGTTTTATTGCACAGGCACTCAATAATGGTTACTTTCCTCTGTTTTTGTCACAACATCTGAGCGCATTCAGTCAATAGAATTTATTCTGGTTTTCAAATGATCTTGTTAGTGATTTGAGATAATAAAGAATTTGGGATAGGAAGCATTGGTGTTATTTTAAAAAGCATTTTATGGCTTTGGATTTATGAGCCTGAGGGAACTCTTTCCAATAGGGGTTCTCTCAGCTCAAGATGGAGATAAATTATGAAGTGCTAACTTCTGCTTGGCAAATTTACATGTAGCTAAATTAATTTGGTGTTTTATTAGTTCAAAAAGCAAATCATGTTTGTGAGGCCCTTGAAGCAGATTTTGATCCTCTTTTGAAATCCCAGAGGATTTCCAAAATTGAAAAAAGATCTACTGTCTGCCTTCTCTCTGCTCACTCCCAGACCCCAGATTAAAAACCTAAAATATAACTTTGTAAAGCCAAAAAAAATTACAACACAATTGCGAGAAATATTTACAAAAATACAGTCCCATTTTCTCATTTTCTCCCTGGTACCTAAAATGTTATTTATACAATGTGAATAAACCAGGTACATCTAATGCACTCCTTCCAAAACTGTACTATTAAAATTACATTTTATAAGGTTTCCATACAGTGAAGAAATTTTATTATCCCTTCTAGGTTGTTGAAAGAGAATTTTTCTAGAATATTTAGCCTACATATTTTCTTTTACAAACTAACACAATTTTTTATCATAAGCATTAATATAATTTATAGACTACAAAGAATTTTAACAAAAGACTATATTAGACTGGGAGTTAGAAGGAACTGCTTTGGGCAAATCATAGCTTTTCTTGGCTATCAATTTACTATCTGTAAATTGAGATGAGCAGGAAAGGTAGTATTGGGTCAGTGTAAGCTTCTCGCTCTTAGCTGGTGATGCAGTGGTTGAGAGCGTCAGCTTTGGAGTAAACTATGTGAGGCAAACATCAATTTCCTCAACTGTAATCGATTAGGTACCTAGTAGATTTGTGGTAAGAATAAATGAGATATCACATGTAAGTACTTAACATACCATTCAGTGAATGTTGACTACCACTATCAGCAGCAGCTGTTGGCAGGACTCAGAAGCAATTTAAATGTGAATTTCTCCTAATAATAATTAAGAATTCCTTCTCCATCAAGTACTTGAGATATACTTCTTGTATTTCTTAGGTTTTGCTGCCTAACAAACCATCTCAAAACTTAGAGGCTTAAAACAACAGCCATTTATTTAACTCATTATTCTATGTGGTAACAATTTGGGCTAGGCCCAGCTGAATAATTCTTCTCTCAGATGATGGCTGGCTGGATCTAGAATGGCCTCACCTGAGATAATCTGTCACTGCACCATATAGGTCTAGCCTGGGCTTGTTCACATGGTGGATGTGCAGGGTTCTACAAGAGCCAGTATAAGCCAACAAGGCCTCTTGAGGCCTAGACTTGGAATTGGTACAGGGTCAATTCACCAGGTTTTATTGACCAAAGCAAGTCATAAAACCAGCCGAAACTCAAGGAGAGGGAAAATTGACTCCTCTTCTTAAAAGGAGGAGCTGCAAAGATTCATTGCAAAGGGATAGAGAGGGAAATAATTATGGCCATTTTTGTAATTAATCTAAAACATAACTCCTACCAGTCCTAGTCATAATAGATTACCATTGATAATCTTTTATGGCTTTAGTAACTTTGTTACTCTACTTCTCACAATCTTCCAATATTTCAGTCTACCACAGATTATTGCTATAAGTGTGCTTCATATATGTGCTGGTACAGGCTGAATGTTTTTGTCACATGACCAGTTGATGCTGGTAAACTTTGATCTACCTGAAATTTATGATCCAGTATCATTTTATCTAATCCCTGATAAGGCAAAATTATATATAATAATTTCTTGAGTGACCCCACAGAATATATCATGATACAATCTGAAAGACATTAGAAATTATTCTTTTTTTGGTTTTTACCCATAAAAATAAAAGTTGCTGGGCTTCCCTGGTGGCGCAGTGGTTGATAATCTGCCTGCCAATGCAGGGGACACGGGTTCGAGCCCTGGTCTGGGAAGATCCCACATGCCGCGGAGCGACTAGGCCCGTGAGCCACAATTACTGAGCCTGCGCGTCTGGAGCCTGTGCTCCGCAACAAGAGAGGCCGGGATAGTGAGAGGCCCGCGCACCACGATGAAGAGTGGCCCCCACTTGCCGCAACTAGAGAAAGTCCTCACAAAGAAACGAAGACCCAACACAGCCATAAATAAATAAATAAATAAATAATTCCCATTTAAAAAAAAAAAGTCATGTTCCTTGCTTTAAAAAAAAAAAAAAAGTTGCTTTTAAGAATATCACAACAATATTTAGTTTCTTAAAACTTATCACAAGTCTTGGTAGAATGGACTCAAGATAAAAAGACTGAAAATATTGAGTGTTAGTAAGAATATAGAGCAGCTGGACTTTTGTACATTGCTGGTGAGAGTGCAAATTGATTAAACCAAATTTGAAACCTGGGCATAGAAATTAGTGCGTATGTTCAATAAAATGTGTACAAGAATGTCATAGTAGCTTTAGTTATAATAGCTCCAAATTGTAAATTGCCTAAAAGTCTATAAATAGGAGAATGGATGAACAAATTGTAGTGTATACATACAATAGAATACTGTACAGCAATAAAAAAAGAATGAACTACTAATATAGCCACAATATGAATGAATCACAAAATTATTGATTAAATTAAGCCAGGCACAAAAAGCACATACTATATGATTCCCTTTATATAAAGTTCAAGAAGATGCAAATTTAATCCATACTTTTAGAAGTCAAACCTCTGGGGAGTAAAGGAATTGCTGGTGTTGGCTGGGAAGAGTACAAGCAAAACTTCTGGGTGATGATAATATTCTATATTTTGATGTGGGTAGGGGCCACAGCAGGGTTTAGATATGTAAAAATTTAGTGAACTATACACTTATGATGTATTCACTTTACCATATGTGTATTGTAATATACATACACATAATTATATAGATGTCCTTCTTAGAAAAAGTGGATTTTAAAATTCTATCTGTTGGTGGCATAAATGAAAATGTAAATCTTATCCCTGGCCTCAGGTTGATTTGTATAGAGAAATTAAAAAGCTTTCTGCTCTTCTTCCTCCTCTTTCAGAGATTAATTAGGGAGAAAGCCCAGTATGAGAATTTGATCTGGTGAAAAGTAAAGAAAAGCTAAATTTAAAAGCTTCTTAAAAACACACACACATAGGGCTTCCCTGGTGGTGCAGTGGATAAGAATCCGCCTGCCAATGCGGGGGACACGGGTTCGAGCCCTGGTCTGGGAAGATCCCACATGCTGCGGAGCAACTAAGCCCGTGCACCACAACTACTGAGCCTGTGCTCTAGAGCCCGCAGACCACAACTACTGAAGCCCACGAGCCACAACTACTGAAGCCCGTGCGCCTAGAGCCCGTGCACTGCAACAAAGAGTAGCCCCCGCTCACCGCAACTAGAGAAAGCCTGCGCACAGCAACGAAGACCCAACACAGCCAAAAATAAATTAATTAATTAATTTTAAAAAAACAAAAACAAAAAAAAACCAAACACACACACACACACACACACACACACACAAACAAATAAAATCTTCTTAAGTGTTCTACAGGTTCCTGACTTAAGAATATTGATAAGATTGGTTGTTCTGTTTTTTGGGAAAGGTATGGTACATACACACATGTATGTGAATATATATGCATGTATGTGGCCGTGTGTGCATATGCTCTGTGCACACATGTGGTGCACCTATGTGTGCACATGAATGTGTATGTGTGTGCATGTGTGTTTTCTACTAGATTCCCATAGGAGGAGTGAGGAGGCATAACAGTCCTCTAAAATAGCAAAGGTTTCATGAAAAGGTGTATGCTTTGAGTCCCAAAATTCTGCTGAAGATTCCCAAGGACTATTATCCTAGATATAACAATGCAGATTTGGGGAAACGTTCAGCTTCAGATGAATTGCTCTAGGTGGAGGTGAGATACAAGGCACAGAGCTTACGAGTAGTATGTTACTCCTGTGTTAGGGACTAGAATATTTCTAAAGTAGGGTTAGCACCACACTGTGAAGGGAAAAGGAGGGTAAAAGTGAACTATGAAGGAGGGTAGTGGAAACAAGTCTAGGAACTAAGGTGCTGGTCCAAGGGGACCTTTATTTCTATTCCTATAGCATCCAGTTCTATGTTTTTTCCTATATTGTAATACACTCTGTCTTTCCCACAATTTTTCAGAAAAGCATAGTACCCATTCTGTAGCCTTATGTTAGTGGTGCTTTGGGGACAGTGGGGAGGGAATTAAGAGACAAGGCAGTAAACAGAAGAGCAGCCTTACCACCTCACGTCTCCATGGGGCCAATGTAACTGGAACAGCAGGGTGTAGAGAGGGAGGATGGCGATCCTAGAATTCACAAGGCCACCAGTAGTGAAGTGAACCAAGCCTCACTGTGGAGGTGGTGGTTAGGAGTTACGTGACCACAGAGAAGCTGCTATAGCATGGACAAATGCAGGAGGGGATGAGAGACCACCTGAGGTGAGGCAGCAGTAGGAAAGGTGGGGGAGAGTGAGCAGACACTTGGTTCACAGTGTGGTGTAGGATCTTTGATAAAGTGACTGGAATGACATGTGAATGAGAAGATAGGAAAGAATGCAAGCTATTGGATTATTTTTTTCATGTGTTGAAATACCCCATGTATATAATTTTAAAAAGTGAAAGTTAAGAGCCAAAATGCATTTGCATTTAGCTTCCTGATATCATGAAATTATGGGGACAAATTGAAGCAAGGTACAAATTTTTAAAAGTAGGGTTATACTCAAAATATATTCCTTGAGGATTTCAATTATTCTGAATTATTCATAGATCGGTGGGGGAAAAAAATAATGGATTAGAAATGAATGTGGTTGAAATTGGTGCATATCTTCAGCAACTTTATCCAAAGTCAGCATATATGCTAAATGAATTATAATTGTCAAAAAGGTCAAAAGAAACTCAAGGAGAGTGAATGTAATTGAGACAGGGTCATGGCCTTGTCAGATTTTGGATTCAGTAACTTTAGCAAAGCAACTCTTCAAATATTGCTTGAGGGTTTTTATATGTCCTCTAGTTTGGGAATCTAAGTAGAAACAGAACAGGTGCCCTGAATGTCTCCTTTGAAGCAGGAAGTCCAATCAGGACAATAAGAGAGGTAGTAGTGGTGCACAGAGGAAGTATGATTTCCCTGTATCTTTTCTGGGCTGAGTCCCAATACATATATGGTGATTAAGTTGGTAACTCTGAATGTGGCTCAGTTTTGGAGCAATCAATTCAACCATGATGTAGTCATTTTTTTTTTTTTAATAAATAAATTTATTTATTTACTTTTGGTTGCATTGGGTCTTCGTTGCTGTGCACAGGCTTTCTCTAGTTGCGGCAAGCAGGGGCTACCCTTCGTTGCAGTGCGTGGGCTTCTCATTATGGTGGCTTCTCTTGCTGTGGAGCACGGGCTCTGGGCGCACAGGCTTCAGTAGTTGTGGTGTGCGGGCTCAGTAGTTGTGACTCGTGGGCTTAGTTGCTCCGTGGCATGTGGGATCTTCCTGGACCATGGCTCGAACCCATATCCCCTGCACTGGCAGGTGGATTCTTAACTACTGTGTCACTAGGGAAGTCCATGATGTAGTCCTTAAAACATGGTCATTCTATTTGCTATTGTGTATAGAACCAGTTTATTATTTTTCTGTTACACTGTTTGGAAGATTCCTGTGGTTTGTTTGTTTTTTTTAAATTATCATTTGTAGGCATTTATCTGTGGCTTAAAAATACTTGGTGATTTAAATGCCTCAGATGTTGTATAGTTTGCTAGGGTTGCCATAAGAAAATACCACAAACTTGGGTGGCTTAAACAAATGAAATTTATTTTCTCACAGTTAGGAGATGGAAGTCCAAGATCAAGGTATCCACAGGGTTGGTTTCTCCTAAGCCTCTCTCCTTGGCTTTCAGATAGCTGTCTTCTCACTGTATGTTCATATGGTCTTTTTTCTGTGTTGGTGCATCCCTGGTGTTTCCTCCTCTTCTTATAATGATATCATGTTGGATTAGAATCTTACCCTTATGACCTATTTAACCTTAGTTACCTCTTTAAAGGCTTTATCTCCAAATACAGTCACATTGGGGATTAGGACTTCAACAGATAAATTCTGGGGGAGGGGGACACAATTCAGTCTATGGGATAATGCTACACCCATGAACTTAAAATTGTCTTACTATTCACTTTCCTTTTAGGATTACAACTTACTACTAATTACAAATAGCAAAATACCTTAAGTAAAGGATGAAATGCTATTAAAAAAAACCCGGAACTAATTTAGGAATTTAAAATTTACTTCAGCCAGGTAGAACCTCAGATTGCTAAGAGTTGAATGAATTATAGCCACATGTTGAATATTAATCTTAGAAAATGCAATTATCTAAAATGTTAGTAAGCTCACTGGCAAATAGATAAGAAAAAATAACTGCATAGGATAAAACGCTGTGAGAAAGAATACAATGATCTGATTTTTTTACTTTGCAAAAAAAAGAAAAAGAAACTAGACGAGATTATCTTCAGAGCTCTTTTTCCTTTTAATAGATCAGATAAATCCTAAAATAGCTTAAGTAAGGAATTTTGCTTTCTAAAACTAGATCGTTAAGATGAAATGTTTTCCTTAAAAATCAAAGAACTCAATAATTCAAATTAATAGTTTCTAAAAATAGGTAGTGAGAAAAGAAAGAGTTTTGTATACATAACCAAAAGAGACAGAATCTATACATATGTTTTATCTTAAGAATAGATATTGGTTTTAGAAAAAAAAGAGTGTACCGAGACAAATTGTTTTGAAAAATAATTGTTCTGATTTGGCTTTCCTGATGTGAATGCAAGAGAAGAAGCCTGTGGTTGCTTGGCTGGTTTGTCTGCAAATCTGGAGTGGCTCTTGCATGCTGGCAAGTTTTGGTGTGCTTGTTCTCAGAAATTCTCCCTATTCTGAAAATCCAAACCTTTCATTAGGGTTTAAAATATGATATCATGATCACATAAAGTTATAGATATAAAAGACATTTTTAATTTACTTTTCAAAATTCAAGTTATAAAAATTTACAATCTGTTCCTTTTCTCCAGCAACTATAACCACAGATAATGACTACTGCAAATATCTTAATTTTGTTGAAGATCCAGGTAAGATATTTTTGTTATTGCTGCTCAACGATGTTTTCTGGGCCAAAGGAAATGTTTATATACCTGTATGCCTCACTTTAATCGTTTCTAGAATGGCTTATGAAAATCAAAAGAGAAAGCCATTCCCTTTTCATTTTTTCCCACTCTGACACTGGTAAATAAATGCACTTCAAAAGTCTATAAAGCAATAATAAAAACCTATTGCAGGGAGTAACATGATATATTCAAAATCCTGAAAACGGAAAACCTGCAACCTAACATACTCTACCCCAAAAGATTATCGTTTAGAATAGAAGGAGAGATAAAGAATTTCTCAGACAAGAAAAAAACTAAAAGAATTCAGCAATACTAAACCTACCGTAACAGAAATATTGACGGGTCTTCGCAAAATAGAAAACAAGCAAGAATCTATAGGAAAGGGAAAATCATAATAGGAAAGACACATATATAAGAGGATTGAGGATCACTTAAATAAGCCAGTGCATAGATTAAAATACAATAAAAATAAGTCATAAAAGCAATTATAACTACAATTAACAGTGAAAGGATAAGCATGAAGATATAAAATATGGCACCAAAATCACAAAGTGTGGGGAAGGGGAGTATAAAAGTAAAGATCTTTTAGAATGTGTTTGAACTCAAATGGCTATCAGTTTAAAGCAAGTAGATATAGTTATGGGTCACAACATACTTGAACTCCATGGTAACCACAAATCAAAAATATGCAAAAGATTCACAAAAACCAAAAATAAAGGAACTCAAGCATACTACAAAAGAAACCCATAAAACCACAAAAGGAAAAACAAAAAGGAGAAATGAGCAAAGAAGAACTATAAAACAAGGATTGAAATGGCAATAAGAACATACCTATCAATAATTAATTTAAATGTCAATGAACTAAATGCTCCAATCAAAAGACACAGAATGGCAGATTGGATTAAAAAAAAAAAAAACGAAGAACCTACAATATACTGCCTACAAGAGACTTACTTCAGTCTGAAAGACACACACAAACTGAAAATGAGGGGATGGAAGAAGATTTTTCATGCAAATAGAAATGATAAGAAAGCAGGAGTAGCAATACACATATCAGACAAAATAGACTTTAAAACAAAGGCCATAAAGAAAGACAAAGAAGGGCATTATATAATGATAAAGGGATCAATATAAGAAGAGAATATTACAGTTGTTAACATATATGCACTCAATATAGGTGCACCTAAATCTATAAAACAAATACCAACAAACGTAAAGGGAGAAATTGACAATAACAGAACAATAGTAGGAGACTTCAATACCCCACTGACATCAATGAACAAATCATTCAGACAGAAATTCAATAGGCAACAGAGGTCCTGGACTTCCCTGGTGGCACAGGGTTAAGAATCCACCTGCCAATGCAGGGGATATGGGTTCGAGCCACGGTCCGGAAAGCTCCCAAATGCCGCAGAGCAACTAAGCCCGTGCACCACAAATACTGAGCCTGCACCCTAGAGCCTGTAAGCCACAACTACTGAGCCTGCATGCTGCAACTACTGCAACCCACGTGCCTAGAGCCCATGCTCCACAACAAGAGAAGCCACCTCAATGAGAAGCCCACGCACCGCAATGAAGAGTAGCCCCCACTCGCTGCAACTAGAGAAAGCCAGTGCACAGCAATGAAGACCCAATGCAGCCATAAATAAATAAATAAATAAATGAAAAAAAGAAAACAGAGGTCCTAAATGACACAATAGACAAGTTACATGAAATTGATATCTACAGGACACTACATTCTCCCCCCCAAAAAACAAAACAAAACAGAATACACGTTCTTTTCAAGTGTGCATGGAACATTCTCTAGGATAGATCACATACTAGATCACAAAACAACAAATTTAAAGGATAGAAATTGTTTCAAGCATTTTTTTCTGACCGCAGTTGTATGAAACTAGAAATCAACCACAGAAAGAAAAACAGGAAAAGAATGAACACATGGAGACTAAACAACATGCTACTAAAAAAAACAATGTGTCAATAGTGAAATCAAAGAAGAAATGAGAAAATACCTCATGACAAATGAAAATGAAAACACAATCTTACCAGATCTATGGGATGCAGCAAAAACAGTTCTAAGAGGGAAGTTCATAGTGATACAGGTCTTCCTCAAGAAACAAGAAAAATCTCAAATAAACAACCTAAACTACCACCTAAAAGAATTAGAAATAGAAGAACAAACAAAACCCAAAGTCAGCAGAAAGAAGGAAATTAAAGCATCAGAGAGAAAATAAATTAAATAGAGATTAAAAAACAATAGAAAAGATCAATAAAACTAAGAGCTGGTTTTTGAAAAGATAAATAAAATCGACAAACCTCTAGCCAGGCTCACCAAGAGAGAAGACCCAAATAAACAAAATAAGAAATGAAAGAAGAGGAATAACAACTGATACCACAGAAATACAAAAAAATCAAAGGATAATACTATGAGCAGTTATATGCCAACAAATTGGGCAACCTAGAAGAAACGGACAAGTTTCTAGAAACATACAGCCTGCTAAAACTGAGTCAAGAAGAAACAGATAATTTGAACAGACTGATCACTAGAGGTGAAATAGAATCTGTAATTAACAACAACAACAAAAAAAGACAAAAAACTCCCTGCAAACAAAACTTCAGGACCGAATGGCTTCACTGGAGAATTCTATGAAACATACAAAGAAGAACTTATACCTATCCTTCTCAAACTATTCCAAAAGACTGAAGAGGAGGAAACAGTCCCAAATTCCTTCTACGAAGCCACCATCACCCTGATACCAAAACCAGACAAAGATACTATAAAAAAGAAAATTGCAGGCCAATATCTTTGATGAATATAGATGCAAAAATTCTTAACAAAATATTAGCGAACAAAATCCAACAATACAAAAAAGGATCACACACCATGATCAAGTCAGAGTCATTCCAGGGTCACAAGGGTGGTTCAACATATGCAAATGAATCAATGTGATACAACACATTAACAGAAGGAAAGACAAAATCACATGATCATCTCAATAGATGCAGAAAAAGCCTTTGACAAAATTCAACATACACTCATGATAAAAACTCTCACCTAAGTGGGCATAGAGGGAACATATCTCAATATAATAAAAGCCATTTATGACAAACTCATAGCCAACATAATACTCAGTGGTGAAAAGCTGAAAGCCTTACTGCTAAATTCAGGAACAAGTCAAGGATGCCCACACTCACCAGTTCTTTCCAACACAGTATTAGAAGCCCTAGCCACAGCAATCAGACAAGAAAAAGAAATAAAAGGTATCCAAATTGGAAGGGAAGAGGTAATTGTCACTGTTTGTAGATGACATGATACTCTATATAGAGAACCCTAAAGTCTCCATGCAAAAAGTATTAGAACTAATAAATGAATTCAACAAGGTAGCAGGATACAAGATTAAAATGCAGAAATTTGTTACATTTCTTTACGCTAATAATGAAATATCAGAAAGAGAAAGTTAAAAAAAAATCCCATTTAAAGTCACATCAAAAAACTACCTAGGAATAAACTTAACCTAGGAGATGAAAGACCTATATGCTGACAACTATGAAACATTGATAAAGAAAATTGAAGATGATTCAGAGAAATGGAAAGATATCCCATGCTCTTGGATTGGAAGAATTAATATTGTTAAAATGGCCATACTACCCAAAGCAGTCTACAGATTTAATGCAATCCCTATCAAAATACTCATGACATTTTCCACAGAACTAGAAGAAATAATCCTAAAATTTATATGGAACCACAAAAGGCTTAGAATTGCCAAAGCAATCCTGAGGAAAAAGAACAAAGCTGGAGGCATAATCCTTCCCTAGACATGTAGATCAATGGAATAGAATAGAGAGTCCAGAAATAAACCCATGCACCTATGGTCAATTAATCTATGGTAAAGGAGGCAAGACGATACAATGGAGAAAAGACCATCTCTTCAACAAGTGTTGTAGGAAAAGTTGGACAGCTACATGCCAATCAATGAAATTAGAACACTCCCTTGCACCACATACTAAAATAAACTCAAACTGGTTTAAAGACCTAAATGTAAGACCTGAAACCATAATACTCCTAGAGGAGAACATAGGCATAACATTCTTTGACATAAATCATAGCAATATATTCTTCAATCAGTCTCCCAAGGCAAAAGCAATAAAAACAAAAATAAGCAAATGGGACATAATCAAACTTAAAAGCTTTTGCATAGGAAAGGAAACCACAAACAAAATGAAAAGACAACCTATGGACTGGGAAACAATGTTTGCAAACGATGTGACTGACAGAGGGATAATATCCAAAATATACAAACACTACATATAACTCAACATTGAAAAAGACAAATGACCCAATCAAAAAATGGGCAGAAGACCTAAATAAGTATTTCTCCAAGGAAGACATAGAGGTGGCCAACAGGCACATGAAGAGATGTTCAACACCTCTAATTATTAGAGAAATGCAAATCAAAACCACAATGAGATATCATCTCATACCTGTCAGAATGGCTGTCATCAAAAAGGCTACAAATAATAAATGCCATAGAGGGTGTGGAGAAAAGGGAACCTACCCACACTGTTGGTGGGAATGAAAATTGGTACAGCCACAATGGAAAATAGTATAGTAGGTTCCTTAAAACACTAAAAATACAGTTGCCATATGATCCAGCAATCCCACTCCCAGGTATATATACAAACAGATGAAAACTCTAATTTGAAAAGATATAGCAGTGCTATTTACAATAGCCAATACATGGAAACAACACAAGGGCCCATCAACAGATGATTGGCTAAAGAAGATGTCATATATACCAGGAAGCTTGCACAAGCCTCTTAGCCTCATCCACAAGAGGGCAGAGAGCAGAAGCAAGAAAAACTACAATTCTTCAGCCTGTGGAACGAAAACCATATTCACAGAAAGATAGATGAAATGAAAGGGCAGAGGACTATGTACCAGATGAAGGAACAAGATAAAACCCCAGAAAAACAACTAAACAAAGTGGAAATAGGCAACTTTCCAGAAAAAGAATTCAGAATAATGATAGTGAAGATGATCCAGGACCTCAGAAAAAGAATGGAGGCAAAGATCGAGAAGATGCAAGAAATGTTTAACAAAAACCTAGAAGAATTAAAGAACAAACACCTAGAAGAATTAAAGAACAAACAAACAGAGATGAACAATACAATAACTGAAATGAAAAATACACTAGAAGGAATCAATAGCAGAATAACTGAGGCAGAAGAATGGATAAGTGACCTGGAAGACAGAATGGTGGAATTCACTGCCATGGAACAGAATAAAGAAAAAAGAATGAAAAGAAATGAAGACAGCCTAAGAGACCTCTGGGAGAGCATTAAATGCACCAACATTCTCATTATAGGGGTCCCAGAAGGAGAAGAGAGAGAGAAAGGACCTGAGAAAATATTTGAAGAGATTATATTAAAAAATTCCCTAACATGGGAAAGGAAATAGCCACCCAAGTCCAGGAAGTGCAAAGAGTCCCAGGCAGGATAAACCCAAGGGGAAACATGCTGAGACACATAGTAATCAAATTGACAAAAATTAAAGACAAAGAAAAATTATTAAAAGCAACAAGGGAAAAACAAGAAATAATATACAAGGGAACTCCCATAAGGTTAACAGCTGATTTCTCAGCAGAAACTCTACAAGCCAGAAGGGAGTGGCATGATATATTTAAAGTGCTGAAAGGAAAGAACCTACAAGCAACATTATTCTACCTGGCAAGGATCTCATTCAGATTGAACAGAGAAATCGAAAGCTTTACAGATAAGCAAAAGCGAAGAGAATTCAGCTCCACCAAACCAGCTCTACAACAAATGCTAAAGGAACTTCTCTAAGTGGGAAACACAAGAGAAGAAAAGGACCTACAAAAACAAACACAAAACAATTAAGAAAATAGTAATAGGAACATACAAATCGATAATCACCTTAAATGTGAATGGATTAAATGGTCCAACCAAAAGACACAGGCTCGCTGAGTGGATACAAAAACAAGACCCATATATATGCTGTCTACAAGAGACCCACTTCAGACCTAGAGACACATACAGACTGAAAGTGAGGGGATGGAAAAAGATATTCCATGCAAAGGAAATCAAAAGAAAGCTGGAGTAGCAATACTCATATCAGATAAAATAGACTTTAAAATAAAGAATGTTACAAGAGACAAGGAAGGACACTACATAATGATCAAGGGATCAATCCAAGAAGAAGATATAACAATTATAAATATCTATGCACCCAACATAGGAGCACCTCAATACATAAGGCAAATGCTAACAGCTATAAAAGAGGAAATCTACAGTAACACAATAATAGCGGGGGAATTTAACACCTCACTTACACCAATGGACAGATCAACCAGACAGAAAATTAAAAAGGAAACACAACCTTTAAATGACACAATAGACCAGATAGATTTAATTGATATTTATAGGACATTCCATCCAAAAGCAGCAGATTACACTTTCTTCTCACGTGTGCACAGAACATTCTCCAGGATAGATCACATCTTGGGTCACAAGTCAAGTCTAAGTAAATTTAAGAAAATTGAAATCATTTCAAGCATCTTTTCTGACCACAACGCTATGATATTAGAAATCAATTACAGGGAAAAACACGTAAAAACCACAAACACATGGAGGCTAAACAATACGTTACTAAATAACCAAGAGATCACTGAAGAAATCAAAGAGGAAATCAAAAAATACCTAGAGACAAATGACAATGAAAACACGACGATCCAAAACCTATGGGATGCAGCAAAAGCAGTTCTAAGAGGGAAGTTTATAGCAATACAAGCCTACCTCAAGAAACAAGAAAAATCTCAAATAAACAATCTAACCTTACACCTAAAGTAACTAGAGAAAGAAGAACAAACAAAACCCAAAGTTAGCAGAAGGAAAGAAATCATAAAGATCAGAGCAGAAATAAATGAAATAGAAACAAAGAAAACAATAGCAGGGATCAATAAAACTACAAGCTGGTTCTTTGAGAAGATAAACAAAATTGATAAACCTTTAGCCAGACTCATTAAGAAAAAGAGGAAGAGGACTCAAACCAATAAAGTCAGAAATGAAAAAGGAGAAGTTATCACGGACACCACAGAAATACAGAGCATCATAAGAGACTACTACAAGCAACTCTATGCCAATAAAATGGACAACCGGGAAGAAATGGATAAATTCTTAGAAAAGTACAACCTTCCAAGACTTAACCAGGAAGAAATAGAAACTATGAACAGACCAATCACAAGTAATGAAATTGAAACTGTGATTAAAAATCTTGCAACAAACAAAAGTCCAGGACCAGATGGCTTCACAGGTGAATTCTATCAAACATTTAGAGAAGAGCTAACACCCATCCTTCTCAAAATCTTCCAAAAAAATGCAGAGGAAGGAACACTCCCAAACTCATTCTACAAGGCCACCATCACGCTGATACCAAAACCAGAAAGAGATACTACAAAAAAAGAAAATTACCAACCAATATCACTGATGAATATAGATGCAGAAATCCTCAACAAAATACTAGCAAACAGAATCCAACAACACATTAAAAGGATCATACACCATGATCAAGTGGGATTTATCCCAGGGATGCAAGGATTCTTCAATATATGCAAATCTATCAATGTGATACACCATATTAACAAATTGAAGAATAAAAACGATATGGTCATCTCAATAGATGCAGAAAATCTTTTGACAAAATTCAACACCCATTTAGGAAAAAACTCTCCAGAAAGAGGGCATAGAGGGAATACACCTCAACATAATAAAGGCCATATACGACAAACCCACAGCCAACATCATTCTCAATGGTGAAAAACTGAAAGCATTTCCTCTAAGATCAGGAAGAAGACAAGGATGTCCACTCTCGGCACTATTATTCAACATAGTTTTGGAAGTCCTAGTCACAGCAATCAGAGAAGAAAAAGAAATAAAAGGAATACAAATTGGAAAAGAAGAAGTAAAACTGTCACTGTTTGATGATTACATGATACTATACACAGGTAATCCTAAAGATGCTACCAGAAAACTACTAGAGCTAATCAATGAATTTGGTATAGAGCAGGATACAAAATTAATGCACAGAAATCTCTTGCATTCCTATACACTAACAATGAAAGATCAGAAAGAGAAATTAAGAAAACAATCCCATTCACCATTACAACAAAAAGAATAAAATACCTAGGAATAAACCTACCTAAGGAGGTAAAAGACCTGTACTCAGAAAACTATAAGACACTGATGAAAGAAATCAAAGATGACACAAACAGATGGAGAGATATACCATGTTCTCAGATTGGAAGAATCAATATTGTGAAAATGACTATACTACCCAAAGCAATCTACAGATTCAATGCAATCCCTATCAAATTACCAATGGCATTTTTTACAGAACTAGAACAAAAAAATCTTAAAATTTGTATGGAGACACAGAAGACCCCGAATAGCCAAAGCAATCTTGAGAAAAAAAAAGAGCTGGAGGAATCAGACTCCCTGACTTCAGACTATACTACAAAGCTACAGTAATCAAGACAATATGGTACTGGCACAAAGATAGAAATATAGATCAATGGAACAGGATAGAAAGCCCAGAGATAAACCCACACACCTATGGTCAAGTAATCCATGACAAAGGAGCCAAGGATATACAATGGAGAAAAGACAGCCTCTTCAAAAAGTGGTGCTGGGAAAACTGGACAGGTACATGTAAAAGAATGAAATTAGAACACTCCCTAACACCATACACAAAAATAAACTCAAAATGGATTAAAGGACTAAATGTAAGACCGGCACTATAAAACTCTTAGAGGTAAACATAGGAAGAACACTCTTTGATATACAACACAGCAAGATCTTTTTTGACCCATCTCCTAGAGTAGTGGAAATAAAAAGAAAAATAAACAAATGGGACCTAATGAAACTTCAAAGCTTTTGCACAGCAAAGGAAACCATAAACAAGACAAAAAGACAACCCTCAGAATGGGAGAAAATATTTGCAAATGAATTAATGGACAAAAGATTAATCTCCAAAAAATATAAACAGCTCATGCAGCTCAATACTAAAAACACAAACAACCCAATCCAAAAATGGGCAGAAGACCTAAATAGACATTTCTCCAAACAAGACACACAGATGGCCAAGAGGCACATGAAAAGCTGCTCAACATCACTAATTATTAGAGAAACGCAAATCAAAACTACAATGAGGTATCACGTCACACCGGTCAGAATGGCCATCATCAGAAAATCTACAAACAACAAATGCTGGAGAGGATGTGGAGAAGAGGGAGCCTTCTTGAAATGTTGTTGGGAATGTAAATTGATACATCCACTATGGAGAACAGTATGGAGGTTCCTTGAAAAACTAAAAATAGAATTACCATATGACCCAGGAATCCCACTACTGGGTTTATACCCAAAGAAAACCATAATTCAAAAAGACACATGCACCCCAATGTTCACTGCAGCACTATTTACAATAGCCAGGTCATGGAAGCAACCTAAATGCCCATCAACAGATGAATGGATAAAGAAGATGTGGTACATGTATACAATGGAATATTACTTAGCCATAAAAAAGGAACGAAATTGGGTCATTTTTAGAGATGTAGATGGACCTAGAGACTGTCATACAGAGTGAAGTAAGTCAGAAAGAGTAAAACAAATATTGTATATTAATGCATATATGTGGAATCTAGAAAAATGGTACAGGTGAACCTGTTTGCAGGGCAGCAGTAGAGACACAGATGTAGAGGACAAACGTATGGACACCAAGGGGGGAAAGCGTGTGGTGGGGGGAAATGGTGGTGGTTGTGGTATGAATTGGGAGATTGGGATTGACATATATACACTAATATGTATAAAATAGATAACTAATAAGAACCTGCTGTACCAAAACATAAAATAAAATTCAAAAAAAAGAAAAATAATGTGTGTGTGTACATTATTATATATATATAATAGAATATTAGCCATAAAAAAGAATGAAATACATTTACAGCAACATGGAGAATATTATACTTAGTGAAGTAAGCCAGATAAAGACAAATACTATATGATATCATTTATATGTGGAATGTAAAAATAATACAAATGAATCTATATGCGAAACAGAAACAGACTCACAGATATAAGGAATTTGTTGTTGTTATTGTTTTGACAATGGGACCCTTGATTAAAGTTTCATGTAATGTTTCTTGGATAAATGACCTCCACAATGAATTATTTAGGATTTGTAGTTTTCCTTTTTTTCTCAATTGATTTTAATAACCTTTGTAATTAGACATAGATGTTCTCTAACAAATAGCTTAAACTTCTCAATTTTCAATTAAAGACATTAGACTGTAGTTTTTTAAACAAGTTCTGGTAGTAAAGAAAAGTGAATTTTGTATAAAAAAAACTTTATCTCATTTTAAGTGTTTATTATCCATAACCCCATTTTCTTTTTAATTTAATTTAATTTTTTTATTGAAACATAGTTGATGTACAGTATTATATAAGTTATAGGTCTACAATATAGTGATTAACAATTTTTTAAATTTATACTCCATTTATAGTTATTATATAATATTGACATTTTCCCTGTATTGTACAATATATTCTTGTAGCTTATTTTATACATAATAAATAGTTTGTACCTCTTAATCCCCTACCCCTATATTGCCCCTCCCCCCCTTCCCTTTTCCCACTGGTAACCACTAGTTTGTTCTCTATATCTATGAGTCAGCTTCTTTTTTGTTATATTCACTAGTTTGTTTTAGTTTTTAGATTTCACATATAAGTGCTATCATATAGTATTTGTCTTTATTTGTCTGACATCTCACTTAGCATAATACCCTCCAGGTCCATCCATGTTGCTGCAAATGGCAAAATTTCATTCTTTTTTATGGCTGAGTAGTATTCTGTTCCGTTACTCCTAATTTGACAACATTTGTATGTGTGCCTTTAGAATCTGTCCAAATCATTCAAATTAATTTTCCCTGAAAGAACTCTTCTTCTTTTCTTTTACATAATATTGATCAAATAAATAATTATAAAACAAGTACAGGGACTTCCCTGGTGGTCCAGTGGTAAAGAAAATGCCTTACAATACGGGGGATGCAGTTCGATCCCTGGTCAGGGAACGAAGATCCCACATGCCACTGGGCAACTAAGCCCACCCGTCACAACTACTGAGCTCGCGCACCTCAACTAGAAAGCCTGCGTGCCACAAACTATAGAGCCCACGCACCCTGGAGCCTGCGCCACAACTAGAGAGAGAAAATCCACACATCATAACTAGAGAGAAGCCTGCTTGCTACAACTAGAGAGAAGCCTGTGTGCTGCAACGAAGAGCCTGCGTGGCAGCTAAAGACCCAACGCAGTCAAAAATAAATAAATCTTAAAAAAAACCAAGTATAATTGGCATAAAAGTATTTTTTTTTTAATAAAAAACACTGACTTTTGGTAAGCAGATAATTCAGAATGGTAAGGGCAGATCAAAGACTAGTATACTGGTATCAAGGACTTGATGGGTCCTGGCCAGCAGTGTGTTTTATAGAAAGAATAGAGTGCAGTTTATCTAATAATGTAGTTAATCCAGGGTTGGTTGAGAGAGTTTCTACTAAACTGCCTTCCAACAAAGTTCTATTGATTTGCCCTCTTATCAGCAGTGTATGAGAGTGCTTACCTCCTTCTACCCTAGTTCTCAAACTTCAGTGGCCATAAGAATGACGTGGATAGCCTGTTAAAAATGCAGATTATTTACACACTATTCTAATAGATTCTGATTTGGGACAAGTCCCAAGAACCTGCAAAATACCAACCAGACATTTGTTAGGCAGGTGATTAGTCAAAATGTTTAACTTAAGGATGAGATTCTATGATTCTCATTTGCCCACAAACAGTCTTCTAACAAAATTTGGTTAAGATAACAAAATAACCCATCTAGGTTATTTTCCCTCCTTGATCCAATGTATTATTACTAGAGAAATGACTCTTCGGAAAATAATTCTGTTGGTCCAGGTTTTCTGTGATGGAGATTTTCACAATCTAATATTCAGATTTCTTTTAAAAAATTGAAGCTAGATGTTTGAAAAGTCCAAATGCATCTTAACAGTAGGGGGTAGATCCTCTGAAGCACACCAGGTGGGTTTTTCAGAGTTGGGTTAGGATTCAGAGGTAACTCTGATTTTTTTTTTTTTTTTAAACATCTTTATTGAAGTATAATTGCTTTACAATGGTGTGCTAGCTTCTGCTTTACAACAAAGTGAATCAGTTACACATATACATATGTTGCCATATCTCTTCCCTCTTGCATCTCCCTCCCTCCCACCCTCCCTATCCCACCCCTCTAGGTGGTCACAAAGCACCGAGCTGATCTCCCTGTGCTATGCGGCTGCTTCCCACTAGTTATCTATTTTACATTTGGTAGTGTATATATGTCCATGACACTCTCTCACCCTGTCACATCTCACCCCTCCCCCTCCCCATATCCTCAAGTCCATTCTCTAGTAGGTCTGTGTCTTTATTCCCATCTTGCCACTAGGTTCTTCATGACCTCTTTTTTTTTTTTTTCCCTTAGATTCCATATATATGTGTTAGCATACTGTATTTGTTTTTCTCTTTCTGACTTACTTCACTCTGTATGACAGACTCTAACTCCATCCACCTCATTACAAACACCTCCATTTCATTTCTTTTTATGGCTGAGTAATATTCCATTGTATATATGTGCCACATCTTCTTTATCCATTCATCCGATGATGGACACCTAGGTTGCTTCCATGTCCTGGCTATTGTAAACAGAGCTGCAATGAATATTTTGGTACATGACTCTTTCTGAATTATGGTTTTCTCAGGGTATATGCCCAGTAGTGGGATTGCTGGGTCGTATGGTAGTTCTATTTTTAGTTTTTTAAGGAACCTCCATACTGTTCTCCATAGTGGCTGTATCAATTTACATTCCCACCAACAGTGCAAGAGGGTTCCCTTTTCTCCACACCCTCTCCAGCATTTATTGTTTCTAGATTTTTTGATGATGGCCATTCTGACCGGTGTGAGATGATACCTCATTGTAGTTTTGATTTGCATTTCTCTAATGATTAAAGATGTTGAGCATTCTTTCATGTGTCTGTTGGCAATCTGTATCTCTTCTTTGGAGAAATGTCTATTTAGGTCTTCTGCCCATTTTTGGATTGGGTTGTTTGTTTTTTTGTTATTGAGCTGCATGAGCTGCTTGTAAATCTTGGAGATTAATCGTTTGTCCGTTGCTTCATTTGCAAATATTTTCTCCCATTCTGAGGGTTGTCTTTTGGTCTTGTTTATGGTTTCCTTTGCTGTGCAAAAGCTTTTAAGTTTCATTAGGTCCCATTTGTTTATTTGTGTTTTTATTTCCATTTCTCTAGGACCTGGGTCAAAAAGGATCTTGCTGTGACTTATGTCATACAGTGTTCTGCCTATGTTTTCCTCTAAGAGTTTGATAGTGTCTGGCCTTAAACTTAGGTCTTTAATCCATTTTGAGTTTATTTTTGTGTATGGTGTTAGGGAGTGTTCTAATTTCATACTTTTACATGTACCTGTCCAATTTTCCCAGCACCACTTATTGAAGAGGCTGTCTTTTCTCCACTGTATATGCTTGCCTCCTTTATCAAAGATAAGGTGACCATATGTGCGTGGGCTTATCTCTGGGCTTTCTATCCTGTTCCATTGATCTATATTTCTGTTTTTGTGCCAGTACCAAACTGTCTTGATTACTGTAGCTTTGTAATATAGTCTGAAGTCAGGGAGCCTGATTCCTCCAGCTCCATTTTTCGTTCTCAAGATTGCTTTGGCTATTCGGGGTCTTTTGTGTTTCCATACAAATTGTGAAATTTTTTGTTCTAGTTCTGTGAAAAATGCCAGTGGTAGTTTAATAGGGATTGCATTGAATCTGTAGATTGCTTTGGGTAGCAGAGTCATTTTCACAATGTTTATTCTTCCAATCCAAGAACATGGTATATCTCTCCATCTATTTGTATCATCTTTAATTTCTTTCATCAGTGTCCTATAATTTTCTGCATACAGGTCTTTTGTCTCCTTAGGTAGGTTTATTCCTAGGTATTTTATTCTTTTTGTTGCAATGGTAAACGGGAGTGTTTTCTTAATTTCACTTTCAGATTTTTCATCATTAGTATACAGGAATGCAAGAGATTTCTGTGCATTAATTTTGTATCCTGCTACTTTACCAAATTCATTGATTAGCTCTAGTAGTTTTCTGGTAGCATCTTTTGGATTCTCTATGTATAGTATCATGTCATCTGCAAACAGTGACAGCTTTACTTCTTCTTTTCCGATTTGGATTCCTTTTATTTCTTTTTCGTCTCTGATTGCTGTGGCTAACACTTCCAAAACTATGTTGAATAATAGTGGTGAGAGTGGGCAACCTTGTCTTGTTCCTGATCTTAGTGGAAATGGTTTCAGTTTTTCACCATTGAGGACAATGTTGGCTGTGGGTTTGTCATATACGGCCTTTATTATGTTGAGGAAAGTTCCCTCTATGCCTACTTTCTGCAGGACTTTTATCATAAATGGGTGTTGAATTTTGTCGAAAGCTTTCTCTGCATCTATTGAGATGATCATATGGTTTTTCTCCTTCAATTTGTTAATATGATGTATCACGTTGATTGATTTGCGTATATTGAAGAATCCTTGCATTGCTTGAATAAACCCCACTTGATCATGGTGTATGATCCTTTTAATGTGCTGTTGGATTCTGTTTGCTAGTATTTTGTTGAGGATTTTTGCATCTATGTTCATCAGTGATATTGGCCTGTAGTTTTCTTTCTTTGTGACATCTTTGCCTGGTTTTGGTATCAGGGTGATGGTGGCCTCGTAGAATGAGTTGGGGAGTGTTCCTCCCTCTGCAATATTTTGGAAGAGTTTGAGAAGGATAGGTGTTAGCTCTTCTCTAAATGTTTGATAGAATTCGCCTGTGAAGCCATCTGGTCCTGGGCTTTTGTGTGTTGGAAGATTTTTAATCACAGTTTCAATTTCAGTGCTTGTGATTGGTCTGTTCATATTTTCTATTTCTTCCTGGTTCAGTCTCGGCAGGTTGTGCATTTCTAAGAATCTGTCCATTTCTTCCAGGTTGTCCATTTTATTAGCATAGAGTTGCTTGTAGTAATCTCTTATGATCGTTTGTATTTCTGCAGTGTCAGTGGTTACTTCTCCTTTTTCATTTCTAATTCTATTAATTTGAGTCTTCTCCTTTTTTCTCTTGATGAGTCTGGCTAATGGTTTATCAATTTTGTTTATCTTCTCAAAGAACCAGCTTTTAGTTTCATTGATTTTTGCTATTGTTTCCTTCATTTCTTTTTCATTTATTTCTGATCTGATCTTTATGATTTCTTTCCTTCTGCTAGCTTTGGGGTTTTTTTGTTCTTCTTTCTCTAATTGCTTTAGGTGCAAGGTTAGGTTGTTTATTCGAGATGTTTCCTGTTTCTTGATGTAGGCTTGTATTGCTATAAACTTCCCTCTTAGAACTGCTTTTGCTGCATCCCATAGGTTTTGGATCGTCGTGTCTCCATTGTCATTTGTTTCTAGGTATTTTTTGATTTCCCCTTTGATTTCTTCAGTGATCACTTCGTTATTAAGTAGTGTATTGTGTAGCCTCCATGTGTTTGTATTTTTTACAGATCTTTTCCTGTAATTGATATCTAGTCTCATAGCGTTGTGGTCGGAAAAGATACTTGATACGATTTCAATTTTTTAAAATTTACCAAGGCTTGATTTGTGACCCAAGATATGATCTATCCTGGAGAATGTTCCATGAGCACTTGAGAAAAATGTGTATTCTGTTGTTTTTGGGTGGAATGTCCTATAAATATCAATTAAGTCCATCTTGTTTAATGTATCATTTAAAGCTTGTGTTTCCTTATTTATTTTCATTTTGGATGATCTGTCCATTGGTGAAAGTGGGGTGTTAAAGTCCCCTACTATGATTGTGTTACTGTCGATTTCCCCTTTTATGGCTGTTAGTATTTGCCTTATGTATTGAGGTGCTCCTCTGTTGGGTGCATAAATATTTACAATTGTTATACCTTCCTCTTGGATCGATCCCTTGATCATTATATAGTGTCCGTCTTTGTCTCTTGTAATTGTCTTTATTTTAAAGTCTATTTTGTCTGATATGAGAATTGCTACTCCAGCTTTCTTTTGATTTCCATTTGCATGGAATATCTTTTTCCATCCCCTCACTTTCAGTCTGTATGTGTCTCTAGGTCTGAAGTGGGTCTCTTGTAGACAGCATATATATGGGTCTTGTTTTTGTATCCATTCAGCCAGTCTGTGTCTTTTGGTGGGAGCATTTAATCCATTTACATTTAAGGTAATTATCGATATGTATGTTCCTATTCCCATTTTCTTAAATGTTTTGGGTTTGTTATTGTAGGTGTTTTCCTTCTCTTGTGTTTCTTGCCTAGAGAAGTTCCTTTAGCATTTGTTGTAAAGCTGGTTTGGTGGTGCTGAACTCTCTCAGCTTTTGCTTGTCTGTAAAGGTTTTAATTTCTCCATCAAATCTGAATGAGATCCTTGCTGGGTAGAGTAATCTTGGTTGTAGGTTTTTCTCCTTCATCACTTTAAGTATATCCTGCCACTCCCTTCTGGCTTGCAGCGTTTCTGCTGAAAGATCAGCTGTTAACCTTATGGGGATGCCCTTGTGTGTTATCTGTTGTTTTTCCCTTGCTGCTTTTAATATGTTTTCTTTATATTTAATTTTTGATAGTTTGATTAATATGTGTCTTGGTGTGTTTCTCCTTGGATTTATCCTGTATGGGACTCTCTGTGCTTCCAGGACTTGATTAACTATTTCCTTTCCCATATTAGGGAAGTTTTCAACTATAATCTCTTCAAATATTTTCTCAGTCCCTTTCTTTTTCTCTTCTTCTGGGACCCCTATGATTCGAATGTTGGTGCGTTTAATGTTGTCCCAGAGGTCTCTGAGACTGTCCTCAGTTCTTTTCATTCTTTTTTCTTTATTCTGCTCTGCAGTAGTTATTTCCACCATTTTATCTTCCAGGTCACTTATCCGTTCTTCTGCCTCAGTTATTCTGCTATTGATCCCATCTAGAGTATTTTTAATTTCATTTATTGTGCTTTTCATTGTTGCTTGGTTCCTCTTTAGTTCTTCTACGTCCTTGTTAAATGTTTCTTGCATTTTGTCTATTCTATTTCCAAGATTTTGGATCATCCTTACTATCATTATTCTGAATTCTTTTTCAGGTAGACTACCTATTTCCTCTTCATTTGTTAGGTCTGGTGTGTTTTGACCCTGCTCCTTCATCTGCTGTGTGTTTTTCTGTCTTCTCATTTTGCTTATCTTACTGTGTTTGGGGTCTCCTTTTCACAGGCTGCAGGTTCGTAGTTCCCGTTGTTTTTGGTATCTGTCCCCAGTGGCTAAGGTTGGTTCAGTGGGTTGTGTAGGTTTCCTGGTGGAGGGAACTAGTGCCTGTGTTCTGGTGGATGAGGCTGGATGTTGTCTTTCTGGTGGGTTCGTCCACGTCTGGTGGTGTGTTTTGGGGTGTCTGTGGCCTTATTATGATTTTAGGCAGCCTCTCTGTTAATGGATGGGGCTGTGTTCCTCTCTTGCTAGTTGTTTGGCATAGGGTGTCCAGCACTGTAGCTTGCTGGTCGTTGAGTGAAGCTGGGTCTTGATGTTGAGATGGAGATCTTTTGGGAGGTCTGACGTCTTCTGCCAGCGTTCAGTGGGTGTTCTGTAGGAGCAGTTCCACGTGTAGATGTATTTCTCATGTATCTGTGGGGAGGAAGGTGATCTCCGCGTCTTACTCTTCCGCCATCTTGCCCCTCCCTCTCTGATTTTTGACTGTGTATCTGTATTAAACAATTTCAGAGGGGCAACCTCTCAGTTTTTATGCAGGTGGCTTTGCCATTAAACTGAATTTAAATAAACCAACAGCCAGTTAAATGAAGGAAACTGTTCTTTAAAAATTATGTCTCTAATAAGTCAATGATACTAAAACATGAATTTATAATAAATAGGAGGTAATGCCTGTTATCCCCTAAAACAGTGGCAGAAACAACAACAACAAAACACCCATTTCTCTCTGTACCATAGGAAACCAGAGTTATCTCATTAACACCTCTGGAGGTTTAGGAGTTTAATTAATCTTGACTAATTGCAGTGTATCTAACCAGTGTCTTATAGAGCAGAGTCGGGGTTGAGGGGATGTTTATCAGGTTTTCTTGCTGTTTTGTCACGCTTGGTACTCACCTGCAAAGGAAGATAATTTTCTTACTGGGGTTTCTGAACTTTTTTTCCTAACTAGGGCTCTAGGACACTGAGTTAGCTTGGAGAGCCAGGGCTGGCCTGCTGGAATCAGTGGATGTCAGAAGAGAATGCCCAGAGGTCAGGACAGAGTTGAAATCTGAAGAGACTATCTGCGGCTCTAGTAGGGGTCTTATTTTAAGGTGGCTGAGGCTTCCATCTGTGAGTCAGGCCTGAACTGTTAAAGGCCCCAACCTTCCTAGAGAAGTGTGGGGCTAAATGTACATGAGCATCTGTCTGAAAGTCCAGGGCTCCACTGAAGAGGTCATTTGGTGAGGAAATCACCCTTGGGAGCAAAGAAGGTCTCTTGGTAGAGTTTAACAGGTAAGGGAACTAACATTTATTGAATGCTTTCTTATATGCATCTTCTCATTTAGCATTGTCATCATCCCTCAGGAAGTTAAAAAATGGTTGAAATGAAAGACAAAAGGGTTGCAGTAAAAGGTACCACCTTTATAAGACTTGCTTTTGCATCTATAGTATGGGATGTTCTAGCCTACAGAACTGGCTGATGTCAGATAGGGATATGTATCATAGTCCTTAGTTCATGGATATACTGACAAAGACTGTTTCCTTGACCAAATTTAGGTTCCTTTGAGCCCTCTTTTCAATTAGGCCTTAAGCTTGGCCTATAGGGACTGCAGACCCTAAGCACAAACAATTTCATTCACTGCCTTCCACACTAAGAGACCTGAATAAACTCTTGAACAAAAGCATGGTTTCTAACAGCTCAAGGCCATATACCTGGGATGTTCAAGCCCCCCCGTAAGTACCTGCCTGGGAAAGCTCAATCTGCCAAAAGAATTTACTGTTTCAGTCAACATCTGAAGATAGGGCCCCTGTCTCCCAGTCTCTGTGGGAGAGTACCTAACTTCAATAAGAACCAGTTAGAAAACTCAGATGGCCTAATCATACTGCCCAACCTGCCTACCCACTTTTTGTAATTTCCCTCTTCCCTGACTCTGTTGAGCTCCTACGTATTCTCTTTGTCTACTTCCTCATTCTCCCTTTAAAATGCCCAGTCACCTCTACATGGATCAAAATTGAGCTTGGTTTACACTGGACTCCCTTAACTACAGCAGTAGTTACTGAGTAAATCTGTCTTTACTGCCTTTAACTAGCATCCAGCTTTGTTTCTCTTTGAGAGTTTTAACAATAACTTTGAATGGCTCTAGCTGTGAGATGACATTTTCCCCTATTTGTGCTATGGGTACATAAGACCTAGGTTATATGTCTTCTCAGATCCATTATGTTCCATTGTTCTTGGCTGCTTATCACAGTAACTCTATGGCCTGTCTGATCCATCTGGAACCAGTGGATGTCCAGAGGGAATGTAGAAGTGCAGGGGCATTAATGCTATATGAGGCAAACCTGTCTAAATAGAGTAGGAAACAGGAAGGAATCAGTAGATCAATTGCCTACCTTTCTTCTCCCTAACGGGTGATTTCAAGACACAGTGGTTCTTATGGCTTTTCTAGAGAGGTCCCATGACCACTGGACAATCCACTGTATGCCTTATGAAGCTGTGGTCAACTTAGTAATGCTCTACTTTGTATTTGCCTTCTCTCGTTCCCTGGCTGACTTCTCTTTTTTCCTCTTGCTTCCCTGGAATTGCACTCCCAATAAAACAGTAGCACAAAAGCTTTGCCTCAGGCTCTGTGTTTTAGGGAATTGAAGCTAAGAAAATAGATTCCAGGATTAGCCATAAAAAGCAAACTCTCAGGATGGAATTTTGGAGTTGGATTGCCTACTTGACTAAAAGCAATTGAGACCGTATTGCCCAGTGGTAACTGGGGTAATAATGACCCCTGGCAGTGGGATCACAATTAATGAAACTTCACCCGTGATTAATTGAGAGGAGATGCAAGGCAGAAGGCAAGGCATTGTGAGATCATTATGTGGAAATTGGTAATTATAAGACTTGTTATGTGGGGTGGCTGCTTTCGGTGGCAGTGGAAATCTTATTAAAAGAAAATGATAGACTCGGGGCAGCTAATTGCTAACTTAAAGGATTCTCTGAAAACCAGAGATGTCACTGGCAGTCTGGTCTCAGGGTAGAATGGGTTGAAAATCAGATCCAGATTATAATTATAAAGACAGTAGAGATGTAAAGGAAATTAAATTTGTAGCTTCCATGAATATGCTAGAGGGCAGAAAGACCTGTGTAATGAGGATATTTGAGTGGATAAACCTAAGAACCCTGAACTAAAAAATTCCCTGGAATGTTCCCGGGCCAGTGGAATCTACCTGCTTTCTTTGACAAAGGAAAGCAGCCTCCCCTTTCCTAGAGGCTGTGCAATGGCCTAACAGGATGATACTTGTTCTCCTCAAAACTGCCTCTACTATACCTTATTGGCTACAGGCAAGTAACCAGGATTATATTTCAACACAGCCTGAGAGGAAAGGTATAGTCTCTGCTTAGGGGAGAAATAGACTACCTATCAAACAAATGACAGGATCTGGCCACTATATATCAGCAGGAAACAAAGGAATATGTGTAAGAGTGGGTTTTGGGGATATTAGATGGGGGGAATAATATAGGGCTGGATAGGGGAGAATTCACTGATATGGGGGTATTCTCCCATGATTAAGGATTCAATGCTCTAGGACCTAGAGCTAGTTTAAGCACACTGTCAAGTTGGCGCCTTGAAACTTGGTCATGACAGTGGCCTAGAGTATGTGAGGTAATGTTGCTAGTCAACTTGGCATTACATTAAGCAAAAAGGATGTATATGCATTAGGGAAGCAGGAATGTTAGAATGGATTTACCACGGACAGCCTGAGAATCTATCACTGATTATGTTCCCTGAAGGACCCAGAGCTCATTCCCACCTCTAAGGCAGTAAGAAATATACTAGTGCTAGGTATGCCAGTTTCTTTAGGAAGCTTGGTGGTGCCTGTTCTCTGCAGGCCATGCCTGCATATGTGGCATGGAAGTTAGGCTGCCTAATATCAATGAGGTTGATGGGATTTCAGAATGACAGAGACGAGTGGCAGGACAATTCTCAGAGGCACAGTGGACATAATTACTGCAATGGGAATCAAAATCAGAGTAGCCATTAGAGTGCCTTGGCCTACATGGATCTATGGTGATTTTAGAGATAAGATAGATGGAGAACTGACCAGGGCATTGCTTGATTTGTATAATAGAAAATTGAGAGCTGGAAAGCTGACATCAATGCTACAATGAAAAAATCACCCAGTTTCTAGAACTAAATTGGTTTATAGACCCAGAATCCATTTACTGAAGGGGAGACCAGGTCCCCTTGAGGAAGAGTCTGGCAATGCCACCATAGTATATATGAAAAATATTTTTCTGATCCTTCCCTAAGGGGACCTTTGGTCATTTACCAGAGTAACTGCGCCAGAGGAAAGGGCAATACTCAGGCTTTTCAAATCTGTTAGATATGAGGTCTGAGGTGGCTCTGGCACTGATATTAGGAGACCCAAAATACCATCCTGGTCTTCTAGTTAGAATGGAAGTTATGGTAGCCAGATGATAAATGGGGTATTAGCCCAAGCCCAATTCACAGTAGGACCGGTGAGTCAGCAGACCTGCCCGGTAGTCTGTAGTTAGTTCCCTAGTCCTTGAGTATATAAATGGAATAGGTATTAGCTGGAATAGATATCAGAACTCTTACATGGGTTCCCTGCACTATGTAGATTAAGGGCCATTATTTTTAGAAAGGCCAAGTGGAAGTGCCAGAAACTGACCGTTCCCACCCCCATTCAAGAATGTAAATTAGAAACAATGCCTCACCTGAGAAAGGATTGCAGCAATTAGTGCTACTATTGGACTTGAAGGATGTGGGGATGGCCGTCCCCATCATATTCCCTTTCAGTTCACCTCTATGTTCTCTCAAAACCAGATGGATGATGGTGGGTCACCATGCATCCAGTCTGGTGACAGTCCCAGTCATGGCTGGTGGGCAGGATATGGTTATCTTTACAGAAGCACATCGATTTATCCTCTGGCATTTGCCATGCAAGTATCAGTTAATAAATGCATTTCTTCCAATTCCCACCAGTAGGAAGTATCAAAATCTCTTTGTCTTTACATGGCAGGAACAGCATTGAGGTAATGCCCTATGGGAAAGAGGAGATGGAAAAAAAGCTGAAAAATACATTTCTTGCTCTTCAAAGATTCCAAGATGAAGTAATTCCAAAAATGCCTTTCTGGAGATATCCTACATTACCAAACAACTTGTTAAGTCTCTTTTAAAGGTATGGCCAGCTCAGTAAAAACGAAAAAGATTGTATTGGGTTGACCAAACCAATACTTACCTTTTTCTCCTTCCTTGCCTCACTTGCCTTTTTCCCTTCACTTTTGCCTACCTGGGACTTCCTTGCCTCCAATGAAGAATTAGCAGAAAGTTTTGCTTCATGTTGTTTTCTAATAAATCTGAGTTAAGAAAATGGCCCTCCACACACTCCAAGTGGTTGAACCGAAAGGGAAATATAAATATGTAGGAAAGCAGAGATAAGTTTTGAAAGACAGCTGCTCTTCTCTATATAGACATTCTGAATAGCCACGTAGCATCTGGTCATTTTAATTTACATTTATCATTTAGTTTGTGTCAGCAAGCCAGTGTCCATGAGCAATTATTTCAAGATTGCAGGTACTAATTATTGAACACTCAGTAAATATTACTGAGTGTTCAATAATTAGTAAATATTACTGAATGAACACTCAGTAAATATTATCCATTTCTTCTTGTTCATGTCATATGAATATCAGCCCAGTCAGGACACAGATTTTTATCACTGGAAGGAATTTGCAAGGGCAGTTAATCCATCTCCGTGCTTTGAAGGTAAAATAGCCGATACCAGGAGGATTGGTGATGTACCCATGGTCACAGAGTTAATCTCCGCACCAGAATCCAAATATGATTGACATTCTGATTTGGAAAATATTTTAAAAAGACGGTCTTGACTGTGAATGATAAAGTTTGTATTGCAGCATTAGTTCGGCAATGGCCTTGTGAAATGCTGGGTTTAATCCTCAAACCTTGAAGCACTGCGTATATTGGAAGACTAGGAGCAAGTTCCTGGCTTTTCATCAAAAGAGGCAAGAACGAAAGTTTTCTTGGGGGTAACTTGAGCTTTGAGTTTCCCTGGCTTTCTGGTTTAACAAAGCTTTAATGAGTTGACATTCAGGCAAGGCACAGCTGAAGGCACTGCATTTAATTTAACTCTTCTTTTCTGGGAAGACCTAACCAAATATGTTGAGTAATTTTATTTCTTTGTTCAATAATTACTTTCTGTGTCACTGTATTCCATAACATGCTGTGTAACACAGAGTCTAGAGATGTACATACCAGTGGGAGTGGCTCCTTCAGGAGGATGAACATAGGGAAAAGATCCTTGTAGGCTCTAGGGACAGACTTGAGGCTGTTTGGTCAGAACCTTCTGTTGTCCTAGGAATCCCAAGTATGATCTAATAGGGTGATCTAATAGGGAGGTACTGGGTCTTGGTGCGCATGTCCCTTGTCTTGTGGACCTTGCCCTATAGGGAAGGACATAAATGAAGGAAGGCTAGATGGGACCATATAAAGTACAGGACTCAGGGCAGGGCCTGGGTCTAGGGGTGGAAAGGGAGCTTGGAATGATCAAGGAACAAAAAGACTAGTGAAGCTAGAAGGAGGTAAGCATGGGAAGCTGTGGTAATAAGCTGAGATTGATGAAGCTTTGAAGACCATGAAAAGGCTTTTGGATTTTTTTAAAATATAAATTTATTTATTTATTTCATTATTTTTTTGGCTGCGTTGGGTCTTCGTTGCTGCGTGCAGGCTTTCTCTAGTTGCGGTGAGTGGGGGCTACTCTTCGTTGCTGTGCGTGGGCTTCTCATTGTGATGGCTTCTCTTTGTTGCGGAGCATGAGCTCTAGGCACGAGGGCTTCAGTAGTTGTGGCACACAGGCTCAGTAGTTGTGGCTCGCGAGCTCTAGAGTGCAAGCTCAGTAGTTGTGGCACATGGGCTTAGCTGCTCTGCGGCATGGGATTTTTGTTTTATTGGTATCTTGTTTGCCAGTCAGACTGCAGTCAGGTATGTGGAGCCTTAAATGAGAGTTGATTGGGACCTTGTCTGAGGCATATCTGCAAAGCTTTTGGACAGAAGATCTTCTGAAAGAAGGGACTTGAGATTTCAGCTAGTCTGTGGTCAAGCAGAGGTCAAAGTAGACCAAAATATTCAGATGGAGCCAAGGTGATATCGCAGCTCTGAGGAAGGAGCTTTGTATAGTATGATGCATACCCCTGGGCCTGGAACTGGAAAGAGGACCTGTTCCAACTCACCTGAAGACTGGGCAGGAGGTAGAAGGATGCACACTTTGCTGTGAAGCTGCCCATGTATCCTTTTGCTTTCACTTACAAACACTCTAAGGTTCTTTACAGCAGTGCCCTTGGACACCTTTCTTTGCTCTCTACCTCCCTGTAAACTGAACCACATTTTGTCTGATTCTCAAGTCCTTGTTCTGAAATCCTAACCTGCGGCCTTTGGGTTATGTATTAGCTCTTTGTCTTGCCAGCTTTCCAATGTAAGCTTTCCCTACTGGATTGTGATTTAGCTGGCCCATCTGACCTCCTGATGCCACATGGCAAACACTGTTCCAGTTCTGACCACTTGGAATCTAGCTTCTACCCTAGCTAGAACAACCTCTGCCTCCCAAACAAGGAGAAATTGAGCATTTTGTTATGAACCGCTGGATTCAGAGCACCTGCTTGTTTGCCCTGGCAAAAAGGCAACGGCTCTGCTTTCCTTTACTCCCTAGACCTGGGGAATATGACACTACAGAAGGAAAATTTAGAGTCCTGAGGACAGATTTCTGCTGGGTCCATTCAGTCATTGGAGGTTGGGATGTAGATACAGACCCTGCTTTCACAAATACTGGGTCTAGCAGCTGCTGTGGGCAGCTAAGCCCGTCCCTGTTCACCCATCCAGAGAGATTTAGAGGGAATTGAGTAAAACTCTCTGAGATTAAGCAGTCATAATGATTCATGAATATCCAGAGCTTTGATTGGGAATTGGTGGGGGGTTGGGGTGGGGAATGCTGTTGGGTGCAAACTGGTTGCATTTCTGACATACTGCATTTTAGGAGATGTGGAGGGTGATAACTTTAGAAGCCCAGCAGTCATGTCCGGGCGGAGGAGGGAGCAATGAAGTTCCACCCACAAGAACTGATAGGCATTGTTCATCTGCCAGGAGAAAGGATTGACAGCTCTAGAGCTTTATGGGCTATCCTGGGGGAAATGATCCAAACTTCCACCACAGTTTAGCGACAGCCTCAAGAGTGGATTATGCAATGAACTAGTTCAGGTCACCAGGCTTGAGCCTTCCAATATTAACAAGCCTCTGTATAAGGCTAGAGATGGAACTAGAACATACCATGACTCCCTCTTTCTCTTGGGTAATAACAGAACCACTCCTCAAGGTGGACGCATGTGTGTGCACACATGCGTGCACCTGTGTTTGCCTGTCCCCCCTCTATTTGCCAGCTCCCCCAAGCAGGACACCTATATCCCTATAAGACATTGTGCTTATTTTTATGCAGATTGCATTATTCATGGTCTACTTCTAAAAAGGTACTTGCTTAAAAATCGTTAATTGCACAAAAAGTATAGATTAATTTTAAGGATTTGTTACTGGTAATAATATTCAAAAACACCTTCCTCTGGCAAGTGCACTCTTTCCTACCGAGAAACCCTTTGGAAGTGTTTTGCACATGATACTTGCACTATGAAGATGCCCCTGGGCAATCCTTGGTAATAATGGCTAATGTTTAATAGTGGCAGCTGGACTTCTGCCATTTGGGAGGCAGCAGAGTAGCTGAGAGCCTGGCTTTGAGTTAGATGCACCTGGATTCAAGTGTCCACTCTGCCATTTGCAGGCTTCGAAGACTTGGGCAAGTTCTTTGGGCAAAACTTAAGTCTCTCCGCCTTAAGTTTCTCATTTATGAAATGGGAGAGTTACTTTCTTCCTTACAGGACTTTAGTGAGGATTAAAGAACATAATAGAAGTAAAATCCTTAGCACATAGGAAGTGCTCAGATGAATGATATCAAGGTTTATTGGACTTTTTAAAAAAATCACTGTCCGGACACTTACGAATGCTCTTTAAATATTTGCCAGACATTGCTTATATGTAAAAATGTTAATTACTGAAGAATCATTTTAAAAAGCCTGTTTTGTCTCTTGCTATTTTCAAATCATGGTGTTTTTTTTTCCCAGAAAAAAACTTGCAATGTAGAAATATTTCCAGGTACTAGAAGTTAAATGTCTTGTTTTGCTAAGGGCCCCCAAAAAGAATAAATATGATTTGGTGTCTAAGCTTGCACATAAACAATGCGCTATAGCTCACTTAGTAATGGCATCTTTTCAGAGTTTAGTAGACTTTCAGCTTCAGTAAGAAGACTGCATGAGTCATTTTCTCCACTTCCCCCCAATTCCTCCCCCCCCCACAATTATACTAACGTTGCTAAAGTACAGTTTAATAATCTGAATTTAGGTAAACTTAATTTTCTGAGCTTACTTTTATCCGATTTGCTTTAGTAGTTTTCATGATCAAAATGCCCAAAGAAGCTAAAATTATACCTCCTTCCGATTTTTACTCATTCTCTTATATTTTGCTTGTTCTCTTGTATTTCTTTATCTCTAGAATGATCAGGAGGCAATATAAGAAGGCTCTCAACCAAAAAGGACACACAATCTTTCCTTGTCTGATGAAGCCAACAGTCCCAAAACACATTAATATATCTTCCTCTCTCATTTGAGAGTTGCACAGGCAGTCCCCCTGTTGGAATGCCAGAATTCCAGTGGTTTGTTTGTAGAAGTGAGTTATGTGGAACTCAGAATGCATTCTCCATAGAAACCATGTTGTACATGGTGGTTAGCTATATTTAACCTATAATGCTTTGAAGTGGAGTTCCAACAGAACTATAAGACGTGGCCATTCAACAAGCAGTATTTTTACAGGGAAATATGTTCAGGGGTCCAACTAAGCATGCCAGGAATGGAGCCTCTTCTCTCCTTCCCATCCCCCATTTCTGAGCCTCTGTTGCCTAGGGCAGGGAATCTCCCTAAGAGATGATTGGGAGGAGGTTAATGAGGTGTGGAGCTGGAGGCTTTCAGAGTCTGGGGACCAGAGTATGATGTGTTGTGAGAAGCTGAGAATTCTCCCTTGCTTAGCTTCAGAGTAGCCCCTGACACACTTGTCTTTTACTTTCTTTTTTTAAAAAATTTTTATTTTATATTGGAGTATAGTTGATTAACAATTTTGTGTTAGTTTCAGGTGTACAGCAAAGTGATTCAGTTGTACATATACGTGTATCTATTCTTTTTCGAATTCTTTTTCATTTAGGTTATTACAGAATATTTAGCAGAGTTCCCTATGCTGTACAGTAGGTCCTTGCTGGTTATCTATTTTTTTTTAACTTTTTATTTTATATTGGAGTATAGCCAAATAACAATGCTGTGATAGTTTCAGGTGCACAGCAAAGCGACTCAGCCATACATATACATGTATCCACTCTCCCCCAGACTCCCCTCCCATCGAGGCTGCCACATAACATTGAGCAGAGTTCCCTGTGCTATACAGTAGGTCCTTGTTGGTTATCCTTTTTAAATATAGCAGTGTGTACATGTCAGTCCCGAACTCCCTAACTATCCCTTCCCTCCACCCTTCCCCTCCTGGTAACCATAAGTTAATTCTCTAAGTCTGTGAGTCTATTTCTGTTTTGTAAATACGTTCATTTGTATCATTTCCTTTTAGGTTCCGCATATAAGCTATATCATACGATGTTTCTTTCTCTGTCTCACTTACTTCACTCAGTATGACAATCTCTAGGTCCATCCATGTTGCTGCAAATGGCATTATTTCATTCTTTTTAATGGCTGAGTAAATTCCATTGTATATATGTATCACATCTTCTTTATCCATTCCTCTGTTGATGGACGTTTAGGTTGCTTCCAAGTCTTGGCTATTGTAGACAGCACTGCAATGAACATTGGGGTGCATGTATCCTTTCAAACCATCGTTTTCTCCAGAGATATGTCCAGGAGTGGGATTGCTGGATCATATGGCACTCTATTTTTAGTTTTTTGAGGAACCTCCATACTGTTTTCCATAGTGGTTGTACCAATTTACCTTCCCAACAACAGTGTAGGAGGGTTCCCCTTTCTTCACACCCTCTCCAGCATTTATTGTTTGTAGACTTTTTGATGATAGCCATTCTGACTAGTGTGAGGTGATACCTCATTGTAGTTTTGATTTGTATTTCTCTAATAATGTGATGTCAGTGCGAGCATCCTTTCATGAGCCTCTTGGCCATCTGTTGGTCTTCTTTGGAGAAATGTCTAGGTCTTCTGCCCATATTTTTGATTGGGTTATTTGTTTTTATGGTATTGAGCTGCATGAGCTATTTGTATATTTTGGAGATTAATCCCTTGTAGGTTGCATCGTTTGCAAATATTTTCTCCCATTTTGAGAGTTGTCTTTTCGTTTTGTTTATGGTTTCCTTTGCTGTGCAAAAGCTTTTGAGCTTAATTAGGTCCCATTTGTTTATTTTTGTTTTTATTTCCATTACTCTGGGAGATGGATTGAAAAAGATATTGCTGTGATTTATGTCAAAGAGTGTTCTTCCTATGTTTTCCTCTAAGAGTTTTATAGTATCAGGTCTTACATTTAGGTCAAAATGGATTAAACATTTTGTGTTTATTTCTGTGTATGATGTTAAAGAATGTTCTAATTTCATTTTTTTACATGTAGCTGTCCAGTTTTCCCAACACAATTTTTTGAAGAGACTGTCTTTTTTCCATTGTATAGTCTTGCCCACTTTGTCATAGATTAATTGACCATAGGTGTGTGGGTTTATTTCTGGGCTTTCTATCCTGTTCCATTGATCTATATTTCTGTTTTTGTGCCAGTATGATACTGTTTTGATGACTGTAGCTTTGTATTATAGTCTGAAGTCAGGGGAACCTGATTCCTCCAGCTCCATTTTTCTTTCTCAAGATTGCTTTGGCTATTCGGGGTCTTTTGTGTCTCCATACAAATTTTAAGGTTTTTTTTTCTAGTTTTGTGAAAAATGCCACTTGATAGGGATTGCATTGAATCTGTAGATTGCCTTGGGTAGTATAGTCATTTTGACAATATTGATTCTTCCAATCCAAGAACATGGTATATCTTTCCATCTGTTTGTGTCATCTTCGATTTCTTTCATCAGCATCTCTTAGTTTTTGGAGTACAAGTATTTGCCTTCTTAGGTAGGTTTATTCCTAGGTATTTTTTTCTTTTTGATGCAATGGTAAATGGGATTGTTTCTTGAATTTTTCTTTCTGATCTTTCGTTGTTAGTGTATAGAAATGCAACAGATTTCTGTGTATCAATTTTGTAACCTGCAACTTTACCAAATTCATTGTTGAGATCTAGTAGTTTTCTGGTAGCATCTTTAGGATTTTCTATGTATAGTATCATGTCATCTGCACACAGTGATAGTTTGACTTCTTTTCCAATTTGGATTCCTTTTTTTTCTTTTTCTTCTCTGATTGCTGTAGCTAGGAATTCCAAAACTATGTTGAATAAAAGTGGTGAGAATGGACACCCTTGTCTTGTTCCTGATCTTAGAGGAAATGCTTTCAGCTTTTCACCATTGAGTATGATGTTAGCTGTAGGTTTGTCATAAATGGGTTTTATTATGTTGAGGTATGTTCCCTCTATGCCCACTTTCTGGAGAGTTTTTAATCATAAATGGGTGTTGAATTTTGTTAAAAGCTTTTTCTGCATCTATTGAGATGATTATGTGGTTTTTATTCTTCAATTTGTTGATGTGGTGTATCACATTGATTGATTTGCAGATATTGAAAAAACCTTGAGTCCCTGATATCAATCCCACTTGATCATAGTGTATAATCCTTTTAATATATTGTTGGATTTGGTTTGCTAGCATTTTGTTGAGGATTTTTGTGTCTATGTTCCTCAGTGATATTGGCCTGTAATTTTTGGTTTTTTGGGGTATCTTTATCTGGTTTTGCTATCAGGGTGATGGTGGCCTCACAGAATGAGTTTGGGAGTGTTCCTTCCAGTGCCATGTTTTGGAATAGTTTCAGAAGGATAGGTGTTAACTCTTCTCTAAATGTTTGATAAAATTTGCCTTTGAAGCCATCTGGTCCTGGACTTTTTTTTTTTTTTTTTGGCTGTGTTGGGTCTTCATTGCTGTTTGCGGGCTTTCTCTAGTTGCGGCGAGCAGGGGCTACTCTTTGTTGCGGTGCATGGGCTTCTCATTGTGGTGGCTTCTCTTATTGCAGAGCACATGCTCTAGGCACACGGACTTCAGTAGTTGCAGCACATGGACTCAGTACTTGCGACACATGGGCCCTGGAGTGTGCAGGCTTCAGTAGTTGCAACATGTGGGCTCTAGGGCACGTGTTCTTCAGTAGTTGTGGTGCGTGGGCTCAGTAGTTGTGGCTCGCAGGCTGTAGAGCACAGGCTCAGTAGTTGTGATGCACAGGCCTGGCTGCTCCACGGCATATGGGATCCTCCTGGACCAGGGATCGAACCTGTGTCCTCTGCATTGGCAGGTGGACTCTCAACCACTGTGCCACCAGGGAAGTCCCTGGTCCTGAACTTTTGTTTGTTGGGAGTTTTTAAATCACAGTTTCAATTTCAGTACTTGTGAATGGTCTGTTCATATTTTCTATTTCTTCCTGGTTCAGTCTTGGGAGAATGTACCTTTCTAAGAATTTGTCCATTTCTTCAGGTTGTCCATTTTTTTTTTTTTAAACATCTTTATTGAAGTATAATTGCTTTACAATGGTGTGTTACTTTCTGCTTTATAACAAAGTGAATCAGTTATACATATACATATGTTCCCATATCTCTTCCCTCTTGCATCTCCCTCCCTCCCACCCCCAGGTTGTCCATTTTAATTGGCATATAGTTGCTTGTAGTAGTCTCTTATGATCCTTTGTAAATATTTCTATAGTGTCTGTTGTAACTTCTCCTTTTTTATTTCTAATTTTATTGATTTGAGTCCTCTCCATTTTTTTCTTGATGAGTATGGCTAAAGGTTTATCAATTTTGTTTATGTTTTCAAAGAACCAGATTTTAGTTTCATTGATCTTTTCTATTGTTTTCTTCGTCTCTATTTTATTTATTTCTGCTCTGATCTTTATGATTTCTTTCCTTCTACTAACTTTGGGTTTTCTTTGTTCTTCTTTCTCTAGTTGCTTTAGGTGTAAGGTTAGGTTGTTTATTTGAGATTTTTCTTGTTTCCTGAGGTCAGATTGTGTTGCTATATTGCTACTTCCCTCTTAGAACTGCATTTGCTGCATTCCATAGGTTTTGGATCATCATGCTTTCATTTTCATTTGTCTCTAGGTATTTTTTGATTTTCTCCTTGATTTCTTCAGTGATCCATTGGTTTTTTAGTAGCATATTGTTTAGCCTCCACGTGTTGGTGTTTTTTACAGTTGTTTTTCTTGTAGTTGATTTCAAATCTCATAATGTTGTGGTCGGAAAAGATGCTTGATATGATTTCAGTTTTCTTAAATATACTGAGCCTCATTTTGTGGCCCAGCATGTGATCAATCCTGGAAAATGTTCCATGTGCACTGAGAAGAATGTATGTTCTGCTGCTTTTGGATGGAATGCTCTATAAATATCAATTAAGTACATCTGATCTAATGTGTCACTTAAGGCCTGTGTTTCCTTATTGATTTTCTGTCTGGATGATCTGTTCATTGATGAAAGTGGGATGTTAAAGTCCCCCACTATTACTGTGTTACTGTTAATTTCTCCTTTTATGGCTGTTAGTATTTGCCTTATATATTGAGTTGCTCCTATGTTGGGTCCATGTATATTTACAACTGTTGTATCTTCTTCTTGGGTTGATCCCTTCATCATTAGGTAGTGTCCTTTCTTGTCTCTTGTAACAGTCTTTATTTTAAAATCTATTTTGTCTCATATGAGTATTGCTACTCCAGCTTTCTTTTGATTTCTATTTGCATGGAATAACTTTTTCCATCCCCTCACTTTCAGTCTGTAAGTATCCCTAGATCTGAAATGGCTCTCCTGTAGGCAGCATATAAGCAGGTCTTGTTTTTGTATCCATTCAGCCAGTCTATATCTTTTGGTTGGAGCCTTTAATCCGTTTACATTTAAGGTAATTATTGATATGTATATTCTTATTGCCATTTTGTTAATTGTTTTGGATTTGTTTTTGTAGATGTTTTTTCTTCCCTTCCTCTTTTGTTCTCTTCTCTTGTGGTTTGATGACCATATTTAGTGTTATGTTCAGATTCCTTTTTCTTTTTTTGTGTGTGTATCTATTATAGATTTTTGGTTTGTGGTTACCATGAGGTTTTGATATAGCAGTCTATATATAGATAAGATTGTTTTAAGTTGTTAGTCTTTTAATTTCAAATGCATTTCCAATATCGTGCATTTGTACTCTCCTCATAATTGCTGTTTTCTTTTTTCTTTTTTAAACATCTTTATTGGAGTATAATTGCTCCACAATGGTGTGTTAGCTTCTGCTTTATAACAAAGTGAATCAGCTATACATATACACACATCCCCATATCTCCTTCCTCTTGCGTCTCCCTCCCACCCTCCCCATCCCACCCCTCTAGGTGGTCACAAAACACTGAGCTGATCTCCCTGTGCTATGCAGCTGCTTCCCACTAGCTATCTGTTTTACATTTGGTAGTGTATATATGTCCATGCCACTCTCTCACTTTGTCCCAGCTTACCCTTCCCCCTCCCCGTGTCCTCAAGTTCATTCTCTATGTCTGTGTCTTTATTCCTGTCCTGCCCCTAGGTTCTTCAGAACCTTTTTTTTTTTTTTTAGATTCCATATATATGTGTTAGCATATGGTATTTGTTTTTCTCTTTCTGACTTACTTCACTCTGTATGACAGACTCTAGGTCCATCCACCTCACTACAAATAACTCAATTTCATTTCTTTTATGGCTGAGTAATATTCCATTGTATGCATGTGCCACATCTTCTTTATCCATTCATTTGTCGATGGACACTTAGGTTTCTTCCATGTCCTGGCTATTGTAAATAGAGCTATGATTGATGGTTTTGATATCATATTTGTGTGTGGATGATTTCCTACCTCTACTGTATGTTTGCCTTTACCAGCGAGCTTTCCATTTGTCATCTTCTTGTTGCTAGTTGTAGCCTTTTCTTTTCAGCCTAGAGAAGTTTCTTTAGTATTTGTCACAAAGCTGGTCTTGTGGTGCTGAATTCACTTAGCTTTTGCTTGTCTGTAATGCTTTTGATTTCTCCGTCAAATCTGAATGAGAGCCTTGCTGGGTAGAGTATTCTTCGTTGTAGGTTCTTCCCTTTCACCACTTTAAATATATTGTGCCACTCGCTTCTGGCCTGCAGAGTTTCTGTTGAGAAATCAGCTGATAACCTTATGGGAGTTCCCTTGTACATTATTTGTTGCCTTTCTCTTGTTGCTTTTTATTTTTTCTTTGTCTTTAATTTTTGTCAATTTGATTACTATGTGTCTCAGTGTGTTCCTCCTTAGGTGTATCCTGCCTGGGACTCTCTGTGCCTCCTGGATTTGAGTGACTATTTCCTTTCTCATGTTAGGAAGTTTTCAGCTATTATCTCTTCAAATATTTTCTCAGGTCCTTTCTCTCTCTCTTCTCCTTCTGGGACCTCTATAATGCGAATGTTGGTGTGTTTAATGTTGTCCCAGAGGTCACTTAGACTGTCTTTCTTTTCTTTTTTTTTTAATTTGAATCTCTTTTAAAAAAATTAATTAATTAATTTATATTTTATTTTTGGCTCTGTTTGGTCTTCGTTGCTGTGTGCGGGCTTTCTCTAGTTGCGGTGAGTGGGGGCTACTCTTTGTTGCAGTGTGCAGGCTTCTCATTGCGGTGGCTTCTCTTGTTCTGGAGCACGTGCTCTAGGTGCATGGGCTTCAGTAGTTGTGGCACATGAGCTCAGTAATTGTGGCTTGTGGGCTCTAGATTGCAGGCTCAGTAGTTGTGGTGCACGGGCTTAGTTGCTCCACGGCATGTGGGATCTTCCCAGACCAGGGCTCGAACCTGTGTCCCCTGCATTGCCAGGCAGATTCTTAACCACTGCACCACCAGGGAAGTCCCTGTTTATTTTCATTCATTTTCTTTGTTCTGTTCCATGACAGTGATTTCCACCATTCTGTCTTCTGGCTCACTTGTCTGTTCTTCTGCCTCACTAATTCTGCTATTGATTACTTTTAGTGAATTTTTCATTTCAGTTATTTTACTGTTCATCTCTGTTTGTTTGTTCTTTAGTTCTTCTAGGTCTTTGTTAAACATTTCTTGTAACTTCTTAATTTGTGCCTCCATTCTTTTTCTGAGATCTTGGATCATCTTTACTATCATTACTCTGAATTCTTTTCCAGGTAGATTGCCTATCTCCACTTCACTTAGTTGTTTTTCTGGGCCTTTATCTTGTTCCTTAATCTGGGACATATTCCTCTGCCATCTTGTTTTGTCTAGCTTTCTGTGATTGCAGTTTCCATTCCATGGGTTGCAGGGTTGTAGTTCTTCTTGCTTCTGCTGTTTGCCCCTGTCTCGTTTTGGCTTCTTCTTTGTCTTTGGATGTAGGATACCTTTTTTGGTAGGTTCCAGCATTTTTTTGTCAATGGTTGATCAGCAGTTAGTTGTGATTTTGGTGTTTTCTTAAGAGGAGGTGAGGTCACATCCTTCTATTCCACCATCTTGTCTCCGCGCCCAGGTATTTACAATACAAACCAAAACAGACTTGTTCTGACTGCTCGATGTCTCCATGGCAACAACCACCACAGCCGCTTGGCCCAAAGAACTCAGCGAGGCGCTTGCTCCTCCTTTGTTCCCACAACCACCACCACCTCGGAACAGCGTGCCACACTCCCAGCCCACAGCACCCCAGCTGACCGGCGATACCTACCCAAGGCACCTAGGTGCAGGTGGCCCTCAAATCCCACCAAGCCTGCACTCCCTCCACCCCCTCAGTCCTCGGCATGTGTGACCCTCCTTCTTTTTTTCTTTCTTTTCATCCACTGATCCCAATTATTGATCCCCTTCCTTCTCCCTCTACTGCCACAAACAACCTCTTCCTTCAGAGAAGGATTTCTCTCTTCTCATTTTGGATCAGAACAAGGAGTCCCTTCTACTTGCCTGGTCTTGAAGCGAATACACAATACATGGAATCAGATATTCTATGACATTAACAAAAAAATTTCCCCCTGACCTTCTTCAGTGTTGCGAGTAGGTTCTATAGGTTAAGGTCAAAACCCTAGTTAATGGTAAGTCTTTTTCTACGTAAGGAACTGGTGCAAGGTTTATCCATATTTCAGTGGGAGTCATAGATTTAGGCTTTAATGATAAATGTTTCATCACGAGATGTGACTGATGGAAGTTTAGGGATGAAGAGCATGACTGTGGGGTTTGTGTAGCACAAAATAGGGTAAAATTACAGTGTGAGTAGCACCCCCTAGTGTTGAGAAGAAGCTGTAAGTAGAGGGGAGGTGGCTGGGAGAAGGGGAGTGTCGCAGAGTTTGTCTTTATTGCTTTGCTCTCAATCCACTCATGCAGGAGTAGGATCCCGAGATCCTGGGTTCAGCTGTTAAGAGACTTATGAATAAAGTGCTTAAAGTAATTCAAGAGACAGCATCCAGGGATGAAACCAAAACTAAGATGCCATCAAAAAAGACTGAGGAGAGAGGTGAAATCCAAGTGGCCAGCAATGAGAGATAGACAGTGGAGGAAGCTAGGCTGAAGCAAGGGACTCCTGGTGTACCCTGGAGAGACTCCTAGCTGCTACCTGGGGGAACACTATAAGCATTTCTTTTTCTAGGACTCTCAAGCTTTATAAGGGAAGGAAACTTTTGAAGGCACTGAGTAAACTTGCATATCATTCCTCAGATCACCACCAATTCTGCCTGAGCTAAGGACAAGAGTGGTAAAATAAGAGTGAGAAGCCTTTGAATGCAGATATCTGAGCAGGTGAAATAATCAGCAGTAAAAGCCAGAAGCCTTAACAACTAGGTATAGGGCAGAGTTGGTCACTGGCTGCCTAGATGCCCTTAAGTTTTTAATGACTTCAGACATCTCCTTGGTTTGGACCTAGTTTGATTTTCTGACTCTGGCTACTCTGATTGTTTGTTGAAGTTGATATTTGCCATCATGCTGACCCCATTCTACGTACAGACCAGGTTTCACTTATTGTCCCAACCCTGACTCCTTTCTGTCCCATAGAGTTTGGTGAGATATGAGGAGGACCAAGCCAGTCAACTCCTGGACTTTCTTCCCTCCTTTCATTTATCTATTGAACACTTACTATGTGTCAGACACTGCATTAGATGCTGGGGATATACTAGTGAACAAAACTGACAAAAATCTCTGCACTTATGGAATTTACATTCTAGTTGAAGAGGCAGACAGTAAACAAATTGCAAAAATGTAATCTGTGATATATGGTTCTAAACCCAGAAATGAGGAGATGGTGTTTAAAAGTGTACATAGGGTGGCCAAAAGGGGTGACTTTTGAGTAAAAATTTGAAGGAGATTATATTAGTCTGGTAGAGCTGTCATAAAAAAAGATACTACAGACTGGGTGGCTTAAATAGCAGACATTTGTTTTCTCATAGTTCTGGAGGCTGGAAGTCCAACAGCAAGGTGCTGGTAGGGTTGATTTCTGTTGAGACTTCTCTTCCTAGTTTGCATGTGGCTCTGCACTTACTAGCTGTGTATTTTTTGGAAAGTTACTTTACTTCTTTGAGTCTTGGTTTCCTAATCTGTAAAACTGCAATAGTAAAGAATCTACCTCAAAGAGCTGTAGTAAGGATTAAATGAATTAAAGGCTGAAATGCATTAGAATAGTTTCTGGTCCATAGTAAGTAGCAGATAAATGTTAGCTCTTATTATTATAAATGTTTGCCTTCCTGGAAATTATATACATTACCAACTAGCCAATCTTTGGTAACTCCAAATGTGTGGTTGCCTATCTCCTCTCCTGTAAGGTTCAGATGGGCTTATCAGGCTTTCACAGACATCAACATAGAGTCACAAATCAAGGGGCAAACTAAGTCCATTAGGAAAAGATAAGAGCCATTTGATGGGAACACTTGGTTTGAATAAAAAATTCACAGGGCCAGAGGTAGGTTCAAAGTTTGGGGTGTAGCGAACCAAAGGTTTGGAGTCAGACAGAGGCAGGGCAGAGTACAGAGGAAGAAGGAGAGTTCAGTGTGACAGCAGGCCAGAAAGAAATGAGATTGTGTTCAGGATGGCTGCTGCAATGCTTCACCCCACTCCCCTAAACTCCCCACCCAACCCCCTCAGGAGAGCTTCATGAAAGGCCTTGGCCAGGGTCTAGGATAATTTTGCAGTGGGAGGCTGATTCTCACTACCATTTTTCTAGCTCCATAAAATCTCCATGGCATTAAGTACCATGGGAGAGGGAGCCAAGGTGCCAACCAGCAGGTGTCTAATATTTCTATTTTTGGGACTGGGAGATAATATGTAAAAGTGGGTAAAGGTCTAGATGGACTAGGCTCAGCAAGGACCAATGGAAGGTGGGATGAATATGCAGAGATGGGAATAATTAGATATCAGCTTCCATAGGGTGGATAAAGATTTTGAATATGCTAAGGAAGACATATTTCACTTTTATGCAGGGATGAGTGGAGCAGATGTTTCCTCTCCAGTACAGCCTCAATCCAATAGTCATTGGTGCCTTTGAAGGTATTTTTTTTTTTTTTTTTAAAACATGAGGAGCCATTTCTCTTTTTTTCTTTAATTTATTTATTTTATTTATTTATTTTTTTAGCTGTGTTGGGTCTTCGTTTCTGTGCGAGGGCTTTCTCTAGTTGCGGCGAGCGGGGGCCACTCTTCATCGCGGTGCACGAGCCTCTCACTATCGCGGCCTCTCTTGTTGCGGAGCACAGGCTCCAGACGCGCAGGCTCAGTAGTTGTGGCTCACGGGCCTAGTTGCTCCGCGGCATGTGGGATCCTCCCAGACCAGGGCTCGAACCCGTGTCCCCTGCATTGGCAGGCAGATTCTCAACCACTGCGCCACCAGGGAAGCCCTGAAGGTATTTTATACACCTCCATTTGTAGTCTGTGGCTTTTCTAGGTACCAACCACTAGGGTGTTACTAATAATCAGGAATTTTGGGGTAAATAACAGTCTGGAAGCTATAAGAGTTATGGAATGGTATATGTTGGGTAATGAAGCAATGCTGTGAATTATTATATGAGATTTTGTGGTGATAAGGAACATTGACCAGCCAAATTGTCTGTAAGAAGTGTTTACAGGCTGGCATGGAGGCATAGTGCCTTTTGCTTGTGTTTGTGGAGATTGAGGGACCATTTTGTAGGGCAGCTTCCTGTTGCTTGTTTTTCTGTATAATAAAAAAATTGGCTGGTCTTTGTCCCTGATTCCTTGTAAGGAGACTCTAAATCCTTGGAATTCCCTGAGTGATAGGAGTGTCTTTGTTATTCATGGTAGGTCCCTGGATAGTTTCAGGATGGGGGCTGGCAGTGCTGGAAAGAACCAACCATGTGATTAAGGTTTGGGGATTTGAGTCACATTATATTAACCTGACCTCCCAACCTCTGGAGAGAGAAGGCAGCTGGAGACTGAGTTCAATCATGTGGCCAATAATTCAATCAATCATACCCATGTAATGAAACCCCAATAAAAACTCTGGACACCTGAAGCTGGACACCTGAGCTTGCTAGTTTGGTAATCATACATTGATGTGCTGGCAGGATGGTGCATCCTGAGGACATGGAAGTTTCAGGTTTCCTCTGAGATCTCATTCTTTGTGCTTCTTCATTTGGTCAATCCTGATTTGTATCCTTTATAATAAAACTGTAATCATAAGTACAGGGCTTTCCTGAGTTCTGTGAGTCATTCCAGTGAATTATGGTGTCTGAAGGAGTAGTAAGAACCCTGAAGGTTTGTAGCTAGTTGGTTGGAAGTGTGGGTGGCCTCAGTTACAATACAAGTTTCTAAGTCAATATTAGGATATTTGAAGCCATACCATGAAGTTAAAACATGAAAAATCGATATCTATATGACTGTAGAGACCAGTTTCAACCCAACTGAGACTTTTAATCTCTTAGTTATAATGTTCTAGAAAGAAAGTTTGGCTTAGCCAAGTCTATGAATTATTCCTCTAACTTAGGTAACATTTTTTTCTCCAATTAACTGCAAGTTTTAATGGGTCTGAGGCAAGGTAGCCAGGATTGGGGTAGAGGTGACCAAAACCTTCAACGTCCAGAAGAACCCACTTCTCTTCTTGAGGTGGTCATTTATTTGGGTGATAGTATAGATAAACAGGGAAGGAACTTTTAAATTACCTGGTGAACTCTCAGGAATTGCCAGACATTTCTGACTGTTTTAGGGACCTGCTTAGTAACTTCTGAGAGATGACCAAGTGCCATGATAATGTCTCATAGTAGCTGGCCAAGGTGCATCATCTTGAAGGCATTCTGCCACTTTTCACTTGCCTTATGTGAATGAGGCTCTAGGCACTGGAAGTCGTGGCATCATCAAGCCTCCTATCAATAGATCTGGTCAGAAGGAGTGGGACATGGTCTCAGATGGTAACTGCGGCCCCAGTAATTTTGATAGAGGGGCACTCATCAATTTTTCTTACATTGGAATTCATGGACAAGAACTGAAATTCCATGGCTCAGATGCGACTGACCTCATTCCTTAGCAGAATCAACAAATGGCATCATTGTGCCCTTGATGGGTAGGGCCATCAAGCACATTGCCTAGCACTATCAGAAGACCTACACAGTTCTGGATCACTGCTCAGCTCTCTGCAGTCCATGCAATTCATGAGAGTAGGTATGTGATATATTTTCTCTCAAATCTGAAGGTTAGAATAAAGTAGTTTCCAGAAGTGCAGGTGAATTTCTCTGGGAGTGATGCTTGCAGTATGCTGGGGTATGTATGATGCTAATGAACAAGGGCTTGGTACTCTACTCCCATCCTTGCCAGCTGCGTGGAGAGTGTCATCTGTGGGAGTTGGAACTTTCAACCTTGTCTCTACCTTCCACTCTAGCCCCCTCACTCATATGAGCAATGGAAGACCAAGAAAACTGAGAGCCTCAGGGAATTTTGTTCCAACATCACTCTCAACCAGTGGTTCTCAGGGGTTGAGCCAGACGGGGCATCTTTGAGGGTTCACATATTCTGAGAACTATTGGAAATTGCATCCTGAAGTGGCCTAGTTAAAGTAAAATAGACTGAGGCTAGGCTACAAAATCCAAATAGGGCTAGATGAGCAGAAGTGATCAAATTATAAAGGTGAACAGGCTAGGGAATGAGGGTCAGCAATGCATGCGAAGGGTAGAAGCAAGTGGAAGAAAGAAAATCTGGAGGAAACCTTTGACCCAAAGTCCACATGCTCATGAAGGCATTTTATTTGGTATCCATGGCTGTTGATGCAGGTATGCTGGAATCCAATAGAAGAGCCAAAGCAAAATGAATGTGCAGCTCCAGCATTGTCAGTATCAAGTCTTTTCAATTCTACATCTTTATCAACTTGCAAATCTGTCCTTCCCTCTCTCCTATGCAGTTGCTTTCTAAGTTTTGGAGATTCTATCTCTTAAATACTTCTCAATCTACTTCTATGGTGACTAGAGTGATACATCTAAAACATGTATTTGAGTTAAGCACCTTCAAATCCTCCTCATTTCCTACAGGATTAAATACTAATGTCGGATAGCATATATAGAAGACTATTTGTGATCTTGCCCCTGCTTATTTCTCCATCCTCATCTCTCACCACTTCCCCTCTCTCTCTAGCCACAATGACTTATTGGTATTTCCTGGAACATGCCATTCCATTCCATTCTTTCATGACTTAGTTCCTCTGTATATTGTCTGGAATGTTCTACTCTTGTATGTCTGGCAAATTCCTACTAGTCCTCTAAGACTTTATGCCTCTCTGAATTCTTTTCTGACTACCAAGGCAGAGTTGAACACCCGTTCTTTACAGATGTCTTCTATTTTAGCACCTACTGCAATGAGTTGTAATGATTTGAAAATCTGTTTCTAGAGAGCATGGGCCATGTCTAATTGATTTCTGTGGTTTCAGAGCCTGGCACAGTGCCTGACACATAGTAGGATCTCAAATTATCTCTGAATGGGGAAGTGAAATGCTTTAAAAGCAGGAGAAACTTGTCAACAAGTTCATGTTGTTGATAATCTCTTGGATTTAAGATATGATGTCTGAAGTGTGTGATATTGATTCCTTCATTAATTCAACAAGTATTTATTGAACATCTACTGCAAGCCAGGCATGGGAATACAATGATAAACAAAAATAGTTGTGTTCTTCACTGCTCTCAGGGGGTTGAGGATTTATTGGGGGAAACTGTTACAGCATTTGTTTGAATTACTACATAAAATAGAACATGTTCTGGGTTTGTCTCATCATGTCAGCTGGAGATTTTCTCTAACACAAGGCTTTCTGCAATATGGGGTCAAAGCCTTTGCCTGTTGGGCTACTTTGGCTTCATGAATGCTGCAAGTTTCTCTCTAGTTCTTCAGCACATAAAACTACAATAAATTAAAACACAACATGTAAAATAGTTGAACATCTTATTTTAATCCAAGCAAAACATTGTCCTCAGAAATATGTGGACTTTACATCAATGACTTTATAGTTTACCAAGTGCTTTTGCATTTATAGTGGTATTTGGTTTTGCTTGTAGGAAAACCAAAGGAATATAGGGGGAGCGTTCAAAAATCAACAAAACAGGATCACTTTCTTAGGCTGTAGGGACTACCTTTAGACAGTGAGACATTATCAATATATATACCCAAGAAAATAAAGATTCTAGTCCCCCTGCTAAAAGCCAATATAAGACACAAACTTTTAACCTGCATTGTTACTGGAGGAATGAAAGAAGCTGCCAGGTCCAGGCATGTTGAAAATAGAAAAAAACAAAAAACAAAAAATCCAAAACATAGCTCCTGTGAAAATCAGATATGAGAAAGTTCGAACAAACCCAAACCAGGTTCCTGTTCCTACAGGCTCCTACTATCTTGATATCCCCTGAGGGTTGGGTTCTGTTTCCTTCTCCGTTGGGGTCAGCTATGAAGAAGGACAAACTTGGAGTCAAGGTGACCAGTGATGTACAATCAGTTAGGTCCGTTAAAAGGCATACTGGCCAGAATTGCAGGGGATAGACATTCTGTTTTAAATGTCGCTTAAGACAGGGGTTTTGAATTTGGCTATGCTGTTTTCCCTTCAGTCCCTCAGCTGAAGGTGATAACTAACAAGGAATCGCCGCAGAACGGAGAAGCAATTTTCTTTCTTTTAGGTAGCATGCTGCTGTGGCAGAGACACATGGCCACAAGGATTCAATTATAAAACTCTCATTTTGATATATAAAAAGATTACAAACAAAGCACAGGGCAAAATAAAGTTGCAATTTCAGCTTGAGTCCAAAGTAGTTGACAATCTCCTAAATTGAAGCTAAAGTTATTTTGCTTAATTAGGAGTTAAAAAAAATCATTTCATAAAAGTCATAGTATTATGTACCAATTAGTCTATTAATATTTTTCCCCCTTTCTGAGGGTCTCAGAGAAAAACAACATTTTTCTTGATCATCTTTTTAAGATAAAAATCGTAGGCCAGGTAGAGCTTTCAAGCTTCTTTCTAGGATTTAGGGAAGGAAGGAAGGAAATGGGGAGAGGATAAAATTGCAGATTATTTCATACCTTTTACCAGTTCTAAACAGAAACCTGCTTTGGCCTTTTGATGCACTGGTTTTTCCAAAAAAGGAGTTTTGGCTTTGGCCTAAAATCCCTCTGGAACCATTGTCCTGTCCATTTAAATGCAACCCCAGGAAGGCTAGTATAGTGATACATTTCACATATAAACTTTAGTGTAAAATAACTGGGTACGAAACGTTGGATTCTTTATCTCAACAGCAGCAAATATCTATGTACAAATGGGAGCTACTTTTCTCAAAACCGGACTCTGTCCATTTCCTGAATTAACTTTACCATTGTGGTTTGGTTGTTGTTTTTGATGGGCAGAGGTGCAATTGGGATGAGGGAAGGGAGTTCTTGCACTGGTCAGGTGGCCAGGCAAGTTTACCAAGGAGCTCATTCTGGCTCCAGAAAGGGGAGTAGGTCATCCCTACTTCCCGAAACTGGATCACTCCCACTCCCTGAAACCGGGAGCGGATCATCCCTACTCCCGGAAACTGGGAGCGGATCATCCCCACTCCCCGCTGAAGAAGGAAGGCAGTCACTGCCTAGCTCTCTGCCACCTGCGACTCTGGACTTGATTGTCCCCAGAAGACCTTCAAAGGATCTAAATGTGGCCGATTTCTTCATGTCTCCAAGCTTCCCGCAGATGGCAGAGCCCGTGGTGGACAGGGCAGCTGACGTCTTTTGTTTCTTGTAGGCTTTGGAGACCTGAGCATCGTGCCAGCTCTTGGACAGATTCTGCCTCAGCCCCACCAAGGCCGTCAGGTCCAACTTCCTCTTGAGCTCCACGCAGCGTCTCTCTTTGGCTGCCAGCGCACAGCGTAGGGTTACAATTTCTGCCTCCAATTTACCAAGCTCAGATTTGAGCTCCTTTTTCTCCGCCTCTGTGAGATCCTCTGGTTCGGCAGTCCGGTGGGAGTCATACGTGGCTGCAGAGGTCTCTATCATGGCGCCTGGCATAGACTGAGAAAGAAGATCTTCATGAAGAGAGTCCAGGTACAATTCTTGGAAGAGATAGTCGAACTCATGGCCAGAGGAAAAGTAGTCTTGGCCAGCAGAGTCGAAGTCTAGGCCTTCGGGGTCAGACTGTAGGGTGGGGTGGGACGGATCCATAACTTGGCCGGTGGAATGGACGCTGTGGCCAGTGGGTCAGTGTCCTGGCTGCAGAATAGATGCCTTGGCTTACCGGGTCCACTTCCGGGTGGGGTTGGAGGTGTCGCTGGGGGGTAGGGTATGTTGGGTTGAGGTCGTGGAGGCAGAGGTGGGACTTCTGGCCCGAAGGCCGCAGAGGACAGAACTTGGACTCAGCCTGTGCACCTCCAATGCTCTTAGTGGTTTAGACATCACAACGTCCCTGTGAGGTAGGTGCTGCTACAGTTGTCAGGGAGGAGAGGTATTTTCCTTCCTGCCTCAGAGGTGACTGGTCCTGCCCTTCAAACCAAGTCTGACTCCCCTTACGGACCTCTTTCCACCACAGCAGCCATTTTTAAAACCTTGAAAATCAGTTGAACTTTTTGTGCTAACAGAAATTTATGACAAAGCCTCATACATAAAATAAATAAAAACTGCCTCAAAGTGGGGCAGGGAGTCTAGGACTCCTGGTCTTGTACCCTCCCAATTTTCCCTTCCCAGGTTCCCAAAGGGGCCTGAGAAACTCCTGGCACCACTCATAAGGTGTATATGAAGGCCCCTCAAAACTCTTAAGTCCAACAGTGCTCCCATGGCATGAAGTATCAACAGTGCCAGAGGCTTGGGATAGTGGAACTTAGAAAGTGAGTCTGACCAGTCACAATTGTGTATTTTAGGGAGGGAAAGGGAGGGAGAATGAGTAAATCTATAATAGTTGTGTCAAGTTTAATCTTAAGAAACGCAAATGCTACTGTACTATGAGAATTTAAGAGAGAAGAAATAAGATATATGCAAATAGTGCATGGGTTTTCAATGTTGCAGTTGCATTTTCTTTCTTTTCCAAGCATCCACTTACATTTCTGAAGGCATGTCTGTCCATATACATGGTTATCAGTTGTGGGAGGTGGTCTGCACAGAAAAGTAGTAGTAGTTGAACAGGCTCTGTCAGGATGCCAACGTACCATATCCCCTACTTCTTTCTATTCAGAGCTGGTAATTTATACAGCGGAAAAATCAGGACTTCAACCCAGTAACGGCAGGTGGTCAGGTATCATTTAGCTCATGGCCTGGCTGCTCGTTACCAGGGAATAGCCTTGAGCAAGTCTTAGTTTCTAGTGGTTTTGTTGGATATTCTGGTAGTTCTTGCAAGCATGATCTTGTGGAACCTGATATGATCCTCAGCAAATTTCAGCTGTTTGCCATACTCATGTCTATGTAGCTATAATTAAACATCTAGCTGGGCATCCAAACCAACTTCAAACCTTTGGATTTATACTTAATAATCCTTTCATATAGCTCAGTAGTGTTTATTATTGTCTTACTTTGAAGTATGTGCCTCCCTGGATTAAAAAATGAGGATTGTCCTTGTTGGAAACATGAAGGCTAATGAGGGATTTGGCTGTGTGTATAAAGGCCTGAAAAGGGCAGTAAGGACTGCCTAGAAACTGTTTTGTTCCAGAGGCTGAACTCTTCCTCAGTTGCCTGCAGAAACGCTAGTGGTTCCAGGAATGTTCTGACCCTGAACCAGTGCTCTTCTTTTAAAACTGAGGATGAAGGGTAAAGAAACCCCTGAATTACACGGAGCATACATTTGTCTATTCCAAGTTGAGACTCCAGATAACCATATTTGAGCTTGCACTTGATTATCCTTCTCTGAGTTGTTTCAGCCACCAACCTCACTGCCTATTTTCTTATTTCTATGTTTCCTCACCCTTCAGTTCAAAGTATGAAATCTTTTGTTAAGCTGTGATTCTTTTTGGTAGAGTAATGATTTCCCTCATAGCAAAATTGACCTGACCTCTCTGAGCAACTTCGTTTCCATATCCCAAATCAAAACATGGCCTCTGAATATTGGCCATAAAAAGAAACGAAATTGAGTTATTTGTAGTGAGGTGGATGGACCTAGAGTCTGTCATACAGAGTAAAGTAAGTCAGAAAGAGAAAAACAAATACCGTATGCTAACACGTATATATGGAATCTAAAAAAAAAAAAAAAAAAAAAAACCGGCTCTGAAGAACCTAGGGACAGGACAGGAATAAAGACGCAGACGTAGAGAATGGACTTGAGGACACGGGGAGGGGGAAGGGTAAGCTGAGATGAAGTGAGAGAGTGGCATGGACATATATACACTACCAAATGTAAAATAGATAGCTAGTGGGAAGCAACTGCATAGCACAGGGAGATCAGCTCGGTGCTTTGTGACCATCTAGAGGGGTGGGATAGGGAGGATGGGAGAGAGATGCAAGAGGAAGGAGATATGGGGATATATGTATATGTATAGTTGATTCACTTTGTTATAAAGCAGAAACTAACACACCATTGTAAAGCAATTATACTCCAATAAAGATGTTAAAAAAAACAACAAAAAACAAAACAAACAAAGAAAAACATGGCCTCTGGAAAGGGACCTCCTAGCTAGTAATATTCTGACCTCCTGAGTAGGCCTAGAAAAATAAGTTACACAATGGAACAGTCCATTTTATTAGGCTTATGCATAACCACATACAAAACAACACATATGTTTTGAAAACGTAGATCTATCAAATGAAATTTTACTTAATTTATAGTGAATCTAACCAACTGTTTGAATAAACTATCTTTTTAAGATGTAAAATACCAAACTATTGCCCTATGATTTTAGAACCTCAGCTCTCTAGATTAGATAATGAAATAATCAGTATTCCACAGAAAGGCTCACAAAACTGTTCATCTGAAACTGAAAGCTTTTCGATGCTATTTGCACACTAAAAACAGCCAAAATATTTGATTCAGTAACCTCTGAAGAAAGAGCTTGAAAATTATTTTTAATCCCACAATGGATTGCTATATTTTTTTCCCAAGAAAGACATTATTGACCCATTTTTAGCAAAGAATAAACTTTGAATTATTTTTCTAGTAAGGATGATGGATTTATACCAATCCTTTGTAAATGTAAAGGTAAATGATACAACAAAATGGTTTTTTTCTCTTAATGTTTAGAAGCCTGTATGTTATGTTTTAGAAATAAATTATTGAAACTTGAATGTAAAAGCAAAGTCATACCACTCACCAGGTCTGGGTTGTTTGGGGATGGAAGGAGCGAGATTGTAGTAATTGATACTTGAGTCTAGAAATGATTAGGGACTTGTACCAGTGTCAGCAGTTTTAACCACTTGACTTCTTTTGTTATGGAAGGTCAATGCAGAGCTTCCTGATTACATCAGCTCTTGTAAAATAATCCACATTGGTGGTTCAGACTGCTTCTAAAGAACTGACAACTCACCCTGTTGTCCAGTCATTTGCACTGCTAGATTTAACCATAGTGAGTTCTCTAGGACTTTATTTCTATGATGACAGAACTACTACCATGAACATTTTGTTCATTTTAGCTGAAAAACAGGAAAAATGTTTAAATGTTTAATTGGGCCTGAAAATAAGGCATATAGTTGAAAACCTAATCCAGTAAGAATGTTTCAAGAGTAGGAGAAGAAAATTGGTAGTTAGGCTTTTCTTGTGGAAAGCCATAATATTACATTTGATTTCAGTTTGCAAGTTATTTTCATAACTATCTCACATCATAGCCCAGCTCCATCTGTAATATATGCAGTGAGTCACCTTCCCCATAGATATTCTCCAGCATGAACTGGAATATTTGCTGCAGTTTACAACTGCACAGGTTATAGGTAACAGTCCTCACATTTCAGTAGTTCAGTTGGTCTTCATTTAGAACCAGGGTGACATTTCCTTTCAGCAGCCCTTCTACATGGACTAATTAACTTAAAAAAATAGTGAGGTATATTATAGCATAGGATTTTCTTCTCTGAAGCCCAAACATACTATCAGGATATTAAATTGGAGCTTATTTTAAGTTGGAGAGTTATTCACTCTCTTTGGTGGTGTATATAATTGTAGCAGGAATCCTTGGGGGAATCAAATTAAAATTCAGAATCTGGTTGAATCTGAAGAACTAATGTTCTCCTCTCCGCATTTGCATGAGATGATATGTACGGGATGAAGGGGCTTGTTAGGAGGAATTTTACGTATGGATCCTCAGAGGTAGAAGAAGAGGAATGACAGGGAAGTGGAGGGGCGAAGAGAAGGGAAAAGAAAATGATCAAAAGATATAGGAACGTCCCTAGATTAAAAGTGAAGATTCTTCCTGTTGGAAGCATGAAGGCTGTATATATAAAGACCTACAAAGGGTAGTAAGGGCTCTTTAAACACTATTTTGTTCCAGAGAATGGACTTTTCTTTTGATGCTTGCAGAAACACTAGTGGTTCCAAGAATTTTCTCAGACTGAACCAGAAACTGTCCTCTTAATGCTGAAGATGAAGGGCAAAGAAGCCCAAGAACTAAACTAAATAAAGGGCAGTATGAGCAGACTTTAGGGGGAATTTCACAACAGAAGGTGTTCTCATTCCCTGTTTTCATTTGCATGAGGAAAGTGGGGGGAACAGATTATCCCTTCCCAGAAGTTTTGGTTTTGTTTTTTCTCCTTACGTGTTGGAGGATAGCAGGTTGGATGGTAAGTCCTGGGGACAGCAGTAGGGAGTCATCTAAGAGAAGGATGTAGGTGAAGCTGGCACATGAGTCAGTAAAGACTTGGTCAATTATGGGCTGGTAGAAATAGGTTGTCTGTGCTCTGCTAAGGAACCCAGGGTTCGGTGTGTTTCTCTAGTCAGGATCTAGAAATTAGGAGGATTCCTTAAAAGGGAACAGGGGGTTGTAAAAAGACATTTTGACACTTGCTTCTCACTATCACCCTCCTCCCCAGCCAACACACTTCCTGAATTACATGCAGTTTCAACAAAGGCGTAGACTGCTATTAAAATGTCTGTAAGGGACCCAGATTACTTGACCCTTAATTAAGCAGGAAAATTTCTCTGGAGGATGTTCAGATTTTGAGTACTAGGAGATACACGTTCCCTCAAGGGACTGGGCACAGACTGGACATCCATAGAGAGAACAGATTAGAAGCACATGTAAGGGCTGGTCCTGAGCATAGAGGACTCCAAGAAGTGACTGGGGAGACTTGGTGGCGTGGGGTGGTGGTGTGCTTAAGTCCTGAAGCTTGGCTCTGAGGGTTTAGAACCAGCAAAATGTGGGGGCCAAAGCAGTTTGACTCACTTGTACCCAGTGGTTGCAGAGACCTGGGGGCAATCAAGCTGCTAATAGAAAACTCACAGTCTTTTAAAGATTATGACCATTGTGGTGAATTTGCTATAACACATAAAACCTAAGGCTTGGACTCTATTCCTTAGTTGCTTAGCTATTCTTGTCTTAAATCTGTCATGCCTGCTATGGCAACAGCATAATTACTTTATTTCCTCGATTCTGAGACACAATCAATTGTAAGACACATCTTCATTTTAATAAGAGGTTTCTAGGAGGAAAAACCTGTATTAAATCACACACTGATTAAATCATGCAATCCCAATTTTAGAAACATTAAAACGCCACAAAATGTGAATATTAGAAGTGAAGAAATACAGTAGTAATGCAGCAAACTATAAACACTAATGGCTCCGCTTGATTCTTCTACTGGAGTTCAGAATGGACTCTCATTTGTACTGGTTCCTCTTCTCTTTCTGAAAGAAAAGACAGAAGGGAAATTAGCATTTATTAAATATCTTCTACAATAATAAAAATAATGGAGATATCTAATGTTTATTGACTACTTATTATGTGCCGGGAATTGTTCTAAGTGCTTTCACATATGTTATTTCATTTAATCCTCATAATAATCTTGAGAGGTAGTATTAGAAATACTATTAATCTCTGTGAGACTCAGTTTCCCATTTCTGCAGATCAAGAAACTGAGATGCACAGAAAATAACTTGCCACATAGTTATTAAGTAGCAAATTTGGGATATTACTCTATAAACCTAGGGCTGCTTCATTTTTTTAAACTCATACTTAAACTCTTTATTATCTTTCTTACTTCTGAAATATAATATGCATGTAAAAGTATACATATGTACTTTAAAAAATTATAAATGTAAATAACTATGTACTCACCACTCAACTAACAAATAGTGTTTCCAGTGTTTTTGAAGCATGATACGTGTCCTTCTCATTCTATTTCCTTCCCCCCAGTTAACCTCTATTCCAAATTTTGGGGTGATCATTCCTTTTTTTCTTCATAAGTTTTTACCTCTTTTGTGTCTATAAATAATGTATTACTTAGTTTTGCCAGTTTTTGAACTTTATTTTTATTGAGGTATAATTGACACATAACAGTTTCAAGGGTATACCATAATGATTTGATATTTGTATATTTCTTGACCCTTGAACAACAGAGGTTTGGACTGCACAGGTCCACTTATACATAGATTTTTTTCAGTAAATACGTACTGTAGTACTACATGATCCACAGTTGGTTAAATCCATAGTTGTGGAACCATGGATATATTGGGCCAACCGTAAATTATATGTAGATTTTCAGCTCTGAGGGGATTGGCATCCCTAACCCCCGTGTTGTTCAAGGGTCAACTTTATTGTGAAATGATCACTATAATAAATCTAGTTAACATCTGTCACTATTTTTGAATGTTATATAAATGGAATCATACCTTATGTATTCTTCTGTGACTTGCCCACTGTTTTTAAGATTCATCCATGTTGGTGGTATTGCTATAATTTATTCGTTTTCACTGCTCTATAGTAGTCCTTAGTATGTATATAACACAACATATTTAAACATTCTATTTATGAAAGTTCTTTACTGAGACACTGAGACTTTATTGAGACTTTACTGAGTTCTTTACTGAGACTTGTAGGTGAGTTTCCCTGGTATACCACCCCAGGCCAGAAGCCTGTCTGAAGTCTATTCCTGCATATACACTTAATGTTTTCTTGCACATGTGACTTCATATTTGTTCACAATAGACTCTTCTTTCCTGAAATATATCCTGAAACATATTTGATGTGTTATCTTTCCAGCCTCATTTCTTCCACTTCCCATCATATACTTTGTACTCCAGGGCTAAATTACTGCAGTTCTGAAAACTTCAAATTCACTGTATCCTCCTGCCACTAGGCCTTTGCACATGTTTCTCTTTCTGCCTGGAATGCTTATTTCCTGGCTAACTCTTGCCCACCTATCAGGAGTCGTCTGGTTGCAAAAGCCTTCTTCCAGGGGCTTCCCTGGTGGTAGAGTGGTTAAGAATCCGCCTGCCAATGCAGGGGACACGGGTTCAAGCCCCGGTCCGGGAAGATCCCACATGCCACGGAGCAGCTAAGCCCATGAACCACAACTACTGAGCCTGCGCTCTAGAGCCCATGAGCCACAACTACTGAGCCTGCATGCCACAACTACTGAAGCCCGCGTGCCTAGAGCCCGTGCTCCGCAAAAGAGAAGCCACCGCAATGAGAAGCCCGCACACTGCAATGAAGAGTAGCCCCTGCTCGCCGCAACTAGAGAAAGCCTGCGCACAGCAACGAAGGCCCAATGCAGCCAAGAATAAAATAATAATAATAATTTTAAAAAGCCTTCTTCCATTACATTCTGGTTTGGGCCTTCTCCTTGAGTTAACAGAGGGAACTTCCTGCTGTCATCTCAGGGTTTAGTCTGAGTTGGTTTTCTGGAGTATCCAATATATTACTGAATAAAACTGCATATTGCACTTGGTGCCTGGAAAGACTGTATGAAAGGTCTGTTTTGTATACTAGTAACTCTAATGAACAGGAAACATGGAAATAACCATTGTTAAAAAATGTCCTTAGGTTGGGGGTAGGGCACAAATCACATCCTTGTTGGTGAAAGAGAGATGGAAAAATAAAGATTATTTTCATTTGCCTTCAGGTCTTTTGGCTAGATTCCAGAGGACTTTCTCCAAGAGCAACAAGATAAAAGCCACCCTCTTTGCCTGGAATTAGTTCTCTGGCATGGGAAAGAAAACCTCTCATTTTTTTCCCTCTTTGTGTTTTTCTGACACTAGCTGCTTATCTATTGGATATCTCACCAAGAAGTGCCTCAAGGGATGAGTGGAGATGGTAAGTAAAAATCATATATTTGGTTATATACTTTTAAAGAAATAACCTATTGATTTTTTAATAGTTTTAGATTTACATTTTTTAAAGAAGGGTTTATGCAGACTGTTTTTATTTGTAACACACATTTTTAAATGTTTTTGTAATTTTTCAAAAATTTTTATTGGAGTATGGTTGATTTACAATGCTGTGTTAGTTTCAGGTGTACAGTAAAGTGAATCAGTCATACATATACATATATCCACTCTTTTTTAGATTCTTTTCCCATATAGACCATTACAGAGTACTGAGTAGAGTTCCCTGTGCTATACAGTAGGTCCTTAATAGTTATCTATTTCATATATAGTAGTATGTATATGTCAGTCCCAATCTCCCAGTTTATCCCTCCCCACCTTACCCCCTGGTAACCATGTTTGTTTCCTACATCTGTAACTCTACTTCTGATTTGTAGATAAGTTCATTTGTACCCTCTTTTTTAGATTCCATGTATAAGCAATATCATATGATATTTGTCTTTCTCTGTCTGACTTACTTCACTCAGTATGACAATCTCTAGGTCTACCCATGTTGCTGCAAATGGCATTATTTCATTCTTTTTTATGGCTGAGTAATATTCCATTGTAAATATGTACCACATTTTTTTTTCTTTTTCTTTTTCTTTTTGTTTTTTGTTTTTTGCTGTGCTGTGCGGCATGCAGGATCTTAGTTCCCCAACCAGGGATCGAACCCATGCCCTCTGCAGTGGAAGCACGGAGTCTTAACCACTGGACTGCCAGGGAAGTCCCTTTACCACATCTTCTTTATCCATTCCTCTGTTGATGGACATTTAGGTTGCTTCCATGTCCTGGCTATTGTAAATAGTGCTGCAATGAACATTGGGGTGCATGTGTCTTTTCGAATTACGGTTTTGTCCAGATATAGGCTCAGGAGTGGAATTGCTGGGTCATACGGTAGCTCTATTTTTAGTTTTTTAAGGAACCTCCATACTGTTCTCCATAGTGGCTGTACCAACTTACATTCCCACCAACAGTGTAGGAGGGTTCCCTTTTCTCCACACCCTCTCCAGCATTTATGGTTTGTAGATTTTTTGATGATGGCCATTCTGACCAGTGTGAGATGATATCTCATTGTAGTTTTGATTTGCATTTCTCTAATGATGTAGAGCATTCTTTCATGTGTTTGTTGGCAACCTGTATATCTTCTTTGGAGAAATGTCTATTTAGGTCTTCTGCCCATTTTTGGATTGGGTTGTTTGGTTTTTTGATATTGAGCTGCATGAGCTGCTTGTAAATTTTGGAGATTAATCCTTTGTCAGTTGCTTCATTTGCAAATATTTTCTCCCATTCTGAGGGTTGTCTTTTCGTCTTGTTTATGGTTAATGTCCATTTTCTATTCCAGAATTTCATCCACAATACCACATTACATTTAGTCCTAGTGCCGTCTTAGCTAGGCCTGTGACAGTTTTTTGGACTTACCTTGTTTTTGATGACATTGACAGTTTTGAGTAGTGTTAGTCAAGTGTTTTGTAGAATGTCTATCAACTTGAGGTTGTCTGATGTTTGGGGGAGGATGACCACAGAGGAGAGTGCCATTCTCATCACATTATATCAAGGGTACTTGACATCACTGAATTTACATACTTTTTAATATCTTTAGTTAAATGCCTGAGTGGTGAGACCATTGATATTGGAGTCTGAAGACTGAATTCAGATCATGGTTCTGTCATTTATTAGTGTGTGACTTTGTAAAGTTACTTAATCCCTCTATTCCTTGTATCTTTGTCTGTAAAGTGAAGCTAGTGATACTATCTACCTTATTAAATTAGTAGATACATGAAAAGCACTTAGAGCAGTGTCTGGCACAGAGGAAGTAGGATGTAGGTTCTGACTATTTTTTTTTAAATAAATTTATTTATTTATTTTTGGTTGCATTGGGTCTTCATTGCTGTGTGTGGGATTTCTCTAGTGTGGTGAGCAGGGGCTACTGTTCATTGTGGTGCGCGGGCTTCTCATTGCAGTGGCTTCTCTTGCTACAGAGCACTGGCTCTAGGTGCGCGGGCTTTAGTAGTTGCAGCATGCGGGCTCAGTAGTTGTGGCTTGTGGCCTCTAGAGTGCAGGCTCAGTAGTTGTGGCACACGGGCTTAGTTGCTCTGCGACATGTGGGATCTTCTCAGACCAGGGGTCGAACCCGTGTCCCCTGCATTGGCAGGCGGATTCTTAACCACTGTGCCACCAGGGAAGTCCTTGACTATTATTGATATTATTGACTAACATGAGATTTGTGTATTTCTATTAATATGTCTTCTTGTCTCTCTCTCCCTCAGAAAATTAAACTATTGGTGTTTAGTGACAAAACAAAAATCACAAATAACCTGGGTTTTAAACTTTGAACATGGGAAGAGCTTTGTCTTTTTATTTCTTAGGGTTTGAATTATCCCTAAAATATTGTACATTTCTTTAAAATTTTCATTGTCTGCCAATGAAAATTCTTTACAGGAGACTCCTTCAAAGGATTTTATTATCAATTTGTTTGCATAATTCAGTTATTAAACTTGTGCTACATTCACTTACAATTTGAAAACTCTCTTCAGAATGCTGGCTCTTTTAGCCACTGATCCACAGATATATTTCTGCTTCCCAGGCCAGGAGTGCAAGTCTGATTAATAATCTATGAAAAAGAGTTATTATGGTTTTCTTCTCTTTGGCCCAGGCAAAAGAATCCCAGGATGTGTTTCAGCATTTATTAGTATTACAAATGAAGATTTATTTATTTTTCACTGCATAGTTAATGATTGATCTTAACCACTCCAATAAGGGAAGACAATTGCATTTACAAACTTGTATGTCTCTTTTCTGATGCATTTTTCAGTTTTCTATGTGAAATTCTAAGTGATTATTTATTTATTTATTTATTTATTTATTTATTTATTTATTTATTTAATTTATTTGGCTGTGTCAGGTCTTAGTTGTGGCACGCAGGATCTTTGTTGCGTCACGCGGGATCTTTCATTCTGGCATGTGGGCTTCTCTCTAGCTGTGGTGTCTGGGTTTTCTCTTCTCTAGTTGTGGCGAGCAGGCTCCAGGGCACGTGGGCTCTGTAGTTGTGGCATGGGGGTTCCAGAGCGTGTGGGCTCTGTAATTTACGGCACATGGGCTCTCTAGTTGAGGCGCATGAGCTCAGTAGTTGTGGCACACGGGCTTAGCTGCCCTGCGGCATGTGGGAACCTAGTTCCCTGACCAGGGATCGAACCCACATTCCCTGCATTGGAAGGCGGATTCTTTACCACTGGACCACCAGGGAAGTCTTTTTAAGTGATGATTTAAAAAAAATTTTTTAAATTGAAGTATAGTTGATTTACAATGTTGCGTTAATTTCTGCTGTACAGCAAAATGATTCAGTTGTGTGTGTATATATATATTCTTTTTAAAATATTCTTTTCCATTATAGTTTATTATAGGATACTGAATATAGTCCTCTGGGCTATACAGTAGGACCTTGTTGTTCATCCCCAAGTGATAATTTTGAATACTGATGATGAATATTGAAACATGTTCTTTTGCTGTTGGGATTTTTGAAAATTTCATTGGAAACTTCACAAAACGTTTTATGCAAACTGAAATATGCATAATTTAAAATATTTTTGTCTAATACTTTATATTTTTCCTGGAAATGGTATAATCCTGGCTGTTAGTCTCTTTTCTTTTTGCTTTGTTTCTTGGTAATTCTGACCAATAGAATAGAGGCATTTGTAGAGGATCTGTGTGTGTGTGTGTGTGTCTGTGCGTGTGTGTTCATGCATGCATGTGTGTGTGCGAGTGGGGGCTCATGCATGGGCATGCTCCTGTGTTGGATCAAAAAAAAGAATTTCTACATTTACCTTTAGCAGCAGAAGACATTTTTACTGAATACCTACTGTTACCCACTTACTCTTTTAAGCACTTCACCTACATTATCTCATTTGATTCTTCCAATAATCCTCTGAGGTCAGTACTCTTATTTTTCCCATTTTTACAGGTGAGAAATCTGAGACAGAGGGAAGTTGAATAACTTACCCAAATTCACAGAGCTGATAAGTGGCAGAGCTGGAATTCAAACCTAGGTCTATCTGACTCCAAAGTCCATCCTCTTTACTCTACCATTGCATGTCCTCTGGAACATCCTCATTATTTTTCTCTTGAGATATGGCATATATAACTCTCATAGTATCTTTGTGTGTATTTGTCTGGAAATATATCCTTCTAGACTTAATTTTTAAAATTGAGATATAACATACATAAAGTGGCCAAATCTTGAGTGTATAACTCAAGGTAGTTGTACATATGTATACGCCTATGTAACCACCCCCTAGATCAAGACATGGAATATTTCTGACACTCTAGAAGACTATCTCATGCCCCTTTCCAATCATAGCCATTCTTCCCACATAGGTAGTCACCAATCTGGCCTCTGTTAACATAAATTTTGCCTCTTCTTGAACAGCCTGTAAATGGAATATAATAAACACTTTTTTGTGTGACTTCTTTTATTTAAAATTATGTCTGAGATTTATGTTGTTATGTGTTTATTTTGTTATGTCTTTTTTATAGCTATGTATAATATCCATTTAAAGTGAACATTTCTTTCTAGCTGCAAAAGAAAAGCTTTTGATTATACCTTGTCAGGCTTTTTTCCCCCTATGCATACATGATTACTAGTTTTGGATTATATATACATTTCTGTTTTATAACCTATTATTTTCTCTTAACAGTTTATCATGAACATTTTCCATGTCATTAAATATACATTCTTTTACAATGATTTAAAATATTTTAAAAAACATTTTTATTTTAAAAATTGTTTTTGTGTGTGTATGTGTGGTGATGGGAGAATATGTAAAGCACTCACAAGACACAGAATTCAAAAGGTACAAAAAGATATGCAATGAGAATTCTCCTATCCTTATCCTACTCTACCTGCTCCCCACCACCCCAGGATCCAGTGTTACTATTGATATTTTCCTTTTTTAAAAAACTTTTTATTTTATATTGGAGTATAGTTGATTAACAATGTTGTGTTAGTTTCAGGTGTACAGCAAAGTGATTCAGTTATACATATACATGTATCTATTCTTTTTCAAATATACCACAGAAGTTTTCCCACTGCAGTGAAAGTTCTGAGCCCCACATTAGGCTTCTCAGCCTGGGAGTCTGGCAATAGAAGGAGGAGCCCCCAGAGAATCTGGCTTTGAAGGCAAGTGGGGTTTGATTGCAGGAATTACACAGGACTGGGAAAAACAGAAACTCCACCCTTGGAGGACATGCACAAGGACCTGTGAGCACCAGGACCCAGGGGAGAAAAGCAGTGACCCAATAAGAAACTGGGCCAGATCTACCTGCTGGTATTGGAGGGTCTCCTGCAGAGGCACGGGGTGGCTGTGGCTCACTGTGGGGACAAAGACACTGACAGCAGCAGTTCTGGGAAGTACTCACTGGCGTGAGTCCTCCTAGAGGCCACTATTATCCCCATCCAATGGCCTGTAAGCTCCAGTGCTGGGAAGCCTCAGGCCAAACAACCAACAGGGAGGGAACACAGCTTCACCAATCAGCAGACAAGTGGATTAAAGTCTTACTGAGCACAGCCCTGCCCATAAGAGGGACAAGACCTCAGCTCCACCCACCACCAGTCCCTCCTATCAGGAAGCCTGAACAAGCCTCTTAGATAGTTTCATCCATCAGAGGGCGGACAGCAGAAGCAAGAAGAATTACAATCCTGCAGCCTGCAAAATGGAAACTGCAATCACAGGAAGATAGACAAAATGAAATGGCAGAGGAATATGTGCCAGATGAAGGAACAAGATAAAAACCGCAGAAGAACAACTAAGTGAAGTAGAGATAGGCAACCTTCTGGAAAAATAATTCAGAATAATGATAGTGAAGATGATCCAGGATCTTGGAAAAAGAATGGAAGCAAAGATCAAGAAGATGCAAGAAATGTTTAACAAAGACCTAGAAGAACTAAAGAACAAACAGAGATGAGCAATGCAATATCTGAAATGAAAAATATACTTGAAGGAATCAATAGCAGAATAACTGAGGCAGAATAACAAATAAGTGACCTAATATATATAACTATCAGAAAAATTTATAACAATTTACCCTCCACTAGCAGAATGTGAAAGAGTTTATTTTCCTGCATTCTCATTAACACTAGGTAATGTCATTAGTCTTTGCCAGTTTAATAAGGAAAAAATTACATCTTGCTGTTTTAATTTATATTACTTTGATTACTAGTTGAACTTAAAAATAAAAAAGGTCTTCATTGTCAGTCTGTGGCTTTGTTCTTTTGCAAAATTATCTCCCTGTTTTAGTACAAAATCCTTGCTCTCATTTGTGCCTTCAATCCATAGATCCTCTGTTTTACCCTTTCTAGACAGTAAACTTTCAGTATTTTTTGATGATCTTTGCCATAGTTGCTTGACCACAGTTGGGAGAAGAGTTGTAGGGGTTTCTAACTCCTTAACTGGATTTTCAACCTGTCTTCATGTTTTTAGTCCCATTTTCCTACGACCACCCTCCTTTTTCTACTTCCAGAGACACCTGGTCCTGCCAATTCCTGAGCCTTTTGGTGGTCATGCAATGTAATTTGCTTTGATTCTTGACTTTCTCCACTACCAGCTTAGGATTCAAACTTCTCAGGTCTTCCAAGTAAGTTACTACTCTTCCCTCTGCTTTCTTCATTTCTGTGGTGGTTATCTCTTCTTCTCATCTCTTTGTCCTTATGGATTATGCCTTAAAAGTATGTAACTCCTTCTATTCTCATTTTGGTGAAATCATTGGAGAACGTGGAGTTTTAACAGAAGTCCAAGTCTAGAGTTAAATTTGTATCTTGAAGTTGAAAGTGTTTTACTGGGCCTTGTTAGGTTGGTAAACACTACAGATGTCTCATAGACTCAGAAGGATTATAAAAGATAGCTCTTTAGACCAGAGAACCTTGAAGTTGCCCCATATCACTGTGAGGAAGGCACCTCTATTGATGAAAATTCTTTCCATGACTTCTTAGAATATCTTTGCACTCACATGCAAAAGGTACTAAACAGTTGGTTGCTCATACAGAAACATTTATGAACTTGTTCACTTGTGTGCAGTCGAATACATCAGACAGGTACATATTTATTATTTTCACAATTCAGGTTAAGCCTCTCAGGAACATTGCAAAATATTTAATAACTGATGATGCATGAGCACTGATAATCAGAATGGCGAGTGGTTGGAATAGGGTCCAGAAGGCCTTCTGCTGGGCTGTTTATATGCTGGGTCATGAGATGATCTGGACACTGGGGACATCAGGGAGGGAGAGGGGTGAGGGGAGGGGGACACTTTGAAGGCTCATTGCAGCTGCTGTTTGCAAACTAGCATGGAAGTATTTTCATATTTTACAGTAGGTTTGGTCATAATGGTACATATAACTGATTACCAGCTCTGAGCCTTTCCCTTTTGCTTTAACCATGTTGCCCTTAGTGAATTATTTACCCTCTTTAGGATGCTCTAGATTTTACTTTCACCTGTGTTGTCTATCACTGCCTTATTTTTGTTACTCAGTATCTTTTCCAGCTCTACAGATGATGGATCCCATGTATTAGACTCAGGCCCTCACCAGTTCCTGAGCCAGTCCTGAAGATGATGGCAGTCTAATCAACAATATCAGCGACCTAGTGCTTGCTTTCCAACAAGAGCCCTGCCTGTCTAGATAATCCCTGAGTTGTAGTTTTCCCTTCCATCCCCTAATTTTGGCTTTATTTGTAAGGTGAACTTCTACCTCAGTTTCCCTCCCCAGTGTGCTTGGTACCTGATACCTTTTGGTGCATCCTACTTCCTTTGAATCCCCCTTCTCCCCTGTCACTTTCTGTAGTCTTTCTGCAAATGGATAGATGTAGTCTGGAATCATGATATAACTACCTATGTGGCTTTGAGCATACCTGCCACTTCTGCTCTGTTTTCTACCCCTGGATGCACTCCTTTGGTATTGATGCTTGCCTAACCCATGGCCAAGTATTGCTGTGCCTTTTGGAAGCTATGTTATAGACTGTCCAGCTGCTCCCACAGGACTATGTTTCATACCTTGAATTGATCAAATTTACCGCCCTAAAGAAAAGAAAAATAGTGTTCTGTTAACAACAGTGGAGGGAAGAATGGTCGACAGGTTAGCTATCAAACAACTTTTGGCACATTATATAACATACTGGCATTGGAGGTTCCCTCCAAAATATCTAATGATGAAGCTCACTGGACAAATGCCACCCAGGTACTCAGAACTTCCAATTAGAGCTTTTTTTTAAAAAAAATTATTTATTTATCTTTGGCTGTGTTGGGTCTTTGTTGCTGTGTGTGGGCTTTCTCTAATTGCAGTGAGTGGGGGCTACTCTTCATTGCAGTGTGTGAGCTTCTCATTGCAGTGGCTTCTCGTTGCAGAGCACGTGCTCTAGGTCCGTGGGCTTCAGTAGTTGCAGCATGTGGGCTCAGTTGTTGTGGCGCATGGGCTTAGTTGCTCCGCAGCATGTGGGATCTCCCCGGACCTGGGCTCAAACCCGTGTCCCCTGCATTGGCAGGTGGATTCTTAACCACTGCGCCACAAGGGAAACCCCAATTAGCTTTTTAGTTTTGCTCTCTTAATTGTGAGAAGACAACCAAAGAATATCAGAAATTTGAGGAAAGCTGTATACACAAAAGGAAGCTACCAAAGCATGCAAACATAAGTAATAACTTGGAAAAAATAGAGGCAATATAGGAAGAAGAAAAATAGTTTTAAAATTATCATTAAATTTTCATAGAGATAAGAGAAGATATTGTAATCTTAAAATAAGAGAACACTTTAAAAAAGGAATATTTAAGGAATAAAAAAGAACTCTTGAAAACTAAAAATATGATCACCAAAATGATAAACTCAATAGAAAGGTTAGGCAATGAAATTGAAAACATCTTTGAATGTAGAGCAAAAAATAAGGGAAATGAAAAATAAGAGAGAAAAGAAAAGAACATTAGAGTGTCATTCTAGCAGATTTAACAGCTGAATGTTAGATTCCAAAAAAGAGAACTGAGAAAATGGAGGGGAGAAATTTGTCAATAAGTCAAGAAAATTCCCCAGAACTAAAGGAATCAGTTCCAATCTAATTTTATAAGGTACTTCATTGTGAAATTTCAGAACTCAGAGAGAAGATTGGAGAGAGAGAGTGAAGGAGAGAGGGAGGTGTGAAATACAAGAGGCTAGGAATCAGAATGGCTTCAGATTTTTCACAAGCAATACTGGAATCTAGAAAGCAGTGGAGCAGTGCCTTCAAGATTTAACCTAGAATTCTATACCCAGCCAAATTATCAATCAACTGTGAAGGCAGAATAAAGACATTATAATACATACAAGGTGTCATATTTTATCTATCATGCACCCTTTCCCAGGAAGTTACTGGAGGATATGCTCCACCAAAATAAGGAAGAGGAAAACATAGGGTACTTGAAACAGGTGATACAGATGAGGTCAAGGAATTCCCAGGTTTGATGATGAGGGACGATCCCAGAATGAGAGTTATGCACCAAGGCATTGAAGGTAACTAGTCCAGATTGGAGCATCTCAGAAGGCTCTGGAAGAGGCTTCTTTGAGAAGATGTAATTGATTAGCTGATACACATGAATGTCTCAGGTCAGAGTCACACTACTGGTGAAGAGCTAGAGATTAATTCAAACTAGGGAAACAAAATTAGGCCAGAGAGAAAGCCAAAAGTGGATTCAGACCTGGGAGATTGAGCAGAGCAGAGCAGGAAGTATCCGCATAGGAGAGATACTACTTCATAATAGGAAGGGGCTGCCCCGTTTCCAAGAGCCAGATGGAATATATGGTCTGACTGGGCATTTATTGATGTTTTATTCCTGTATAGCTTATTTCATCCTCATTTCTTAAGAAAGAAGTGGCCTTGAGAAATAAGTGGCCAAGGATATTACAATTGTGGTTTTATTATCACTTTCCATTAGGACAAAAATTATCAAGCCCCTGGGCCTTAAGTCTTAAAATTGTGTCGCTTCTGTCTAGGTAGTTCTCCCAAACAGACTCAGCTTTTCTAAAATATTGTGATAGCAACTATGGGATTTATGTAACATGTGAACATCCAGACAACAATATCTGCTTTGGTGACTCTAGGTAATGGAATCTCTATTGCAACTGTCATTTAGAGAAATGCTACTATAATCTTGTTGTAGCATCTTACTGATTTAGGTTGGCCTTGATCTTTTTATGTGTCTGATTCTCCTGGAGGTGATTTGCTCATTTCCTTGTATCAAGGTACTGATACCAGCTATTTCTCAGTCTTCCCACCTGAACAACTACTTCATTTAATACAGAGCCTTCGATAACTATATGGAGATTTATAGTACTCTCTAAAAAATTGTCTCTCAACCTCTATCTGTCTCACCCTCTCTCCTGTGTGTTCCTCTGAGATTTTCTACACAGGCAGAAGGGGTATTAGGGACCCACTTTTTGAAAATAAAGAGAACAGATTCCAGGTTAAAAAAAGACTGTTTAGAGCATTGTCTTAGCTTGGGCTGCTATAACAAAATGCCATAGACCAGGTGACTTAAACAATAGATATTTATTTCTCACAGTTCTAGAGGCTGGAAAGTCCAAGATCAGGGTGCCATCAGATTTGATTCTTGGTGAGAGCTCTCTTCCTGGCTTTCAGGCTCTCTTCCACGGAGAGAAAAATCTCTGGTGTCTCTTCTTAATAAGGATGCTAATCCTATCATATGGCCCCACCCTCATGACCTCATCTAAACCTAATTACCTCCCAAATATCATCACTTTGGGGGTGAGGGCTTCAACATATGAATTTGGAGGGGACACAAACATTCAGTCCATAATGGCCTAGAAGCCATTACATTACTTTTTTTTTTTTTTCTCTGAGCCTCATCAAAAAGCCTGGCTGCAGTCACTTCTGCATTTACTAATTGACTGGTTCGCATCCACTATTTATAGAGCAGTGCTTCTTTTTTTTTTTTTTAATTGATGTATAGTTGATTTACAGTATTGTGTTATTTTCGGGTATACAGCAAAGTAATTCAGTTATATAGATATATATATTTTTGCACATTATTTTCCATTATAGGGTATTATAAGATATTGAATACAGTTCCTTGTGTTATATAGTAAATCCGTGCTGCTTATCTATTTTATGTATAGTAGCTTGTATCTGTTAATCCTATACTCCTAATTTATCCCTCCCCTCAGTCCCTTTCCCTTTTGGTAACCATAAGCTTATTTTCTATGTCTGTGAGTCTGTTTCTGTTTTGTATATAGATTCATTTGTATTATTTTTAGGTTCCACATATAAGTGATATATGTTTGTCTTTGTCTGGCCTACTTCATGTACTATGATATCCTCTAGGTCCATCCATGTGGCTGCAAATGGCAATATTTCATTCTTTTTTATGGCTGAGTAATCATCTATTGAAAATATATACCACATCTTCTTAAAACAATCATCTGTTGATGGGTGCTTGTGTTGTTTCCATGTCTCGGCTATTGTAAATAGTGATGCTATGAATATTGGGGTGCATGTATCTTTTCTAATTAGAGTTTTCATCTTTTCTAGATATATGCCTGGGAGTGGGAATGCTGGATCATATGGTAGTTCTATTTTTAGTCTTTTAAGGAACCTCCATACTGTTCTCCATAGTGGCTGTACCAATTTACATTACCACAAACAGTGTAGGAGGGTTCCCTTTTCTCCACACCCTCTTCAGCATTTATTATTTGTAGACTTTTTGATGATAGCCATTCTGCCTGGTGTGAGGTACTACCTCATTGTGGTTTTGATTTAGACCAGTGCTTCTTAAACTTTAGTGTACATACAGTTCACCTGGGGAATTTTATTAAAATGCAGATGATTCCAATTATGGGGTAGAATTTGAGGGTCTAGTTCTAACAATCTCCCAGGAAATGCTGGTGTTGTGGTATAGGGACCACACTTTGAGTAGTAAGAATATATATAACCACAAATTCTCAGAAGTATCTATTTTGAAATTTGGGAGAGAAAGGATTTGGGCTCTGTTTAAAAGTACCGAGTATGATTGTATGCAAATGAACAATTGCTGGCTAATATTTGTTCAGTATAGCTTAATATATTAAAAATCACATTTGGTCTCAGGTAGTATATTACAAATTTATACATAAAAGTTACTGGTGTTTCCATTGGCCCAATTCTCTGTAGATATTAGAGATCTGTCCTCCTGAGATGGGAATGAGCAAGGATCATCTCCTTTTGGGAGGAATAAATGGAAGAAAGGACAGAGATAGTACAGAGGATGTTAGATGGACAGGGATCAACAAAATTACTTGCTAAGAGCTCTATCCTTGAAAATGCCATTGAAAATTAAATTAGTATTTCTCAAATTTTAGGACCCGTAAGAATCACCTAGGGTACTTGACGACAGTGCAGATTGCTGGACCCTATACCTGGAGGTTCTGATTCAGTGGGTCTAGCAGTGGGACAGGAAAAGCAAAAATTTATATTTCGAACAACACCCCAGATGAATCCAAGACTGTTGGTCCCTGGACCATTATTTTGAGAAACATTGCATTAGAAAGATTGGTAGTGGTCTCTAGAGAAGGAAAATAAAACAAAACACATAAACAAAACCAGGAAAATATTTATATCTATTCTGATTGGAGTATTTTTGATTTACTGTAAGAGAGAAATCACTGGTCAGTAGATAGGTCTATCAGAAATCTAACTGTAAATTAAGCAGGCTCAAACCCTGTATTAGGACTCTGAGGGAGGACTGATGGCCACAATTCATAGGAACATGAATTTGGAGTTGATTGAAATCTTAGAGTCTTTCCAGCTTTTTTGGCTGTGACCCACGTTAACAGGTACATTTTATATTGTCTTCCAGGAAACATATACGTGAACACTCATACAACACATATGTGTACATTTATTTACTTCCTCAAACAATACTCCTACAGCCTGTGGTGCACTTTTTTTTTTGGTTATATTTAAATTAAAAAAAATTCAGGTGATGACCCGTTAAACTGGTATGACTACTGTGTTATAACTTGCCACTTGAGAAACACTAATCTAGTGTAGCCACTTTATTTTACAAATGAGGAACAAGTTTGGAGAGGTAAAACTTGTTTAAAATCATGCAGCTATGAAAAGTAGAACTCAGAGCTAGAACTCAGATATCAGACTTTTAGTTCAGTGATCTGTCTACCATGCCATACTGTATATCTAAGTCTTTGTTTAATTTTTCTTAGCCTGTTTTCTCTCAGGGCAAATGGTCTATTTTTAAGGACTGGATTGCCTAACTAGTTGAAACATTTTGAAGGGTACAAATGTCTTTTCCCTAAATGAACCACTAGATGGGAGTGTTTACTCTTCTGTTGATGGCCTATTTAGCCAATCCAAGGTGAAGTAAGATTTGTATATTTGCCCCCTTAAAATGTTTTATAGATTGATATTTCTCTGTAGATTTGCAGAGCTTTATGCCCATCCTGAAGAAACTATTTCACATGATTTTACAAGCAGGATACATTTTGTTATTTGATACTTCTTTTTCAATCTGTGTGGAAGAGAAATTTAGGAAAACAAACATGGGCTTCTAATACCCTCAAAAGAACCTCGTTTTGTAGTCAGTGTGTTTTTCTTTTCCATATTCCTATTTTATAGGACTTTAAATAATTATTTTCTGTTATTTCATTATTCAACATTGAAAACTAAATTTCTTTCAGAGTGCGAAGTCTATGCGGACCCTTCTGGGTTTGAAATAAGTGAAGAAAAACCCCAAACCTCAAACAACTTTATATTCATTTTCTCCTAAGAAAGAAAATTAGTACTCTACTTTATAAGACTCTTTTCCTCAGCTGCAGCAAGGTTGGCAGAGTGATCTATACATGCACTGGGAGCTTCTGAGGGAGACGTGGATGAAGACAGTGCTGTTGGGGTTTCAGGGTTAAACAGGCTGAACAGTTGAGCCCTTCCTCAACCACACATTCCTCACAGCTTAAGCTTGAAGAAAAAAAGAAAAAATCAGACGGCTATCCTTGACACTTTCCTTCTATCCCTTTCTCCCTTCTCCTGCTCAAGTTCTCCTTAAAAAAAATTAGTTCAAGGATGTAGAAAAGAGAGGAAAGGGTAAGAAGTGTGATGGTTAATTTTGTATGTTAACTTGGCTGGGCCATGGTGCCCAGATATTTGGTCAAACATTATTCTGGATGCTTTTGTGAGGGTATTTTTTGGATGAGATTAACGTATAAATTGTTAGACTTTTGAGTAAAGTAGATTGCCTTCCATTATGTGGGTGGGCGGGTCTCCTCCAATCAATTGAAAGTTTTAATAGAAAAAAAGACTGACCCCTTTCCTCCACCTTCCCCAGAGTAAGAAGGAATTCTGCCAGCAGACTGCCTTTGGACTCAAACTGCAGCTCTTCCCTAAGTCTTTAGTAAGCTGGCCTACCCATCATATTTTAGACTTGCCAAGCCTCTGCAATCATGTGAGCCAGTTCCTTAAAATCTCTCTCTCTCTCTCTCTCTCGCTGTGTGTACATACATACACACACATACGTACACACATATGTTTGTGTATATATATACACACACAGGCATACACATTCATCCTCCTATTGGTTCTGTTTCTCTGGAGAATTCTGATTAATACAAGAAGTAAAAGGATAAGTACGAAAGATAGGGGACTTCAGAATGGTTAGCCCAGCTTGCAAATCAAAGACTCAGTTAAAGCAAATAGTAAGACAATTAGAACACTGCTATTCTGTCTTCTGTTCTTCTCCCACAACTTCCTTTTTTCTGAAGCCTTGACAAATGCATTGACTATACTGTTTTTTGCACCATTATATCCTCAGTGCTTACCACAACTTTTGCCACATTCTAGGGTCTTGGTAACTATTTGTTGGTTGAATGAATGAATGAGTGGTTAGGATTCTTAATTGTACAACAGGCAGGACTGAGTGCTCAAAGTCACAGAAGATGAAAATATATGACAGGTTTAGGGAATGATGAATAGTGCAGGGTTGAAGGTATTTGGGGATAGGGTGGCTAGAGATGAATTTGGAAGGGTATCCTGCTGAGAATTTGGACTTTATCCTTGTGAGAAGCAAGGAACTATCAGGCAATTTTTAGGAAGGATTATGTCCACGTTTGCACCGCAGAATGATTGCCAGTATTTTCTGAAGTTTTAGCGAAGCTCAAAGGCTTTTATTTTTTATTTTTACTTTGGGTTAGATTGTCTTAAATCCAAGTGTATCCCCTTGCCTCTGCCTATTTTAAGTCCCATTGGTTAAATTTTTGGCCATACTGACACAAATTGATAAAAGGAACATGGGTCTTGGATTAATGTTAAATCCTGGATTTATCACTTAAAGGCTTTATGATTTTGAGCAACTGCTTTGCTTCTGAGCAGCACGATTTCTTCAGCTTTAAATATAGGCATAACTCAATGGTGAAATGTTAAAAGTATTCCCTTTAAGATCAGGAAAAAGAGGAGCGTCTATCATCTGCTTTCTTTCAGTATTGTACTGAAGGTTCTAGCCAGTGTGATATAGCAAGAAAAAAGAATAAATGTGTAAAGATTGGAAAATTAGTCAATAGATAAATTATTAGAATTAATAAGAAAGTTTAGCAAGCCTATTAGGCACAATATAAATATGCTAAAAGTCATTACATTTCTATACAATAGCAACAAAAAGTATAATTTAATAAAATTTACAATAACATTAAGAAATGTTAAGTTCTGGGGGAAACCTAACAAGAAGTGTCCAAATACTTTATGGCAGAAATTATAAACCATTATCAAAAGACACTAGAAAAGACCTAAATAGAGAAATAAACCATGTTCATGGATTAGAAGACATGTTATTGTAAAGATTTCACTTATCCCAAGTGATCTGCAGATTCAGTGCAATTCCAATCAAAGTCCCAACTGTATACTTAAACCTAACGAGTCAATTCTAAAATTCATGTGGAAATGCAAGGGGCTAAGAATACATGAATCATTCCTGAAGAAGTATAAGATTGGGGGACCTGCTTTACCAAAATACTAGATATCAAGATTTATAAAGCTATTAATTCAAAGACAGACAAATAGACTAATGGGACAGAATAGAGAGATAAGAAGCCAACCCATGTATATATGAAAACTTAAAGCAGATAAGTGGGGGAAAGAATGAATCTTTAAATAAATGATGCTGGGAAAATAGATTATCCATGTGGCAAAAAATAGGTTCTAGGTGCATTCCGATTTAAGCAATAAAAGCAAAATAATGAAATTGTTAGAAACAGTGTTGAAAAATGTCTTAATGATGTGGATGACATGGAGTAGGGAAGGATTTCTTAAATAAGATACAGAAAGCATAAATTATAAAGGAAAAGATTCGTAACCTCAGCTATATTAAAATTAAGAATTTCTATTTACCAAAGACAGCACGAAGAATGAAAATACAAGGCACAAACTGGGAGAAGACATTTGCAACTGGTAAAACTGACAAAAAGTCAGTATCCAGGATATATACGTAACTTCTACATATCAGTTAGAAAAAAAATTCATAGAGAAATGGGCAAAAACTTGAACAGGCATTTCACAGAAAGAGAAGGCTGAATAGCAAATTAACCTATTAAAAAAAAGGTTCTACCTCAGTAGTTAAGGAAATGCGAATTAAATCATAATGTAGTACCATGTCACCCCGCCCATGAGACTGGCAAAAATTAAAAACTCTAACAATAAGCAGTGTTGGTGAGAATATGAAGCAAGAGGAATACTTAGACTGTGGGTGGGGATGTAAATTGGTATAACCATTTTGAAATTAAAGAAAAGTAATAAAAATACCCCATGATTCATCAGTCCCACTCCTAGAGAAATTCTTGCACATTTGCACTGAGAGACATGTGAAGGAAGTCTAGGAATGTTCATAGCAGTGCAGTTTGTAATAGTGAAAATCAGAAAACAGTTCAAATGTCTATTGAAAATGATAAGCCTCACTATTCATGAACTAGGAGCAAGGATGGTCTGACTATCTCACGTGTTGTATAGTTCATGAACAGTGTCTGCCATACCATCCAACAGGAATATTCAAAATAACTCAAATTACTTCTTAAACCCAAGAAATGTTAACATGGTCCATTATGTTCTTTCTTTTTTCCTTTCATTAAAAAAATAATTCATAGGTCTTTGGGGATAAAGAGTATGGTGTCAACAATTGGCTCTAGGAGAGGTATAATTTGCTGAATTGAACATTTGTATTCTGGAAGGTCTAGAGGGGGTGTATACACCAAAATACTTTAAAAAACAATTTCAAGACCAACCTTGAAATCAATTTGGCAGTCTCTAGCTTGCACACCTACTTTGTATTAATTTTGAGGCTGACTTACACACAATAAAATGAGACCACAAAAGGCATGCAAAGGGTGTGGTAAGTTGTTTTGCAAAAGTAACAGGCTAAATACCTGAGCAGAATGTTGTTTCCTCACAGTCTACTTGAGTAATTAATGAGTACAGCAGCTGTTGTAGGAGTAGTTCATTCGCCATCCATCAAATCATAATGGTTTTTTTTTTTTTTTTTGAGGGAATACCAACCTTTATTTACACTTGGGTTCAAGTTCAGAACTGCCATCTTAGTATAGCAAGGCAAAAAAAAGCACAGATCCTGAGACCAAGGTTCAGATTCCCACATAAGCATATTAACTGTGTGACAACCAGCAAATGTTACCCAGTTTCTTCAGTAAAGTGGGAAGAGTGTCACCCCAGCTTCCAGTGGCTGTTACAGCTGCCTCTGCCCTGGCTGCCACCCTGGGCACCACCCTGCAGGCAGCTGGGCTGAGAGAACATGGGCCTCCAGGTCTCAGCCCTGCTGGTTAGGGTGGGACTCAGGGAGTTATTGAACCTCTGAGGAAGCCCCTAACCCCAAAATTCTCCAAAGGCAAGAAATAGGAACTCGAACTGGTGCAAGGGCCAAGTGAGAAAAACTAAACATAGGTGTTCAATAAATATTAGTTATTTATAAGTCTTGCCCAGGACAGGGACAGAGGGCCTTTGTCACAGGTGTTGAATTCTGACACTAGCTCTGAGGGAGAAAAGCATGTGGTGTTAAGTTGCAATACTCTTGCCTGCACCCCTTTTCATTTGATTGGTGGGTTAAATAACATTATTTAAAAAATCATTTACTTAATACTCATCCTAAAAACCACCCAAACACTAAATATGCACATTTATACTAAGCGTGTGTATGTGTGTGTACATACACGCAGAAACCATGAGGTAGTTTAGATCACCATGAAAAAATCAATACTTTCCCTAATTCTCTGCCACAGAGTGGTAACCAGTGACTGCACGATAGCTACTTAAAATTATTGGTTAAATGAAAACCAAAAAATTCCAGGAGAATATAACATTTACAAGTAAATAGTAAATACAACTGTATTTTAATTTCTTGGTCTCGGAAAACTAGGCTGTGACTGCTTTAAATTAATGGTCCAAGTTTTATGTATTTCCTTTAATACCGAAGGACATAGCCTTCCGGTATCTATACAACTTACTAAGTAGTCTCAATAGATTCTATTTTACAACTTGCTTTACTCTCCATGCTTTTGTGGAAGATTCAATACAATCTCTATGTACATATTTTAAACATTATTTCTGAACTACATTTGGAATTCCTTAAATAAAAAAATAATCACCATTCTCCACCTTCTTGGGAAAGTGCCAGACTAACCCCTGACCAGAACTGCTGCTCTCTAGCATCTGGAGAAATCCCTATTCCCACACCACCCCCAGGCCAAAAAAGTGCGATGAATTCAAACTACATGGGAAAAAGCAACATCTATTGTTCTTAGAGTCTGACTCTCTTCCCCACAGCAAGAAAAGTCTCTTTATAGGTATGCCAGTGCTGTTTTAAGTTGCCAGGGAAATAGGGCTCTCTAAAGCCAGAGCAGGAAAATCTTCAGGGTCATCTGGGTTTGGAGCAACGTCTTGTGTCACCACTTCTGCTCTGGGTCCATAGTTTTCTGCCCTTCTGATCCTTCCCCGGCCTCCCCGGGTGCCACCTCTGGCTCCGTGCCCGGGACGAGGGAGGTTACCAGAATTAATCTCCAGCTGGGATGTGATGTCATTGGCCGCTTTCCGGAAAACATGGGCATCATCCTCGTAGTCATCCTTTACCAAATCATCTCTATATTTAGACTTGTGTATCACCACTGCTTTGGAAGGGACAGTGGACTCAGGTTTCCGGATGTTAAATTCAGGCTTTGGTCTGGTCTGTTCTTGAAGATTCTTCCACTCATCTAAGGTCATCTCTTGAACTTGAGTTTCTTCTTCTACCTCCAACTCAGGAACTTTGGCTGGAGATTCCTCCTCCAGGGGGCCCAGGGACTCCTCCACCACTGTGGTCTCTTCCATGGGGGCAGTCGGGTCCATGTCACTGGTATCTTTACCTGATCCCCAGGTGCGAACTCCATATCCACCCATGTTGTCTTCAGTTCTGATTGCTATTTTATCATTCCCACTGTATCTCTCAAATTCTCATTTCCCTCTCTGGTCAAAACCGTCAAAAGCTCTGTTCCCAGGACCACCTCTGCCTCTGCTTCGCATGCCCCCTCTTGGGCCTCCACGTCCTCTCAGTGGTCTGTCTCGATCAAACCTGTCAACTGGTTTTTCATCTGTAAACTTCTCAGGTGTAAAGTCTGCCTGCCTCTCTGTCTCATAGGGTCGATATCCCTGTAGGATCTCCGCTCTGCTCTATCAAGCGTCACCTCTGTCCCCCCGCTCTCACTCCATCCTTGCTGCTCGCCTCTTCTGGCAGTTCGCTTCTGGCCGGGCGGCTGAGGGCCGCCCCCTGGGCTGTCTGGCTGCTGCGCGCCGGGGGCGGGGAGGCTCTTGCGCTCCTTCTGAGACTCCCTCCGGCCGCCGCCCGCGCCGGGTCTGTGGCCCGAGGCCCCAGCCGGGCTCCTGCCGCCGCGGTTGCCGGCCCCGGTCGCCGCCCCCGCCGCTTCGTCGTGCCTCTTGCGCTGCAGCTGCTGCTGGCGTCGGCGCTCGGCCTCGCGCAGGATGTCGAACGGGTCCGACTCGTCGTCTAGCAGCTGGTGGAAGCGGTTGGCCACGACGCAGCCGAAACTCTCCTGTATCGCGGCGCCTGCGGCGGCCGCGGCCACAGGACTCCCCAGAGCGCCCTTCATGCCGCCGCGGCCACTGCGGGCCCGCCGCGGGCGGTCCACGCGAGCGAGTCTCACCGAAGCCGGCAGCGAGGACCCATCCTACCCGCAGCTACATCCCTCCCCACCCAGCCCAGTCCCCCATAATGGTTTTATAGTGAAGGCAAATGGTTTATTTTTTAATTAATTAATCAATTAATTAATTAATTTTTGGCTGTGTTGGGTCTTCGTTTCCGTGCGAGGGCTTTCTCTAGTTGCGGCGAGTGGGGGCCACTCTTCATCGCAGTGCGCGGGCCTCTCACTCTCGCGGCCTCTCTTGTTGTGGAGCACAGCCTCCAGACGCGCAGGCTCAGTAATTGTGGCTCACGGGCCTAGTTGCTCCGCGGCATGTGGGATCCTCCCAGACCAGGGCTCGAACCCGTGTCCCCTGCATTGGCAGGCAGATTCTCAACCACTGCGCCACCAGGGAAGCCCCAAGGCAAATGGTTTTTATTCCAGTGCCAGGGCAACAGTTTTCTCTCTGTAGCTCACAGTTAGGAGCATATTTAACAGTACCTTAAGAAAGCCAGATTTTACCAGCATCATTAGAATATTTGATTCTTATCCATCTTTCCTCATCCATCACTCAGATAGGAACTACTTTTTTTTTTTTCCAAGAGAAAGAAAGAAAGAGAAGGAGAGAGGGTGAGAGGGAAAAGGAAAAAGGTGGGGGAGGAAATCCAGTGGGGAAAAAGGAGACTTGGGGCTGGGGAGGGGAGTAATATAATATTTCATATTCTAGGAAAAGAAAATGCTGCTGTTGACATTTTAGGTGGTCATGTTATGCAAAATAACCCCAAGAAAACTGGAAAATTGAAGGGGTCAGACACACTTGGCTTCTAGTCCTGGCTTCAGCACTCACTAGGCTGTGATGCCAAATATCACTGAGAAAACGTCTTAATCTTTCTAACCCTTGGTTTCTTCATATGTAAACTAGGCAGAGTAATAGAGCCACCTTGCAGAATATGATAGTGCCTGGAAAGCATGTAGCCCAGCACATGGTAGGTGCATAATCAACCTTAGGTTGGGGGCCCCTGGGTTCTTGAGCTCAGTGATCTATTTCATTTGCTGAAGGTTGCTTTGTAAGTGTTTTTATAACAGTCTTTAAAAAGAGTCTCCATACTGCCAAGTTTATGCTAGGATTTAAGCTGCAATTTCATGGTGACTTCTCTAGAACAGGTATCCCAGCCCTCAGGCCACAGACCAGTAGCAGTCCGTGGCCTGTTAGGAACCGGGCCACACAGCAGGAGGTGAGTTACGGGTGAGCAAGCGAAGCTTCATCTGTATTTACAGCCACTCCCCATCGCTCCCATTGCCACCTGAGTCCCGCCTCCTGTCAGATCAGCAGCGGCATTAGATTCTCATAGGAGCATGAACCCTACTGTGAACTGCACCTGTGAGGGATCTAGGTTGCTTGCTCCTTATGAGAATCTAAAGCCTGATGATCTGAGGCGGAGCTGAGGCTGTGATGCTAGCACTGGGGAACGGCTGCAAATACAGATTATCATTAGCAGATAGGTTTGACTGCACAGAGACTATAATAAATCAGTTGCTTGCAGACTCATATCAAAACCCTATCAGTGAGTGGCAAATGACAATTAAGCTGCATCTTACGGAGTAGACTGGACATAAGCAACACACTTCGGGTGTCACTGTCTCCCATCACCCCCAGACGGGACCATCTAGTTGCAGGAAAACAAGCTCAGGGCTCCCACTGATTCTGCATTATGGTGAGTTGTATAATTATTTCATTATATATTACAATGTAATAATAATAGAAATAAAGTGCACAATAAGTGTAATACACTTGAATTATCCCGAAACCATCTCCCCCACCCCCAGTCCGTGGAAAAATTGTCTTCCACGAAACTGGTCCCTGGTGCCAAAAAGGTTGGGGACCGCTGCTCTAGAAGGTTCAATGATAAAATTGGTCTCTCACTGAAAATGGAATTAGGTAACAGCAAAACAGCTCTGGTACAGATTTTCTTTGTGACTAGTGCCTCTGAGCTCCAGAGTTGAAACTTGGTTGGCATCTGCATATGGATATGTCAGACATCTCAAACTCTATCCAAAATGAAGCACTTGCTTATCCATCCATGAATCTGTTTCTCTTCAGGCTTTCCCATCTCAGTGCCTTTGTGCATCCAGCTGCTCAAGCCAGAAACCTGAGTCATTTCCAAATCCCTTCATCCCTCACTTCTTTTTTTTTTTTAATTTAAAAAAATATTTATTTATTTATTTATTTTTGGCTGCGTTGGGTCTTCATTGCTGCGCGTGGGCTTTCTCTCGTTGCGGCGAACAAGGGCTACTCTTCGTTGCGGTGCGCGGGCTTCTCATTGCGGTGGCTCCTCTTGTTGTGGAGCATGGGCTCTAAGCGTGCGGGCTTCAGTAGTTGTTGCTCACGGGCTCTAGAGCACAGGTTCAGTAGCTGTGGCGCACGGGCTTAGTTGCTCCGCGGCATGTGGGATCTTCCCAGATCAGGGCTCGAACCCAAGTCCCCTGCATTGGCAGGCAGATTCTTAACCACTGCGCCACCAGGGAAGTCCCCATCCCTCACTTCTTAATACAGTTCATCTCCAAGTGCTATTTAAAACTCCTTCAAATATATCTTCAATCTGTGTACTAACCCCAGTCTCTACTACCATCACCCTAAACCAAATCATCATTTTAAAAACGTGGATTACTGCAATAGCTCTCCAAATAATCTCTCCACTTCTACTCTTATTTCCCTCCAATCCATTGGATCTTGTCATCTTCTTGCTCCAAAGCTTTGGTGGATTCCCTTTGCACATAGGATAAAAACAAAATCTTTAACATGACTTATAAAGCCCTGAGTGATATGTCGCATGCCTAACTTTTCAGCCTTATCCATCAATATTCCCTCCCTTACTCCATTAGATTAATATGGGAACTCAATTTTCCCAGTGTGAGAATTTAGCATCAGTAATGTGGTACAGTTGAGAAGACTTTACCAAGATCTCAAGCATTAATTAGGTCATTTGAGAAGAGAATGACATAGGACCAAGAGGTTTGGCATATTCTCTGAAAGATGCGTTCTGGCAAAATTTTGTTATAATCTTGGAATGAAGCTACAAATAAGAACAGAATAAAGTTAACTTGTCCTAGTTACAGACTACTGTGTGTCCTAGCAGGAAGATTAAAAAACATGTAGAACACATGCCCTCATGGTATACACCCTTGTTAGGAAGATTAAATCATGCATACATACAATACTAGGCAGAAAACAATCAACTTTGTCACCACAATCAGAGTCATCCATAAGGCTTGAAAAGATAATGGAGACAACTGGATTTTGAAGGAAGCATGGGAATAACATTGATGGAAGAGAATCAAGAGGATATATCAGATGTATGAAAAAATAGACTGGTAGGAATGAATGTTCCAGGTAGAGGAGCAATTAGGAGGCTACAGGAGAGAGGCATCATGATATAAAGAGAGAAGAATCAAATAGAAGTTTCCTTTTTTTAAATTGAAGTGTAATTGACTTACAGTATTGTGTTAGTTTCAGGTATACAGCAAAGTGATTCAGTATTTCTACAGATTATATTCCATTATAGGTTGTTACAAGATAATGGTATAAGTCCCTGTATTATACAGTGTATTCCTGTTGCTTATCTATATGATATAGTTTGTATCTGTTACTCCCATACCCCTAATTTGTCCCTCCCTGTTCCCTCTCCCCTTTGGTAACCACAAGTTTGTTTGCTGTATCTGTGAATCTATTTCTGTTTTGCATATACATCCATTCATTGTATTATTTTTTAGATTTCATGAATAAGTGACATTATAGTATTTGCATTTGTCTTTCTCTGTCTGACTTATTTCACTTAGCATAATATTCTCTAGGTTCATCCATGTTGCTTCAAATTGCAGTATTTCATTCTTTTTTATGGCTGAGTAATATTCCATTATATATATATGTATATATAAATAAAATTATATAATCCATTATCTATCTATCTATCTATCTATCTATCTATCTATCTATCTATCTATCTATCTATCTATCTCTATCACATCTTCTTAATCCAATCATATGTCAGTGGGCACTTGTGTTACTTCCATGTCTTGGCTATTGTAAATAGTGCTGCTATGAACATTGTGCTACATATATCTTTTCAAATGAGTTTTTAATTTTTTCCAGATATATACCCAGGAGTGGAATTGCTGGATGACAGTTCTATTTTTAGTTTTTAAGGAACCTCCATTCTATTTTTTATAGCGGCTGCACCAATTTACATTCCCCCCAACAGTGTTTGAGGGTTCCCTTTTCTCCACGTCCTTGCCAACCTTTGTTATTTGTAGACTTTCTGATGATAGCCTTTTTGACAGGTATGAAGTGATACCTCATTGTGGTTTTGATTTGCATTTCTCTGATGATTAGTGATGTTGAGCATTTTTGCATGTGCCTGTTGGCCATCTGTATGTCTTTTTGGAAAAATGTCTATTCAAGTCTTCTGCCTATTTTTTAATTGTCTATTTTTTTGATATTGAGTTGTGTGAGCTGTTTATATATTTTGGATATTAACCTCTTATTGGTCATATTGCAAGTATGTTCTCCCATTCAGTAGGTTGTCATTTTGTTTTGTTGATGGTTTCCTTTGCTGTGCAAAAGCTTTTAAGTTTAATTATGTCCCATTAGTTTATTTTTGCTTTTATTTCTTTTGCCTTAGGAGACTGATCCAAGAAAATACTGCTATGATTTATGTCAAAGAGTTTTCCGCCTATGTTGTCTTCTAGGAGTTTTATGGTTTCAGATGTTACATTTAGGTCTTTAAACCATTTTGAGTTTGTATTTGTTGTGAGGGGCTGTTCTAATCTCATTGTTTTACGTGTGGCTGTCCAGTTTTCCCAGCACCACTTGTTGAATAGACTGTCTTTTCTTCATTGTATTTTCTTGCCTCCTTTGTCATAGATTGACCATAAGTGCATGGATTTGTTTCTGGACTCTCTATTCTGTTCCATTGATCTATGTGTCTGGTTTTGTGTCTATACTCTCATGTTTTGGTTACTGTAGCTTTGAAATACAGTCTGAAGTCTCGGAGGGTTATACATCCAGCTTTGTTCTTTATTCTCAGGATTGCCTTGGCAATTTTGGGTCTTTTGTGGTTCCATGTAAATTTTAGGATTGTTTGTTCTAGTTCTGTGAAAAATGTCATGGGTATTTTGATAGGGATTGCATTAATTCTGTAGGTTGCTTTGGATAGTATGGCCATTTTAACAATATAATTCTTCCAATCCAAGAGCATGGGATATCTTTCCATTTATGTGAGTCATTTCAATTTCCTTCATCAATGATTTATAGTTTTAAGAGTACAGGTCTTTCACTTCCTTGGTTAAATTTATTCCTAGGTATTTTTCTTTTTTCTTTTTTTTTAACATTTTCTTTGTAATTTTATTGTGATTTCATTGTCATTTGATTGCTATTTTATTCTTTTTTGGTATCAATCTTGGTGGAATATTTTCTGGATACATATTCATGCATTTATTCATTCATTCTCTCAACAAATATTTATTGAGTACTAACTGTGTGTAAGGTATTTAACTTGTGCTGTAGGGACACAAAAATGAATATGCGCCAACCATTATCTTCCAAAAAAACTATTGTTCTATTAAAATAATGTAAGTGCCCGAGAATTCAGGGAGGAAGTTGTCACTTATGTCTGAAGTCAGATGCTGAGTGTGGTGGGCACCAATGGACCTCCTATCTGGCAATGTTGAAAAAAGAGAAAAGTTCTAGTCAGAAACCAGTCCTTATAATTCAGTCACCTCAGAATTTACTCACTTTTGCTGCCTAATATTTCACGTGAATGGCAAATTGGTACATGGACGTTTCAAAAAAAATATATTTTTAAAAGTAAAGAATGGCCAGGGCCTTCAGTGAACATTCGATAGATCTTCATTGTTTTGCTTGAGTGGTTTTATTTTTAATGTCATGAGTAGTTCGCCTTGAGTGCACAGTAGTACATTTCATCACGATTCAGCATTTTGCCAGGACCAACAAAAAAAATTTTTATATTTAGGTGGGAACTGTATCCTGCTTTCTAGGTGCCTCATTTAGGAAAACTTATTTATTTTCTCAGGGCCTGTTTGTTGTTGTTGTTGCTCTATCAATAGAATGTAAAAATTACATATTATGACTTCTACCTTCCTATCAGGAATAGTAATGAAGGCAGTGCCTGCAAGAAGCCTTCAACCTCCTTGGGGATTCTAAAATACTGAGCTGTTCTGTCTTGCTCAACCCAACTACCAGACGTTCCTCACACTGGTGGTAGTTATGAGAAGTGTTGGCCCGACATTGCAACTCAAAGGAAAGCGCCTTTCCTGACGTGCAAAGCTGCTGTGGTTTGCACTTTAGCTGTAGGTCTTGAAGCTTTGGATTCCCTTGCTTATTGGGTTTACACTGTGTGAACCAGGACTGCAGAGAGAAATTGCTGCTGGTCTCATTACCACATGTCTGGGTTTGGGCTCCAGCTGAAGTGTTTGGCTTGTTGACTTCCACACTGGAATTCATTTCTTTCTGCTCTCTCCAGTTATTGCTACATCTTTTTGTTTAGACAGCTCCAAGGGACTCAAAAGATATGCCGGTGTCATTAATTCTCTCAATGTCCTTCCGTAATAAGACGATTATTTTCGTGCTTATGCCATGTCCAAACGGGGCATTCCTAATCAGCAGGCACCTCGCTTCCAAGTGATGATCCACAGGGATCACCTTCTAACTTGTGGCTTCCAAGGTTACTTGGGTGGTGATCCCTTTTGCAGGCAATCAGAAGGAGGCAAAAGCACAGAGCTTATCTTGAGGGAGGTAGCAGTGAGCTTGGCTGGGAGCTAGCATATGTTACTCATGCTTCTGTTTCACTTACTGGAAGTCAGTCACATGTTCACACTTGGGAGGCTGAGTACTACAGCTAAGCTGTTCTAACAAAGGAATTGACCAGAAGGAAAGCATTCCAACTGACAGATGCCTCTTTAGTGCTTGGCATATAGCACCTTCACCAGGTGGCACTACTTGTCGAAGTAGTCATGGAAAGAGAACTTGGCTCTTATTATTACAAGACTGAAATTAGTTTAATAGAGATTTAGAGGAATAAATCAAGGTTGAGTGCTATGTATTGACTACTTGCTGCATTCTATGTCTTTCCCGACTTCTTTGGACGATCCTCAATCTGAAAGTTTCCCTTTCACAACCTAGTCCAAGAATTGTAGATAAAGTGATTAGATTCCTAGGGCTACAGGCATAAGGTGATTAGATTCCTAGGGCTACAGGCACAAATGACCACAAACCGGGTGGCTTAAAACAACAGGAATTTTTTGTCTCACAGTTCTGGACGTCTGAAGTCTGAAATCAAGGTGTCAGCAGGATTTGTTCCTTTTACAGGCTGAGGAAGTATCTGTTCTGTACCTCTTTTCCAGTTTCTTGTGGTTGCTGGGAATCCTTGGCATTCTTAGGATTGTAGATGCCTCACTCCAATCTCTGCCGCCATTGTCACAGGGCTTTCTTCCCTTTGTGCCTGTGTCCAAATTTCCCTCTTATAAGGACACCAGTCACTGGAGTAGGGCCAGCACAATAGGACTGGGGACCAGCTGAATGACCTGGTACAGGTTTCTTAACATCTCTGCAGCTCTGTTTTCTCACCCTCCCTGCAGGGATGAAGAGAGCAGCAGAGGAGTCTTCACTTTTCTCCCCACACTGGGTCCTTGGAGAACCAGAAGGGCATTCTTAGGTATTTTTCTCTATGCAACTTTAAATGGGATTTTTTAAATCTTTCTCTTTCTGATATTTCACTATTAGCGTATAGAAACACAATAGATTTCTGTATATTAATCTCGTATCCTGCTACCTTGCTGAATTCATCTATTAGTTATAATAGTTTTTGGGTGGAGAATTTAGGGTTCTCTATATAGAGTACTATGTCATCTGCAAATAGGGCCAGTTTTACCTCTTCCCTTCCAATTTGGATACATTTTATTTCTTTTGCTTATCTGATTGCTGTAGATAAGACTTTCAATACTTTGTTAAATACAAGTGGTGAGTGTGGGCATCCTTCTCTTGTTCCGAATTTAGTGGGAAGGCTTTTACCTTTTCACCCAAATAGAAGTTGCACAATAAGGAGACCTGTGCTCCAGGCATATCTCTGCTTCTAGCCAGTTGTATGCCTTTAAGCAAGACTCTGCTTCTTTAATGTTTAATAGTAATGATAAAAGTAACAGCTAACATTCACTGAGTTCTTAATATATTTTAGGCGCAGTGCTAAGCATTATTTCATTTAATTGAGCAGAAATTGGTACTTTTATTGTTTCCATGTTGCAGACAAAGAAAGTGAAACTTTAAGAAGTTAAATACCTTGCTCAAGGTCAAAAACTAAGTAAATAGCAGAGGTAGGTTTTGAACCCATGTATTCTGATTTCAGAGCCCAATGTCTTTACCATCTACCTATACTGTTTCCTGAAAAGATGAGGAAGTATGAATACACAATCTTGCCTCAAAGATTCTATCATTTCAAATGATTTCATAAATTTCAAATGATTCTATCATTTCTGTTTTGATAGAGGAGTACAAGAGAGGATTGGGTAGATAGGTAGGATGGGTAGGGCCCTACAATATGATTCTGATACTATCTGGAGTTAGGTCAAACTTCACAAGTTAAGGGCACAGACCTCCATAAGTCTGCCCTCACTTCAGACACCAGTCACAAGCTTAAGGGTTTGCAGGAAACATGTACTTCTGACCAACTGGCTACAAATTTGGGGGTTTCCACCATCCCCTCAGTTTGATAGGTCACTAGAACAACTCATAAAAAAAAAAGAGAGACACAAACCAGGACACCCAAAAGGAGAGACACATAGGGAGAAGTCTGGGAAGATCTCAAATGCAAAACTTTCATGTCCTCTCCCTATGGAGTCAGGGCACTTCAGCCTCCTTGGCTCATTGATATGTAACAGTTTGCACAGAGTACTGTTAACCAGGGAAGCTCACCTGAACTTTGGTGTCCAAAATTTTGGGGGGTTTCATTATATAGACATGATTGATTGAATCATTGGCCAGGAGGTTGAACTCAATCTCTACCACTTCCCTGGAGGTCATACTGCTATCATGTGGCTCAAAGCCCAAACCCTCTAATCACATGGGTGGTCTTTCTGGTGTGGCCAACCCCCACCCTGCATCATCTCACTATCAGAAATTATCTAGGAGCCCACCATGAGTCACCTTACTGGCAAACTATCAAGTGTGGTTTGAAGAATCTACCATGAATAACAAAGACACTTATATCACTCGGGAAATTTCCAAGCATTTGGAGGGTACCTCCCAGGAATCAGAGACAAGTTCAGCCAAATCTCCCATTACTTTTAAATATTATATAAAATTATATAATTTTATAAATTATATAAAATATAAGTATATATAAAATAAATATATACATATTTTATGTTTATACCTCCCTTTCATATTTTAACCATTCTGAAATAATATCATATTAAAAATTTTTTTAATAACTTACAAGTCTGCTGATCAGCATTCCAAAGCACAGTGGTTTTCAGAAAGCATTTACAGCTAGGTAGAGCTAACTAGTGATTCTTATTTTCAAAACTAAAATGAGATAAATAGGCTAAAGGTGCAATTTCAAAATGTCAATATCAGAGTGATATAAATAGCAGGAAATATAATGGAAGAGCTTCTTTCTAATAGAATTGTCTGGTCAAATTGTACAGTTTTCTGGAAACCAAATACGATATCCTATCTTTTGTATAATATTTTCATAAAGTATTTTATACAAGCATGCTTAGCCAAGCATCTTCACATATATTATCTCATTTGAAACATACAAAAATTTTAAGATAAAATGGGTTATCTCTCATTTTACAAACCAGGTAAGAAAAGCAAAGCTCAGCATTGGTTAATGATTTGCTCCTGGGACTTAGTAGGTACAGAAGTGAACCCTGTTTTTCAGATCCTAAGACTGCTTTAACACTGTTACAGTACTTTTGTAAATAAAGATGCTGCTACTACTGACCTCTTAATAATGTCCTTTTGTATGTTTTTTCAATTTCAATAATGAAGTTCTGAAATTTATATACTCCTATACCATTAGGTCAGCCTCTAAGTCTGAGAGTTCGCATGGATGGCATAGCTGAGTTAAAATTCAGGGTGCTATGGTATAATAAAAAATAAATACTTGTTTTTTATTCTCAGTTCCTGGCACATAGCTCCTAAAACCTTGGAATCTTGGAGTGATAAGAGTGTCTTTTGTATGCCAACAAGATGACTAGTAGCTGGAGGCCTCTAGATAGCTTCAGATGGCCAGAGAGACTGTGAGAGGCATTATTAGAGGGTTAGAACCTTCAGCGTCAACCCCTCCCTTAACCTCTGTAGAGCTGAAGAGAGGCTGGAGATGGAGTTAATTACCAATGGGGAACGATTTACTTGATGATGCTTATGTAAGGAAACCTCCATAAAACCCCCACACCACTGGGGTTTGGAGAGCTTCTGGGTTGATGAACACATTGAGGTGCTGGGATGGTGGTGTGCCCAGAGAGGACATGGAAGCTCTGTGCCCCTCTGTGCCTTGCCCTATGCATCTCTTCCATTTGGCTGTTCCTGAGTTGCATCCTTTTTAATAAATTGGCAATAGCAAATAAAGTGTTTTCCTGAGTTCTGTGAGTTGTTTTAGTGAATTATCAAAACTGAGGAGGCGGTTGTGGGAACCCCCTAAATTATAGCCAATCAGTCAGAAGTACCAATAACAACCGGGGACTTGTTAAAGCAGGCAGGTAGCTAAATATGAGCAAAGAAAGGGGGACATGGGCCACATGGCAGGAAACCATGCATCTTGTAAACATCAGGAGTCGTTGGGCAGACAAAGAGAAGCAGGAACCTCCAGACTTACAGGAAACCACACATTTTGGGATGATAAGTGTCCTGGAGGCAGACAAAGAAAGGTAGGAAGGAAGATTAGCTCAAGATGGTGGAGTAGAAGGACACGAACTCACTCCCTTCTTATGAAAGCACCAAAATCACAACTAACTGCTGAACAACCATCCATAAAAAAATGCTGGAACCTACCAAAAAAGGATACCGTACATCCAAAGACAAAGAGGAGGCCACAGCGAGATGGTAGGAGGGGCAAATCATGATAAATTCAAATCCCATACCTGTCAGGTGGGCGACCCACAAACTGGAAAACAATTATACCACAGAAGTTATCCCACAGGAGTGAAAGTTCTGAGCCCCATGTCAGGCTTCCAAGCCTGGGGGTCTGGCAGCAGGAGGAGGAGTCCCCAGAGAATCTAGCTTTGAAGGCCAGTTGGGTTTGATCACAGGACTTCCACAGGACTGGGGGAAACAGAGACTCCGCTCTTGGAGGGCTCACACCAACTCTTGTGTGCAACAGAACCAAGGGGAAAAAAGCAGTGACCCCATAAGAGACTGGGCCAGACCTACCGGCTAGTATTGAAGGGTCTCCTGCAGATGTGGGGGGCAGCTGGGGCTCACCGCAGGGACAAGGACACTGGCCCAGCAGTTCTGCAAAGTACCCATTGGCGTGAGCCCTCCCAGAGGCCACCATTAGCCCCACCCAACAGCCTGTAGGCTCCAGTGCTGAGTTTCCTCAGGCCAAACAACCAGCAGGGTGGGAGCACAGCCGCACCCATCAGCAGACAAGCGCATTAAAATTTTACTGAACGTGGGGCAAGACACAGCTCCACCCACCACCAGTCCCTCCCATCAGGAAGCTTGCACAAGCCTCTTAGATAGCCTCATTCACCAGAGGGCAGACACTAGAAGCAAGAAGAACTACAATCCTGCAGCCTGTGAAATGCAACCCACAATCACAGATAATTAGACAAAATGAAACAGCAAAGGTATATGTCCCAGATGAAGGAACAAGATATTGATAAAACCCCAGAAAAACAACTAAGTGAAGTGGAGATAGGCAAGCTTCTGGAAAAAGAATTCAGAATAATAATAGTGAAGATGATCCAAGATCTCAGAAAAGAATGGAGGCAAGGATCTAGAAGATTCAAGAAATGGTTAACAAAGACCTAGAAGAACTAAAGAACAAACAAACAGAGATGAACACTAACTGAAATGAAAAATATACTAGAAGGAATCAGTAGCAGAATAAGTGAGGCAGAAGAACGGATAAGTGACCTGGAAGACGTAATGGTGGAAATCACTGCCATGGAACAGAATAAAGAAAAAAGAATGAAAAGAAATGAAGACAGTATAAGAGACTTCTGGGACAACATTAAATGCATCAACATTCGAATTATAGGGGTCCCAGAAGAAGAAGAAAAAGAGTAAGGGCCTGAGAAAATATTTGAAGAGATTATAGTAAAAAAAATTCCCTAACATGGGAAAGGAAATAGTCACCCAAGTCCAGGAGCACAGAGAGTCCCAGGTAGGATAAATCTAAGGAGGAACATGCTGAGACACATAGTAATCAAATTGACAAATTTGATTTGACAAATTGACTTTGTCTTTAGACAAAGTAAAAATATTAAAAGAAGGGAAAAACAACAAATAACATACAAGGGAACTCCCATAAGGTTATCAGATGATTTTTCAGCAGAAACTCTGCAGGCCAGAAGGGAGCGCCATGATATATTTAAAGTGATGAAAGGGAAGAACCTACAACCAAGAATACTCTACCCAACAAGGCTCTTATTCAGATTTGATGGACAAATCAAAAACTTCTCAGACAACCAAAAGCTAAGAGAGTTCAGCACAACCAGACCAGCTTTGCAACAAGTGCTAAAGGAACTTCTCTAGGCAGGAAACAGACTAGCAACTTAAAACAACCTTGTGCATATATAGACTGCTATATCAAAACCTCATGGGAACAGCATACCCCAAAACTACAATAGATACACACACACACACACACACACACACAAGCAACCCAAACACAACACTAAAGATGGTCCTCAAACCACAGGAGAAGAAAACAAGAAAGGAACAGGAGAAAAAAAGCCTACAAAAACAAACCCAAAACAGTTAAGAAAATGGCAGTAGGAACTTACATATTGATAATTACCTTAAATGTAAATGGATTAAGTGCTCCAACCAAAAGACATAGACTGGCTGAGTGGATACAAAAACAAGATCCATATATATGCTATCTTCAAGAGACCCACTTCAGACCTAGGGACACACACAGACTGAAAGTGAGGGGATGGAAAAAGATATTCCATGCAAATGGAAATCAAAAGAAAGCTGGAGTAGCAATTCTCATATCAGACAAAATAAACTTTAAAATAAGGACTATTGCAAGAGACAAAGAAGGACACTACATAATGATCAAGGGATCAATCCAAGAAGAAGATATAACAATTGTAAGTATTTATGCACCCAACATAGGAGCACCTCAATACATAAGGCAAATGCTAACAGCCATAAAAGAGGAAATCGACAGTAACACAATCATAGTAGGGGACTTTAACACCCTACTTTCACCAATGGACAGATCATCCAGACAGAAAACCAATAAACACAGGCCGTAAGTGACCCATTAGACCAGATGGACTTAATTGATATTTATAGAACATTCCATCCAAAAGCAGCAGAATACACATTCTTCTCATGTGCACATGGAACATTCTCCAGCTTTGACCATATGCTGGGCCACAAAGTGAGACTCAGTAAATATAAGAAAATTAAAATCAAATCAAGCGTCTTTTCTGACCACAATGCTATGAGATTAGAAATAAACTACAAGAAAAAAACTGTAAAAAACACAAACACGTGGAGGCTAAACAATATGCTACTAAACAACCAATGGATCACTGAAGAAATCAAAGAGGAGAAATCAAAAAATACCTAGAGACAAATGAAAATGAAAGCTCAATTATCCAAAACCTATTGAATGCAGCAAAAGCAGTTATAAGAGGGAAGTTTTAGCGATACAATCTTACCTCAGGAAACAAGAAAAATCTCAAATAAACAACCTAATCTTACATCTAAAGCAACTAGAGAAAGAAGAAGAAACAAAAAGAAGGAAAGATAACATAAAAATCAGAGCATAAATAAATGAAATAGAGATGAAGAAAACAATAACAAAGTTCAATGAAACTAAAAGCTAGTTCTTTGAAAAGATAAACCAAATTGATAAACTTTAAGCCAGACTCATCAAGAAAAAACGGGAGAGGACTCAAATCAATAAAATTAGAAATAAAAAAAGGAGAAGTTACAACTGACACCACAGAAATACAAAGGATCATAACAGACTACTGCAAGCAACTGTATGCCAATAAAACAGACAACCTGGAAGAAATGGACAAATTCTTAGAAAGGTGCAATTTCCCAAGATTGAACTAGGAAGAAATAGAAAATATGAACAGACTGTTCACAAGTACTAAAATTGAAACTGTGATTAAAAAACTCCCAACAAACAAAATTCCAGGACCAGATGTCTTCACAGGAGAATTCTATCAAACATTTAGAGAAGAGCTAACACCTATCCTTCTGAAACTGTTCCAAAAAATTACAGAGGAATGAAAACTCCCAAACTCATTCTATGAGGCCACCATTACCCTGATGCCAAAACCAGACAAAGATACCACAAAGAAAGAAAACTACAGGCCAATATCACTGATGAACATAGATGCAAAAATCCTTAACAAAATACTAGCAATCTGAATCCAACAATACATTAAAAGGATCATACACCATGATCAAGTGGGGTTTGTCCCAGGGATGCAAGGATTTTTCAGTATCTGCAAATCAATCAATCTGATACAACACATCAACAAATTGAAGAATAAAAACCACATAATCATCTCAATAGATGCAGAAAAAGCTTTTGACAAAATTCAAAACGTATTTATGGTAAAAACTCTCCAGAAAGTGGGCATAGAGGGAACATACCTCTACATAATAAAGGCCATATAAGACAAACCTACAGCTAACATTGTACTCATTGGTGAAAAGCTGAAAGCATTTCCTCTAAGATCAGGAACAAGACAAGGATGTCCACTCTCACCACTTTTATTCAACATAGTTTTGGAATTCCTAGCTACGGCAATCAGAGAAGAAAAAGAAATAAAGGAATCCAAATTGGAAAAGAAGAAGTCAAACTATCACTGTATGCAGATGACATGATAGTATATACAGAAAATACTAAAGACACTACCAGAAAACTAGTAGAGCTCATCAATGAATTTGGTAAAGTTGCAGGTTACAAAATTAATCCGCAGAAATCTGTTGCATTTCTATACACTAACAACAAAAGATCAGAAAGAGAAATTAAAGCAACAATTGCATTTACCATTGCATCAAAAAGAATAAAATACCTAGGAATAAACCTACCTAAGGAGGCAAAAACCTGTACTCCAAAAACTATAAGATGCTGATGAAAGAAATCAAAGATGACACAAATAGATAGAAAGCTATACCATGTTCTTGGATTGGAAGAATCAATATTGTGAAAATGACATTACTACCCGAGGCAATTTACAGATTCAATGCAATCCCTATCAAATTACCAATGGCACTCTTCACAGAACTAGAACAAAAAATGTTAAAATTTATATGGAGATACAAAAGACCTAGAATAGCCAAAGCAATCTTGAGAAAAAAAACAGAGCTGGAGGAATCAGGCTCCCTGACTTCAGACTATACTACAAAGCTATAGTCATCAAAACAGTATGGTACTGGCACAAAACAAATATGGATCAATGGAACAGGATAGAAAGCCTAGAAATAAACCCACGCACCTATGGTCAATTAATCTATGACAAAGGAGGCAAGACTACAATGGAGGAAAGACAGTGTCTTCAATAAATGGTGCTGGGAAAACTGGACAGCTACATGTAAAAACTGAATTTAGAACATTCTTTAACACCATACACAAAAATAAAATCAAAATGGATTAAAGAGCTAAATGTGAGACCAGACACTATAAAACTCTTAGAGGAAAACATAGACAGAACACTCTCTGACTTAAATCGCAGCAATATCTTTTTCAATCCATCTCCCAGAGTAATGGAAATAAAAAGAAAAATAAACAAATGGGACCTAATTAAACTGAAAAGTTTTTGTCCAACAAAGGAAACCATAGACAAAATGAAAAGGCAACCCACAGAATGGAAGAAAATATTTGCAAATGATGTTATTGACAAGGGATTATTCGCCAAAATTTACAAACAGCTCATGCTGCTTAATATCATCAAAACAAGCAACCTAATCCAAAAATGGGCAGAAGACCTAAATAGACACTTCTCCAAAGAAGACATACAGATGGCCAAGAGGTAGACGAAAAGATGTTCAACATTGCTAATTATTAGAGAAACGCAAATCAAAACTACAATGAGGTATCACCTCACACCAGTCAGAATGGCCATTGTCAAAAAATCCACAAAGAGTAAATGCTGGAGAGGGTGTGGAGAGAAGCGAACCCCCCTACACTGTTGGTGGGAATGTAAATTTGTGCAGCCACTATGGAGAACAGTATGGAAGTTCCTTATAAAACTAAAAATAGAGCTACCATATGATCCTGCAATCCCACTCCTGGGCATATACCTGGAGAAAAACATGGTCTGAAAGGATACATGCACCCAATGTTCATTGCAGTGCTGTTTACAATAGCCAAGACATGGAAGCAACTTAAATGTCCATCAACAGATGAATGGATAAAGACGATGTAGCACATATATACAATGGAATATTACTCAGCAATTAAAGAGAATGAAATAATGCTATTTGCAGCAACATGGATGGACCTAGAGATTGTCATACTGAGTGAAGTAAGACAGAGAAAGAGAAATATCCTATGTTATCGCTTATATGCGGAGTCTAAAAAAAATGGTAGCAATGAATTTACAAAACGGAAATAGACTCACAGACTTAGAGAACGAATTTATGGTTACTGTGACGAATGGTGGTGGGGGGAGGGATAGTTAGGGAGTTGAGATTGACATGTACACACTGCTATATTTAAAATGGATAACCAACAAGGACCTACTGTATAGCATAGGGAATTCTACTCAATATTCTATAAGAACCTAATTAGGAGAAGAATTTGAAAAAGAATAGATACATGTATATGAAAAAAAAATAAAGACTAGTATTACAGATCATGGCCTCTATTTAGTGTTCATCTACTTCATATTGTTTTCCCAAGGGTCATATGAGATCATCATGTAACTTTGTTTTCTAGGAGATATTTGGCTTCAAGCTTTTGGATTATCATACTTCCTGTAGAAATACAGTTTTGGCTCTTGTGGATATTAAAATGCATAAATTCATCTTTAAAAATAAACTGAAATTAAAAAAAAAAGAAAGGTGGGAAAAGGTGGGAATCTCTGGCATACGAATGTAAACTTTTGCTCATTGTGCTCTCATTTCAATAAAATTAGCCTTGCAGATAAGAAGTACCCATCATACACCGACACCATGACACTTCCAATCAAGGCTAAATAAGGACAGAAATCCCTCCTTCCCTTAGGAGGGTGGAGCTGGGATGAGAAATCAGGGAATATGACCCCCAAACCCCTCCTTCCCTCCCCAGTGAATATTCTGCCCCTTCATTTCTATGCCCCACATTACCAGCTTGCAAAAAAAAACTCAGGGAAGCTACTCACCTGAGTCTGCCTGCTCTCCCCTTGAGAGTGTGCTTTCAATTAAATAAATCCTCGCTTTACTTTCTTGACCTCCCTGTCTCATTTCTGAATTCTTTCTGTGACAAGACAGGAATCTTTCACCAGAAACACTGTGACTGGCATCTGAAGTGGAGGCAGTCTTGTAGGAGTGACCCCTTAAACCTGTGGAGTCTGACGGACAGTTAGTGTCGGAATTGAACTGAATTGTAGGATACACAGAGATTTGGAGAATTGGTTACTGTCTGAAAAAATCAACATGTTTGTTGTGATAAATATTGTTAATAGAAACAGTTCAGGTGCAGTTTGTGCCCATGGAATAGAGAAAAATTGTGTGGTGCTCCTGGGCCTTGCCCCTAGAACCTTGGCCTCATTACTGCCCTTCACCAAAGCTGTCTGATAGTCTCCTTAAAAGATAGGAGACCTCAACAATGATAGGAAATCATGAAAAAAGTGATCTGGGATGTTAAAGTATCATATGCTGAAAAAAGCGGGTTCAAAAGATGAAGTAAGCATTTATCTTATTTCAGTTGAGTTTATTCTGGAGCACTGTTTTTCTTTAATGAAAATATTGAAAAATAATTATATTCAAACACTTTATTTATTAGCCTAACATGCTAAAAATACATGAGCTGTGGTTACTGGATACCTCAGAGGAATGATTAGGATAATTGATTACAGGGACACTCCTAATAGAAGGAAGGGGCAGAAGAAAATGCACAGGGACTCTTAGGAAGATGAGGTGCACTAGAGATTAGAGACTGACCCAGGGATCATCCAGGAGTGTCAGTCGTCTACCCTGGACACGTGTGCATATCTCTGCTCTTGACGTGAGTGGAGGCTGCTTTGAAGGTGTCTCAGATGGAGTACTCCCCAGGAAAAACGCCTGCTGAGAGACTCAAAAGATTATTCCAACTATAGGTACAGTACAAAGTTCCCTGGGTAGGATTAAGATACCCTTAAAGGTAAAGAAAACAGTAGTAATCTGAATGCTAATTTGAGGCTCTGGCATGCTTCATTGCTGGAGCCAGAGCTGGACCATTCTCATAGATGAAACTCAACCAAGCTTATTAATGCTTTCCTCGTATGCTTTGAAAAGTGATATAAAGTATAGTTTGACCCTCAGGTTACTAGAAAATTGGCTGTGTACTCTGGAGACAGTCTGACCTTCAGGGAAAATTTTCAGATTTGAACCTGGCTATGTTTTTCAAACACAGACTTGAATCTGACCTTACTTACAGCAAAGAATGATTCTAGGAATTGTTGCTATATAGTTATCAGCTATAGGGAGGATAGATGTATTTTATTCACATATTACTGTATTCATTCAACAAATACTTTTCCCCCAAGTTATTGAGATTTAATTGACATATATAGTGTAAATTTAAGGTATACAATGTGATGATTTGATACATGTATGTAGTGTGAAATGATTATCACAATAAGATTAGTTAACACTTCCATCACCTCATGTAATTATAATTTTTTTGTGTGTGGTAAGAACATTTAAGTTCTCTCTGAGCAACTTTCAAGTGTATATTAGAATATTGTTAACTATAGTTAACATGCTGTATATTAGATCCCCAGAACTTATTCATCTTATAACTGGAAGTTTGCACCCTTTGACCAATATCTCCTTTATTTATGCATCTGTCGATGGACACTTAGGTTGTTTCCAAGTCTTGGCTATACCGAGTAATGCTGCAATGAACATGGGAGTGCAGATATCTTTTCAAGATAGTGATTTCATTTCCTTCTGGTATATATAGCTAGAAGTAGAATTGCTGGATCATATTATAGTTTATTTTTAATATTTTGAGGAAGCTCTACACTGTTGTCCATGATAGCTGCACCAATTTACATTCCTCCAGTAGTGCACATGGCTCCCCTTTTCTCCACATCCTCACCAACAATGATCTCTTATCTTTTTGATGATAGCCACTCTAACAGGTGTGAGGTGGTATCTTATTGTGGTTTTGATTTGCATTTCCTTGATGATTAGTGATGTTGAGCACCTTTTAATCTACCTTTGGGCTATATGTTTTCAAGGGAAAAATGTTTATTCAAGTCCTCTGCCCATATTTTAATTGGATTATGTGTTTATTGGCTATCGAGTTGTGTGAGTTCTTTACATATTTTGGATATTAACCCCTTATCTGAAATATGGTTTGCAGATATTTTCTCCCACTCGATAGGTTGTCTTTTCATTTGTTGTTTCTTTTGCTGTGCAAAAACTTTTTAGTTTGATGTAGTCTTATTTATTTTTGCATTTGTTGCTTGTGCTTTTGGTGTTATATCCAAAAAATCATTGCCAGCACCAATGTTAAGAAGCATTTTCTCTATGTTTTCTCATAGGAGTTATATGGTTAGGTCTCACATTTAAGCCTTTAATCCATTTTGAGCTAATTTTTTTGAGCAGTATAAGTTAGTTCCAATTTCATTCTTTTGCACGTGAATGTTTGGTTTTCCCAGCAACATTTATTGAAAAGACTATCCTTTCCCCATTGAGTATTCTTGGCTTCCCTGTCAAATATTAATTGACTGTATATGTGTGGGTTAATTTTTGGGTTCTTGATTTTATTCCATTGGTCTATGTGTCTGTTTTTATGCCAATATCATAGTTTTGATTACTGTAGTTTTGTAATACAGTTTGAAATCAGGAATTGGGATGCCTCCAGCTTTGTCCTTCTCAACATTGCTTTGGCTATTTCAAGTCTTTTGTAGTTCCACACAAATTTTAGGATTGCTTTGTCTATTTTGGTGAAAAATATCATTGGATTTTTGATAGGAATTGCATTGAATCTATACATGGCTTTGGATAGTGTGGACATTTCAACAATATTAATTTTTCTGATCCATGAACTGAGGATATCTTTGCATTTGTTTGATTTCTTCTTCAACTTCTTTCATCAATGCCTTTAGTTTTCAAATGTACAGCTTTTTCACTTTCTGGGTTACATTTATTCCTATATATTTTATTGTTTTTGATGCTATTATAAACGGGATTGTTTTCTTTATTTCTCTTTCAGATATTTTGTTGTTTATGTATAGAAATGCAACTGTTGTGTGTTGATTTTGTATCAGCAAACTTTACTGAATTTGTTTGTTAGTTTTAACAGGTTTTTGGTAGAGTTTTAAAGGTGTTCTATATACAAGATCATGTCATCAGTAAATGGAGACAATTTTATTTTTTCTCTCCAATTTGAATGTCTTCTATTTCTTTTTCTTGCCTAATTGCTCTGGTTAGAACTTCCAGACTATGCTGAATAGGAGTGGTTAGAGTGGGCATCCCTGTCTTGTTCCTGATCTCAGAAGAAAAGCTTTCAGCTTTTTACCATTGAGTATGATGTTAGCTCTGGGTTTGCCATATATGACCTTTATTAAGTTGAGGTACATTCCTTCCATACCCAACTTGTGGAACGCTTTTATCATGAAACGGTGTTGAATTTTGTAAAATGTTTTTTCTGCATCTATGGAGATTATCATATGAGTTTTATCCTTCATTCTGTTGATGTGGAATATCACATTTGTTGATTTGCATACATTAAACCATTCTTGTATTCCAACCCTACTTGATCATGGTATATGATTTTTTGAATGTGCTGTTGAATTCAGTTTGTTAGAATTTTGTTGAGAGATTGTGCATCTCTATTCATTAGGGACACTGATCTGTAATTTTCTTTTCTTGTAGTGTCCTTATCTGGCTGTGGCATCAGGGTAATGCTGACCTCATAAAATTAGTTTGAGAATATTAGCTTCTATTCAGTTTTTTTTTTGAAGAATTTAGAGTGAGTGGCATTATTGTTCTTTAAATGTTTGGTAGAATTTACCTGTGAAGCCATTTGCTCCTGGGCTTTTCTTTGTGGTAGTCTCTTATGATCCTTTGTACTTCTATAGTATCAGCTGTTATGTTTCCTCTTCCATTTATAATTTCATTGAGTTGGGATCTCTCTCTCCCCTCCCCCCGAGTAAGTCTAGGTAAAAGTTTGTCAATTTTGTTTATCTTTTCAAAAACCCAACTCTTACATTTGTTGATCTTTTTGGTTTTTTTCTATTCTTTATTTCTGTTCTGGTCTTTAGTATCTTCTTCCTTCTGGTTGTTTATTTGAGATTTTTTTTTTTTAATGTAGGCATTTATTGCTATAAACTTCCCCTTTAGAACTGCTTTTGCTGTATTCCATAAGTTTTTGTATGTTGTATTTCCACTTTCATTTGTTTCAAGATATTTTTTGATTTCTCTGTTGATTTCATCCTTGATTCATTGGTTGTTCGGGACTGTGTTGTTTAATTGCCAAATATTTGTGAATTTTCCAGTTTCCTCCTGTTAATTGATTTTTAGGTTCATACCAGTGTGATCAGAAAAGATAGTTGGTATGATTTCAATCTTCTTAAATTTGTGAAGACTTGTTTTGTGACCTAACATATGATCTATCCTGGAGAATGCTCTATGTGCACTAGAGAAGAATGTGTATTCTACTGTTGTTGGATGGAATGTTCTGTAAATGTCTGTTAGTTTCATTGATCTAATGTATAGTTCAAGTCCAATGTTTTCTTATTGATTTTCTGTCTAATGATCTATCCATTGTTAAAAGTGGGACATGGAAGGACCCTAACTCTTTTTGTATTGCTGTCTCTTCTCCCTTCAGAGCTGTTAGTATTTGCTTAATAGGTGCTCTGATGTTGTGTGCATATATATTTACAATTGTTATGTATTCTTGATGAATTGACCCCATTATCATTAAATAATGACCTTCCTTATCTCTTGTGACCAATTTTGACCTAAAGACTGTTTTGTCTGATTTAAATACAACTACCTTGCTCTCTTTTAATTCCCATTTGCATAGAATATTTTTTCTATTTTTTCGCTTTCAATGCATGTGTGTCCTGAAAGTAAAGTGAGGATTTTGTAGGCAGCATATTGATGTAACATATTTTTATCCTTTGAGCCACTGTATGCCTTTTGATTGGGAAGTTTAACCCATTTATAATCAAAGTTGTCACTTAATGAAAATTAATTAAGTTTAATTACTTGAAGGACTTACTATTGACATCTTTTTTTTAGCTGTAAAATAATATATATATATATTTAAGCATGAAAACTTTACTACACGGTAAATAGCACCTATATATTTTTTTCGTTTTCATTTTTATTTATTTATTTATTTATTTTTAAAACATCTTTATTGGAGTATAATTGCTTTACAATGGTGTATTACTTTCTGCTTTACAACAAAGTGAATCAGCTATACATATACATATATCCCCATATCTCCTCCCTCTTGGGTCTCCCTCCCACCCTCCCTATCCCACCCCTCTAGGTGGTCACAAAGCACAGAGCTAATCTCCCTGTGCTATGTGGCTTCTTCCCACTAACTATCTGTTTTACATTTGGTAGTGTATATATGTCCATGCTACTCTCTCACTTCGTCCCAGCTTACCCTTCCCCCTCCCCATGTCGTCAAGTCCATTCTCTACATTTGCGTCTTTATTCCTGTCCTGCCCCTAGGTTCTTCAGAACCTTTTTTTTTTCTTTTTAGATTCCATATATATGTGTTAGCATACGGTATTTCTTTTTCTCTTTCTGACTTACTTCACTTTGTATGACAGACTCTAGGTCCATCCACCTCATTACAAATAACTCAATTTCATTTCTTTTAATGGCTGAGTAATATTCCATTGTATATATGAGCCACATCTTCTTTATCCATTCATCTGTTGATGGACACTTAGGTTGCTTCCATGTCCTGGCTATTGTAAATAGTGCTGCAATGAACATTGTGGTACATGTCTCTTTTTGAATTATGGCTTTCTCAGGGTATATGCCTAGTAGTGGGATTGCTGGGTCATATGGTAGTTCTATTTTTAGTTTTTTAAGGAACCTCCATACTATTCTCCATAGTGGCTGTATCAATTTACATTCCCACCAACAGTGCAAGAGGGTTCCCTTTTCTCCACACCCTCTCTAGCATTTATTGTTTCTAGATGTTTTGAGGATGGCCATTCTGACTGGTGTGAGGTGATACCTCATTGTAGTTTTGATTTGCATTTCTCTAATGATTAGTGATGTTGAGCATCCTTTCATGTGTTTGATGGCAATCTGTATATCTTCTTTGGAGAAATGTCTATTTAGGTCTTCTGCCCATCTTTGGATTGGGTTGTTTGTTTTTTTGATATTGAGCTGCATGAGCTGCTTGTATATTTTGGAGATTAATCCTTTGTCAGGTGCTTCGTTTGCAAATATTTTCTCCCATTCTGAGGGCTGTCTTTTCGTCTTGTTTATGGTTTCCTTTGCTGTGCAAAAGCTTTTAAGTTTCATTAGGTTCCATTTGTTTCTTTTTGTTTTAATTTCCATTTCTCTAGGAGGTGGTCACAAAGGATCTTGCTGTGATTTATGTCATAGAGTGTTCTGCCTATGTTTTTCCTCTAAGAGTTTTATAGTGTCTGGCCTTAAATTTAGGTCTTTAGTCCATTTTGAGTTTATTTTTGTGTAAGGTGTTAGGAAGTGTTCTACTTTCATTCTTTTACGTGCAGCTGTCCAGTTTTCCCAGCACCACTTATTGAAGAGGCTGTCTTTTCTCCATTGTATATTCTTTCCTCCTTTATCAAAGGTGACCATATGTGCATGGGTTTGTCTCTGGGCTTTCTATCCTGTTCCATTGATCTATATTTCTGTTTTTGTGCCAGTACCATACTGTTTTGATTACTGTAGTTTTGTAGTATAGTCTGGAGTCAGGGAGCCTGATTCCTCCAGCTCTGTTTTTCTTTCTCAAGATTGCTTTGGCTACTAGGGGTCTTTTGTGTTGCCATACAAACTGTGAAATTTTTTGTTCTAGTTCTGTGAAAAATGCCAGTGGTAGTTTGATAGGGATTGCATTGAATCTGTAAATTTCTTTGGGTAGCATAGTCATTTTCAAAATGTTGATTCTTCCAATCCAAGCACATGGTATATCTCTCCATCTGCTTTTGTCGTCTTTAATTTCTTTCATCAATGTCTTATAGTTTTCTGCATACAGGTCTTTTGTCTCCTTAGGTAGGTTTATCCCTAGGCACTTTATTCTTTTTGTTGCACTGGTAAATGGGAGTGTTTCTTTAATTTCTCTTTCAGATTTTTCATCGTTAGTGTATAGGAATGCAAGAGATTTCTGTGCATTAATTTTGTATCCTGCTACTTTACCAAATTCACTGATTAGCTCTAGTAGTTTTCTGGTAGCATCTTTAGGATTCTCTATGTATAGTATCATGTCATCTGCAAACAGTGACAGTTTTACTTCTTCTTTTCCGATTGGATTCCTTTTATTTCTTTTTTTTCTCTGATTGCTGTGACTAAAACTTCCAAAACTATGTTGAATAATAGTGGCAAGAGTGGACATCCTTGTCTTCTTCCTGATATTAGAGGAAATGCTTTCAGTTTTTCACCATTGAGTATGATGCTGGCTGTGGGTTTGTCATATAGGGCCATTCTTATGTTGAGGTAGGTTCCCTCTATGCCTACTTTCTGGAGAGCTTTTATCATAAATGGGTGTTGAATTTTGTCAAAAGCGTTTTCTGCATCTATTGAGATTATCATATGGTTTTTATCCTTCAATTTGCTAATATGGTGTATCACATGGATTGATTTGCTTTTATTGAAGAATCCTTACATTCCTGGGATAAAACCCACTTGATCATGATGTATGGTTCTTTTAATGAGCCGTTGGATTCTGTTTGCTAGTATTTTGTTGAGGATTTTTGCGTCTATGTTCATCAGTGATATTGGCCTGTAGTTTTCTTTCTTTGTGACATATTTGTCTGGTTTTGGTATCAGGGTGATGGTGGCCTTGTAGAATGAGTTTGGGAGTGTTCCTGCCTCTGCTATATTTTGGAAGAGTTTGAGAAGGATAGGTGTTAGCTCTTCTCTAAATGTTTGATAGAATTCGCCTGTGAAGCCATCTGGTCCTGGGCTTTTGTGTGTTGGAAGATTTTTAATCACAGTTTCAGTTTCAGTGCTTGTGATTGGTCTGTTTATATTTTCTATTTCTCCTGGTTCAGTCTCGGAAGGTTGTGCTTTTCTAAGAATTTGTCCATTTCTTCCAGGTTGTCCATTTTATTGGCATATAGTTGCTTGTAGTAATCTCTCATGATCCTTTGTATTTCTGCAGTGATAGTTGTTTTCCTTTTTCATTTCTAATTCTGTCGATTTGAGTCTTCTCCCTTTTTTTTCTTGATGCATCTGGCTAATGGTTTAATTTTGTTTATCTTCTCAAAGAACCAACTTTTAGTTTTGTTGATCTTTACTATTGTTTCCTTCATTTGTTTTTCATTTATTTCTGATCTGATCTTTATGATTTCTTTCCTTCTGCTAACTTTAGTTTTTTTTTGTCCTTCTTTCTCTAATTGTTTTAGATGTAACGTTAAGTTGTTTATTTGAGATTTTTCTTGTTTCCTGAGGTAGGATTGTATTGCTCTAAACTTCCCTCTTAGAACTGCTTTTGCTGCATCCCATAGGTTTTGGGCCATCGTGTTTTCATTGTCATTTGTTTCTGGGTATTTTTGATTTCCTCCTTGATTTCTTCAGTGATCTCTTGGTTATTTAGTAGTGTATTGTTTAGCCTCCATGTGTTTGTATTTTTTACAGTTTTTTTCCTGTTATTGATATCTAGTCTCATAGTGTTGTGGTCAGAGAAGATACTTGATACGATTTCAATTTTCTTAAATTTACCAAGGCTTGATTTGTGACCCAAGATATGATCTATCCTGGAGAATGTTCCATGAACACTTGTGAAGAAAGTGTATTCTGTTGTTTTTGGTTCGAATGTCCTATAAATATCAATTTAGTCTATCTTGTTTAATGTGTCATTTAAAGCTTGTGTTTCTTTATTTATATTCATCTTGAATGATCTGTACATTGGTGAAAGTGGGGTGTTAAAGTCCCCTACCATGATTGTGTTACTGTCGATTTCCCCTTTTATGGCTGTTAGTATTTGCCTTATGTATTGAGGTGCTCTTATGTTGGGTGCATAAATATTTACAATTGTTATATCTTCTTCTTGGATTGATCCTTTGATCATTATGTAATGTCCTTCTTTGTCACTTGTAATAGTCTTTATTTTAAAGTTTATTTTGTCTGATATGAGACTTACTACTCCAGCTTTCTTTTGATTTCCATTTGCATGGAATATCTTTTTCCATCCCCTCACTTTCAGTCCCTAGGTCTAATGTGGGTCTCCTGCAGACAGCATACACACGAGTCTTGTTTTTGTATCCATTCAGCCAGCCTATGTCTTTTGGCTGGAGCATTTAATCCATTTACATTTAAGGTAGTTATCAATATGTATGTTCCTATGACCATTTTCTTAATTGTTTTGGGTTTGTTATTGTAGGTCTTTTACTTCTCTTGTGTTACCTGCCTAGAGAAGTTCCTTTAACATTTGTTGTAAAGCTGGTTTGGTGATGCTGAATTCTCTTAGCTTTTGCTTGTCTGTAAAGGTTTTAATTTCTCCATTGAATCTGAATGAGATCCTTGCTGGGTAGAGTAATCTTGGTTGTAGGTTTTTCCCTTTCATCACTTTAACTATGTCCTGCCCTCCCTTCTGGCTTGCAGAGTTTCTGCTGAAAGATCAGCTGTCAACCTTATGGGGATTCCCTTATATGTTATTTGTTGTTTTTCCCTTGCTGCTTTTAATTTTTTCCTTTGTATTTAATTTTTGATAGTTTGATTAATATGTGCCTTGGCATGTTTCTCTTTGGATTTATCCTGTATGGGACTCTCTGCGTTTCCTGGACTTGATTGACTATTTCCTTTCCCATGTTAGGGAAGTTTTCAACTATAATGGTTTCAAAGATTTTGTCAGTCCTTTTTTTTTTCACTTCTTCTTCTGGGACCCCAATAGTTTGAATGTTGGTGTGTTTAATGTTGTCCCAGAGGTCTCTGAGACTGTCCTCAATTCTTTTCATTCTTTTTTCTTTATTCTGTTCTGCAGTGGTTATTTCCACTATTTTATCTTCCAGATTACTCCTCCGTTCTTCTGCCTCAGTTATTCTGCTATTGATTCCTTCTAGAGAATTTTTAATTTCGTTTAGTGTGTTGTTCATCATTGTTTGTTTGCTCTTTAGTTCTTCCAGGTCCTTGTTATACGTTTCTTGTATTTTCTACATTCTGTTTCCAAGATTTTGGATCATGTTTACTATCATTACTCTGAATTCTTTTTCAGGTAGACTGCCTATTTCCTCTTCATTTGTTTGCTCTGGTGGGTTTTTATCTTGCTCCTTCATCTCCTGCGTATTTCTCTGTCTTCTCATTTTGCTTAACTTATTGTGTTTGGGGTCTCCTTTTCTCAGGCTGCAGGTTTTAGTTCCTGTTGTTTTTGGTGTCTGCCCCCAGTGGCTAAGGTTTGTTCAGTGGGTTGTGTAGGCTTCCTGGTGGAAGGGACTGGTGCCTGTGTTCTGAGGGATGAGGCTGGATCTTGTCTTTCTGGTGGGCAGGGCCATATCCGGTGGTGTGTTTTGGGGTGTCTGTGAACTTATTATGATTTTAGGCAGCCCCGCTTCTAATGGGTGGGGTTGTGTCCTGTCTAGCTAGTTGTTTGGCATGGGGTGTCCAGCACTGGAGCTTGCTGGTTGTTGAGTGGAGCTGAGTCTTTGTGTTGAGACGGAGATCTCCAGGAGAGCTCTTGCCAGTTGATATTACATGGGGCTGGGAGGTCTCTGGTGGTCCAGTGTCCTGAACTCGGCTCTCTCACCTCGGAGGCTCAGGCCTGACACCCGGCTGGAGCACCAAGACCCTGTCAGCCACACAAGCAGAAGAAAAGAGAAAATAAAAAGAAAGAAGAAGGAAATAAAATAAAATAAAATAAAGTTATTAAAATAAGAAATTTAAAAGAATTTTCAAAATAAAAACAGTAATAAAAAAAAAGAGAAGTGAGTAACCAAACCAATAAACAAATCCACCAGTGATAACAAGTGCTAAAAGCTAAACTAAGATAAATATAAAAATGAGAAGCTAGTCAGTCACATACAGCAAACCCCAAGTCTATGGTTGCTCCCAAAGTCCACCACCTCAGTTTTGAGATGATATGTTGTCTATTCAGGCACTCCACAGATTCAGGGTACATCAAGTTGATTGTGGAGATTTAATCCGCTGCCCCTGAGGCTGTACAGAGAAATTTCCCTTTCTCTTCTTTGTTTGCACAGCTCCTTGGGTTTGGCTTTGGATTTGGCCCCGCCTCTGCATGTGAGTCGTCCTCTGGTGTCTGTTATTTGCCCAGATAGGAGGGGGTTAAAGGAGCAGCTGATTAGGGGGCTCTGGCTCACTCAGGCCAGGGGGAGGGAGGAGTATGAAATGTGGGGCGAACCTGTGGTTGCAGAGGCCAGGGTGATATTGCAACAGCCTGGGGCACGCCTTGTGTTCTCCCGGGGAAGTTGTCCCTGGATCACAGTACCCTGGCAGTGGCGGGCTACACAGCCTCCTGGGAGGGGAGGTGTGGATAGTGACCTGTGCTTGCATACAGGATTCTTGGTCGCTGCAGCAGCAGTGTTAGCGTTTCATGTCCATCTCTGGCGTCTGCACTGATAGCTAGCTGCGGCTTGCGCCCTTCTCTGAAGCTCGTTTAGGCAGTGCTCTGAATCTCCTCTCCTTGGGCACCCAGAAACAATGGTCTCTTGCCTCTTAGGCAGGTCCAGAGTTTTTCCCGGACTCCCTCCCGGCTAGGTGTGGCGCACTAGCCCCCTTCAGGCTGTGTTCACGCAGCCAACCCCAGTCCGCTCCCTGGGATCTGACCTCTGAAGCCCGAGCCTCAGCTCCCAGCCCCCACCCGCCCCAGCGGGTGAGCAGACAAGCCTCTCAGGCTGGTGAGTGCTGGTCGGCACCGATCCTCTGTGTGGGAATCTCTCCGCTTTGCCCTCTGCACCCCTGTTGCTGTGCTCTCCTCCGTGGCTCCAAAGCTTCCACCCCCGCCCCCCCGACTCGCCCCCCAGTGAAGGGGCTTCCTAGTGTGTTGAAACTTTTCGTCCTTCACAGCTCCCTCCCAGAGGTACAGGTCCCATCCCTCTTCTTTTGTCTCTGTTTTTTCTTTTTTCTTTTGCTCTACCCAGGTACGTGGGGATTTTCTTGCCTTTTGGGAAGTCTGAGGTCTTCTGCCAGTGTTCAGTAGGTGTTCTGTAGGAGTTGTTCCACATGTAGATATTTGATGTATTTGTGGGGAGGAAGGTGATCTCCACGTCTTACTCCTTTGCCATCTTGAAGGTCCTCCTCACTATTGCCATCTTATTATTTGTTTTCTGGCTTTTTTATAGTTCCCTTGTTCTTTTTTTCCTCCCTTGCTGTTTTCCTTTGTGAATTGATGTCCTGTAGTGGCATACATTGATTCCCCTCTTTTAACTTGTGTGTATCTACTATAGATTTTTGTTTTGTGCTTACTCTGAGGCTTACCTGAAACATCTTATTTACATAACAGTCTATTTTAAGCTGATCACAACTTACCATTGGTCACATATAAGACTCTATATTTTCCTCTCATGCCCCCACATCTAATGCTCTTGTTGTTATACTTTACGTTTTTTGTGTTGTGCATCCGGTAACAAACTATTGTAGCCCTTGTTATTTTTAATAGTTATTTTTTAAACTTTTATACTAGAGGTAAAAGTGATTTATACACCAACATTATGTTACTGAGCCCAAGCTCCTTCTGCTCACCGCATGACAGGCCAATAAATTGGGAGACGAATTGTTGGAACAAGGAATAGCGATTTTAATCAGAAAGCTAGCAGTCCGAGAAGATGGAAGACTAGTGCCTCAAAAAAATCATCTTACCTCAGTCCGAATTCAGGCTCTTTTTATATATGGGAGGGGGAGGGGCCCACTGTGGCACCGACCACTGGCTGAGCAAGACCACTAATGGTTGCTGGTTGACATTTGCTCACTAATGGGTCTTGGGGGAGGGGCCCACTGCAGTGCCAACCAATGGCTGAGCCGGGCTGCTATAGCTCGTGCGTGCCTCGCCACTATTACACCCTGGGTAGAAAGGTGCAACACCAGAAAGAGGCCAGATCTGAGGAAGTACTGGGCTACTCTAGCAACATCATCCTCCAGCTCTCAGTGGAGCGAGACATGCAAGCTGTGGAGACAGCAGTGGCCACGTGGAGGTCATTGACGCCCCCATTACTGGGATCGCTGTTTGAGGCGCGGGCGCTGTGGGCTCAGCCCACTGCTGGCTTCACCAGTCAGTTCATGACCGATGAGGTGGCGCAGGAGCTGGTGTCCCTGGAGCGGAGCTCCCACCTGCCCACTTGCGCGGGTGGGTGGCCGGCACGGGGCCAGTGGACTAGGCGTGGCCGGGTGGAGACGAGCAGTGGAGTGGCCCCTGCCTTAACTGCACGTGGGCCGGTGCCAGCGAGGGAGGAGGGAAGGGCCCATTACGCTTCAGGTTCAGACTGGGGAGGCCACTATTTCAATTACAGTTTAGGATATTTTGGATTTGACTATATATTTACCTTTACCCCAGTGAGTTTTATACTTTTATATGTTTTCATGTTGTTGCTTAGCATCCTTTCATTTCAACTTAAAGAACTCCATTTAGCATTTCTTGTAAGGCAGGTCTGATGGTCATGAATTTCCTTAGCTGTTTGTCTGGGAAAGCCTTTACCTCTCATTTCTGAAGGACAGTTTTGCTGGGTGCAGTGGTCTTTTTCACAAGTTTTTTTTTCTTTCAGCACTTCAAACATATCATCCCACTTCCTCCTGGCCAGCAAGCGTTCTGTAGAGATTTGCCGATAACCTTATGAGGGTTCCCTTGTATGTGATGAGTCATTTTTCTCTTGCTGCTTTCAAGATTCTCTTTGTCTTTGACTTTTAACATTTTCATTTAATGTGTCTCAGAGTAATCTTTGTTGGGTTGATCTTGCTTAGGGTCTTTTGAGCTTCCTGTATGTGGATGTTCATATCTGTCCCAAGATTTGGGAAGTTTTCATCTGTTATATCTTTAAACATACTTTCTGACCCTTTCTGTTTTCTGTTGGGACTACCATGATGTGAAAGCACATTCCCTTGATGGTGTCGCATAACTCACATAAGCTTTCTTCACTTTTTTCATTCTTTTTTCTTCCCCCCCCCCAAATGACTAATCTCAATTTATTTGTTTCTGAGTTTTCTGATTCTTTGTTCTACATGATCAAGTCTGTTGTTGAAGCTCTCTATTGAATTTTTCAGGTCTGTTGTTGTATTCTTCAGCGTCAAGATTTTTGTTAGCTTCTTTCTATGGTTTCTATTTCTTTATAAAACTTCTCATTTTATTAATACACTGTTTTCCTGATTTTGTTTAGTTGTCTATTTGTGTTGCTTTGCATTTCATTAAGTTTCTTTTAGATGAGTATTTTGAATTTTTTTGTGAGGCAAATTGTAAATCTCCATTTCTTTGGGTCAGTTACTAGAACTTTATGGTGGTGGTATATTTGCCTGATTCTTCATGGTCCATGTAACCTTGTGTTGGTGTCTGCACATTTAAAAGGAGCTGGTTTCAGAAGGTAAAGACTTTCTCCTTTCAGTTCCTTGGGCTGATGGTATTACCTCTGGAATTGCAGTTGGAGTGGATTATGAGGTTGTCACTAGGTCTGAGCAGGGTCTGTCATTTGTAGGTTTGTTACCAGGGGCTTGAGAGGGTGTTGATCATGTCTGGTCCTTGGGTACTTGGGATTGCCTCCAGTACCTTGTTCAGTAGGGTGGGGCTGGGACAAAGGTCCACAGTTGGGTCCTCAGTGGGTCTGTTACCAGCTGTGCAGATGGATGTAGTTCCTACCAGGTCCCTGGGAGGGAGGGCTGTTGCCTGATTACTAAATGGGTCCCTGGGTGGGCAGGACTGGCCCTGGACTGTGGCTGAGAGGGTCTGGAACTGAGTCCCAGGGCTATTTCAGGTTCCACAGCCAAGGCTGAGGTCTGCAGAGCTGACTCTGGAGACAGATGGGTGTGTCTCTTGCCAGGTTCCTGGGCAGGCTGAACTGCTCCTTGACCACAGCTGGAGGGGCTAAAGCCAAGTATAGAGCCATTTCAGCAAATCCTGATATGCAGATGTGAGTGTCTTCTGCTAGGTACTTGTGCCAGCAGGATTGTTCATGGACTGTGTTGAGATGGGCTCCATGGCTCCATGAATCACAGCCAACAGGGGCTGTATCCAGTTCATGGTCCACAGGTGGGACTGAGGTCTGTATGTTTATTACCCAATGCATAAGTGGGTGTGACTCCTCCCAGGTTCCTTGGCATATGGTACTGGTGGCAGAACCAAAGCCAAATGGGGCTGTAGCTAAGTTATCATGGTTACAGAGATGTTTCTGGGTCTATAGTCAGGACCATGGTTGGTGATTTAGCTGCCTATGTGTGGACCTGCCTTCTCAAAATGGCTTTCCTCAGTCTTAGACTGCACTGGGGATTCACAGTCTCCTACTTGGATCCCATAGTTCCCACAAAGGTACTTTTGTCTGTGGATGGATGCCAAATTATTGTTATTAGAGGGGGAAATGAGTGAGGGATGTCTTATTTGTCCATCTTGATGAGGTCACTTTTCATGTCACTTTTGGTGTACTTTATGAAATCTCTTAAGTCATCCACCTGGACTTCTGGTAAAATCTCTGCATCACCACATGCTGGAGAATGTTTTCACTTTTTTAGACAGCCATATTCCTCACACAATTATAGACAATCACAGAATGGACTGGATGCCTTCATGTCATTCACTATTGCTGCTAGCACCTTTCTGAGCCTTAGTTTCTTCATTTTGGTGTCAGGGCTCCCCTGCAACCCTGTGCAGCCACCAATAAATACTTGTTAAGTATCTGTCATATTCTAACATTCTGCTGGGTGCTAGGGATAAAATGGTAAACAAGATTGGCATGATGCCTGCTCACACAGAGAGATAAACAGATAGTACCATCTTATAAGAATGAAGGAAGAATAGTGGCATGGCAGTACGTGGGAGGGCTAACCAACCTAGACTAGAGAGGTGGTGAAAATGGTCAGAATATTTGGCCTTTTGGGGCCAAACTCTTCTTAAAGAAGAGATGTCACACCCCCCATGCACATTTTTCAGTCAGTGATTAATCTATTTCTCAAAGTTGGGTTGTACTATCTGTGGTTTTGGTAAGGTTTCTTGGCTGTTTTCTCCAGAAGTAGAAGATGTGATCTGCATAAAAAATTGTAGATTCTGCAGAACCACAGACAAGCTAATTAGAAAGCCTTGCCTTTAGGGCTGGGTCTATCATCCTTCATACCTTGGTAAATACTGAAAGCTTCCTGAAGGCCAAACTTGTTCCTTCCAAGATTTGTACACAGCACCATATGGGAAATGAGAGGCCTTTGTAAACATTCTTAAGAATGCGGGCAAATTAAGGCTGGTTCTTGGTCTTCTATAATTATCTGCCCATTTATATATCAAACAATTAGAAAAGAAGATAAGTTTACAATGGAAAATTAAAGTCAAGGTTAAAATTTTCAGGAACTTTGCAGTAATAATAGACATATTTCTTTTGTGTTAACACAAAGTTTCTTTTTTCTTTCTTTTAATTGAAGTATAGCTGATTTACAATGTTGTGTTAATTTCAGGTGTACAGCAAAGTGATTTGGAATATATATATATATGTATGTATATGTATATATATATGTGTATATATATATATATATATTCTTTTTCAGTTTCTTTTCCCTTATAGGTTATTACAAAATCTTGAGTATAGTTCTTCTCTGTGCTATACAATAGGTCCTTGTTGGTTATCTATTTTATATATAGTAGTGTATATGTTATACACATATAACATGTAGTGTTATAGTAGTGTATATGTTAATCCCAAACTCCTAATTTATCCCTCCCCCCAAGAGTTTCTTTTTTCAACTGTTTATTTTGAAAACATTTTAGACTTATACGAAAGTTTCAAAGAGAGTATCACGAGTCACTGTTTATCCTTCACCCACCTTCCTTTAATGTTAACATTTACGTAACCAGGTAAATGATTGAAACAAAAAAATTTAACATTAATACAATACCATTAAATCATCTACAAACCTTATTGAAATTTTACCACCTTCCCCACTAATGTCCTTTCCTGGTCCAGCATACAATCCAATGTTGCATTCAGTTACCACATTTCCTTAGTTTACCAATCTGTGACAGTTACTAGGTCATTCTTTGTCTTTCATGAGCTTGACACTTTTGAATAGTACTGGTCTGTTACTTTGTATAATGTATAATGTATAATGCTGAGCCTGTGCGCCACAACTACTGAGCCTGTGCTCTAGAGCCCGCAAGCCACAACTACTGAGCCCGCGTGCCATAACTACTGAAGCCTGTGAGCCTAGAGCCCATGCTCCACAAGAGAAGCCACTGCAATGAGAAGCCTGCACACCCCAATAAAGAGTAGCCTGCACTCGCCACAACTGGAGAAAGCCTGCACGCAGCAACAAAGACCCAATGCAGCCAAAAATAATAAATAAATAAATATTTTAAAAAATAAATTGAGGTTTTACATTTTTGCCAAAAAAAAATCACAGAAGTGCTGTTGTCCCCTTTTCAGTGCATCATAACAAGGGGTTTATGATGTTATTATTATTGGCGATATTTATTTACCTGGTTAAGGTGATGTCTGTCAGATTTCCCCTTGTAATTAATAATTATCTTAAGGAGATATACTTTAAGACTTAAAGAATATCCTGTTTCTCATCATAATTTCATCTACTAATTTTAGCATCATTAGTGATTCTTGCCTGCAGCAATTATACTGTTCACCTATTAGTGATATTCTATTTATGTCATTCCTTCCACATTTAATAATTGGCAATCTACTGTAAGGAAGTGGTCCCTTTTCTTCCACTTATTTTTCATTCAGTTATTTATATTAGTATGGGCTTATGATTTTTTTATTCTATGGGTTATACTCCAATACTATCATTATTTACTTTATTCCTCAAATTGTCCCAGCTGTGGCCATTGGGAGTTCCATTAAGTTGGCTTCTGTGTCCTTTTGATATGCAACCATCATTTTGTGAACACTTTCTACTTTCTAATACCACAAGATGTTACAGATTCATCTTTTTTAAAAAAATTCTGCTCTACCTCTAGAATTAATTATTTCTCTAAGGAGTCCTGGTTACAATTATTGGAGAATAAACCAAGAAACACTAGGTGTGCTCATTGCTACTCAGGTGTCATTGCTTCTAGATTCTCAGTGGATAGAGTTAGGAAATATATGTATGTGTACTAACAAATACATATACACTTCTGTGTTTATTTCTGTATCTGTATATATGTATGTTTAAAATGTGAGTTAAAATAAGTACTTCCAGTTCCGGTCCCAAACTATAAAATTTGTTCTAGTCTTTTCCCTTTCCATATTTATAATGTCTTTCTCCACTATTGAGAAACCTGGCTCATATCCACAATATATTTACTTACTTGTTTAATCTTAGAATATACAGTACAATAGTTTATGAATTTCTAACCTATACCAACATAAAAAACAATGTTATTAATTAAAGTACAATATTTTTGTACATTTTTTCAGCCTTGCAGTACACCATAAAAATATTGTTTTCCAGAGTTACTTAGGTTAGTTCTTTTCTTTCCTACCCATTTCATTTTAGTTATATTATCCTTTCATAACACTACTATGTTAATTTGCTAGTTTTTCTTCCATTTTGGGATCTTCCTACATACTGGTTGATTCTAATGTGTGTGTGTGTGTGTGTGTGTGTGTGTGTGTGTGTGTATGAAATATTACCATGGTTTTAAGAGGGCTATACAGCAAGGTATACTCAGAGAATTGTTGCTACCCTCCTCATTCTTACTACTTTGTTCCTGTTCAGTACTTGTTAGGTAACCAATCTGATGAGTTTTTGGTTTATTATTCCTATATTTCTTTTGCATAAATGAGCACAGTCATATATATTTTCTTATACTCTGCTTCTTTCTTATAATATTTTATAGATACTATTTTGTACTTTACTTTTTTCATTTACCAATATATCTCAGAAATTATTTCAAATCAATTCATTGAGATCTTCCTAATTCTTTTTTAGAGCTGAGTAGTACTCCATTGTGTAGATGTACCATAGTTTATTCAACCACTCCCTTATGTATGGACGTTAAAGTTGTTTTAATACTTTCAATTACAAATAATACTGTAATACTTATTTATCTGATTTTCATATTGTCAAAGGTACATTTTAGGAGTAGATTTTCCTAGAAGTGGGATTTCAGTGTCAAAAGATAAGTGTGTATGTAGTTTAAATTTTTTTAAATTTCAAGAATAGTATAAACAACCCCAATGTATCCATCACCCAGCTTCAACATTCATCAACATTTTGTTTCATTTTCTCCTCCTCTTTTTTTCTAGAGTACTTTAAAGCAAAATGTGGATGATGAACTAGAAGGAGTTGCCTGATCTCGAGGTTTCTTTTTAAGAAGCTGTAGTTGGTTAAGATAATGTAAAAGGAAGGTCTCAATTAGGGAATAGATCTGAAATTTCCAGGACAGACCTAGTAGGAATTTGACATAGTGGGTGCAGAAGACTATCTTAAAATCTATGCTTTATCTTCTTGCTTTTTTTCCCTGAACTAGTCCTTTAGAAAGTTTAGGTTTTGTTGGTATTTATATGGTGAGGAGAAGACACTATCTTCCTTAAGCCAAGGTTATAGCATGCCCTAATGATTACAAATCAATCCAGTAATGTAGTGACAAAGGATCAGTGATAAAAATAGCTCCCGTTGGCCCATATTCAGTCATTCAACAAATATCTATTGATCACCTATTATGTGCCAGGCAGTATGCTAGAAAACATTAATTCTGCTGCTTCTAATAATATTACCTGTCTAGAAGGCATTTAACCTGTTGCTCATTATGCTCTTATTACAATAAAATTAGCCTTGCAGATAAGAAGCACCCATCATGTACCGACGCCATGACACTTCCGATCTGAGTTAAATAAGAACAAAAAATCCCCCTCCCCTTGGGAGGAAGGAGCTGGGATGAAAATCAGGGAATACAGCCCCCAAACTCCTCCTTTCCCAAAGAATATTCTGCTTCATTTGTATGCCCCTCATAACCAGCTTGCCAAAGAAACTCAGGGCAGCAGCTACTCACCTGTCTGCCCTCTCTCCCTCTGAGAGCGTATTCTTGCTTAAACAAATCCTGACTTTACTTTCTTAAAAAAAAAAAAAAAGTTTTGTATAGTTTCTTACTGTCCAATCTGAACACCACATCAATCATGCAAAGTAGACAAAGCAGTTAAAAGAGATTTCTCCCCTATGCTATCCTTTTTTTAAAATTAATTAATTAATTTTTATTTATTTTTAAATTTTTGGCTGCATTGGGTCTTCGTTGCTGCGCACGGGCTTTCACTAGTTGCGGCGAGCGGGGGCTTCTCTTCCTTGCGGTGTGTAGGCTTCTCATCGCAGTGGCCTCTCCCAATGCGGAGCACGGGCTCTAGGCGGGTGGGCCTCAGCAGCTGTGGCTTGTGGGCTCTAGAGCACAGGCTCAGCAGTTGTGGCGCATGGGCTTAGTTGCTCCACGGCATGTGGGATCTTCCTGGACCAGGGCTCAAACCCGTGTCCCCTGCATTGGCAGGCGGATTCTTAACCACTGTGCCACCAGGGAAGTCCCTCACAATGCTATCCTTGACTAATAATAAACATCCAATATAAAACATATTAAACTGATAAATGTGTATACAATATCAAAAGCATTTTCCACTGCATCAATAGATGTGAATCATGGCATTGTATTCTACATAAAAGGAGGAAGTCTATGTACATAAATTGGCATATGCATTCATCTCTTCCTACTGATATGGAAAACAGTGCAACACTGTTAACTAATTCAGAAATATCAATGTGGAGAATAGAGCTAAAGTTAGAGGTCAAATGTTTAGTCTTACTATGCTAATAATACGTGCAAGGAAGAGCCAGCTTCTTTGTGTGCCATTATTATTCATCGCATCCATTTGTGTTCAATATGTTATTATATATATTTTTGTTTTTGTTTTCTCCTTTGCTTACTTGCATCTGTAATAAATATTTGGTTTTTGTGATCAAACACAGTTCCATTACTAAGCAACTTGGAAGTTAAAATTGAAATATAAATAGCTGAACACCAGAAATGAAGCAAAATTCTTTTTGCAACAGCAATTCTGAAATTGTTTTTGTACAGTGTAACAAAACTTCATTATTTTACAATTTTAAGTTTAGTGTATATATTTTATTGAAATGATTATTCTCTAAATGTCCACATCATTCCATCTGTATCTTCTTCCTACATTTTTTCTTCTACCATTCAGTTATTTTATCCTTTTTGTTTGTTTCATATTAAAGAATCAAATTCATTTGACTTGCAAAGTTAACGGAATATGGTTTGAAACCAATACTGGTTCAAACTTTTTCTTAAGCCCAGAGCCTGACATATCTGAACCCAAAAGCCTGATTCAAAGAGAAGTGCACTATCCTTGCTAAGACTTCAGCACCTTATCTCTCAGAATGTTCAATACCTAGAATTTCTCAGATTTTAGGTAGTAAGCTATTTTGTGACTTTTTTGTAGATTTCCAGTATGAATACATTTCCAAAATAATCTGGTTATTCAACTGCTATTTTAGTCTTCTAATAACTAACATATTTAAATAACCTAAATCTTTTCTTTTTCTAACTTTACATATATATTTTAATCTTCCCTTTATAATATTCTTTTTCCTTCCAGTTTTATTGAAATATAATTGAAATACAGCACTATATAAGTTTAAGGTGTACAGCATAATGATGTGACTTACATATATCATGAGATGATTACTACAGGTTTAGTGAACATCCATCATCTCATATAGATACAAAATTAAAGAAATAGAAAAAATTTTTTGCCCTTGTGATAACTCTCAGTTTACTGTCTTAAAAACTTTCATATATAATGTACAGCAGTGTTAATTATATTTATCATGTTATACATTATATCCCTAGTACTTATTTATCTTATAACTAGAAGTTTGTACCTTTTGACTACCTTCATCCAATTCTCCCTCCTCTCTAATATATAGGTTATTATATATTTGTATGTAATTCTTAAATTGAAAATTTTGGTTCCCACTAAACTTATAGTATTTGACCTAGTATTTTCATTCAATTTTATACTTGTGAACTACAGATAAAAATAAAAACTACTCATATTCCTAATTTAAAATTATTATATAGCATAAGAAGTAAGATGTCCTCTGCCCCTATCTTGCCCATAAGTCTCATATAATAGAAATAGCCACTGATAACATTATGGTGCATTATACATATAGGATTTTTGTATATGAAATATAGATACCAGTGTCTAATATAGAAATTCATATGCATATTCTTATTTTTTAAAATTAATTAATTTATTTTTCACTGCTTGGGTCTTTGTTGCTGCATGCGGGCTTTCTCTAGTTGTGGTGAGCGGGGGCTACTCTTCGTGGTGGTGTGCAGGCTTCTCATTGTGGTGGCTTCTATTGTTGCATAGTACGGGCTCTAGACATGTAGGCTTCAGTAGTTGTGGCTTGCGGGCTTCAGTAGTTATGGCTCGTGGGCTCTAGAGTGCAGGCTCAGTAGCTGTGGCTCACGGGCTTAGTTGCTCTGCGGCATGTGGGATCTTTCCGGACCAGGGCTCGAACCCGTGTCCCCTGCCTTGGCAGGTGGATTCTTAACCACTGCGCCACCAGGGAAGCCCAATATTCTTATTTTTTTAAACTTAATATATCATTGGCATCTTCTAGGTCAGTATGTATAGATCATTCTTAAGGTGTGTATTATTTTGTTAAAAAGATACCATATTTTCTTCTTTTCTCATTGATGATTCCTTCTCAGTCATTTCTTAATTTTTCTAAATGTTCGAGTTCCACAGGGCTCGGTCCTCAAGGTACTTCCATTCTCTGCATTTACCCCTGGATGATTTCATCCAGTCTCATGGCTTTAATTATCATCTATATGTCAATGGCCCCCAAATGCCTACAGCCTCATTTTCTTCTCTGAACTATAAACTTATATATACCCATCTGCATAACCTCTTGTTCTACTTGAATGTTTAATAGGGCATCTAAAATTTATGCTTATAACCCAAAATTTATGCTTATAAATCCTTGATTTATACCTCTCTCCAACCTTCTCTTCTAATTCTCCTCATCACAGTAAGTGATAATTCCATCCTTCCAACTGTTTGGGCAAAATACCTTGGAGTCATCCTTGACTCCTTTTTCCATAACCCATATCCAATCCATGTGTAACTCTTTTTTGCTTCTACCTTTATAATAAGAATTTGACCACTTCAATCCACTTCCATTGCTATCATCCTGGTTCAAACTACCATCATCTTTCATCAGTCTCTTGCAACATGTTTTGATATGTACTGTTTTCACTTTCTTTCAGTTGTAACTTTTCTTTTTAGATTGTGTAGCTTATTGTCTTACCTATAGTTTCCCTATAATATAAGTTTAAGTATTTAAAATTTTTGTATTATTTCTGTGACCTATAAGTTATTTGGAAGTATGTTTTTTTAAATTTCTCCAATATGTGGGTTTTTAAAATGTGCTTTTTTATTATTTTAATTTAATTGTATTGTGGACAGAAATTGTGGGCTATATAATACCTATTCTTTAAAATGTTTTGATACTTGCTTTAGGATCTAGTACATGATCAAATTTTGATAATATTCCCTTTGCACTTGAGAACAATGTACATTTTCTAAATGTTGGAATCAAAATTCTGTAATGTCCACTAGGTCAATTTGGTAAGTTGAATTGTTCATACCATCTATATCTTTGTTGAATATTTTCTGCCTGACCTGTCAATAATAATAAACAAGAAATAAATTCTTTCTCCATCATAAGCCCACAATCTCTCCATATTTCTAAAGACCATTCACAATTGCAAACTGGGGTTTGGCAATTGCATGTTCTAGGGAAGAGGGATTGGAAGGGAAGAAGGGGCTGATGTTTTAGTATATGAGTCCTTTGTGAAATAAGGCCTCTTTTGTAAGAATTCAGATTGAAAACACAAATGTGTGATATTGAAAAAAACCTCATAAACATTATAATAAATACTTCCAAATATTACATACATACTTTCATAATATAAATTCAGTATCTGTTAATTCTAAACTTCATCTGGAGGGATAAATGGATGAGAATAGGCAAGAGATTTTTGAATATGATATGAAGAAGAACTTTGTTTTATCACATATTTAAAAGTCTTATAAATTTATTGAAATTATTTCTCTTTCACTTTTGATAGTTTCACTGGGTATAGAATTTGGGGCTGACACTTTTCTTCTTTTAGCATTTTGAAGCATTTCTTTTAGCGTATTGTCTTTCTGTTTGCACAGTTTCTTTTTTTCTTTTTTTTTCCACACACACACACACACACACACTGTATTTTATTTTTTTACAAGAGATAAATAAACTGACACCAAGCATTGTAAATGGATGACCACAACAAAAGCAACAATGATTGCAATTACCAAACACGAAACACACTCATACTATGTCATAATATTGACATTCAGTCCAGTAATCCTCCACTGTAACAGCTCCTTTACTTTGCAGTGAAAATTGATTTGTATATTTTTTGCCTCTGAGTCACTGTGGGATTTTTTATTTTTATTCAAACAGAAAGTCACAAAAATTATACTCATCCTCATCAGTTCACTCAGTCCCAGGTAATTAATTTTTTTTTCATCTTGATCTTTTGTTAGCACTTTTATGAATTCATCAGTTTTCCATTAGAATTCTGAAAATGCTTATTCATTCAGTTCAGCAGTATAATCAGTTACCAGAAACCAGTACTTGTCAGAGTCTTTTCCATGAATTCCTTGAAGCTGAAACCCTTTTATAGGAACATTTTTGCAAAAGCATCAGAGTACATCCAGAACTGTCTGTAAATGACAAAAGACTTAAAAGTGACCACGGTTAAAGATTTGATGAAAGTTCATAATAATGCAATTGACAAGGAAATTTAGTTATTTCTGAGATATACATTTTAAAGTAATAACTAGAATTATGACTTATAACATTATACCAGAATATATAAGATTTTTAGAAATTTCATGTAATGTCTGAAACATTTATATTAACATATTTCCATACAAATAACCCAAAGAAAGTTTAATATTAGTTGTTTTTTGTTTTTTTGTTTGTTTATACTGCAGGGTCTTATTAGCCATCAGTTTTATACACATCAGTGTATACATGTCAATCCCAATCGCCCAATTCAGCACACCACCATCCCCACCCCACCACGGTTTTCCCTCCTTGGTGTCCATACATTTGTTCTCTGCATCTGTGTCTCAATTTCTGCCCTGCAAACCAGTTCATCTGTACCATTTTTCTAGGTTGCACATATATGCGTTAATATACGATATTTGTTTTTCTCTTTCTGACTTACTTCACTCTGTATGACAGTCTGTAGATCCATCCACATCTCAACAAATGACTCAATTTCGTTCCTTTTTATGGCTGAGTAATACTCCATTGTATATATGTACCACAACTTCTTTATCCATTTGTCTGTCGATGGGCATTTAGGTTGCTTCCATGACCTGGCTATTGTAAATAGTGCTGCAATGAACATTGGGGTGCATGTGTCTTTTTGAATTATGGTTTTCTCTGGGTATATGCCCAGTAGTGGGATTGCTGGATCATATGGTAATTCTATTTTTAGTTTTTTAAGGAACCTCCATACTGTTCTCCATAGTGGCTGTATGAATTTACATTCCCACCAACAGGTTTGCACAGTTTCTGATGAGAAGTCTGTTCTAATTAATTTTTTGTTCCCCTATATGCCATGTCTTTTATTTTCTCCCTGGCTTCCAGATTATTTATCTTTAGACTTCAGCAGTTTGAATATGATGCATCTAGGAGGGGTTTTTTGTTTGTTTGTTTTTGTTTTTAATCCTGCTTAGGGTTCTTTGAGATGCTTTGATTTGTGGTGTAATGTCTTATGTTTGGAAAACTCTTGGCCATTTGCTTTTCAAATATTTCTTCTGTTCCATTTTTTCTCTGTTCTCCTGGGATTCCAATTAACATGCATGTTAGGTCTTTGATATTGTCACATAGCCTTTGCATGCTCTGTTATGGTTTTGTCTCCACTTTTTTTCTCTTTGTGTTTTTGGTTTATGTAATTTATATTGACCTATCTTCAAATTCACTGGCTCTTTCCTTGGCTGTTTCAAGTCTATTGATGAGCCTATTATCAAAACCTTCTTCATCTCTGTTACCATATTTTTTATTTCTGGCATTTCCATTTAGCTTTTTCATATAATTTCCATCTCTCTGCTGAAATTCCTGATCTGTCTCTGCACGTTGTTCACCTTTAACATATTAATCATAGTAATTCAAAATTCTCTGTCTGATAGTTTCATCATCTTGGTTATATCCAAGTTTGATTCTTTTGAAAGTCTTTTGAGAGTCTTTTTTTTTTTTTCCTTCTTCTTGGTTTTATTCATGTGTCTCATAATTTTTGGCTGGAAGTTAGACATCAAGCATAAGACAGTGGAGACTGAGGTATATAGTATTTGTGGAAACAGGTATGCCTGTTTTTCTGTTAGGTCTTTAATGTGGAGATTGAGTCAATCTAGACAAGAGTTGAGCTAGGGTTTTCTTGTTACTATGGTTACCTTCAGTGCACCATGGTATTAAAGTTTCTCTAGCATTTTCTTACTATGGGCCTGAAAAGATAGATGCTGTGCATGCAGTGGGTTTGTGTCACAGTTGAGGAACACTGAGCTTGGGGAGTCCATACTTTTATAACAAGCAGTAAGCAAGCCTGCTGTTTGTCCACTGGGAGATGTTACCTCATCTCTCAAGGTTGCCAGTTACACAAACAACCCTGAGAAATGGTCTAGGTAAAAGAGTGGTTGAGGCCTTGCAGCCTTGGAACACACAGCAAGATATATAGGAATACAAGTGATCCACAAATTCTCTCCTAAGAATAATTTTGCAAATATTTTTCCCCCCAGTTTTTAGTTGTCTTTTAACTTTGTTTATGGCTTTTTTCCAATGCAAAAAAAAATTTTTATTTAGTGAATTTATTGATCTTTTATTGCCTCTGGATTTGACTTATAATTAGAAATCTTTTCCTACAGAGAACCAAAAGAGGAATTCTCCTGTGTGTTTTTTTTTTCTAGTTCTTGTATGGTTTTATTAATTTAATTTTATTTTTAAAACAGATTTTACTTTTTAGAGCAGTTTTAGGTTCACAACAAAATTAAGTGGAAACTTCAGAGTTCTCATATACTCCCTGTGCTCCCCTCTCCCACGACAGGCAAAGCCTTCCCCACTATCAACATCCTCCACCAGAGTGATACATTTGTTACAATTAATGAACCTACATTGACACATCATTATCAACTAAAGTCAATAGTGTATAGGGTTCACTCTTGGTGTTGTATATTCTGTGGGTTTTGACAAACATATAATGATATGTATCCATTGTTGTATCATACAGAAAAGTTTCACTGCCCTAAAAATGCAGTGCTTCACCTGTTCATCCCTCCTCTCCTTCACTTCCTCTGGCAACCACTGACCATTTTTTCCATAGTTTTGCATTTTCCAGAATGTTATGTAGTTGGAATCATGCAGTATATAGTCTTTTCAGATTGGCTTATTTCACTGAGTAGTAATATGCATTTAAGTTTCCTCAATGTCTTTCTGTGGTTTTATAGCTCATTTCTTTTTAGCACTGAATAATATTCCATTGTCTGTATATATCAGTTTATTTCTTCATTCACTTACTGAAGGGCATCTTGGTTTTTTGCAAGTTTTGGCAATTATGAATCAAGATGCTAAAAACATGCATGTTTTTGTGTGGACATAAGTTTTCAACTGGCTTTATTTTTTATATTTAGTCCCCTAATCCATTCAGAGTTTATTCTCTATATTGTGTGAGATATGAATATAATTTTACCTTTTTCCAATGGCTACTTAGTTCTCCCAGCACCATTTACTAAAAGTTCATCTGTGCCCTAATGATTTCAGATGCCACCTTTATTACAACTAAATTTCCAAATGTACTGGAGTCTACTTCAAAGCTTTCTGTTCTATTCCACTGGTCTATTTGTCTAGTCTTGTGCTAATACCACACTATTTTAATTATAGAGGCTTCATAGTATGTTTTAATGTCTGGTAGGTCTATTTGTTCTCTTCATTTTTTTGTTTCTTATATTCTGCTGGCTATTTTTCCCATATTTATTTTTCCATGTGAACTTTAGTTTCAACTTGTCTAGTTCCATAGAAAAGTTTGTTGTTATGTTTATTGGGATGGCGTTGTTTATAGATTAATCTAGGAAGAACTGGCAATTTAATAATATTTAGTCTTTTATCCAAGAACAGGCATTGTCTTTCCATTTGTTCAAGTCTACTTTCAGAACTGTTTCAAAAATTTTTCTGTGCAAGCTTTACACATTTCATGACAAGTTTATGCTTAAGTATTTAATCTTCTTTGTTGCTATTGTAAGTGGAATTTTCTCTGATAATTGTTTGTGTATACAAAGGCTATTGATTTTTGTATGTTAATTTTATATACTGCTACCTTACTAAATTTTTAAATGTTTAATTTAATTTTATTTCTTTAAGGTCACCCAGGAATGTTGCCTTTCATCTGCAAATAGAAATGGTTTTGCTTCTTCTTTACCTGTTCTTATGCCTTTAAGTGATTCTTAAGATTCTGAATATACTCCAGAAGCTGGGTTAGAGTCCCAGAAAAGCAATTTGTTTGTAAGAAGCTAGGCAAGAGTCCCAGGCAAGCAGAATCTGGCTAGAGGAAAAATCTTCAAACATTTCTGAAAGACACCAAAGTAGATTGAACAAATGGAAAGACATTACCTGTTCTTGGATAAAAGGCTAAATATTAGATTATCAGTCTGCTCTTAATAGGAGATTATAAAAGGTTTTTCTTTACCTTATTAGTAGTCTGCCTGGGAAATCAGGATTTTGTATCTCATCAGAATAATTTCATGTGCTTTATGTTAACCTTTATCATGTCCTTGATTATTTAAGGGAACTGAGACTCTTCACATTTAAAAAACCTAAGATTTTTTTACATTTTTGACAATTTTGCCTTCCCAAAATCAAATGCGAAATAAAATCTTGATCTTTAACTGCCCTTGAGATTTCCCAGAGGGCCCTTGGAAAATCGCAAGGGATTTATCCTTTTCTTGTAAAAGGAGAAATGTTAAGAGTAATTCCATTTATTTGATATGCTAAATTGCATGGGAAGCATTGTCAAATAAGAATAGATACTTAACTTTCTCTAGGTTATGTTTGTATGGATAAATATTATTAGTATAATTATTTCAGAAGTTAATGAAGTTTATAGTAAAAAATTTGTCCGTACCCTCACTGTCCATGATATGTCTTGGTATAATGTAATCAGCTGTAATTCTAGTTTTTTTTTTTTTTTAATTCTAGTTATTTTTAAATGTCATATGCCACCAAAAAAAAAAAAAAATCAAATTTCCTTGTCAAATGAACTCTCATTACATATTAAGCCATCATGGCCATGGCCATTTTAAGTCTCTTGTCATCCACAGATAGTTTTTGTTTTACTCTGATTCTTCTCTGAAAGTGTTTGCGGTAAGTTGCAGGCCTGAATGCTTTATGATGGCAATGCTTAAATAACTTTGAGACCATATCAATGCTGAGAGTAAGGATTTCCAGAACTCTAGTGGAGAAGCCAACATGTTCATGAGACTGCTAACTCAAGATCAAGCAGAACAAGAATTAAGTACATGGGACTGAATGAACAGATAAAGGATGGTTACATTTTTTGTTTGGAACACTATTGGTTCTTTAATGTCTATTTTCTGGATATAAGGAACCCTTTTCCCTTTTCTCTTAAGCTATCTATAACTCATGACAATTTAATAAATTATACTGTTGTAATAAAAAATGAAATATTTTTAATCTTTTCTACCTGCTTGATCCCTCCAGCATTCAGAAACACTTAGTGAATATTCTTACTTTCATGGTCATATAATTATTTGCATAAGTTCAATGAGAATCTGTTCTCTTCGTAACAGGTCATAATTGGTAACATTGGTTATATTACCAAGGCTTGGACTGGAATGTCATATTTGAGAATGATGTGCATAGAATTCAATCTAAGTAGCTAAAGTTGACTTTATGGAACCAATACTTATAATGCCTTCTTGAAAAACAGGTCTGGTACCTGGCTTACAGGGTTCCTAGACTTATAGGTGAGTAAGGAGGATCACTTACTGACAGGCCTAGGAGACTTAGGACCTGTTGGGGACCTCAAGAAGAGAGGAATTCACCCCAGTCTTTAGGTACTGAAGGAAAAATCTTGTGGTGAGTTTTTGAATTGGCTTTCTAGCCTCAGGAGGCTTTTAAAATCTGATATTCCTTATGAAAAATTCCAGTAAAGGAATCAAACTCAAAAAGGCCCATGTGGTCAATTACCATTCTTGCTGCACTTATGTAAATAATCAGACCAAATTTAATAAGACCAGGCTTATTTTGTAAACAAAAATTACCTTACTTTGGTTATCTTTGTTCATTAAGGGGGATAATTGTAGAGAGAAATTTTATGTTTTAGTGGAAAACTGTAACTCACCCTTGTGGGTTATACACCTGTGAACTAGACTGGATCCTGAATTCTTCCTCTAATATCTAGCTATAACTCTCCAAACTAACATTTCTAATTTTTCCCCAACCCTCCTGACTTAGCCTCACTGAGAAATAAAATTGCCCTTTCCCAAAGCCCTATAAGCTGAAACTGGATGACTTCATATAAACTTCAAATAAATTACCACAACAGATCATATATGGGCAGCCTTCATGCCTGCTGCTATGTGGGCCACTCAGAAAGTTCACCAGAACATCCAATGAAATCTTCTTTACAAGCTGCCCTCTAGACTCAGAAATTGGGTTTCCAATTATTAGTCTTTGGTTTTCTTTTTTTCATGGAAATTTCTCTCATTAAATGCCTGACTTCTAGCACCATCCAGCAAATATCCTCTACTACCAAGTTCTAGCAGGTGGTTCAGCTGGTCCTTAATGAACAAAAGGCCACTGAATGAGAAATGGACTTTAGTTCTAAGGAAAGAAGAATGTCTCTTATTTATTTCCTTGGACAAGAGAATAGACTAACAAACATTCTCTCCTTGACCAAACTCTAGTCAGGCTCCTTAGAGCTGTTTTTAAACTAGGCCCCGTCCTTTGGCATGTCCTCAAGAGCCCAGTTTTCGCAAGAGTCCTGCTAACTCAGTTTAGCCAGAATCCTCTACCTTCGACATCTGATCACTTTTGATATCTGATCAAATTCCTTTTAACAGTGAAAATTGTCTTTTATGGAATTTTGTGCCTGTATGAACATATAAGCAAAAAGGTTACAATATCAAAAATGAAACAAGTAATAGGTTAATACTGTTTAGTTATATTAATGTGTTATTAAAAAAAGGAAAAGAAACATGTATGCCTTTGTATATTAGTCTATCACAGAAATGAAGTACAGTTTTCATTTGTAAGTCTTAACTTTGGAAGATTTGTCAATGACCTTATCAGAATTGATCTTCAATATATATTCCTGTTTCACAATAAATTCCAGAAATTGCAGCATTGCCAATAGCTCTGGTATTTTAGGATTGATCCTTCCATGCAGAGTACAGTGTACACTGTTTATTAAAGATAAGTAATAAAAATGTACTAACTTGAAGCTTACATATATATTATTGAAATTCAACACTAACCACAGGAGTTATTTATTTATTTAAATTTATTTATTTATTTTTAATTGAAGTATAGTTGAGTAACAATGTTGTGTTAGTTTCTGGTGTACAGCAAAGTGATTCAGTTATAAATATATACATATATTCTTTTTCCTATTCTTTTCCATTATGGTTTATTACAATATATTGAATACAGTTCCCTGTGCTATACAGTAGGACCTTGTTGTTTATATATTTTATATATAGTAGTTTGTATCTACTAATCCCAAACTCCTAATTTATCCCTCCCCCACCCCCTTTTCCCTGGTAACCATAAGTTTGTTTTCTATGTCTGTGAATCTGTTTCTGTTTCATAAATAAGTTCATTTGTGTCATATTTCAGAATCCACATATAAGTGATATCATATGGTATTTATCTTTCTTTTTCTGACTTACTTCACTTAGTATGATAATCTCTAGGTCCATCCATGTTGCTACAAATGGCATTATTTTATTCTTTTTTATGACTGAGTAGTGTTCCATTGTCTGTATGTGTGTATGTGTATATATGTATATACACACATACATATATATGACATTTTTTTTAACATCTTTATTGGAGTATAATTGCTTTACTTTGTTGTGTTAGTTTCTGCTGTATAACAAAGTGAATCAGCTATATGTATACATATATCCTCATATCCCCTCCCTCTTGCGTTTCCCTCCCACCCTCCCTATCCCACCCCTCTAGATGGTCACAAAGCACAAAGCTGATCTCCCTGTGCTATGCGGCTGCTTCCTACTAGCTATCTATTTTACATTTGATAGTGTATACATGTCAATGCTACTGTCTCACTTCGTCCCAGCTTACCCTTCTCCCTCCCCATGTCCATTCTCTACGTCTGTGTCTTTATTCCTGTCCTTTTTTAAATTTAATTTTTATTTTATATATCGGAGTATAGCTGATTTGCAGTGTTGTGTTAGTTTCACGTGTATGGCAAAGTGATTCAGTTATACATATAAATATCTCTATTCTTTTTCAGATTCTTTTTCCATATATGTTATTACAGAATATTGAGTAGAGTTCTCTGTGCTATACAGTAGGTCCATGTTGATTATCTATTTTGTATATAGTAGTGCGTATATGTTAAACTCAAACTCCTAATTTATCCCTCCCCACTGGTGTTTCCCCTTTGGTAACCATAAATTTGATTTTGAAGTCTGTGAGACTGTTTTTGTTTTGTAAATAAGTTCATTTGTATCATTTTTTTTGAGATTCCACATATAAGTGATATCATATGATATTTGTCTTTCTCTGTCTTACTTCACTTAGTATGATAATCTCTAGGTTCATCCATGTTGCTGCAAATAGCATTATTTCATTCTTTTTTACGGCTGAGTAATATTCCATTGTATATATGCACCACATCGTCTTTATCCCATCTGTCTGTGGACATTTAGGTTGCTTCCATGTCTTGGCTATTGTAAATAGTGCTGCTATGAACATTGGGGTGCATGTATCTTTTCAAATTAGAGTTTTCTCTGGATATATGCCCAGGAGTGGGATTACGGGATCATATGGCAACTCTATTTTCAGTTTTTTGAGGAACCTCCATACTGTTTTCCATAGTGGCTGCACCAATATACATTCCCACCAACAGTGTAGGAGGGTTCTGGCATATTGTTGTTGTTGTTGTTTTTAGTTTTTATTGGAGTATAGTTGTTTACAATTTGTGTTACTTTCAGGTGTACAGCAAAGTGAATCAGTTATACATATACATATATCCACTCTTTTTTAGATTCTTTTCCCATATAAGCCATTACAGAGTATTGCTTCTTTATCCATTCCTCTGTTGATGGACATTTAGGTTGCTTCCATGTCTTGGCTATTGTAACAGCGCTGCAGTGAACATTGGGGTGCATGTATCCTTTCCAACCATGGTTTTCTCTGGATATATGCCCAGGAGTGGGATTGCTTGATCATATGGTAGCTCTATTTTTAGATTTTTGAAGAACCTCCATACTGTTCTCCATAGTGGTTGTACCAATTTACATTCCCACCAACAGTGTAGGAGGGTTCCCCTTTCTCCACACCCTCTCCAGCATTTATTGTTTGTAGAGTTTTTGATGATGGCCATTCTGACTGGTGTGAGGTGATACCTCATTGTAATTTTGACTTGCATTTCTCTAATAATTAGTGCTGTTGAGCATCTTTTCATGTGCTTTATAGCCATCTGTATGTCTTTTTTGGAGAAATGTCTATTTAGGTCTTCTGCCCATTTTTTAATTGGGTTGTTTGTTTTTTGATATTGAGCTGCATGAGCTGTTTGTAAATGTTGGAGTTTAATCCCTTGTCGGTTGCTTTGTTGGCAAATATTTTCTCCCATTCTGTGGATTGTCTTTTCGTTTTGTTTATGGTTCCCTTTGCTGTGCAAAAGCTTTTAAGTTTAATTAGGTCCCATTTGTTTATTTTTGTTTCTATTTCCATTACTCTAAGAGGTGGACTGAAAAAGATCTTGCTGCAATTTATGTCAAAGAGTGTTCTGCTTATGTTTTCCTCTAAGAGTTTTACAGTATCTGGCCTTACATTTAGGTCTTTAATCTATTTTGAGTTTACTTTTGTGTATGGTGTTAGGGAGTGTTCTAATTTCATTCATTTACATGTAGCTGTTCAGTTTTCCCAGCACCACTTATTGAAGAGACTGTCTTTTCTCCATTGTATATTCTTGCCTTTTTTGTCATAGATTAAGTGACCATAGGTGTGTGGGTTTATCTCTGGACTTTCTATCCTGTTCCATTGATCTATATTTCTGTTTTTGTGCCAGTATGATACTGTTTTGATGACTGTAGCTTTGTCTGAAGTAATATAGTCTGAAGTCAGAGAGCCTGATTCCTCCAGCTCCATTTTTCTTTCTCAAGATTGCTTTGGCTATTCATGGTCTTCTGTGCTTCCATATAAATTGTAAAATTTTTTGTTCTAATTCTGTGAAAAATGCCATTGGTAATTCAATAGGGATTGCATTGAATCTGTAGATTGCTTTGGGTAGTATAGACATTTTGACAATATTGATTCTTCCAATCTAAGAAGATGGTCTATCTCTCTATCTGTTTGTGTCATCTTTGATTTCTTTCATCAGTATCTTATAGTTTTCTGAATACAGGTATTTTGCCTCAGGTAGGTTTATTCCTAGGTATTTTGGTCTTTTTGATGTGATGGTAAATGGGCTTATTTTCTTGATTTCTCTTTCTGATCTTTTGTTGTTAGTGTATAGGAATGCAACAGATATCTGTGTATTAATTTTGTATCCTACAACTTTATCAAATTCATTGAGGAGCTCTAGTAGTTTTCTGGTAGCATCTTTAGGGTTTTCTATGTATAGTATCATGTCATCTGCAAACAGTGACAATTTTACTTCTTCTTTTCCTTTTTGGATTCCTTTTATTTCTTTTTCTTCTCTGGTTGTCATGGCTAGGACTTCCAAAACTATGTTGAATAATAGTGGCGAGAGTGGACATCCTTGTCTTGTTCCTGATCTTAGAGGAAATGCTTTCAGTTTTTCACCATTGAGAATGATGTTGGCTGTGGGTTTGTCATATATGGCTTTTATTATGTTGAGGTAGGATCCCTCTATGCCCACTTTCTGGAGAGTTTTTATCATGAATCGGTGTTGAACTTTGTCAAAAGCTTTTCCTGAATCTATTGAGATGATCATATGGTTTTTATTCTTCAATTTGTTAATATGGTGTATCACATTGATTGATTTGCGTATATTGAAGAATCCTTGCATCCCTGGGATAAATCCCACTTGATCATGTTGTATGATCCTTTTAATGTGTTTTTCGGTTCAGTTTGCTAGTATTTTGTTGAGGATTTTTGAATCTATGTTCATCAGTGATATTGTCCTGTGTTTTTCTTTTTTTATGATATCTTTGTCTGGTTTGGGTATCACAGTGATGGTGGCTTCATAGAATGAGACTGGGAGTTTTCCTTCCTCTGCAGTTCTTTGGGAACAGTTTCAGAAGTGTAGGTGTTAACTCTTGTCTAAATGTTTAATAGAATTTACCTGTGAAGCCATCTGGTCCTGAACTTTTGTTTGTTAGAAGATTTTTAATCCCAGTTTCAATTTCATTACCTGTGATTGGTTTGTTTATATTTTCTATTTCTCCCTGGTTCAGTCATGGAAGATTGTACCTTTCTAAGAATTTGTCCATTTCTTCTCGGTTGTCCATTTTATTGGTGTATAGTTGCTTGTAGTAATCTTCTCATACTTTGTATTTCTGTGGTGTCTGTTGTAACTTCTCCTTTTTCATTTCTAATTTTATTGTTTTGAGTCCTCTCCCTTTTTTTCTTGATGAGTCTGGCTAAAGGTTTATCGATTTTGTTTATCTTCTCAAAGAACCAGCTTTTAGTTTTATTGATCTTTGCTATTGTTTTCTTAGTTTCTATTTCATTTATTTCTGCTCTGATCTTTATGATTTCTTTTCTTCTACTAACTTTGGGTTTTGTTTGTTCTTCTTTCTCTGGTTGCTTTAGGTATAAGGATAGGTTGCTTATTTGAGATTTTTCCTGTTTCTTGAGGTAAGATTGTATTTCTATAAAGTTCCCTCTTAGAACTGCTTTTACTGCATCCCATAGGTTTTGGATCATCGTGTTTTTGTTGTCATTTGTCTCTAGGTATTTTATTTATTTATTTGTTTGTTTGTTTGTTTATATTGAAGTATAGTTGATTTACAATGCTGTGCCAATCTCTGCTATACAGCAAAGTAACTCAGTTATATGCCTATATACATTCTTGTCTAGGTATTTTTTGATTTCCTCTTTGATTTCTTCAGTGACCCATTGGTTATTTAGTAATCTATTGTTTAGCCACCATGTGTTTGTGGTTTTTACAGTTTTCCCCCCTGTAATTATTTCTAATCCCATAGCATTGTTGTTGGAAAAGATGCTTGATATGGTTTCAATTTTTAAAAATTTACCCAGCCTTGATTTGTGACCCAAGATGTGATCTATCTTGGAGAATGTTCCTTGTGCACGTGAGAAGAAAGTATATTCTGCTTTGGGAAGGAATGTTCTATAAATATCAACTAAGTCTATCTGGTCTAATGTGTCATTTAAGGCTTGTGTTTCCTTATTAATTTTCTGTCTAGATGATCTGTCCATTGGTGTAAGTGTGGTGTTAAAGTCCCACACTACTATTGTGTCACTGTCAATTTCCCCTTTTATGGCTGAAGCATTTGCCTTACATATTGAGGTGCTCCTATGTTGGGTGCATATATATTTACAATTGTTATATCTTCTTCTTGGATTGATCCCTTGATCATTGTGTAGTGTCCTTCCTTGTTTCTTGTAACAGTCTTTATTTTGAAGTCTATTTTGTCTGATATGGGTATTGCTACTCCAGCTTTCTTTTGATTTCCATTTGCATGGTGTATCTTTTTCCATCCCCTCACTTTCAGTCTGTATGTGTCCCTAGGTCTGAAGTGGGTCTCTTGTAGACAGCATATATATGGGTCTTGTTTTTGTATCCATTCAGCCAGTCTTTGTCTTTGGTTGGAGCATTTAATCCATTTACATTTAAGGTAATTATCAATATGTATGTTCCTATTTCCATTTTCTTAATTGTTTTCCGTTTGTTTTTGTAGGTCTTTTTTCTTCCCTTCCTCTTTTGTTCTCTTCCTCTTTCGTGTGTGTGTGTATTTTTTGTAGGTTCTTGGTTTGCATTTCTCATGAGGTTTTGATATAGCAGTCTGTATATATACAAGGTTGTTTTAAGTTGCTGGTGTCTTAATTTCAAATGCAGTTCCCATTTCCTGCATTTGTATTCTCCTCTTCTCATGGTTCCTGATTTTGATGTCATATTTGTGTATGAATGATTTCCTGTTTTTACTGTATGTTTACCTTTACCAGTGAGCTTTCCCATTTGTGATTTTCTTGTTTCTAGTTGTGGCCTCTTTTTTTCCCCCCCTGCCTAGAGAAGTTCCTTTAGCATTTGTTGTAATGCTCGTTTGGTGATGCTGAACTCTCTTTGCTTTTGCTTGTCTGTAAAGCTTTTTATTTCTCCCTCGAATCTGAATGAGAACCTTCCTGGGTAGAGTATTCTTGGTCATAGGTTTTTCCCTTTGATCACTTTAAATATATCATGCCACTCCCTTAAGGCCTGCAGAATTTCTGCTGAAAAATCAGCTGATAACCTTATGGGGATTCCCTTGTATGTTATTTGTTGCTTTTCCCTTGTTGCTTTTAATATTTTGTTAGTTTGATTAATATGTTTCTCAGCGTGTTCCTCCTTGGGTTTATCCTGTATGGACTCTCCACACTTCCTGGACTTTGGTGACTATTTCCTTTCCCATGTTAGGAGAGTTTTCAACTATAATCTCTTCAAATATTTTCTCAGGCCCTTTCTCTTTTTCTTCTTCTTCTAGGACCCCTATAATTGGAATGTTGGTGCATTTAATGTTGCCCCAGAGGTCTCTGAGACTGTCCTCATTTCTTTTCATTCTTTTTTCTTTATTCTGTTCTGCAGCAGAGATTTCCACCATTCTTCCAGGTCATTTATCTGTTCTTCTGACTCATTTATTCTGATATTGATTCCTTCTAGTGTATTTTTCATTTCAGTTATTGTATTGTTCATCTCTGTTTTTTCTTTAGTTCTTCTAGGTCTTTGTTAAATATTTCTTGTATCTTCTTGACCCATGCCTTCATTCTTTTTCTGAGATTGGATCATTTTTAATATCATTGCTCTGAATTCTGTTTCAGGTAGATTGCCTATCTCCTCTTCATTTTGTTGTTCTTGTGGTTTTTTATCTTGCTCCTTCATCTGCAACATATTTCTTTGTCATCTCATTTTGTCTAACTTACTGTGTTTGTGGTCTCTTTTCCTCAGGCTGCAGGCCATAGTTCCTTTTGCTTCTGGTGTCTGCCCCCTGGTGGGTGAGGCTTATCCTGGGGCTTGTGCTATTATCCCCTTGATAAGGGGTTTGATTGGTGTTGTGGTGACCAGAGTCTACCCTGGATATTGAATGGGGCCTCCCCTTTGCTCTGTAGTTGTCACTGCCCTGTCAGGGGTGGGGTCTGCTCCCTAGTTGTTGAAGTACAGGCCCCCAGATCTACTTGTTAGCTGTGTTTCTGATCTGCGGTGCCAGGTAAGTGGGATTAGAGCACTCCCACTGGGAGAGAAGCCACTGAGTATTCCTCCTCTGGAGCTGTTCATCTGTGGACGTACTCTGTTGTGTCCCCTTTTGCCCATTGTGAGGGCTCACAAGGCACACTGTTGTTGGCACTGTTCTCGGTCCCACCTTAACTGTGGGTATGCTGACAGTTGGCCCTGGTGACTCTCAGGCATTGTTTTCACCAGGCCACTGGCACAGATCCACTGAGGACAGCAGTAGTCGTGCACCTGGGCCTGCTCTGGGAGCTATGGAGGCAGCTCAGACTCTGGCCTGGCCCAGCCCCCACATATATGTGCCCACAAAGCCCACAGCTGCTAAAGCCAGACCCGTCCCAGGTGCAGGAACACGTGTTGTCCTTTCGGATGTTTTGCAGGCGCTGAATTTAGGAAGCTGTCAGTGGAGGTGTAACTCCGCAGTTTGCACAGCCGTGAAGAGAGATTTCAGCTCTTCTTCCTTAGTCACACAGCCCCTGGGGCTAGGCTGTAGTTTTAGCCCCACCTCTGCGTGTGTTCCTCCCACCGGAGTCTGTTCCAGAGTTTCCTGGAGCACAGGAGCCCATCAGGCAGGAAGGAGCCAAGGCGGCATTCGGGGCAAGCAGGCCACCCAGGCACAAAGGTGCTGAGGTAGCGATTGGAATGTGTGAGCCTGTCAGGTGGCGATCAGGGCGAGCGGGTCGCCCAGGTGGGACAGGTGGGGGTGGAGGAGGTGATAGCAGGGGTGTGCAAGCTGGCTCTGGTGGGAGACCTCCCTAGTGCCCGTGGAGGCAGGGGCCAGTGCATGAGGAGAGAGGTTGCAATGGCAGACCTGTCCTTTGCACGTCCTTCAGCAATAGCACTTTGCTTCTGTGGCAGTCTGGGCTTCTTGCATGAGCATTCCCAGTTGCAGAGCTCCTCACTTCCGTCCCCTCAGGCTATCTCCTCACAGCCAACAGCTGTCCCCTCCCTGGGTCTGCTCTCCAAACCCCACATTCCAGCACCTAGCTCCCGTGCACACTGGCGGACACCTGTCTCAGGCTGGGGTGTGCAGGGCTATGGCATGAAACATCTGTATAGGTCTCACTCTGTCCTGCCTGCCACAGACCGGTTGCTGGGCTCTCCTCTGAGCCCCTGAAGCTCCCCTTCTGTCCCAGCTGATCTCCCTGCCAGTGAGGGGACTTCCCCAGATGTGGGAACCTCTCCTCACCTTCAGCTCCCTGACAGGGGTGCAGGTCCTGTCTTGCTTCCTCCCCTCTTCCTTTTTCCTTCTTTCTTTCATCCTACCTGTTTACGTGGGGATCTTTCTTGTCCTTTTAGGTGTCTGAGGTTCCCTGCTAGTGTTCAGCAGGTGGTCTGTGAGAATTGTTCCATTTGTAAATGTATCCTTGATGCGTTTCTGGGGAGAGATGAACCCCACGTCCTCCTACTCCTCCGCCATCTTGGAAAGTCTCTCTGGCATATTATTGATGCTAATTAATTATTTGTTGAATGAATGAGTTGTGACTTGCCTAAGGTTTCACAGAGGCAGAGTCAGCACCAGAACTCAACAGCACACTGAGCCTGGCACCCATTCCTTTGTGCAGATACACATTAATCCCCAGAGTGCATACCTGTGTCCCTAAGGATATGGGGCATCCAGTGTCACTGAAGAAGCCCCAGACAGAGAAAGTGACTCAAGGCAGGGAGTAGATCTGTTTATTTTTGGTCTGTCAAAACCACTCACAAGACCCCATGAAAAGTCAATCATTTGCTGGAGGGGTTTAGTAAACTTTTTAAGCCAGACTGTACTGTGAAGCATGAAAAGGCAGCAGATGATTTTTTTTTTAATTGGGGTATAGTTGTTTTACAATGTTGTGTTAGTTTCTACTGTATAGTGAAGTGAAGTAGAGTTCCCTGTGCTATACAGCAGGTTCTTAAATAAATTTTGATAACTTTTAGTGTAATGAAGACTTGTTCTGGGACACTGCTCACTCAGCCAAAAACTGTCAGTCAAGAGTGTAGTGACCTTTCTTTAGCCATATATTCCTTTTTGGGGTGGGTATCTAATATAACAATGTTTATCTTAATCATTCTCTTTTCTTAAAAGTTTTCTTAACCAAAAATGAAAATTTGAATTGGAATAATAGGGGCTTTTTCATAAAGCTTTTGAATCTGCTTATTATCTAATTGTTTAAAAAGTTGTTTTCAAAACTTCTAAATCTTAGACTCTATTATTTTAGAGACATTATAGTGAGTTGTTTTCACTGGCTATTACCAGTTCCTCTTTTCTCCTTTTTTTCACATTTTCAAACTAAGACAACAAAAACAAGTTAAAATAGTAGAAGGAAAATTTTTTAAAAAGCAGTGTTGGATTCGTTTAGGTTGGAGAAAATGAAGGATCTGTTGATGGATTTCTCTCTGGGAAACAATATCCTCCTCATAGGCATGAGGTCTTTGGAAGATAACTGTCCCTTTTGAAAAATTAGGCCTTACTCTTAAGTATGAGAAGGAAGAACAAAGGATTTCAAAAATTGCCTTTTAGACTTATTGGAAAGGAATCTGGAGGATTCCTCTAAAGTTGTGATTTCTATGTAGGGCAAGGAGAAGGGACTGAAAATTACCCTCAGCAAGAATTGATCCTCCTGCTTCTCTGCTGGAAGCTGTGTGGGGAGTGGGTGTTACTGGTCAGGATGCTGATCTTGGTGACCGATGTGGTCTAAGAGGCCAAGAACCAAAGAGACCTAAGGAGGGAGAGAGGGTCCCTGTGTGAGCCTTAGCCACGTACAGTGTCTCCAAGTTCTTTGTATGCACTAGGCAGTGTTTAGGACTCTACTGGGTGAGACTAAAGCCATGAGTATCTGGTTTATTAAACCAAGCATTGATTCAGAAGCCTGAACTGTTTTCACTAAAGATAGAATAAGATAAAGAACTCCCAATCACCCAGAACTGGCAGCCATTTATAGCTAGAACAGGATAGAGAGCTTTTTTTGTGATTTGGTTGGATTGGCAGTATAGAGTCTGGAAGTCAAGACTAGACCCACAGTGAGGACCCTAGTTTAAAGAAGCTGATCAGATTGTCTTTCAGTCACTCTGTCATGTAACATCCTATATTTTTTAAACTTTGTATTTTTCCTCATTTTAACAATTAAATTTTACTTCTTCGAGTTATACAGACTTATCAAATATTTAGAAGACACATATAAGAAAATTAAAGCCACAAGAAATCTTACTACCTGCCTAATGTTTTTGCAATATAATATTTCTTAGGACTCTGTCCACTGGTTTTCAAATATGACCTCACAGTGACCTTTGAGACAGATTTTATAATCTTCACCTTTCAGATGAGGACACTGCCCTCTGGGAGCCCTTCCCTGCCCTCCTAGTTGATTCTTTCTGTGCCATAGTCCCTGCCATTCTCTTATCACTGCACTGTCCTGTGACTATCTGTCTCTGTATCTGCATTCCTAGCAAAGCAGCATAGATTTTGAACAGAGGATATCCAGGTCTGTCCATGTGGCCTTTTTGATATGTCATTCCTTCCTAGTGCCATGAATCTGGTGCCATATAAAAATAGATCCCGTCATCTATCCCCTCCATCCTGACTCATCTGCCCCAGTCATCATGCACTCTGTGACTGACCTCTCTGGTTGCAGTCCCTGAAACTTGTTTTCTTGTCTACAGCCTTTCATCAACAGCATGATGCACAGTGTTGTTTCCTTGGCTCTGACTTCTGGTTGCCCTCCTCCATCACAACTGGTCATTAGCCCTAAGGTGGTCATATGAATTATGGCCATTCTCAATCTAGCCTATCCTCAGGACCCTACACCTTTTCATAAGTCTCACAGTCACAGAGTTCCAGATAACCAGAACTCTGTGAGTAGGATAGAATCATGTGAGTGACATGATTTCATCAATAGTTTAAAAGTGTTATTCTGGGTGATAGGAACAGAGATAAATGGAAGGTACAGGCACAGACTTATCCCAGATTGATGGTACCCTACAGGTTGGGTCAGTCTAACCATTCTATCCAGTGCCTGGTACATGGTTAGTGTTCAAAATATGCATATGGGTGAGTTCTCTTCCAAACTTGCTTTTCTGCGTCTCTTTTACCTTTTGCCTCCCACATGAAACCCTTCTCACTCTCTTCTGCATCCATTCAGATATTTTTTTAATCCCTCAAGGTCCTATTCTGCCTAACCTGATCCATCTCTAGGTCTCATCCCAATAGCGCTTGTTATTATGAGTCTATCTTCTTAGCAGTGCAGGACTTGTCCTCTGATGCCATTTGTTATTTTATTTATATGTTCCATATCCATGGCATTATTGTTAGAATCCTTTGGAGGGTGACTTTTCTATCCTCCTCCTTCTCCATCCACCCTTTTCAGGGACTAGAAGTGGGCTTTTCTCACACTGATGTTTACTTTATGCTTGTTGATATATTGAATTTTATTATAGTAATTTGAGTGTGAGGAGTGGTGGCTGGTATTAGTGTTAACATTATAGGTATGATCCTAAAAGGATCCCATTGGGAAAAAAAGAGTTAAGAGTCTGCTTGTGGGGTGATAGGCTCAGAGCTGTCAACTAACATCCAGAGAGTTGACTTTTCCCTGGTGAGTTCATCCCTCAGTCTACTGCAGTAAAGGAGGCCCTTGGCTGAATCCTAGAAATTAATGTACTATTCCAAAGGCCACACATCATGTGTTGTTATGGCCACTGCACCTCAAGAGAGATGCGGAACAGCTGCAGAAATGCCAGATGTGTGAACTAAAGTGATTGGGGAGTTCCTCTTCCTTCTGCCCTCCCTTTCTCTCTAGCTCTCTCACTTTCTTCCTTCACAAGTGCTTTTATGACTCCATCTCCCTAAAGCATAAACAATGCTTCTTAGATATCTGTGATAGTATAGGAATTTTAAAAAATTAAATTGGTTTTTTTAAAGGGCACAGTTTTTAAATAAATTGCTTTGTAATATATAAAAAATGAATACATAATATTTGTGATATATACAAGTAGAATGATTTACTCAGCCTCCTTTTTTTCTTGTGAGTTGCACCAAACTTCATATAATTATGAAATTTGTGTAACTTATGTTTCATATGTGGAGCTTACATTATAAATGCCTATGTGAAAAGTTTAAGTGGCCACAAGTTTGTTTCCAGTTGTGGACCACCATTAGTAGGATGACAGATTTGGGCAGAACGTCAACTTCTTTGAAAACCGATATTAGATAAAAGAGAACAGGGCAAAAGTCTAAATAGTTTAAGGAGAAGAGATTGGATCAGCAAACTGAATATACTTCCCAACTTCAAAGAGTCAAACATAAGCTTTGGATTGTTTTTCCAGTGATAGTGCTGGAGGCATGAGAGGCAGTACTAGGCAGTTGGTGCAGAGCTCACACTCTGGCTTTGAATCCCAGTTTAACCCCTTACTATTAGTATGATCTTAGACAAATCACTCAACATCTCTGTGCCTCAATTTTTAATCTGTAAAAGAGGGGGATGTTATAGTTATCTATTGTTGATTAAAAGCCATTCAAATTTAATGGCTTACACAGCAATCATTTCCTTTTTTCAAAAATCTGTTAAAAATTCTATGGGATTGGTGAGGAATTCTATAATCTACATAGAGGTGGCTTGAGGGCTGGGGGTGACTTGATGGTTGTGAGACAGGCTGGAACCTGTGACGCTTTGCTGGGACCTGCAACCCTTTGCTGCAGTGCTGCAATGCTTGCACCTGGACACACCTCTCCTTGAGCAACAAAATACAAAGAAACTGTATGGGACTAAAAATAAGTGTGTGCATGCGCAGTTGGGGCAAATTCTGGACCCCAAAGATACAGAGACCAAAAAAACCCAACTGCCACTTTTGAAGAGGCTGGAGCAAAACAGGGTACTGCACAAGCCTCCTGCACACAACACCACCTAAGGGGTGGGTAAAACACCTAAGCCACCCCTCTGGCATGATCCTTGGACATACCCCTACCCTCACCTCATATAAGGAACAAGCTTGCCCCGCCTTGGGGAGTGAGCAAGGAAGGGAGCCTGTTGTTTGTTCTTGCTCCCCCACTGCTGCAGAAGGGGCCCCAATAAAGCCTTGCCTGAATTTCTTGTCTGGCCTCTAGTCAATTTCTATTGATTGGGGAAGGCCAAGAACCCTGGTCGGTAACGGTTGGGAGCTGGCATTATCTGAAGGCTCATTCACTATCATGTATGGCAATTGATGCTGGCTGTTGACTAGGACCTCAGCGGGGGTTGTAGGCTAGAACATCCACACCTGGCCTCTCCATGTGGCTGCTTAGCTTTCTCACAGTATAGTGGCTGGGCTCCAAGAGCAAGCATGCCAAGAGAGCAGGGCAGAAATTCACGATGTTTTAACAATCTAGCCTTGGAAATCACATAGCATTCCTTCTACTATACTCTCTTTGTCCAGGCAATCACAGAGGTCTGCCCAGGCTCAAGGGGAGAGGAGAAAGATCCCACCACTGCATGAGAGGAATGTTAATGATACTTTATAAGAAGAGCATGTGGGATGAGAAATACTGTGGTAGCCATTTTTAGAAGATACAATCTGCTATCATCTGCCTTAGAAGGTTTATATTGTCTGTATGAAAGGGCCTATGAAACGTCACTTAGAGGAAGTTTGGGGCATAGTTTGTCAACTTCATATTGAAAATCCAATGTCTACTAAAAATTTATTTAAAAAATGCTTATCTTTAAGGGTCTTATTTTATTTAATATTTCTTAGCTAGTGGCTCAAAGGAACTCATCCATGGATAAAGCAATGTACCTCAGGACATCAATGTCTTTAAAGGAATAGTTTTTGCCCATGTAAGTGTTATGAGACATAGGCCCTTCTTATGCCACATGGATCTTTAGTCTGTAGGGTGAGCTATAGCAAAAAAATTATGCCCACGTGAAAATTTTCCTTGGATACTGTTTGGTTTCAACTGTGTTTGGAACCATGTACTAAGATGTATCTTGGCATTCTTTAGAAAAATAGCAAGTTTGGCTAAAGTGAGCCAACACCTGTTGAAGTTTAATATGGAAAAAGAAAAGGGAATAATGCTAAATGTTAAATGTGCATGGGTTCCAAACTTTAAACTGAAAAGATAAATTACTAAATTACCTGGCATCAGTCAAGTGGTTCTGAACTGATGATGGAGTTGTGTTAAATCATCAACATCATGTTTCTTAATCCTTTCTAGGAACAAAGGCATCTGCATGGCAGATGGTTACTTTAGCAAAGAATTTAGTTTACTGTAATCTTTTTTTAAAAATTGAGATGTAATTGATATAACATTATATTAGTTTCAAGTGTGCAACATAATGATTTATTTGTTTATATTGTGAAACGATCACCACAATAAGTCTAGTTAATAGTTAACATCCATCCCCATACAGTTAGAAATTCTTTTTTTCTTGTGATGAAAACTTTTAAGATCTACTCTCTTAGCAACTTTCAAATGTCCAATACAGGCAGTGTATTGTGGCCTTATACAAAAGATTTCAATTGGCATATCATAAACCTCTGCCACACTGTGAAGGAACCCTTGTTGTTGAGCATGAGAACAGAAGTTGTGGTGACTGTGTCTGGCAGATTGTCAGTATCTTCTCAGCCTTGACAAATTGCTTTATTGCAATTTCAACTGGCTAAGGCCTAGGATTTTCAAGAAGAGAGAAAGAGAGAGAGAAAGAGGCAGAGGAGAAGGGAAGAGGAGGGAAGGGAAAGGGAAGTGGAGGGAGAGAGAGAGAGAAAGGAAAGGATGGAGATATAGAGGTAGAGAGTAAAGGCCAAAGATGTTTTCTAGCTGAGAGAGTTCTTTTTTTTTAATGACTATGTTCAGTAGCTTCACTGGATAGTTTGACACTTTGGGTAAAGTAGCTGTTAATTCTGGTCAGGACTGAGGCAGAGAGCAAAGTGAGGAAAGAAGACAGGAGGCTACAGAAAGGAGAGGAAGGGGTAAGCTGAGTAGATGCCTTTCCTGGTTTGCCCTCTGCCCTGCCTCCTGAGTCCAAGGACAAAAGTTTGTGGGGGTACCAAATGTAAAACAGATAGCTAGTGGGAAGCAGCCACATAGCACAGGGAGATCAGCTTGGTGCTTTGTGACCACCTAGAGGAGTGGGCTAGGGAGGGTGGGAGGGAGGAGATATGGGGGTATATGTATATGTATAGCTGATTCACTTTGTTATACAGCAGAAACTAACGCACCATTGTAAAGCAATTATACTCCAATAAAGATGTTAAAAAAAAAGTTTGTGGGGGAAGTTGAGTTTAAAGATCTCTGAGAGAGTAGGATGGAACCCTCATTTTATCGAGCCCTTTCCTCTGAGGCCCTGTGTTGCTTGACTCTAGGGAGAGCCATTCACATAAAACAGTCCGTTAATGAACGAACATATAAGTAATCTTGGGCATATTGTTAAAATGCAGATTCATATTCTATAGAACTAGGATGAAGTATGAAATTCTCCATTCCTAACTTGCTCCCAGGTGAATGTGGATGCTACTGGTCTAAGAATCATATTTTGAGTAGCAAGGTTTTAAGGGACTTATGTATATTAACTCATTTAATCCTCAGCTATGATTTACTTACTACAGTATCCCCAGTTTGTAGACAAGAAAGCTGAACTAGTTTAGTTCACACAGTTAAATAAGGAACAGAAGCAGGATTTGAACTCAGGTAGTCTACATCTATCATCCATGTTTTCTTTCTTTTTTTAAAAAATTTAAATTAATATGCTTTATTTTTTAGAGCAGTTTTACATTTATAGAAGAATTGAGTGGAAAGTACAAGGAGTTCCTATATACTCCCTCCCACCTTCCCACAGTTTCCCCTAATTATTAGCATCTTACATTGGAATGTTACATTCGTTATAATAGATGAACCAATTTTGAAACATTATTATTAACTAAAATCCCTAGTTAGAGTTCACTTTTGGTGTTGCACAGTACTATGGGTATTTACAAATGCATAATGCCATGTATCCACCGTTACAGTATCATGCAGAATAGATTCACTGCTCTAAAAATGCCCTTGTGCCTCCTATTTATCCTTCTCTGCTCCATTTCCCCGTGAACCTCTGGCATCACTGATCCTTTTACTGTCTCCATAGTTTTGCCTTTTCCAGAATGTCATATAGTTGGAATCATATAACACGTAGCCTTTTAGACTGGCTTTTTTCAAGTAGCAATATGCATTTAGAGTTCCTACATGTCCCTTTGTGGTTTGATAGCTCATTTATTTTTATTGTTGAATAAAATTTCATTTTATGGATGTACCACAGTATGTTTATCCTTTCACTGATTGAAGGACATACTCGTTTCTTCCCAATCTGAGGCAATTATAAATAAAGCTGCTATATGCATTCGTGTGCAGACTTTTGTGTAGACTTGTTTTCAGCTCATTTGAGTATATACCAAGGAGCAAGATTGCAGGATCATATGATAAGACTATATTTAGCTTTGTAAGGAATGGCCAGACTGTCTTCCAAAGTGGCTGTACCATTTTGCGTTCTCATCAGCAATGAATGAGAATTTCTGTTGCTCCACATACACAACAGCATTTGGTGTGGTATTTTGGATTTTAGCCATTCTAATAGGTGTGTAGTATTATCTCATTTTAATCATGTTTTCTTTTTAGCCATTGTGTTCTACCACCTTTCACCAGAAACAGTTCAACTTCCTGTTATCCTAGGCAAGAGCAAATTCCACTTCCACTGAGGAATTTAGCATTGTGGCAAACCTCAAGTCAGTTTTTAAAGAAAACAAAACAAAACAAAACAACCAAAAGCCAAATCAAAACACCACTGTGCTTTCATCTCTTTCTAAAAATGCAAAAATTTTCACTCACAGGCTTGTAGAACAATTCCATTCTGCATGGCATCAGGCCAAATTGCTATTTGACTTATATTTTAGTCAGATTTATTGAGGGATAATTTTCATACAGTAAAACTCACCCTTATTAAGTGTATAGTTTGATGAGTTTTGACAAAATATACAGATGTATAATCACCATCTCAATCAAGATAGGAACATTTCTATCACTGCAACAACTACCTCCATGCCCCTTTGGAATGTATCCCTACCCTAGGCAACTACAAATCTGATTTCTGTCTATATAGTATTTGACTTTTCAGAATGTTGTATAAATAGAATGATACAATATGTGCTCTTTTATGTATGGCTTCTTTCATTTAACATAACGTTATTGAGATTCATCTGTGTGGTTGCATGTATTAGTAGTTTGTTCCTTTTTATTGCAGAGTAGTATTCTATTGTATGGCTATATCACATTTTGTTTATCCATTCACCAGTTGATAGACTTTTTGGTTCTTTCTAGTTTTGGGCTATTATGAATAAAAAGCTACTATGAGCAATTACATACCAGTTTTTATGTGGAAATATGCTTTCATATCTCTTAGGTAAATACTTAAAGTGGAGTTTCTGGGTTGCATAAGTGTCTATTTAATTTACAAGAAACTGCCGAACTGTTTTCCAAAGTGTCTGAATAATTTTGCATTCCCTCTAGCAATGTGATAGAGTTCTAGTTGCTTTTCATCCTTGACAGAACTTGATATTGTTGCTAGTCTTTTAAATTTTATCTATTATAGTAGCTGTATGTCAATGTGGTGTTAATTTGCATTTCCCTGATGACTAATGATATTGGGCATTTTTTCATGTGCTTGTTTGCCATCCATATTTCTTCTTTGGTGTCTGTCCAAATCTTTTGTCCATTTTTTTTATTGGGTTATTTGTATTATTGTTGTGTTGTGAGAATTATTTATATATTATTCTGAATACAAGTCCTTTATCAGATAGATGTCTTGGAAATATTTTCTCCCAGTCTGAAGCTTATCTTTTTATTTTCTTAGAGTCTTCTGAGGAGCAGAGGTTTTAAATTTTTATAATATATAACAATTTTTACTTTTATGGTTTGTGCTGTTTATGTTCTATCTAAGCAAACTTTGCCTAACTCAAAGTCACAAAGATTTTTTTCCAATTTTTTTAAAGAGAAGTTTTGTATTTTTAGCTATTACATTTAGGTCTATGGTCTTTTCAAATTAATTTTTGGATATGGTGTGAGATAGGGGCAGAGGTTCATTTTTTCTCCCTCCCTTGTTTACTTTCTTTCACATATGGGTGTCCAGTTGTTCAAGCACCATTTGTTGAAAGTCCATCCTTTTTCCATCTTTATCAAAGGCAATTGACCAAATGTGGTTAAGGCTATTTCTAGACTCTGTTCTGTTCTATTGATCTATATGTCCATCTTTAAGCCAATACCACCATGTCTTGGTTGCTATAGTTTTATAATTAGTCTTGAAATCAGGTAGTGTGAGACTTCCAATGCTCTTTTTTTTTTTTTAAATTATTTATTTATTTATTTATTCTTTTTTTGGCTGTGTTGGGTCTTTGTTTCTGTGCAAGGGCTTTGTCTAGTTGCGGCAAGTGGGGGCCACTCTTCATCGCGGTGCGAGGGCCTTTCACTGTCGCAGCCTCTCTTGTTGCGGGGCACAGGCTCCAGACGCGCAGGCTCAGTAATTGTGGCTCACGGGCCTAGTTGCTCTGCGGCCTGTGGGATCTTCCCAGACCAGGGCTCGAACCCGTGTCCCCTGCATTGGCAGGCAGACTCTCAACCACTGCGCCACCAGGGAAGCCCCTCCAATGCTCTTTTGAACTTTTTTTTTGGCTCTTGTAGGTCTTTGGAATTTCTGTATAAAATTTAGAATCTCCTTGTCAATTTTAGCTTTTCAAAACTCAGTTATGATTTTGATAGAAATTGTAATAAACTTATAGATAAATTTGGCAAGAATTCACATCTTAATATTGATTTTCCTATGCATAAACATGGTATATCGCTTCATTTATTTAGATCTTAAGAACTGTTCTCAGCAATACTTAATAGTTTTCAATGTATAGGTCTTGAAATATTGAATGCATTCCTAAGTACTTTATGTTTTTGATTCTATAGTTTATAACATAATTTTTCACATTTCAACTTATAATTGTTTTTTGCTAGTATATAAGAAATAATTTTTTTTGTAAATTGACCCTCTATCTTGTGACCTTGCTAAACTTACTTACAAATTCTAATAGCCTTTTTGGTTGATTCTCTGGAATTTTACTCTATATAGGATCATGTCATCTGCAAACAAAGATAATTTTACTTCTTATTTCCAATCTGTGTGGCTCTTATTTCCTTTTTTTTCTATTATAAACTAAATGTTTTTTCATATATACAAAGGGTCTGGGGTTTTTTTGCATTTTATTTTATTTATTTTTATACAGTAGGTTCTTATTAGTTATCTATTTTATACATATTAGTGTATATATGTCAATCCCAATCTCCCAATTCATCCCACCCACCCCCCCGACACTTCCCCCCCTTGGTGTCCATACATTTGTTCTGTACATCTGTGGCTCTATTTCTGCCTTGCAAACCAGTTCATCTGCATCATTTTTCTAGATTTCACATATATGTGTTAATATACAAATTTTTTTTCTCTTTCTGACTTACTTCACTATGTATGACAGTCTCTAAGTCCATCCATGTCTCTACAAATGATCCAATTTCATTCCTTTTTATGGCTGAGTAATATTCCATTGTATATATGTACCACATCTTCTTTATGCATTCATCTGTCAATGGGCATTTAGGTTGCTTCCATGTCCTGACTATTGTAAATAGTGCTGCAATGAACATTGGGGTGCATGTGTCTTTTTGAATTATGGTTTTCTCTGGGTATATGCCCAGTAGTGGGATTGTTGGGTCATATGGTAGTTCTATTTTTAGTTTTTTAAGGAACCTCCATACTATTCTCCATAGTGGCTGCATCAATTTACATTCCCACCAACAGTGCAAGAGGGTTCCCTTTTCTCCACACCCTCTCCAGCATTTATTGTTTCTAGATTTTCTGATGATGCCCATGCTAACCGGTGTGAGGTGATACCTCATTGTAGTTTTGATTTGCATGTCTCTAATGATTAGTGATGTTGAACAGCTTTCCCTGTGCCTCTTGGCCATCTGTATGTCTTCTTTGGAGAGATGTCTATTTAGGTCTTCTGCCCATTTTTTTATTGGATTGTTTGTTTTTTTAATATTGAGCTGCCTGAGCTGTTTATATATTTTGGAGATTAATCCTTTGTCTGTTGATTCATTTGCAAATTTTTTCTCCCATTCTGAGGGTTGTCTTTTCATCTTGTTTATAGTTTCCTTTGCTGTGGAAAAGCTTTTAAGTTTCATTAGGTCCCATTTGTTTATTTTTGTTTTTATTTCCATTACTCTAGGAGGTGGGTCAAAAAAGATCTTGCTGTGATTTATGTCAAAGAGTGTTCTTCCTATGTTTTCCTCTAAGAGTTTTATACTTTCCAGTCTTACATGTAGGTCATTAATCCATTTTGAGTTTATTTTTGTGTATGGTGTTAGGGAGTGTTCTAATTTCATTCTTTTACATGTAGCTGTCCAGTTTTCCAAGTACCACTTATTGAAGAGACTGTCTTTTCTCCATTGTATATCCTTGCCTCCTTTGTCATAGATTAGTTGACCATAGGTACATGGGTTTATCTCTGGGCTTTCTATCCTGTTTCATTGATCTATATTTCTGTTTTTGTGTCAGTACCATACTGTCTTGATTACTGTAGCTTTGTAGTATAGTCTGAAGTCAGGGAGCCTGACTCTTCGAACTCCGTTTTTTTCCCTCAAGATTGCTTTGGCTATTCGGGGTCTTTTGTGTCTCCATAAAAATTTTAAGATTTTTTGTTCTAGTTCTGTAAAAAATGCCATTGGTAATTCGATAGAGATTGCATTGAATCTGTAGATTGCTTTGGGTAGTACAGACATTTTGACAATATTGATTCTTCCAATCCAAGAACATGGTATATCTCTCCATCTGTTTGTGTCATCTTTGATTTCTTTCATCAGTGTCTAATACTTTTCTGAGTACAGGTCTTTTACCTCCTTAGGTAGGTTTATTCCTAGGTGTTTTATTCTTTTTGTTGCATTGGCGAATGGGATTGTTTCCATAATTTCTCTTTCTGATCTTTCGTTGTTAGTGTATAGGAATGCAAGGGATTTCTGTGCATTAATTTTATATCCTGCAACTTTACCAAATTCATTGATTAGCTCTAGTAGTTTTCTGGTAGAGTCTTTAGGATTCTCTATGTATAGTGTAATGTCATCTGCAAACAGTATCAGTTTTACTTCTTCTTTTCCAATTTGGATTCCTTTTATTACTTTTTCTTCTCTTAATGATGTGGCTAGGACTTCCAAAACTATGTTGAATACTAGTGGTGAGAGTGGACATCCTTGTCTTGTTCCTGATCTTAGAGGAAATACTTCAGTTTTTCACCATTGAGAATGATGTTGGCTGTGGGTTTGTCATATATGGCCTTTCTTATGTTGAGTTAGGTTCCCTCTATACCCACTTACTGGAGAATTTTTATTATAAATGGGCGTTGAATTTTGTCAAAAGCTTTTTCTGCATCTATTGAGATGATCATATGGTTTTTATTCTTCACTTTGTTAATATGGTGTATCACATTGATTGATATGTGTATATTGCAGAATCCTTGCATCCCTGGGATTAATCCCACTTGATCATGGTGTACAATCCTTTTAATGTGTTGTTGGATTCTGTTTGCTAGTATTGTGTTGAGGATTTTGCATCTATATTCATCAGTGATATTGGTCTATAGTTTTCTTTTTTTGTGATATCTTTTTCTGGTTTTGGTATCAGGGTGATGGTAGCTTTGTAGAATGAGTTTGGAAGTGTTCCTTCCTCTGCAATTTTTTTGGAAGACTTTGAGAAGGATGGGTGTTAGCTCTTCTCTAAATGTTTGATAGAACTCACCTGTGAAGCCATCAGGTCCTGGATTTTTTTTGTTGGAAGATTTTTTTCCCCCACATCTTTATTGAAGTATAAATGCTTTGCAATGTTGTGTTAGTTTCTGCTGTACAAAAAAGTGAATCAGCTATATGTATACATATATCCCCATATCCCTTCCCTCTTGAGCCTCCCTCCCACCCTCCCAATCCCATCCCTCTAGGTCGTCACAAAGCATCAAGTTGATCTCCCTGTGCTATTCAGCAGCTTCCCCCTAGCCATCCATTTTATATTTGGTAGTGTATATAAATCAGTGCTATTCTCTCACTTCATCCCAGCTTCTCTTTCCTCCCCATGCCCTCAAGTCTGTTGTTTACATCTGAGTCTTTATTCCTGCCCCGCCACTGCATTCATCTGTACTGCTTTTTAAAATTCCATATATATGCATTGGCATACGGTATTTGTTTTTCTCTTTCTGACTTACTTCACTCTGTATGACAGACCGTAGGTCCATCCACCTCACTACAAATAACTCAATTTCATTGCTTTTTATGCCTGTGTAATATTCCATTGCATATATGTGCCACATTTTCTTTATCCAGTCATCTGTTGATGGACACTTACGTTGCTTCCGTGTCCTGGCTATTGTAAATAGTGCTGCAATGAACATTGTCGTACATGACTCTTTTTGAATTATGGTCTTCTCAGGGTATATGCCCAGTAGTGGGTTTGCTGGATCATATGGTAGTTCTATTTTTAGTTTTTTAAGGAAACTCCATACTGTTCTCCATAGTGGCTGTATCAGTTTACATTCCCACCAACAGTGAAGGAGGGTTCCCTTTTACCACATCCTCTCCAGCATTTATTGTTTGTAGATTTTTTGATGATGCCCATTCTGACTGGTGTGAGGTGAATCCTCATTGTGGTTTTGATTTGCATTTCTCTAATGATTAGTGATGTTGAGCATCTTTTCATGTATTTGTTGGCCATCTGTATGTCTTCTTTGGAGAAATGTCTATTTAGGTCTTCTGCCCATTTTTGGACTGGGTTGTTTGTTTTTTTAATTTTGAGCTGCATGAGCTGCTTGTATAGTTTGGAGATTTATCCTTTGTCAGTTGCTTCATTTGCAAATATTTTCTCCCATTCTGAGGGTTGTCTTTTCGTCTTGTTTATGGTTTCCCTTTTTGTGTAAAAGCTTTTAAGTTTCATTAGATCCCATTTGTTTATTTTTGTTTTTATTTCCTTTACTCTAGGAGGTGGGTCAAAAAGGATCTTCCTGTGATTTATGTCATAGAGTGTTCTGTCTATGTTTTCTTCTAAGAGTTTTATAGTGTCTGCAATTACATTTAGGTCTTTAATCCATTTTGAGTTTATTTTTGTGTATGGTGTTAGGCTGTGTTCTAATTTCACTCTTTTACACATAGCTGCCCATTTTACCCAGCACAACTTAATGAAGAGGCTGTCTTTTCTCCATTTTATATTCGTGCCTTCTTTATCAAAGATAAGGTGACCATATGTGCGTGGGTTTGTCTCTGGGCTTTCTATCTTGTTCCATTGATCTATATTTCTGTTTTTGTGCCAGTACCATACTGTCTTGATTACTGTAGCTTTGTAGTATAGTCTGAAGTCAGTGAGCCTGATTCCTCCAGCTCTGTTTTTCTTTCTCAAGGTTGCTTTGGCTATTTGGGGTCTTTTGTGTTTCCATACAAATTTTAAGATCTTTTGTTCTAGTTCTGTGAAAAATGTCATTGGTAATTTGATAGGGATTGCATTGAACCTGTAGATTGCTTTGGGTAGTACAGACATTTTGACAATACTGATTCTTCCAATCCAAGAGCATGGTATATCTCTCCATCTGTTTATGTTATCTTTGATTTCTTTCATCAGTGTTTTATAGTTAGATTCTGAGTACAGATCTTTTGCCTCCTTAAGTAGGTTTATTCCTAGGTATTTTATTCTTTTTGTTGCGATGGTAAATGAGATTGTTTCCTTAATTTCTCTTTCTGATCTTTTGTTGTTAATGTGTAGGAATGAAAGAGATTTCTGTGCATTAATTTTGTATCCTGCAAACTTACCAAATTCATTGATTAGTTCTAGTAGTTTTCTGGTGGCATCTTCAGGATTTTCTATGTATAGTATCATGTCATCGGCAAACAGTAACAGTTTTACTTCTTCTTTTCCAATTTGGATTCCTTTTATTTCTTTTTCTTGTCTGATTACTGTGGCTAGGACTTCCAAAACTATGTTGAATAATAGTGGTGAGAGTGGACATCCTTGTCTCGTTCCTGATCTTAGAGGAAATGCTTTCAGTTTTTCACCATTGAGAATGATGTTGGCTGTGGGTTTGTCATATATGGCCTTTCTTATGTTGAGTTACGTTCCCTCTATGCCCACTTATTGGAGAGTTTTTCTTGTAAATGGGCATTGAGTTTTGTCAAAAGCTTTTTCTGCATCTATTGAGACGATCATATGGTTTTTATTCTTCAATTTGTTAATATGGTGTATCACATTTATGGCTTTGTGTATATTGAAAATCCTTGCATTCCTGGGATAAATTCCACTTGATCATGGTGTATGATCCTTTTAATGTGTTGTTTGATTCTGTTTGCTAGTATTTTGTTGAGGATTTTTGCCTCTATGTTCATCAGTGATATTGGTCTATAGTTTTCTCTTTTTGTGATATCTTTTTCTGGTTTTGGTATCAGGGTGATGGTGGGCTTGTAGAACGAGTTTGGGAGTGTTCCTCCCTCCACAATTTTTTGGAAGAGTTTGAGAAGCATAGGTGTTAACTCTTCTCTAAATGTTTGATAGAATTTGCCTGTGAAGCATCTGGTCCTGGACTTTTCTTTGTTAGAAGATTTTTAGTTACAGTTTCAATTTCATTACCTGTGATTGGTCTGTTTATATTTTCTAATTCTTCCTGTTTCAATCTTGGAAGTTTATACTTTTCCAAGAATTTGTCCATTTCTTTCAGGTTGCGCATTTTATTGGCATATAGTTGCTTGTAGTACTCTCTTATCATCTTTTGTATTTCTGTGGTGTCAATTGCAATCTCTCCTTTTTCGTTTCTTATTTTATTGATTTGATTCTTCTCTGTTTTTTTCTTGATGAGTCTGGCTATAGGTTTTTCAATTTTGTTTATCTTCTCAAAGAACCAGCTTTTAGTTTTATTGATCTTTGCTATTGTTTTCTTTGTTTCTACTTCATTTATTTCTGCTCTGATCTTTACGACTTCTTTCCTTCACTACTTTTGGATTTTCTTTGTTCTTCTTTGTCTAGTTGCTTTAGGTGTATGGTTAGATTGTTTATTTGAGATTTTTCTTGTGTCTTGAGGTGAGCTTGAATTGCTATGAACTTCCCTTTTAGAACTGCTTTTGGTGTACCCCATGGGTTTTGGATCACCATGTTTTCATTGTCATTTGTTTCTAGGTATTTTTTTATTTCCTCTTTGATTTCTTCAGTGATCTCTTGGTTATTTAACAGTGCACTGTTTAGCCTCCATGTATTTGTGTTTTTTTCCTGTAATTGATTTCTAATCTCATAGCATTGTGGTAGAGAAAGATGCTTGATACGATTTCAATTTTCTTAAATTTTCCAAGGTTTGATTTGTGACCCATAATGTGATCTATTCTGGAGAACGTTCCATGTGCACTTGAGAAGAAAGTGTATTCTTCTGCTTTCAGGTGGAATGTCCTAAAAACATCAGTTAAGTCTATCTGATCTATTGTGTCATTTAAAATTTGTGTTTCCTTATTTATTTTCTGTCTGGATTATCTGTCTGTTGGTGAAAGTGGGGTGTTAAAATCCCCCTTCCCTCCCTCCCACTCCCTCAGGACCCACGTGGCTGCAGGGGGCCTTGGTGGGCAGAGGATCAGGCCCGGGATCTCAGCAGGCTCCTGGGGGCCCAAGTGGGCAGGCGAAACTTGACCACACTCCCTTTTGAACCTCTGCCTTCCCAATGGTCCCCCAATTTCCCCCTTCGGGCGTGGGATCCCTTCCCCTCCCCCAGCTGCCCCTCAGGGGCGCCAGTCCTTTCCCGCCTCCACTTCTCCTCCCGCATCACTCCACCCCATGCCCTGTGTCCTACCCAGTCACAAGGGGTTCCTCCCATCCCCTTAGGTGTCCATGGTCCCCCACCGGTGCCTGGTAGGTGCCCTGGTTTTTCGGAGATGAGAATTCCGTATCCTCCTAGTCCACCATCTTGGCTCCGCCCCCCTGTTGGAAGATTTTTAATCACAGTTTCAATTTCATTACTTGTGATTGGTCTGTTCATATTTTCTATTTCATCCTGGTTCACTCTTGGAAGGTTATACCTTTCTAAGAATTTGTCCATTTCTTCCAGGCTGTCCATTTTATTGGCAAAGGTTGCTTGTAGTAGTCTCTTAGGATGCTTTGTATTTCTGCGGTGTCCATTGTAACTTCTCCTTTTTCATTTCTAATTTTGTTATTTGAGTTCTGTTCCTCTTTTTCTTGATGAGTCTCACTAAAGGTTTATCAATTTTGTTTATCTTCTCAAGGAACCAGCTTTTAGTTTTATTGATCTTTGCTATTGTTTTCTTTGTTTCTATTTCATTTATTTCTGCTTTGATCTTTATGATTTCTTTCCTTCTACTAACTTTGGGTTTTGTTTGTTCTTCTTTCTCTAGTTCCTTTAGGTGTAAGGTTAGATTGTTTATTTGAGATTTTTCTTGTTTCTTGAGGTAGGATTGTATTGCTCTAAACTTCCCACTTAGAACTGCTTTTGCTGCATCCGATAGGTTTTGGATCGTCGTGTTTTCATTGTCATTTGTTTCTAGGTAATTTCTGATTTCCTCTTTGATTTCTTCAGTGATCTCTTGGTTATTTAGTAACGTATTGTTTAGCCTCCATGTGTTTGTGTTTTTTACGTTTTTTTTCACTTTAATTTATTTCTAATCTCATAACGTTGTGGTCAGAAAAGATGCTTGATATGATTTCAATTTTCTTAAATTTACTCAGGCTTGATTTGTGACCCAGGTTGTGATCTATCCTGGAGAATAGATCCGTGTGCACTTGAGAAGAAAGTGTAATCTGCTGTTTTCAGATGGAATGTCCTATAAGTATCAATTAAATCTATCTACTCTATTGTGTCATTTAAAACTTGTATTTCCTTATTAATTTTCTGTCTGGATGACTTGTGCACTGGTGTAAGTGAGGCGTAAAGTCCCCCACTATTTTTGTGTTACTGTCGATTTCCTCTTTTAGAGCTGTTGGCATTTGCCTTATGTATTGAGGTCCTTCTGTGTTGGTGCATAGATATTTATAATTGTTATATCTTCTTCTTGGATTGATCCCTTGATCATTATGTAGTGTCCTTCCTTTTCTCTTTTAACATTTTTATTTTAAAGTCTATTTTATCTGATATGAGTATTGCTACTCCAGGTTTCCTTTGATTTCCATTTGCATGGACTATCTTTTTCCATCCCCTCAGTGTCATTCTGTATGTGTCCCTAGGTCTGAAGCAGGTCTCTTGTAGACAGCATATATATGAGTCTTGTTTTTGTATCCATTCAGCGAGCCTGTGTCTTTTGGTTGGTGCATTTAATCCATTCACATTTAAGGTGATTGTCGATATGTATGTTCCTATGACCATTTTCTTAATTGTTTTGGGTTTGTTTTTTGTAGGTCCTTTTCTTCCCTTGTGTTTCCCACTTAGAGGAGTTCCTTTAGCATTTGTTGCAGAGCTGGTTTGGTTGTTCTGAATTCTCTTAGCTTTTGCTCGTCTGTAAATCTTTTGATTTCTCTGTTGAATCTGAATGAGATCCTTGCCAGGTAGAGTAATCTTGGTTTTAGGTTCTTCCCTTTCATCACTTTAAAAATATTGTGCCACTCCCTTCTGTCTTGTAGAAATTCTGCTGAGAAATCAGCTGATAACCTTATGGGAGTTCCCTTTTATGTTATTTGTCATTTTTCCCTTGTTGCTTTTAATAATTTTTCTTTGTCTTTAATTCTTGTCAGTTTGATTACTATGTGTCTCAGCTTGTTTCTCCTTGGGTTTATCCTGCCTGGGACTCTTTGAGCTTCCTGGACTTGGGTGGCTATTTGCTTTCTCATGTTAGGGAATTTTTCAACTATAATCTCTTCAAATATTTTCTCGGGTCCTTTCTCTCTCTCTTCTCCTTCTGGTACCCCTATAATGCGAATGTTGGGGCATTTCATGCTGCCCCAGAGGTCTCTTAGGCTGTCTTCATTTCTTTTCATTCTTTTTTCTTTATTCTGTTCCATGGCAGTGAATTCTACCATTCTGTCTTCCAGGTCACTTATCTGTTCTTCTGCCTCAGTTATTCTGCTATTGATTCCTTCTAGTATATTTTTCATTTCGGTTATTGTATTGTTCATCTCTGTTTGTTTGTTCTTTAATTCTTCTACATGTTTGTTAAACATTTCTTGCATCTTCTCGATCTTTGCCTCCATTCTTTTTCCGAGGTCCTGAATCATCTTCACTATCATTATTCTGAATTCTTTTTCTGGAAGGGTGCCTATCTCCACTTCATTTAGTTGTTTTTAGGGGGTTTTATCTTGTTCCTTCATCTGGTACATAGTCCTCTGCCTTTTCATTTTGTCTGTCTTTCTGTGAATGTGGTTTTCGTTGCACAGGCTGCAGAATTGTAGTTCTTCTTGCTTCTGGTGTCTGCCCTCTGGTGGATGAGGCTATCTAAGAGGCTTGTGCAAGGTTCCTGATGGGAGGGACTGGTGGTGTGTAGAGCTTGGTGTTGTTTTGGTGGCCTGAGCTCAGTAAAACTTTAATCTGCTTGTCTGCTGATGGGTGGGGCTGGGTTCCCTCCCTGTTGGTTGTTTGGCCTGAGGTGACCCAGCACTGGAGACTACCCAGCTCTTTGGTGGGGCTAATGGTGGACTCTGGGAGGGCACACGCCAATGAGTACTTGCCAGAACTTCTGCTGCCAGTGTCCTTGTCCCTGTGGTGAGCCACAGCCGCCCCCCCACCTCTTCAGGAGACCCTCCAACACTAGCAGGTAGGTCTTGTTCAGTCTCCTTTGGGGTCACTGCTCCTTCTTTAGGTCCTTATGCGCACACTGTTTTGTGTGTACCGTCCAAGAGTGGAGTCTCTGTTTCCCCCAGTCTTGTCAAAGTCCTGCAATCAAATCCTGCTAGCCTTCAAAGTCTGATTCTCTGGGAATTCCTCCTCCCGTTGCCGAACCCCTAGGTTGGAAAGCCTGACATGGGGCTCAGAACCTTCACTCCAGTGGGTTGACCTCTGTGGTATAATTGTTCTCCAATTTTTGAGTCATCCACCCAGCGGTTATGGGATTTGATTTTATTGTGATTGCGCCCCTCCTACTGTCTTATTGCAGCTTCTACTTTGTCTTTGGATGTACATTATCTTTTTTGGTGAGTTCCAGTGTCTTCCTGTAGATGTTTGTTTAGCAGTTAGTTGTGATTCCTGTGCTGTTGCAAGAGGGATTGAGAGCACGTCCTTCTACTCCGCCATCTTGAACCTCTTATTTGTGTGTGTGTGTGTGTGTGTGTGTTATTGCACTGCTTAGTATCTCCAGCACAATGTTAAATAGAGGTGATCAGAACAGACAGCCTTTCTGATGTCATTCCCGATCTTAGAGGGAAAGCATTAAGTCTTTCAGAATGAAAGATGAGGTTAAGTCTATGTTTTGTGTAGATACCTTTTTATCAGGTTGAGGAAGTTCCCTTCTATTTCTAGTTTGCTGAGAGTTTTTGATCCTGAATGTATGTTGAATTTTGCAAATGCTTTTATGTATCTATTGAGATTATGATATGATTTTCGTTTTTATTCTGTTCATATGGTAAGTTACAATGATTGATTTTTCAATGTGGAACCAACATTTCATACCTAGGATAAACTCCACTTCGTGATGCATTATCTTTTTGTATATTACTGATTTCAATTTACCAATATTTTGTTAAAGATTTTTGAATTGAAGTTCAGGGCAGATACTGGTTGGTATATTTTTTTTTTCTTGTTATGTCTTTGTCTGCTTTTGCTATTGGAGGTAGTGCTGCCATTATAAAATGAGGAGATTAGTGTTACCTCCTCTTCTGTTTTCTGGAAGAGTTTGTATAACATCAGTATAGTTTCTTCCTTAATTGTTTGGTAGAATTTACCAGTGAAGCCATCTGGGCCTGGAGGTTTTTTTGTTTGTTTATGTGTTTTGTAGCAATGTTTTTTGACTATGAATACAATTTCTTTAATAGGTATATGGCTCTTTATCTGTTTTTCTTGAGTGAGCTTTGGTAATTTTTTAAAGAAATGTGCCCATTTCGTCCAAGCTGTTGAATGTGTTGGCAAAGAGATGTTCACAATATTCTCTTATCCTGTAGGATGTATAGTGATGTCCCTTCTTTCACTCCCAATATCAATAATTTTTATCTTCTTTTTTTTTTCTTGATTAGTCTGGTGACAGGTTTATCAGTTTTACTGAGCTATTCAAAGAACCAGTTTTTAGTTTCTTTGATTTTTTCTTTCTTTCTTTTTTTCTATTTCACTGATTTCTCTCCTTTGTTTTATCTTCTCTTCTGCTTCGCTTGGATTTAATTTGCTCTTGTTTTGCTAGTTTACAAAGTGGAGGCTTAGAACATTCATTTGAGACTTTTCTTCAATAAATATTTAATGTAAATTTCCCTCTAAAGCATCACTTGGGCTGTGTCCCACTAACTTTGATATATTGTGTTTTTATTTTCATTCAAATAAAATATTTTCTAATTTCCATTGGGATTTCTTATTTGCCCCATATTTATTTAAAAGTGTATAATTAATTTCCAGATATTTGGGGATTCTCCAGATATCTCTCTCTTACTGTTTTCTAATTTAATTCCAATGTGGTCAGAGAACATACTTAGTATGATTTTAATCCCTTTGTATTTTCTTCTTAATGAATTAATATGCTGTGCAAACAATATATATTCTGCCGTTGTTGGGTGGAGTTTCTGTAAATGTCAATTAGGTCAATTTGGTTAATAGCGTTGTCAAAGTCTTCTATATCCTTAGGGATTTTTTTGGTCTACTTGCACTGTCAAATACTGAGAGAGCAGTCTTAAAGTTTCCAGCTGTGATTGTGACCATCCTACATTCTTTCCCAAGTATGCCTTCCCAGGCTTAGTAGTACCAAGGCAGGGCCTGTAGTAGAGCCAGGCAATCAAACGTCAGTCTCCTTCTCTGGCTGGCTCCCAGAAAATTTTGTGGGAAATGTTCACTTTTGGTTTCCAAGAGATGAAAGGAGTAGATTGTTTCTCTTCGCAAGCTTAGCATTCCTCAAAAATATGACTTTTATTGAAGGGGAAGTCCATGTTGTGGGTGAGATGACTTGCTCAAATAGCTGAATTTCAAATATTGGGTAATTACTATTTTTGTTTCCTGCAATGGGGCACTGGTAATGATTCAGGGGAAAATAGGAAAAATCCTATTAAATAAGTTGTACCTGCATGAAACTGAATTACTAAATTAGTTTATACTGTTCTTCTTAAAATTCTTTACTATAACTACTTAAGACTTCCTACTGAGGAAAGACTGTTAAGGCCAAACAGCTGGTGTGTCAACTGGGGTTCATTCCAAAATTCTCAAGTGTTTGCTTAGATAATGTTGCAGAGTAACCATTCTTTTAATAGAAGCAAAGGCAAAGTATTGTACAAGGGGAAGTGTATCATGTTATCAGCAGTAAAAAGTTAAAACATAGTTAGTTTTCCTCTCATCTGTGTTTAACTTACAAAATGCTTCTGTTTGAGGATCCCATTCAACTGCAGTGTTCTGACCTGAGGGAGCATCTGCCAATTTCTTTGAATCTAAGCAACACTAACTTAGCCATTTTTGTTTGTTTTCCTTGAATGTGGTTCTTTGAGAAAAAAGCCTCCCTTGCAGGGTGGGGAAGTACTATTGGGTATTAAATTAAAAATGTACATGGAGGAAAAGAAATTGGATTTACTTTGGTTGATCCTATTATAGACCAGGCACTGTGCTAGGTGGTTACAACCATTTCCTTATTCCATCTTCTCAAGAGCCCTGTATGGGAGATATATTAGCCCCATTTTACAGGCAATGAGACTGAGGTTCAGAGCAGTATGATGTCCCATAGCCAGCAGAAATTAGGATTAGAACCAGGATGTCTCTAGTACCAAAATTCATGCTCTCTCCTCTCCTTTCATGCTTCCATTAATATGGAAGTCTGTTACAAAAGCAACCCACAATCCACAGTTTTATTGATTAGTTCTGTGGTTTCTGGAATGATTTTGCCCAAGTGCGGTTGGCAGTTGAGTCCATAAAATACCACCTTTCTCTTTAGATTCATTGTTAGACAAGATTTGATCATATCACATACCTTAAACAGAACCTGATATTTTGGTCTTTGATAAATTTGGCATTATACAATATTGACATTTCTTTGGACTCCAGCCTCTGCAAATATTAGGCTCAAAGTCAGGACTGAGCAGACGGCAGTTTAGGGCCTTTGGTCTAGGCAAGGAGGGAGGAGTAGGAAAGTTCAAAGATTATAGCAAGGTTGAAGCCAGTAGAAATGAGAAAGTTGGCAGGCAGGCAGGGAGGAAGGCAACTACAGGTGTCAGAATTCAGGGTAAAACAGATACCAGAGAGCCAAAAGGACTTGCTATAAGAGAGAATAATCATGCAGAGAAGTAATCCAAAGTATTAGTCATCATTGGCTACACTCTTGTATGAGCTGGGACATTGATTATCAAAGTGTGATCCTCTGAGCAGCAGCATTGCTGTCACTTATTAGCTTGTTAGAAATACAAATTCATGGGTTCCACCTTGATCTACTGAATTAGAATCTCTGTGGCTGGGGCCAGAAAGTTGTGTTTTAACAAGCTTTTCAGATGATCCTTATACATGTTAATGTTTGAACACCTCTGAATTAGAGATACACAGCAGTAAGAAGCAGGAGGGAGCAAAGCAGAGTTATGGAGGCTTGACTGACTGCTACATATATTTAATAAAAATTGAATTGAAAGTGCCTGGCATTGTGTTAGGTGCTGGTAATACAGAGATGAAAAGATAGAGTGTTGAGTTTGAAGAATCTAAGGCACATCTAAATGGTAGTGTCTTTAGAGGATAGGAAGCACAGTTGGCCTGTAACTCAGGAAGGAAATCTGGTCTTAAGAGTTATCAGTCCATATAGCAATAGCTAAAACCCTGGGAGATGATGGCCTTGGGTGGGGTAGGGTTGAGTTGTGGGGTGGCAATGTGGAGTGAGGAACAAGAGGGTCAAGTGTCTGAGATTCCTTGATGTCTTTCTTAACCACTCTCTTCCCAACCAGCAGCAGGATCCAGTTGATCTGACCACTTTGTATTTATCCTGTTACTGAAGAGGGGATCCCTGCTGTAAATAGTATGAGATGGCCAAACACACAACATCTGACATAGTCAGATGAGATGGGCAGCAGTTTATTAGTCACAGATACTCACAGCCTGTGAGGAGGAGGACACAACATGCTATGCAGGGCCACATGAAGGTTGCTCTTGGAAGCAGAGTGCTGTGGGCTGTGGGCAGGCTTTGTAATGACAAGAGAGTGAGGTGACCCTTGATTCCTGTTGGAGGGTGTAGTTTGAAGAATATCTCAGGCTGGGCAGAGAGATGAAACCTATAGGTTGAGGACCAGGTGGGGTGAGGCTGGTTCAGTTGATCAGGGAGCTATCTGGGTGGGGAACAGGGGAACTCATGGTAAGCAAGGTAGCACACGGAATTTCAGATTTTACAATTCATCAGCACACATGGAAAACCCATTTCTCAGCCCTCTTCTTTTAGTGGAGCTTCTCCCACAGCCTGATATTCAGTTCTCCCCACCCCGTTTCTCATTCTCTCTCTCTCTCTCTCTCTTACTCACACACACACACACAGAAACAGACACATGTCTTTTTGAATCAACAATAGGTTTGGACAGTCTTCCTGGCTGTGAATTCAGCTGGCAGTTACATTAACACCCCAGGGCCCTAGACTAGAGAGAGGAAAGTGCCCTGTGTTCCTTGAGTGATCCAGATACCGAGACTTGGCATTCCCAGTTGGAGTCTGGAGACCTAGGCCTTTGCTTATCTGTGTATATAGGATCACAGATATTTGAGAAGGCAGAGAGAAAAAGAGAGGCTATATAAGCAGCCAAGAAGAATGGAAAGAGTAGTTGGAAGAGAAGCAGGAAAGTTGTTTGATAAAAGAAGCTACCCAATAAGAATGGAGTGGTTGAGAAAGACATGCAGCCGGGAGCTCCAGAAGAAATGGACTGAAATGATTATTGGATTTATCATTTGGGAGGTATTTGTGCTACCTTACTAGAGCAGTTTTGATGGAATGTGTGTATAGATATGTGTGGGGAAAGGGTAGGCGAAAGATAGATGAAGCCATGTAACAGTGGGAGTAGATATTGAAGTACTTATGGGAGAAATTATGTCCTTAAAATACTCCAGAAACATCAACAGAAATTTAGTGGGGTTGGATTGGGGAATCATGAAAAAGAACAGAGAAATATTGATAATTGTTGGAGCTATCTTATGGGGCCTCATTATTCTATTACTAAACTATTTTTTCTAACTTGCGATATGTTTGAAAGGTCAATAATAAATGAGTGTTTCCTATGGACCAGAAGGGGCCATGCAGGAGAGAAGGCCATCATGGGGACATTTGTGAGGGGGCAAGGAGACCTTAGGGCAAAGAGGATGGAAGTGAATCAGCTAAAGACAAGGGGCTGAGGAAGAAACTGAAATATGTTCCAACCCTCCCAACTCTGTCACCTCTGCAGGAGAACAGCAGGAGACAGGAGCCCAGCAGGGGATCTTTAAAGGGCCCCTTGAGAGAGAGCATCAACCTTAATAATCTGCCAGGCCCATTCATGCAATCAGCTTTAATTGCCTGCTTGGCAAGACTGAAGCCACTGAACTAGTAAAGAACTGTTTTATCCCTTTACCTCCCCTCTCCATCTCACTCCCTCTACTCCCCACTTCCCCACCCAGCTTCATTCTATAGGGGGAGCAAACCTTCAGGTGGCAAGTGAAGGAGAATATGAGCAGAAGCCCCATTCCAGCCTGCAGGGTAGGAAGGATGAGGGTGGGAAGATGATTTGATGCTAAATTAAGTTCAGAGGTTTGACCATTTCATGGAACTGTACATTCTTTTTTTAAAAGTATTTGTTTATTTATTTATTTATGGCTGTGTCGGGTCTTCGTTTCTGTGCGAGGGCTTTCTCTAGTTGTGGCAAGCGGGGGCCACTCTTCATCGCGGTGCGCGGGCCTCTCACTATCGCGGCCTCTCTTGTTGCGAAGCACAGGCTCCAGACGCGCAGGCTCAGTAATTGTGGCTCATGGGCCCAGCTGCTCCGCGGCACGTGGGATCTTCCCAGACCAGGGCTCGAACCCGTGTCCCCTGCATTGGCAGGCAGATTCTCAACCACTGCGCCACCAGGGAAGCCCGGAACTGTACATTCTAATTATCGAATTGAGACCTGTGTTTATAACTTAAGATTACAGTAGGACTGTCTATTAAGAATGAGTGGAAAAGTATAAGAGGCGGGAGTTGAATCAAGGGATGGTGGAAGACAACTAATGTTTTGATCACCAACTGTGCTTCAAGGTTGTGGACTGTACTATTTATATTTCTAGCTGTATTTCTATATCGTGGTCCCATTGTCAGCTGACATTCAGCCTGTCCCAACAAACTTGTTCTCTCCCTTCCCACTAATTCCTGTTTCCTATCTTCCTTTCTATTTCTTTTTTTTTCTTTCATAATTGAGATTTTATTGGTTGTTTTGAGGATCAGTACACAGACATTTCAATTTGTACACAATTCTCAACATACATACCAAAAACCTAAAAAATCATGTAGTTGTGATTCTTTTCTGAACAGTTATTCCAGTGACTTTCCAGCTTAAAATTTGGGGGCAAATTTTCTTTCACAGGATATCAAGTACCTATATCTTCAAATATTGATATGCTGTTACATCGTAAGTCCCACTAATTCACAATTTAATATCATATACACTACATACTCAAATTGTCCATCGTTCACAGCACATTAACAGTTACTAGAAGAACTGGACTACCACGACCAAAGATGTTACAGAGTGCACAAAATTCTGCCCAGAAGAGCCAAGATCAAGGGGTGAGTGGTTTGCTTTAGGAAACAATTCTACCAAAAACAGCGTGGGAAGAGAAGTAATTTAAAGTGTTTAAGACATTAAATGCACAACTGACTCCAAACTGCCACTTAGTATGCTTTGTATTATAGGATAGAAAAGCTACCCCCCATCTGTGGAATGTTAAGCTGACACCCCAGACAATCAAAGCCTCCCATATTCAATATCCCACTATTTTCTGGTTGTACCAAAAAATAAACAACCAGCAAATGATTTCACCTCTTAAAAAAAAGCATTTACACTTAAAAAATGGGATGAGGTGGGATTCCTTCCTTTTTAAAAATGTTTCTAGAGCTACTAAAAAACTTGCATTGACAAAATAGTTGATAAAAATATTCCTCTGGATTGTACAAGAAGGGAGACAGGGACCACTGATAGGGCCAGGTGTGTGATATTAATCAGACTTGGCTTCTTTCTCTCCTGCTTCATCAGAAGCTGGGCTCTCCTCATTTTTAGTTTCTCCATTTTCTGCAGGTAAGTCTTCTTTAGTCTCTTGGTTAGCCACTTCAGCCTGTTTTCCCTTTGCTCCCCTTTTCCCTTTTGTTTGCACTTTTTTGTCGGAAGATTTATCCTTTCCTGCCGCCTTTTTTGGCTTGGTTTCCACTTTTGCAGGAGTTGGATTAGCTGACAACCTCGCCGATCTCCTCTTGGGCTCCTCCTTCGCCGCTCCCTCGGCGGAGCTGACCTTCCTCTTGGGCATCGTGGTGGCGGGGCGGGCGCGTGCCGAGAGCCTTCGCGAAGCTGGGCTGCCTGGCCGCTGCCGCTTCTCCCGCCGCCCGAGCTGCTGGGACCCAACCCCTTTCTATTTCTGACAGCATCATTTTTCTAGTCCCTTAGGCTCAAAATCTGGGAGGTAATCTTGATTCTTCAGATAACAAGCCTATTGATTTTTCCCAATATTAGACTCCTGGCTCTACCACTCACTGACTGTGGGGCCTGGCGCAGTGTAGGAATGTGTTCTGCGATGCCTACAACCCACTTATTTGCTGTTTCTACTGGTAGCACCTGATGAAGGTGTTCATATTTGTACTCTGTGAATGTGACCTTATGGCCGTACCTGACTAGTCCAGCAATCAAGAACAGCTTGATGGTTAGATATGCTGGGGCAATCTTATTCCCTCTCAAGAATGTGAACCAATACCATTTTTTTGTTGCTGAACAATTTTGAGAAGGTTTTTGTTCCTAGTGACTAAACCAGCTCTGAAGGGAACAGACTCAATATTTAATCCCTCTGAGCCTTAATCTCCATGTGTGTAACATTTAATCCTTACCTATACTAGTAGTGTCATGCTAGGCAATTTACTATTTCTAAGCAGTGTCATTTTTAGAAATTGAAGTATGATTCATGTACCATAAAATTCACCATTTAAAAAGATGCACAATTCAGATATTTTTAAAAAATCATATTCACAAGTTTGTGCAACTGTTCCCACTATCTCACTCCAGAACATTTTCATCATCCCAGAAAGAAAGCTCATACCTTTTAGCAATCACTTTTCATTCTCTTCTTCCCCCCATCACTGGAAACCACTAATCTACTTTCTGTCTCCATGTATTTGCCTATTCTGGATATTTTATATAGATGGAACCACACAATATGTGGCCTTTTGTGTCTGGCTTCTTTCACTTAGCACAATGCTTTCAAGGTTCATCTGTGTTGTAGTATGTATCAGTACTTCCTTCCTTTCTAAGGTTGAATAATCTTCCATTGTATAGATATTGCCAGTTAATGGACATTTAGTTTGTTTATACTTTTTGGCTATTATAAACAATGCTGCTATGAACACCTGTGTACAGGTTTTTTGTGTGTGTGTCTGTGAATATATGTTTTCATTTCTCTTTGATATATACCTAGGAGTAGAGTTTTGGTGTCAAATATTAACTCTATGTTTAACTTTTTGAGGAACTGGCAAACTGTTTTCCATATTGGTTGCACCATTTACCTTCTCATGAGCATTGTCTGAAGGTCCCAATTTCTCCACATCCTCACTAACACTTGTTATTTTCTTTTTTTTTTTTTTTTAATTGTATCCTTCCTGGTAGGTATGAAGTGGTATCTCATTGTGGTTTTTATTAATTTTCTTTTTCAAATAATTTTATTTTCAAAATGGAAATAACTATTATTTTCTCATTATCTCTTGCTCATTGTAATGCATTCAAGTAAAACAAACAGCTATCAAGATGAAAATGAAAATTGTCTATAACTCTATCCACCTAGTGTTAGCCACTGTTAACTTTTGACAGAGGACAATAGTTAGGAGGACTATTTCAGCCAGGCCTTGCAATAGCACCATTGTTGAATATACCTCCTCAGGGACTGAAGTTCTTGTTTGCCATCGTTCTTGGATAAATACCCAATTCTTAGAACGTGCCCACCCTTCTCACCTCCTACCTCCCGTTCACACAATCTTCAGATAATTGCTTAGAAACACTTTTACTTAGTCAAATGCTTCTCCCATCCGGATTATGTCTTAGAAGTGAGAAAAGGAATAACCATTTAGCTCCTATGAGATGCCAGGCACAGAATTAAGGCGCCTTCATTGTATTACCTTATTTAATATTCAAAACAGCTCTATGAGGAAGGTCTTATCATTTCACTCCACAGACTGAATCAGAAGCTGAATGATGTTAAAAGTAACTTACTAATAAATCTAAGGTCATGATTTGCCATCCCAGGTCTCACAACTGAAAAACTGTCTGTTTTTCATTTCAACATGCAACATCATTTGGTGGGTTGCTTCTTTATTCTATTGCAGTTTTTGTTAATTCAGTTAATCATATATTTTAAGCAATTAGTGGTGAATAAACTATAAGGACAATGCAGTAAGGAACTTAATAAGAGAAAACACATTTAAAAATAAAGTTATTAACTATTGATACTATAGACCTATTAAATATCTTTAAAAATTCTAACAGTTTTATTGAAACATAATGGACAGCCAATAAGCTACACATACTTAAGGTGAATGATTTGATAAGTTTTTTAAAAATTTCTTTCTTTTTTTTCTTTTTGACTGCATCAGGTCTTAGTTGTGGCATGTGGGATCTTCGTTGAGGCATGCAGGATCTTTCATTGCAGCATGCTATCTCTTCTTTGCTGCTCTCGGGCTTCTCTCTAGTTGTGGCGCTCGGGCTTCTCTCTAGTTGTGGTGTGCGGGTTTTCTGTCTCTAGTTGTGGTGTGCGGGCTCCAGGGCACGTGGGCTCTGTAGTTGTGGTGTGCGGGCTCCAGGGCACGTGGGCTCTGTAGTTGTGGTGCATGGGCTCCAGAGTGCATGGGCTCTGTAGTTTTGTGGCACGCGGGCTCTCTCATTTGAGGCACGTGAGCTCAGTAGTTGTGGGTGCCAGCTTAGTTGCCCTGAGTCATGTGGGACCTTAGTTCCACGACCAGGGATCAAACCCATGTCCCCTGCATTGGAAGGTGGATTCTTTACCACTGGATCACCAGGAAAGTCCCTGATTTGATAAGTTTTGAAATATGAATACACCTGAGAAGTCATCACAGCAGTCAAGATAGTGAACATATTGATCATACCCAGAAGTTTCTTCATGCCCCTTTGTAATTACTTCTTTCATCCTCATCCCTGTACACTCTCATTTCTCCCAAACCACTAATGTGCTATCTGTCACTATAGATTAGTTGGCATGTTCTGAAGTTTTTATAAATAGAATTATTAGTATGCCTTCTTTTTTTATTTTTAAAGGAATGCTTTTTAAAAAATAATAATTATTATTTATTTATTATTTTATTTTGGCTGTGTTGGGTCTTCGTTTCTGTGCGAGGGCTTTCTCTAGTTGTGGCGAACGGTGGCCACTCTTCTTCGCGGTGCGCGTGCCTCTCACTGTCGCGGCCTCTCTTGTTGTGGAGCACAGGCTGCAGATGCGCAGGCTCAGTAGTCGTGGCTCACGGGCCTAGTTGCTCCGTGGCATGTGGGATCTTCCCAGACCAGGGCGCGAACCCGTGTCCCCTGCATTGGCAGGCGGATTCTTAATCACTGCGCCACCAGGGAAGCCCGCCTTCTTTTTTTAAAATCTGGCTACTTTCTTTCTTTTTTTAAAAAATTAATTAATTTATTTATTTATGACTGCATTGGGTCTTCGTTGCTGTGCGCGGGCTTTCTCTAGTTGTGGCGAGTGGGAGCTACTCTTCTTTGTTGTGCGCAGGCTTCTCATTGCGGTGGCTTCTCTTATTGCTGAGCATGGGCTCTACGCGTGCGGGCTTCTGTAGTTGCGGCTCTCAGGCTCAGTAGTTGTGGCTCATGGGCTCTTGGGCTCAGTAGTTGTGGCTCACGGGCTCTAGAGCGCAGGCTCAGTAGTTGTGACGCACAGGCTTAGTTGCTCTGTGGCATGTGGGATCTTCCCGGACCAGGGCTCCAACCCATGTCCCCTGCATTGGCAAGCGAATTCTTAACCCCTGTGTCACCAGGGAGGTCCCCCTAAAATCTGGCTTCTTTCAGTCAGCTTAATTATTTTGAGAGTTATCCATATTGTAGTAGATCACAATAATTTCTTCCTTTTTATTGGTAAGAAGTACTTCCATTTTATAGATATACTGTAGTTTACTTATCCGTTCACCAGTGGATGAACATTTGGGTTGTTTCCCGATTTTGACTATTACAAGCAAAACAAATGTGAACATTTATACACAAGTCTTTGTAGGGAGATAAGCTTTCATTTCTCTTGGGTAAATACCTAGGAGTGGAATGGCTAGATCACACGGTAGATGTATGTTTAGTTATTTAAAAAATCTTTTAAAAAGCAGCTTTATTGAGGTGTAATTTATATACCTTAAAATTCATCCATTTTAAGTGTACAATTCAATGAATTTTAGTTAATTTACAGAGTTGTGTAACCACAATCCAATTTTAGAAAATTTCCATCCCCTCAAAAAGACCCTTGTCTCCATTTGTAGTCTTCCCTGCTCCTGTCCTTAGCTCCAGGCATCTACTTTCTGTTTCTGTAGACTTGCTATTTCTGGATATTTCATGTAAATGGAATCATGCAATATGTAGTGTTTTACATCTGGCTTATTTCATTTTGTATAAAGTTTGTGAGATTCATGCATGTTGTAATATGTATCAGTACTTTGTTCCCTTTTATTGCTGAGCGTTTATCCATTCATCCAGTGGTTGGTCATTACGTATAATGCCTCTCTGAACATTTGTGTACAAGTCTTTATATGGATATATGTCTAATTTCTCTTGGTTAGATTCTTAGGAATAGAATTGTTGGGTTGTAAGGTGAACTTATTTTTACTTTTTTAAGGAACTGCCAAACTATTTTCCAAAGTAGTCGTACAGTTTATATTCCCACCAGGAAAGTATGAGGGCTCCAGTTTCTCTGTAGCCTTGCCAACACTTATTATTATTTGTCTTTTGATTATAGACATTCTAGTGGGTGTGAAGTAGTTTCTCATTCTGGTTTTAACTTACATTTCCTTAATGACTTGGTGAGCAGCTTTTAATGTGGTTCTTTGCCATCCATATATTTTCTTTGGTGTCTATTCAAATATTTTGCCTAGTTTAAAAAGCTGGGTTGTTTGTTTTCTTATTATTGAGTTTTTTGAGGTACCATTAGTTTATAATATTATATGTTTCATGTGTACAACATTATAATTCAACTTCTGCATAAACTACAGTGTGCTCACCACCAAAAGTCTAGTTTCCATCCATCACCATGCAATTGACTCCCTTTCACATTTTGCCCTCCATCCATCCCTCTTCCCCTCTGGTAACAACCAATCTGTTCCCTGCCTAAATGTGTTTGTTTTTGTTTTGTTTTGTTGTTTATTTTTAAAAATATTTTACATATGGGTGAAATCATACAGTATTTGTCTTTCTCTGCCTCACTTTTTTCATTAGCATAATACCCTCTAGGTCTATCTGTGTTGTTGCAAGTGGCAAGATTTCATCATTTTTAATGACTTTTATATATATATATATATATATATATATATATATATATATATATATATATATGCCACCTCTTCTTTATCCATTCATCCATTGGTGGGCACTTAGATTGTTTCCATATCTTGGCTATTGTAAATAATGCTGCAATCAACATGGGGTGCATGTATCTTTTCTAATTAGTATTTTCATTTTCTTCAGATAAATACCCAGAAGTGGAATAGCTAGATCATATGGTAGTTCTATTCTTAATTTTCTGAGGAATCTCCATACCATTTTCCATAGTAAATAGAATGTAAATGCACTGATGTACATTCCCATCAACAGTGCACGAGGGTTCCCATTTATTTATTTATTATTAAGGTATAGTTTATTTATAATATTATGTAAGTTTCAGGTGTGCAACATAGTGATTCACAATTTTTAAAGGTTATACGTCATTTATAAGTTATAAAATATTGACTATATTCCCTGTGCTGTACAATATATCCTTGTAGCTTATTTATTTTATACATAGTAGTTAGCACATCTTAATACCTACCCCTATCTTGCTCCTCCCTGCTTCCATCTCCCCACTGGTAACCACTAGTGGGTGGTTTTTTTGTTCTCTACATCTGTGAGTCTGTTTCTTCTTTGTTATATCCACTAGTTTGTTTTATTTTTTTAGATTCCACATATAAGTGATATTATGCCATTTTTTGTCTTTCTCTGTCTGACTTATTACACTAATGAGGGTTCCCTTTTCTCCACATCCTCTCTAACATTGTCATTTCTTGTCTTTTTGATAATAGCCATTCTAAAGGGCATGAAATGATATCCCATTGTGGTTTTGATTTGCATTTTCCTAATAATTAATGATGTTGAATATCTTTTCATGGCCTGTTGGCCATCTGTAGGTCTTCTTTGGGAAAATATCTATTCAGATCCTCTATCCATTCCTAATTGGATTTTTTTTCTTGTTGAGTTGTATGAGTTCTTTGTATATTGTGGATATTAACCCCTTATAAGATATATGTTTTACAAATGTCTTCTCACATTCAGTAGGCTGCCTTTTTATTTTGTTGATGGTTTCCTTTGCTGTACAGAAGCTTTTTAGTTTAATGTAGTTGCACTTGTCTATTTTTGCTTTTGTTTCCCTTGCCTGAGGAGACATATCCAAAAAGATATTGCTAAGACCAATGTCAAAGAGAGTACTACCTATGTTTTCTTCTAGGAGTTTTATGGTTTCAGATATTATATTCAAGTTTTTAATCCACTTTGAGTTACTTTTTATGCAAGGTGTGTAAGATAGTGGCCTAGTTTTTCATTCTTTTGTGTGTGGATTTCCCAGCACCACTTATTGAAGAGAGTATTCTTTCTCCATTGTATGAATTTGGCTACTTTGTCATAAGTTGTTCGTATATGTATGGGTTTATTTCCGGGGCTCTCAATTCTGTTCCATTGATCTGTGTGTCTGTTTTTGTGCCAGTATCATGTAGTTTAGATTATTATAGCTTTGTTTGAAATTGGGGAGTGTGATACCTCCAGCTTTGTTCTTTTTTCTCTGTATTGCTTTGGCTATTCAGGATCTTTTGTAATGCCATACAAATTTTAGAATTTTTTGTTCTATTTCAATGAAAAATGTCCTTGGGATTTTGATAAGGATTGCATTGAATCTGTACATTGTTTTAGGTAATATGGTCATTTTAACAATGGTAATTCTTCCAATCTATGAGCATGGAATGTCTTTCTGTTTCTTTGTGTCTTCTTTATTTTCTTTCAACAATGTCTTTTTCCCCCAGTTTTATTGACATATCATTGTCATACAGCACCATACAAGTTTAAGATGTACAACGTAATGATTTGACTTACATACATCATGATATGATTACCACAGTAGGTTTAATGAACATCCATCATCTCATATAGAGACAACATTAGAGAAATAGAAAAAAATTTTTTTCCTTGTAATGAGACTCTTAGGATTTACTCTCTTAACAACTTTCAAATATAACATACATCAGTGTTAATTGTATTTATCACGTTGTACATTACGTCCCTAGTACTTATTTATCTTATAACTGGAAGTTTGTACCTTTTGACTATCTTTGTCCAATTTCCCCTTCCCCCACGCTTTGCCTCTGGTAACCACAAATCTGATTTTTTTTCTTTGCGTTTGTTTGTTTTTGAAGTAAAATTGACCTACAACACTGTGTTAGTTCCTGTTACACAACATAGTGATTCAATATTTCTATACATTTCAAAATGATTACCATGATAAGTCTATTTATCGTATGTCACCATGTAAAGATATTACATAATTGTTGACTGTGTTTCCTGCACTGTACCTTTCATATCTGTGACATTTATTTTGTAACTTCGTGTCTTCTTTAATTTCTTTTAACACTGTCATACTTTTCAATGTACAGGTATTTCACCTCTTTTGTAAAATTTATTCCTAGATATTTTATTATTTTTGTTGCAATTGTAAGTCAGATTTTTTTCTTAACTTTACTTTCTGCTAGTTTGTTGTTAGAGTATAGAAACACAACAGATTTTTGTATATTGATTTTGTACCCTGCAACTTTACTGTATTTGTTTATTATTTCTAATAGTTTTTGGTGGAAGTTTTAGGGTTTTCAATATATAAAATCATGTCATTCACAACCAGTGACAGTTTTATTTCTTCCTTTCCTATTTGGATGCCTTTTATTTCTTTTTCTTGACTAGTTGCTCTGTCTAGGACTTCCAGTACTATGTTGAATAAGAGTGGTGAGAGCAGGCATCCTTGTCTTGTTCCTTATCTTGGAGGGATAGCTTTCAGTTTTTCATCATTGAGTATGATGTTAGTTAGCTGTGGGTTTGTCATATATGACCTTTATTATGTTGAGGTACATTCCTTCTATATCCATTTTATTGAGAGTGTTTAATCATAAATGGATGTTGAATCTTGTTAAATGCTTTTTCTTGCATATAATGAGATGATCATATGATTTTTATTGAAATATAGTTGATTTATAATATTAGTTTCAGGTGTAAAGCATAGTGATTCAATATTTTTATAGATTATACTCCATTTAAAGTTATTACCAAATAATGGCTATATTTCCCTGTGCTGTACAATATGTCCTTGTTATCTTAGTCTCAGATTTTTCTTGTTTCTTGAGATAGGCCTCCATTGTTCTAAAATTCCCTCTTAGTACTGTTTTTGCTGCATCCCATAGACTTTGTTATGTTGTATTTTCATTTGTCTTTAGGTATTTTTAAATTTCTTCTTCGATTTCCTTGTTGACCCAGTAGTGTTCAGTAGCATGTTGTTTACTCCACATGTTTTTGATTTTTCCAGCTTTCTTTTTGTAGTTGATTTCTAGTTTCTTACTGTTGTGGTCAGAAAAGTTGCTAGATATGATTTGTCTTCTTAAATTTATTGAAATTTCTTTGGTGTCCAAACATATGGTCTATCCTTGAGAACATTTTATGTGCACTTGAGAAGAATGTGTATACCGCTGCTTTTGGAATGTTCTATATATATTTATTAAATCCATCTGGTAATGTTTCATTGAAGGCTGATATTTCCTTGTTGATTTACTGTCTGGATGATCTATCCATCTTTATAAGTGGAGTGTTGAAGCCCACTGCTATTATTGTATTGCTATCAATTTTTCCCTTTAGGTCTGTTAAGAATTGCTTTATACACTTTGGTGCTCCTATGTTAACTGCATATATATTGATATATTGATAATTGTTATGCCTCCTTAATGGATTATCCCCTTTATCATTATATAATGTCCATCTTGTCTCTTGTTACCTTTTTTGATATGAAGTCTATTTCGTTGGATATGAGTATGGCTACACCTGCTTTCTTTTGGCTGCTATTTGCTTGGAGTATCATCTTCCAACACTTCCCTCTGAGCCTATGTTTGTCTTTAGACCTGAGATGAGTCTTCTGAAGGCAGCATATAGTTGGTATTTGTTTTTAATCCACCAAGCCACTCTGTGGAATGGCTCATTTTTGAGCCAATGGCTCAATTTTCATTGGTGAATTCCATCCATTTATATTGAGGGTAATTGAGATATGAGGACTTAGTACTGCCATTTGGTCTTTTGTTTTTTGGTTGCTCTGTATCTCCATTCTTTCTTTTTCCTTGTGTTTCTATCTCCTTTTGTAGTTTGGTGGTTTTCTGTGATGTTTTTCCTCAGATTCCTCTTTTATTACGTTTTGTGTCTCTGCTCTAGATTTTTGTTTTGTGTTTACCATGGGGTTTGTATAAAACATCTCATAGATAAAATAGTCCTTTATCTGCTGATAAGATCTTATCTTCATTTACCTATACAAGTTATGTCCTTTTCCTCTTCTCCTTTTATATTTTTGTGGTCACAAATTATCCCTTTTTATATTCTGAGTTTGTTTCCAAATTGAAATTGCTATGGTTATTTTTAATGCTTTTATCCCCTTTAACTTTTATGCTACAATTAAGTGTTTAACAAGATATTCTGATACAGAGTTGCAATTTTTTTATTCTATCTGTTTATCACTTTATTCAAAGGTTAGTATACTTTGGCCTTTTCATTTCAGCCAGAAGAGATCCTTTCAACATTTCTTGTAAGGGAGGTCTAGTGGTGATGAATTCCCTCAGCTTTTTTTTTTTTGTATTTTTTTTTTTTGTATTTCTCCTTCATATCATAACTTTGCTGTATAGAGTATTCTTGGCTGACCATTTTTATCTTTCAAGATTTTGAGTACGTCATTCCGCTCCCTCCTGACCTGTAGAATTTCTGTTGAGAAATATGCTGATAGCCTAATGGGGGTTGGGGGGTACCTTTGTAGGTTACTGTCTTTTTCTACTCCGCCCCCCCTCCACACTGGCTGCCTTTAAAATTCTTTCTTTATCATTGCCTTTTGACAGTGTTAATATACTGTGTCTTGGAGAAGGCCTTCTTTTATGTTGAGGCAATTAGGTGTTCTCTTAGTTTCATGTACTTGTATATCTAGTTTCTTCCCCCAGGTTTGGGAAGTTCTAAGCTATTATTTCTTTAAATAAATTCTCTGCTCCCCTCTCCCTCTCTTCTCCTTCTGTGAAACCCATTATCCTTATGTTGCCTTTCTAATGGAGTCAGGCAGTTCTCATAGAGCATCTTTATTTTTTTAAAATATCTTAGTTCTCTCTCTTCTTCTACCTGAATCATTTCAAGATTCAAGATCTTCAAGCTTCCTAATTCTCTATTCCATATGGTCTGCTCTATTTCCAGTGCTTTCTAATGCATTCTTCATCACATTTACTGAGTTGTTGAGCTCCAGAATTTTTCAGAATTTTGATCTATTTGGTAAAGTATTTGTTCTATTCATTAATTTTATTCCTAAGCCCATTGAACTGCCTTTCTGAGTTTTCTTGTAGCTCATTGAGTTTCTTCATGACAGCTATTTTGAATTCTCTGTCACTTAGAGTACAGTCTTTTTTATTCTTTTCTCAATAGAGGAAAGAAGAATTTTATTTTATTTTATTTTATTTTTGTGATGCTGACAGTATATTAAAAAAATTTTTTTAATTAAAAAAACTTTTTTTGAAGTATAGTTGATTTACAATATTATATAAGTTTCAGGTGTACAGCACAATGATTCAGTTATAAATCTATATACACACATATATACATATATACACATACACATTTTCAGATTCTTTTTCCTTACTGGTTATTACATAATATTGAGTATAGTTCCCTGTGCTATATAGTAGATCCTTGTTGGTTATCTGTTTTATACATAATAGTATGTGTATGTTAATCCCAGTTACCTAAGTTATCCCTCCCCCACCCCCTTTTACCTATGGTAACTGTAAGCTTGTTTTTTGTGTCTGTGAGTCTCTTTCTGTTTTTGAAATATGTTCATTTGTGTCTCTCTCTTTTTTTGAGATTCCACGTATAAGTGATATCATATGATATTTGTCTTTGTCTGGCTTACTTCACTTAGTATGATAATATCTAGGTCCATCCATATTGCTGCAAATGGCATTCTTTCATTCTTTTTTATGGCTAAGTAGTATTCCATTGCATATTTATACCATATCTTCTTTATCCCTTCATCTGTCGATGGACATTTAGCTTGTTTCTATGTCTTGGCTATTGTAAATAGTGCTGCTATGAATATTGGGGTGCATGTATCTTTTCAAATTATGGATTTCTCCAGATACATGCCCAGAAGTGGGATTGCAGGATCATACGGTAGCTCTGCATTTAGTTTTTGAGGAACCTTCATACTGTTCTGCATAGTGGCTGCACCAATTTGCATATCCACCAACAGTGGATGAAGAGTTCCTTTTTCTCCACACCCTCTCCAGCATTTATTATTTATTTTAAAAAATTTATTTATTTATTTATTTATTTATTTTTGGCTGCGTTGGTTCTTTGTTGCTGTGCACGGGCTTTCTCTAGTTGCGATGAGCAGGGGCTACTCTTCGTTGCGGTGCACAGACCTCTCATTGCAGTGGCTTCTCTGGTTGCAGAGCACAGGTTCTAGGCACCGAGGCTTCAGGAGTTGTGGCTCATGGGCTCTGCAGAGCAGGCTCAGTAGTTGTGGCGCATGGGCTTAGTTGCTCTGTGGCATGTGGGATCTTCCCGGACCAGGGCTCGAACCCGTGTCCCCTGCATTGGCAGGTGGATTCTTAAACACTGCGCCACCAGGGAAGCCCAGCATTTATTATTTGTAGACTTTTTGATGATGGCCATTCTGACCAGTGTGAGGTGATACCTCACTGTAGTTTTTATTTGCATTTCTCTAATAATTAGTGATGTTGAGCATATTTTCACATGCTTTTTAGCCATCTGTATGTCTTCTTTGGAGAAATGTCTATTTAGCTCTTCTGCCTATTTTTTGATTGGGTTGTTTGTTTTTTTGATTTGAGCTGCATGAGCTGTTTTTATGTTTTGGAGATTAATCCCTTGTCAGTCTCAGTGTGTGCAAAATTTTTCTCCCATTCTGTAGGTAGCCTTTTTGTTTTGTTTACGGTTTCCTTTGGTGTGTAATAGCTTTTAAGTTTAATTAGGTCCCATTTGTTTATTTTTGTTTTTATTTTCATTCCTCTAGGAGGTGGATTCAAAAAGATATTGCTCCGACTTATGTCAAAGAGTCTCTTGACTATGCTTTCCTCTAGGAGTTTTATAGTTATCTGGTCTTACATTTAGAACTTTAATCCATTTTGAGTTTATTTTTGTGTATGGTGTTAGTAAATGTTCTAATTTCATTCTTTACATGTAGCTGTCTGGTTTTCCCAGCACCACTTATTGAGGAGACTGTCTTTTCTCTATTGTATGTTCTTGCCTTGATCATAGATTAATTGACCATAGGTACATTGGTTTATTTCTGGGCTTTCTATCCTGTTCCACTGATCTTATTTCTGTTTTTGTGCCAGTACCATACTGTTCTGATGACTGTAACTCTGTAGTATAGTCTGAAGCTGGGTAGCCTGATTCTTCTAGCTCCGTTTTTCTTTCTCAAGATTGCTTTGGCTATTTGGGGTCTTCTGTGTTTCCATACAAATTAAAAATTTTTTTGTTCTAGTTCTGGGAAATATGCCATTGGTAATTTGATAGGGATTGCATTGAATCTGTAGATTGCCTTGGGTGGTATAATCATTTTGACAATGTTGCTTCTTCCAATCTAAGAACATGGTATATCTTTTCATCTGTTTGTGTCTTTGATTTCTTTCATCAGCATCTTATAGTTTTCAGAGTACAGTTCTTTTGCCTCCTTAGGTAGGTTTATTCCTAGGCATTTTATTCTTTTTGTTGCAATGGTAAATGGGAGTGTTTCCTTATTTCTCTTTCAGATTTTCATCATTAGTGTATAGGAATGCAAGAGCTTTCTGTGCATTAATTTTGTATCCTGCTACTTTACCTAATTCATTGATTAGCTCTAGTAGTTTTCTTGTGGCATCTTTAGGATTCTCTATGTATAGTATCCTGTCATCTGCAAACAGTGACAGCTTTACTTCTTCCTTTCTGATTTGAATTCCTTTTATTTCTTTTTCTTCTCTGATTGCTGTGGCTAAAACTTCCAAAACTATGTTGAATAATAGTGGTGAGAGTGGGCAACCTTGTCTTGTTCCTGATCTTGGTGAAAATTGTTTCAGTTTTTCACCATTGAGAACAATGTTGGCTGTGTGTTTGTCACATATGGCCTTTATTATGTTGAGGTAAGTTCCCTCTATGCCTACTTTCTGGAGGGTTTTTAACATAAATGGGTGTTGAATTTTGTCAAAAGCTTTTTCTGCATCTATTGAGATGATCATATGGTTTTTATCCTTCAATTTGCTATTATGGTGTATCACATTGATTGATTGCATATATTGAAGAATCCTTGCATTCCTGGGATAAACCCCACTTGATCATTGTGCATGATCCTTTTAATGTGCTTCTGGGTTCTCTTTGCTAGTATTTTGTTGAGGATTTTTGCATCTATGTTCATCAGTGATATTGGCCTGTAGTTTTCTTTCTTTGTGACATCTTTGTCTGGTTTTGGTATCAGGGTGATGGTGGTCTCGTAGAATGAGTTTTGGAGTGTTCCTCCCTCTGCAATATTTTGGAAGAGTTTGAGAAGGATAGGTGTTAGCTCTTCTCTAAATGTTTGATAGAATTCGCCTGTGAATCCATCTGGTCCTGGGCTTTTGTTTGTTGGAAGATTTTTAATCACAGTTTCAACTTCAGTGCTTGTGATTGGTCTGTTTATATTTTCTATTTCTTCCTGGTTCATTCTCAGAAGGTTGTGCTTTTCTAAGAATTTGTCCATTTCTTCCAGGTTTTCCACTTTATTGGCATATAGTTGCTTGTAGTAATCTCTCATGATCCTTTGTATTTCTGCAGTGTCAGTTGTTACTTCTCCTTTTTCATTTCTAATTCTATTGATTTGAGTCTTCTGCCTTTTTTTTCTTGATAAGTCTGGCTAATGATTTATCAATTTTGTTTATCTTCTCAAAGAACCAGCTTTTAGTTTTACTGATCTTTGCTATTGTTTCCTTCATTTCTTTTTCATGTATTTCTGCTCTGATCTTTATGATTTCTTTCCTTCTGATAACTTTGGGGTTTTTTTTGTTTGTATGTTTTTTGTTCTTCTTTCTTTAATTGCTTTAGGTGTAAGGTTAGGTTGTTTATTTGATATTTTTCTTGTTTCCTGAGGTAGGATTGTATTGCTATAAACTTCCCTGTTAGAACTGCTTTTGCTGCACCCCATAGGTTTTGGGTCGTCGTGTTTTCATTGTCATTTGTTTATACGTATTTTTTGATTTCCTTTTGATTTCATCAGTGATCTCTTGGTTATTTAGTAGTGTATTGTTTAGCCTCCATGTGTTTGTAGTTTTTACAGATTTTTTCCTGTAATTGATATCTAGTCTCATAGTGTTGTGTTCAGAAAAGATACTTGATACGATTTCAATTTTCTTAAATTTACCAAGGCTTGATTTGTGACCCATGATATGATCTGTCCTGGAGAACGTTCCATGAGCACTTGAGAAGAAAGCGTATTCTGTTGTTTTTGGGTGGATAGTCATATAAATATCAATTAAGTCCATCTTGTTTAATGTGTCATTTAAAGCTTGTGTTTCCTTGTTTATTTTCATTTTGGATGATCTGTCCATTGGTGAAAGTGGGATGTTAAAGTCCCCTACTATGATTGTGTTGCTGTCGATTTCCCCTTTTATGGCTGTTAGTATTTGTCTTATGTATTAAGGTGCTCCTATGTTGGATTCATAAATATTTACAGTTTTTATATCTTCTTCTTGGATTAATCCCTTGATCATTGTGTAGTGTTCTTCTTTGTTTCTTGTAATAGTCTTTATTTTAAAGTCTATTTTGTCTGATATGAGAATTGCTAGTCCAGCCTTCTTGTGATTTCCATTGGCATTGAATATCTTTTTTCCATCCCCTCACTTTCAGTCTGTATGTGTCCCTAGGTCTGAAGTAGGTCTCTTGTAGACAGCATATATGGGTCTTGTTTTTGTATCCATTCAGCCAGTCTATGTCTTTTGGTTGGAGCATTTAATCCATTTACATTTAAGGTAATTATTGATATGTATGTTCCTATTACCATTTTCTTAATTGGCTTGGGTTTGTTATTGTAGTTCCCTTCCTTTATTTATGTTTCCTGCCTAGAGAAGTTCCTTTAGCATTTGTTGTAAAGCTGGTTTGGTGTTGCTGAATTCTCTTAACTTTTGCTTGTTTGTAAAGGTTTTAATTTCTCCGTCAAATCTGAATGAGATCCTTGCTGAGTGAAGTAATCTTGGTTGTAGGTTTTTCCCTTTCATCACTTTAAATATGTCCTGCCCTCCCTTCTGACTTGCAGAGTTTCTTCTGAAAGATCAGCTGTTAACCTTATGGGGATTCCCTTGTATGTTTTTTCTTGCTTTTCCCTTGCTGCTTTTAATGTTTTTTCTTTGTATTTAATCTTTGGTAGTTTGTTTAATATGTGTCTTGGCGTGTTTCACATTGGATTTATCCTGTATGGGACTCTCTGCGCTTCCTGAACTTGACTCTTTCCTTTCCCATATTAGGGAAGTTTTCAACTATAATCTCTTCAAATATTTTCTCAGTCCCTTTCTTCTTCTCTTCTTCTTCTGGGATCCCTATATTTCGAATGTTGGTGCATTTAATATTGTCCCAGAGGTCTCTGAGACTGTCCTCAATTCTTTTCATTCTTTTTTCTTTATTCTGCTCTGTGGTAGTTATTTCCACTATTTTATCTTCCAGGTCACTTATCCGTTCTTCTGCCTCAGTTATTCTGCTATTGACTCCTTCTAGAGAATTTTAAATTTCATTTATTGTGTTGTTCATCATTTTTGGTTTGCTCTTTAGTTCTTTTAGGTCCTTGTTAAACGTTTCTTGTATTTTCCCCATTCTGTTTCCAAGATTTTGGTTCATGTTTACTATCTGAATTCTTTTTCAGGTAGACTGCCTATTTCCTCTTCATTTGTTTGGTCTGGTAGGTTTTTACGTTGCTCCTTCATCTGCTGTGTGTTTCTCTGTCTTCTCATTTTACTTAACTTACTGTGTTTGGGGTCTCCTTTTCTCAGGCTGCAGGTTCATAGTTCCCATTGTTTTTGGTGTCTGCCTCCAGTGGCTAAGGTTGGTTCAGTGGGTTGTGAAGGCTTCCTGGTGGAGGGCACTGGTGCCTGTTTTCTGGTGGATGAGGCTGGATCTTTTCTTTCTGGTGGGCAGGACCATGTCTGGTGGTGTGTTTTGGGGTGTCTGTGACCTTATTATGCTTTTAGGCTGCCTCTCTGCTAATGGGTGGGGTTGTGTTCCTGTCTTGCTAGTTGTTTGACTTAGGGTGCCCAGCACTGTAGCCTGCTGGTCGTTGAGTAGAGCTGGGTCTTAGCGTTGAGATAGAGATCTCTGGGAGAGCTTTCTCCGTTTGATATTATGTGGAGCCAGGCGGTCTCTGGTGGACCAGTGTCCTGAACTCGGCTCTCTTACCTCAGAGGCACAGGCCTGACACCCGGCCAGAGCACCAAGACCCTGTCAGCCACACGGCTCAGAAGAAAAGGGAGAAAAAAAGAAAGAAAGAAAAAAATAAAATAAAGTTATTAAAATAAAAAATTAAAAAATTTAAAAGTAATAAAAAAAAGAAAGAAAGAAGAGAGCAACCAAACCAGAAAACAAATCCACCAATGATAACAAGCACTAAAATGTATACTAAAATAAGAAAAAAACAAAAAAACGGACAGACACAACCCTAGGACAAATGGTAAAAGCGAAGCTATACAGACAAAATCACACAAAGAAGCATAAACATACACAGTCACAAAAAGAAGAAATATATGGTTGCTCCCGTAGTCCACTGCCTCAATTTTGGGATGATTCGTTGTCTATTCAGGTATTCCCCAGATACAATGTACATCAAGTTGATTGTGGAGATTTAATCCGCTGCTCCTGGGGCTGCTGGGAGATATTTCCTTTTCTCTTCTTTGTTTGCACAGCTCCTGGCATTCAGCTTTGGGTTTGGCCCCGCCTCTGCATGTAGGTTGCCTAAGGGCGTCCTTTCTTCGTTCAGACAGGATGGGGTTAAAGTAGCAGCTGATTAGGGGGCTCTGGCTCACTCAGGCCGGGGGGAGGGAGCGGTGCGGAATGTGGGGTGAGCCTGTGGTGGCAGAGGCCAGCGTCACGTTGCAATAGGCTGAGGCATGCCATGTGTTCTCCTGGGGAAGTTGTCCCTGGATCACGGGACCCTGGCAGTGGTGGGCTGCACAGGCTCCTGGGAGGGGAGGTGTGGATAGTGACCTGTGCTTGCACATAGGCTTCTTGATGGCTGCAGCAGCAGCCTTAGCGTTTCATGCCTGTCTCTGGTGTCTGTGCTGATAGGCGTGGCTCATGCCCCTCTCAGGAGCTCGTTTAGGCAGTGCTCTGAATCCCCTCTCCTCAGGCACCCCAAAACAATGGACTCTTGCCTCTTAGGTGGTTCCAGACTTTTTCCCGGACTCCCCCCCGGCTAGCTGTGGCACACTAGCCCCCTTCAGGCTTTGTTCACGCAGCCAACCCCAGTCTTCTCCCTGGGATCTGACCGAAACCCGAGCCTCAGCTCCCAGCCCCCACCCATCCTGGCTGGCGGGTGAGCAGACAAGCCTCTCGGGCTGGTGAGTGCTGGTAGCACCGATCCTCTGTGCGGGAATCTCTTAGCTTTGCCCTCTGCACCCCTGTTGCTACGCTGTCCTCCATGTCTCCAAAGCTTCCCCCCCGTCACCCCTGGTCTCTGACAGTAAAGGGGTTTCCTAGTGTGTGGAAACTTTTCCTCCTTCACAGCTCCCTCCCAGTGGTGCTGGTCCCATCCCTATTCTTTTGACTCTGTTTTTTCTTTTGCCCTACCCAGGTACGTGGGGATTTTCTTGCCTTTTGGGAAGTCTGAGGTCTTCTGCCAGCGTTCAGTAGGTGTTCTGTAGGAGTTGTTCCACATATAGATGTATTTCTGATGTATTTGTGGGGAGGAAGGTGATCTCTACGTCTTACTCTTCTGCCATCTTGAAGGTCTCTCCTCTTCTTTAAATGTTTGATAGAATTCGCCTGTGAGGCCATCTGGTCCTGCACTGTTGTTTGTTGGGAGTTTTTAAATCACAGTTTCAATTTCAGTACTTGTGATTATTCTGTTCGTATTTTCTATTTCTTCCTGGTTTGGTCTTGGGAGATTGTACCTTTCTAAGAATTTGTCCATTTCCTCCAGGTTGTCCATTTTATTGGTATATAGCTGCTCATAGTAGTGTCTTATAATCCTTTGTATTTCTGTGGTGTCAGTTGTAATTTCTCCTTTTTCATTTCTGATTTTATTGATTTGAGCTCTCTCCCTTTTTTCTTGTTGAGTCTGGCTAAAGGTTTATCAATTTTGTTTATCATTTCAAAGAACCAGCTTTTACTTGCATTGATCTTTTCTATTGTTTTCTTAGTCTCTATTTCATTTATTTCTGCTCTGATCTTTATGATTTCTTTCCTTCTACTAACTTTGGCTTTTGTTTGCTCTTCTTTAGTTGTAAGGTTGGGTTGTTTATTTGAGATTTTTCTTGTTTCCTGTGGTAAGACTGTATTGCTATAAATTTCCCCCTTAGAACTGCTTTTCCCACATCCCATAGGGTTTGTATTGTCATGTTTTCATTTTCATTTGTCTCTAGGTATTTTTAATTTCCTCTTTGATTTCTTCAGTGATCCATTGGTTGTTTAGTAGCATATTGCTTAGCCTCCACGTGTTTGTGTTTTTTGAAGTTTTTTTTCCTTGTAGTTGATTTCCAATCTCATAGCGTTGTGGTTGGAAAAGATACTTGATATGATTTCAGTTTTTTAAAATTTACCAGGACTTCTTTTGTGGCCCAGCATGTGATCTATTCTGGAGAATGGTCTATGTGAACTTGAAAGAATGTGTATTCTGCTGCTTTCAGATGGAATGCTCTATAAATATTAACTAAGCCCATCTGGTCTAATGTGTCTTTTAAGGTCTGTGTTTCCTTATTGATTTTCTGTCTGCATGATGTGTCTATTGATGTAAGTGAAGTATTAAAGTCTCCCACTATTATTGTGTTACTGTCATTTATCCTTTTATGTCTGTTAACATTTGCCTTATATATTGAGGTGTTCCTATGTTCTGTGCATATATATTTATTACAAGTGTTATATCTTCTTCTTGGATTGATTCTGTGATCATTATGTAGTTTTGTTCTTTGTTTCCTGTAACAGTCTTTATTTTAAAGTCTATTTTGGGGAATTCCCTGGTGGTCCAGTGGTTAGGACTTGGCGCTTTCACTGCCATGGCCTGGGTTCAATCCCTAGCTGGTGAACTAAGATCCTGCAAGCTGCACAGTGGCCAAAAATAAACAAACAGACAGACAAATAAAGTCTATTTTGTCTGATATGAGTATCACTACTCCAGCTTCCTTTGATTTCCATTTTCATGGAATACCTTTTTCTATCCCCACACTTCCAGTCTGTATGTGTCTCTAGATATGAAGTGGGTCTCTTGTAGACAGCATCTTTACGGGTCTTGTTTTTGTATCCATTCAGCCAGTCTATGTCTTTTGATTGGAGCATTTAATCCGTTTATATTTAAGGTAATTATTGATATGTATGTTGTTATTGCCATTTTGTTAATTGTTTTAGATTTGTTTTTGTAGGTGTTTTTTTATTCCTTTCCTCTTTTGTTATCTTCTCTTGTGATCTATGACTATCTTTAATGTTGTGTTTGGATTCCTTTTTCTTTTTTGTGTGTATTATCTATTATAGATTTTTGTGGTTACCATGAGGTTTTGGTATAGCAGTCTATATGTATACATGATTGTTTTAGGTTGCTGATCTCTTAGTTTCAATTGCATTTCAGCTATCCAGCATTTGTGCCAGAGGATCTCACAATTACTGGTTTTGATATCATATTTGTGTGTCGATGATTTCCTACCCTTACTGTATGTTTGCTTTACTAGTGAGCTCTCCCATTTTGTAATTTTCTTGTTTCTAGTTGTGGCCTTTTCTTTTCCACTTAAAGAAGTTCCTTTAGCATTTGTCATAACACTGGTTTGGTGGTGCTGAATTCCTTTAGCTTTCGTTTGTCTGTAAAGCTTTTGATTTCTCATAGAATCTGAATGAGAGCCTTGCTGGGTCGAGTATTTTTGGTTGTAGCTTTTTCCCTTTCATCACTTTAAATATATTTTTCCACTCCCTTCTGGCCTGTAGAGTTTCTGCTGAAAAATCAGCTGATAGTCTTATGGGGATTCCCTTGTATGTTATTTGCTGCTTTTTCCTTGTTGCTTTTAATATTTTCTCTTTGTCTTTAATTTTTGTCAATTTGATTACTATGTGTCTTGGCGTGTTCCTCCTTGGGTTAATTCTGTAAGGGACTCTGTGCTTCCTGGACTTGGGTGACTGTTTATCTCTTTGAATATTTTCTCAGGCTCTTTCTCTCCCTCTTCTCCTTCTGGGACCCCTATAATGTGAATGTTGGTGTGTTAGCTGTTGTCCCAGATGTCTCTTAAACTGTCCTCATTTCTTTTCATTCTTTTTTCTTTATTCTGTTCCATAGCGGTGATATCCACCACTGTATCTTCCAGTTCAATGATTCGTTCTTCTGCCTCATTCATTCTGCTATTGATTCCTTCTAGTGTGTTTTTCATTTCAGTTATTGTATTCTTCAACTCTGTTTGGTTGTTCTTTATATTTTCTATCTCTTTGCTAAGAACTTCTTGTGACTTCTCAATCTGTGCCTCTGTTCTTTTTATGAGTTCTTGGATCATCTTTGTAGCCATTTCTTGGAACTCTTTCATGGGTAGGTTGCCTATCTCCACTTCACTTAGTTGTTCTTCTGGGGTTTTATCTTGTTCCTTTGTCTGGAACATATTCCTTTGCCATCTCATTTTTAAATTTCTATTTGTATTTTTATGTATGTAGTAGCTTGGTTACATCTCTCAACCTTGGAGTGGCCTTCTGTAGGGGCTGTCCTATGTGTCCCAGAAGTACACTCCCCTCTCGTCACCCAAGGGCCAGGGACCAGCTGGTTCCAGGGTAGGTTCTGACCTGTGTTTGTGGACTCAGTTCCACAGGCTGCAGGATTGTAGTTTCCTTCCTTCTGGTGTCTGCCCCCTGGTGGGTGAGGCTGGTCTAGAGGCTTGTGCAGGCTTCCTGGTGGGAGGGGTCAGTGCCTGCCCACTGGTGGGTAGAGCTGTTTCTTGGCCCTCTGGTGGGCAGGGCAGTGTCAAGGGGCATGTCTTAGTCTGGCTGTGGGATCAGGAAGTCTTTAGGCAGCCTGTCTACTGATGGGTGGGCTTGTGTTCCCACCCTATTGGTTGTTTGGCCTTAGGTGTCCTAGCACTGGAGCTTACAGGCTATTGGGTGGGGCCAGGTCTCCATGCCAAGGAACCAAAATGTCTGCATTTAGTCAGAGGTCATGTAGGTCCTTGCTGTGTCCACCACCAGCTTTTTTGACCCCAGAGAGGGACACAGCCATCCCCTGTCTCCCCAGGAGACCCTTCAAGACCTGCAGGTAGGTCTGGGCTAGACTCCTATGGAGTCACTACTTTTGCACTGGGTCTTGGTGCATGTGAGACCTTGTGTACACCCTTTAAGAGTGGAGTCTCTGTTTCCTCCAGTCCTGTGGAGCTCCTGCAATCAACTCCTGCTGGCATTCAAAGCCAAATGCTCTGGGAGCTCCTCCTCCCAATTCTGGACCCCTAGGCTGGGGAGCCTGGCATGTGGCTCAGAGCTCTCACTCCTGTGGGAGAACTTCTGCAATATAATTATTCTCCAGTTTGTGGGTCACCCACCTGGGTGGTATGGAATTTGATTATATCAAGAGTGCACCCCCTCCTACTGTCTTGTGGTTTCTTCCTTGTGTCTTTGGATGTAGAATAACTTTTTTTGTGTGTAGATTCCAGTCCTTTTAATCGATGGTTGTTCAGCAGTTAGTTGTGATTTTGCTGTGTTCATGAGAGGAGGTGAGCTCAAGGCCCTTTTACTCTGCTATCTTGTCCTCACAGTCTTTCAAGATTTTAAGTTTGGTTTCTGGAGAATTGTCATTTTCTTTTCTTTTTTTTTTTTAACATCTTTATTGGAGTATAATTGCTTTACAGTGTTGTGTTAGTTTCTGTTGTATAACAAAGTAAATCAGCTATATGTATACATATATCCCCATATCCCCTCCCTCTTTCATTTTCTTTTTAAAATACTGTGTCACTATGGTTTTTCATGGTGCTTGATGACTTGTTCCTCCTCTGGTGTACTTGAAGTAGTGAACATCTTTCTTGTTTAGATAGAGCTTTTGTTCAATTTGATTTTAATTGTTCAACAGGTTGGTAATTAAGTCCTTCCTTTTGTTTTTTACTAGGTGGTGCTATAGCACAAGTTTTAGGTTTCTCTTGCTTGAGGTGGCTCTGGCTATATTTGAGAATCAGCACTTTGCTCCCTCTACCACCTCTGCCAGAGGTGTTACCAGTGCCCTTGTCATTGCTACTTGTGCTCCTGGGGTCACTGGTGTCTTGTTGTTGCTGGTGTCAGTGCTATTTCTGGCATTGCTGCTGGGGGCACCAGGATGGTGGGTGCCTCTGCTGTGTCCAGGTTCACCTGGGTTGTGGGCACTGCCACTGTGGCAGGGGGAGGGGGAAATTTGGGACAAGCCAGGATTATGGTTCCCTCTACCACTTCTGGCGTTGTCATATTCACGGGTGGCTGGAGTCATGGGTGCCACTGTGGCTGTTGGAACTATGATTGTGGACCCTGATGCTACTGCTGCCCAGTTGCTTGTGGCTGTGGGTGCTGCTGCAGCTTAGAGGCCAGAGTTGTGTGCACCACCTCTGTTGCTGCTATCAGGTTCTCTGGGGCTGCAGGCTCAGCCACCATGGCCAGGAGGACCAGGATAGCTGTACTGCCTCCACTCTTCCCCCAGTTCTGCCTTTTCTATGAGTTCAAATCCACCCACCTTTAGATGTACACATGTGTGGATCTCTCCAGCATCCTGATGTGTTGTGCAGCAGAGCCTTCATTAAATTATGCATGTTTTACTAGTTATAGATAGAAGGGGAGAGGTAAAGGGACTGTCTCATACTACCATAATGCTGACATCACTGTGTCTTACTGTGTTTTAAGAGTTCTTCATATAGTCTAAATATGTCTTTTAGCAAATACATGTTTTGCAAATGTTTTCTTATGGTCTTTTGCTTGTCTTCTCACTCTTTTTAACATCATCTTTCTAAGAGCAAAAGTTTTTAATTTTGATGACTTCCAAAATATTAAATTTTAAAATTTTATGGATCATATTTTTGATATCCTATATAAAAAATCTTTATCTAACCCAGTGTCACATAGATTTTCTCTTATGTTTTCTTCTAGATTTATAGTTTTAGGTTTTACTTTTTATGTCTGTGATTCATCTTGAGTTTTCATATATAGTGCAAGGTATGGATTGAAGTTTAATGTTTTTTTTCTTTTCGTTCTTTCTTTCTTTTTTTGTTTTTTGCATGTGGATATGCAATTGTTCCAACACCATTTGTTGAAAAGATTACCCTTTTTTTTTTCTATTGAATTGACTTCGCATCTTTGGGAATAATCTGTTGTGTATATATGGCTGAGTCTATTTTTGAACTCTCTATGCTGTTCCACCGATGACTTTGTCTATCTTTATGGAAATACCACACTCTCAACATAAATGTAGCTTTATAATAAGTCTTGAAAGCAAGTAGTAGAGACCTCTAGTGTTGTTTTTCTTTTTAGAAATTGTTTTGGCTATTCTAGGTCCTCCAAATTTCTATGTAAATTTTAAAATCAGATTGGGATTTTGATTGGGATTGCACCAAACGTATATATCAACCTCAGGAGAATGGACATCTAACCATATTGAATCTTCTGACCCCTGAACAAGGTATGTCTTTCCATTTATTTAGGTCTTCTTTAATTTCTCTCTGTTGTGCTTGGTAGTTTTCAGTGAACAGGTCTTGCATATCTTTGTCAGATTTATCCCTAAGTACTTTAAAATACTTAATTGTATTATAAATGGTAAAGATTTAAATTTCCAGTTGTCTTTTGTTATTATATTATATAGAAATAAAAGTGATTTTTGTATATTGTAACATCTTGGATCTTTGTTAAACTCAGTTTATAGTTCTATTAGCTTCTTTGCAAATTACATCAGACTTTCTACATGGATGATCATGTTATTTTTAAATAAAGATAGTTTTACTTTTGTTTTCCAGTCTGGATTATTTATTTCTTTGTCTTGCCTTATTGCAATGGCTAGAAGCTCCAGTAAAATGCTAGATACAACTGGTGAGAGAAAAAGAAAAAGAGAGGTGGTGAGAGTGGACATCCGTTCATTGCTCTTGATCTTATTCAGTCTGTTGCCATTAATTATGATGTTAGCTGTAAGTGTGCTTTGGTCTATGCCCTTTATCATGTTTAGAAGTTCCCTTTTATTTCTAGTTTATTGAGTGCTTTTATTAGGAATGGATATTAGATTTTGAACTGCTTTTTCTGCACCTATTGACAGCATTGTATTGTTTTTCTGTTTTAATTTGTTAACGTGGTAAATTACGTTGATTGATTTTTGAATATTTAACCAACCTTGTATTCCTGGGATAAACCCCACTTGATGCATTTTTATATCTTTTAAATGCATTTTTATATCTTTTAAATATATGTTTGTGTGTGTGTATCCTTTGTATGTATTATATATCCTTTTTCTGTATTGTTGGGTTTGATTTGCTAAAATTTTATTTAGTATTCTTTTATCTTTGTTCATGAAAACTATTGGTCTGTAGTTTTCAATGTCTTTGGTTTTTAGTGTAACACTTGCTGCATAGAATTAGTTCAACAGAATTCCCTCAATTTTTTGATAGAGTTTGTTTAGAATTGATATTTGTTCCTTAAATATTTGGAAGAATTCACCAATGAAGACTGGAGTTTTTATTGAGAAGATTTTAAACTACAGATTCACTTTTTAAAAAAAATTTTATTGGAGTATAGTTGATTTACAATGTTGTGTTAGTTTCAGGTGTATAGCAAAGTGAATCAGTTATACATATACATATATCCACTCTTTTTAAGATTCTTTTCCCTTATAGGCCATTACAGAGTATTGAGTAAATCAATATAGGGCCATTCATATTGTCTGTTTCTTCTTGAGTAAGTCTTGATAGTTTGTGTCTTTCAAGTAATCTGTCTATTTTTATTAAAATTGCCAAGTATTGTCCATAATATTCCCTTTTTTATCCTTTTAATATCTTTAGAATCTATACTGATGACTACTCTCTTATTATTGATGTTGGTAATTTGTATCACCATTTTTTTCCTAATCAATCTGGCAAAAGATTTATCCATTTTATTGATTTTTCTGCAATACTGAGATTTTGTTTTCATTGATTTCTCTATTGTTTTTCTGATCTATTTAATATTAATAAATTATTATGTAATTTTTTAGTTATCCCATTTCTATATTTTGGAACATCTATGCTCTTATCCAATGATCTTCTGAAGGAATATGAGTCATTCTTTCATTTTTACTTTTAAATCTTTTTATATTTATAATGTAATATTTGATGTATATGAAAGACTATATGTAACTTATTTGTAGGTTAAGAAGTATAATCAAATAAACCCCTATGAACTTAGTGGATTACTTCTATACCTGTAAGATCACATCCATTCTGATTCCACCCCCACCCCTGACCACCACACTTTATCTCTTAGAGGTTTTTTCTTAAAGTCATGGAGGGATTTGATTGTGCCTTTCTATATTCCAATTATACCTAAGAAAGATTGTTCTTGGGTTTGCCTGTCTTTCTAAACTAACTTTCACTGAGTGATTGCAATGTACAAGGCAATTCTTATCAGTGTCCTAAGAAGCAGGTGTTAACCATCATCTCTTCTATGGATGAGTTTGCTTTAAGCCACATTCAACAGAAAATCCACCATTAGCTTAAGCAAACATGTTTTTATTTTTCTCTCTCAACAAGAAAGTCTGCAGTTAACACTACAAGACTAGTATGGCAGCAAAAAAATGTCACGTGTGACCTGGTGTCTTACATTAGTTTCCCCAGAAGTAGATTCTGATTAAGGGATTTATCAGCATGTGATTTACTAAGGAAGTGTTCCCAAGAAATACTGCTAAGGGAGTTGGGCAGGGCAGGGATGGACAGGAATCTAAACAAGAATGTGATCTCATGCTGAAGTCCAGCAGAGGGTAGCTTCCACATGAACCCTGTAGGGGGATTTTTGAGTGAAATTTAAGACAGAGTTGTTTCACCCAAAACAAGGGAGCTGGGCTTTCAGGAGCCTTATAAGGCTGGTGGAAGGAATGCAAACTCACAGAAACTTTTATCTCTCTGTGCAAGAAAGGAAAGCAGCATCAGTACTGTAAGTGCAGTCTTTGTAAGAAGAGCTGCAAGTGCTGGATATTGAAAGCACACAGAAAGTGGTGGTGGTGGTGGTGGTGGTGTGGGTGTATAGTACACACATAAATGTTATCAAAGAATCCAGTATAAAAAAAACTCAAGGAGATTTGAGCAGAACACGAATATTGTTCTCTACACCAGCGTTCTCCCATTTTTCCCTCCTGCCATTTTTAATATGTAAGCCTTTGTCTCCTTGCTTACTGCTTCATGGTCAGAAGTTTTCTGCTGCACATTCAACCTCATACTTATGGTCTAGGTAGGAAGAAGGGGAGAGGGTGAAAGACTGAAAAAGGACATGCCAGCTGAATATGTCCCCTTTAAAAAGTTTTTCTCGGGGACTTCCCTGGTGACACAGTGGTTAAGAATCCGCATGCCAATGCAGGGGGCATGGGTTTGAGCCCTGGTCTGGGAGAATCCCACATGCCGTGGAGTGGCTGAGCCTGTGCACCACAACTACTGAGCCTGAGCTCTAGAGCCCACGAGCCACAACTACTGAGCCTACGTGCCACAACTACTGAAGCCCGCACACCTAGAGCCTGTGCTTTGCAACAACAGAAGCCACTGCAATGAGAGGCCTGTGAACCACAATGGAGAGTAGCCCCCACTCACTGCAACTGGAGAAAACCCACACAAAGCAATGAAGACCCAATGCAGCCATAAATAAATAGTTTTTCTCAAACCATTATACTGTCTGTCTTTTATTGTCCAGAACAGTTTCAAATGGTTACCACATTACTGTGTGGAAGTCTGGGAAGGAGTGTATTTTTAGTTGGGCATATTGCTGCCCAGGTCAAAATGAGTTTCTGTGGGCAAGGAAGTAGGGGTGGTGGTGATAGATAGTAAGTAAACAACTACAGTATTTGGTATCTCCTCATTTTTGCAGAGGATAAACTGAGGTTGAGAGAGGTTATATAATTTGCTGAAGTTGCACAGGCAGTAAGCAGTAAACCAAGCCCATGTTCTTTTTTTGTTTTTTTAATATTTATTTATTTAGCTGCATCGGGTTTTCGTTGTGGCATGCGGGTTCTTTTGTTGTGGGGCACGTGCTTCTCTCTAGTTGTGGCACATCGGCTCTACAGCATGTGGGCTTTGGAACATGTGGGCTCTAGAGCACGCAGGCTCAGTAGTTGTGGTGCATGGGCTTAGTTGCCTCGTGGCATGTGGGATCTTAGTTCCCTGACAAGGGATGGAACTGGCGTCCCCTGCATTGGAAGGTGGATTCTTAACCATTGCGCCACCAGGGAAGTCCCAGCCTATGTTCTTAATATGCTAGGCAGTGATTCATGCATTCTCTTTATGGGAGTGTCCTCTGGGTTAGGGACTGTAATTGGACTTGAGGAAGTGTTTCATCATCTTGGCATCTCAACAGGCATAGCTCATTGATGCATCCGGTATATATGGCATGTATTTAAGGAGTATCTGTTAGAAGATGAGATTTCTGGGCTGTAGAGGTGATAGCATGAGGGGAGAAGGAGTTTTAGGACAAGCCTGTCCCAAACCCAACTGGAGTATCCCAGCTTAAGATCTCTCTATCCACCATGCAGTTTCTCAGCATGAGGCGCAAAGATTGAAATTGGTGGGTTTTTTTTTTTTTTGGATTGTTTTTTCCTGCAGATATGGGGGTTGTGAATTAATCCTTTTAGACTTTAAACAAGCTGTTGCATTCTACTTAAATTAGGAATTTTCTTTCCCCAACTCCCCAAATTTCAACTCTTACTTAGTTTTCTTTTCCAATTCTAAGTCACTTTACTCATTCAAATAAAATTTTCCTGACAATATTTCAAGGTATCCAATAAATGCATAAAAATGTAAAGAATATAAATAAAATGAGGGAAAACTAAATTTTGACATAATTGTCATTTCTGATACAATGAAATGGGCAAATTCGTTCTGGTAATATGTGTTATCCAACATCAAAACAAATGCAAGTTTGGAAGTTTTAACCACAGCAATCAGAGAAAAAAAAGAAATAAAAGGAATCTAAATCAGAAAAGAAGAAGTAAAGCTGTCACTGATTGCAGATGACGTGATACTATACATAGAGAATCCTAAAGATGCTACCAGAAAACTACTAGAGCTAATCAATGAATGTGGTAAAGTAGCAGAATACAAAATTAATGCACAGAAATCTCTTGCATTCCTATACACTAACGATGAAAAATCAGAACAAAAATTAAGGGAACACTCCCATTTACCATTGCAACAAAAAGAATAAAATACCTAGGAATAAACCTACCTAAGGAGACAAAAAACCTATATACAGAAAACTATAAGACACTGATGAAAGAAATTAAAGACGATACAAACAGATGGAGAGATATACCATATTATTGGATTGGAAGAATCAAGGTTGTGAAAATGACGAAACTACTCAAAGTAATCTACAGATTCAGTGCAATCCCTATCAAACTACCAATGACATTTTTCACAGAACTAGAACAAAAAATTGCACAATTTGTATGGAAACAAAAGACACCAAATAGCCAAAGCAATCTTGAGAAAGAAAAACGGAGCTGGAGGAATCAGGCTCCCAGACTTCAGACTATACTACAAAGCTACAGTAATCAAGACATTTATGGTACTGGCACAAAAACAGAACTATAGATCAATGGAGCAGGATAGACAGCCCAGAGATAAACCCACGCACATATGGTCACCTTATTTTATTTATTTATTTATTTTAATTAATTAATTAATTAATTAATTTTTATGGCTGTGTTGGGTCTTCATTTCTGTGAGAGGGCTTCCTCTGGTTGTGGCAAGTGGGGGCCACTCTTCATCGCGGTTCACGGGCCTCTCACTATCGCGGCCTCTCTTGTTGCGGAGCACAGGCTCCAGGCACGCAGGCTCAGTAATTGTGGCTCACGGGCCCAGCTGCTCCGCGGCGTGTGGGATCCTCCCAGACCAGGGCTCGAACCCGTGTCTCCTGCACTGGCAGGCAGATTCTCAACCACTGCGCCACCAGGGAAGCCCCCTGGTCACCTTATTTTTGATAAAGGAAGCAAGAATATACAATGGAGAAAACACAGCCTCTTCAATGAGTGGTGCTGGGAAAACTGGACAGCTACACGTAAAAGAATGAAATTAGAACACTCCCTAACACCATACACAAAAATAAACTCAAAATGGATTAAAGACCTAAATGTAAGGCCAGACACTATAAAACTCTTAGAGGAAAACATAAGAAGAACACTCTATGACATAAATCACAGCAAGATCCTTTGTGACCCACCTCCTAGAGAAATGGAAATAAAAACAAAAGTAAACAAATGGGACCTAATGAAACTTAAAAGCTTTTGCACAGCAAAGGAAAACATAAATAAGACAAAAAGACAACCCTCAGAATGGTAGAAAATATTTGCTAATGAAGCAACTGACAAAGGATTAATCTCCAAAATTTACAAGCAGCTCATGCAGCTCAATATCAAAAAAACAAACAACCCAATCCAAAAATGGGCAGAAGGCCTAAACAGACATTTCTCCAAAGAAGATATACAGATTGACAACAAACACATGAAAGGATGCTCAGCATCACTAATCATTAGAGAAATGCAAATCAAAACTACAATGAGGTATCACCTCACACCAGCCAGAATGGCCATCATCAAAAAATCTACAAACAATAAATGCTGGAGAGGGTGTGGAGAAAAGGGAACCCTCTTGCACTGTTGGTGGGAATGTAAACTGATACAGCCACTACGGAGAACAGTATGGAGGTTCCTTAAAAAACTAAAAATAGAGCTACCATATGACCCAGCAATCCCACTACTGGGCATATACCCTGAGAAGACCATAATTCAAAAAGAGTCATGTACCACAATGTTCATTGCAGCTCTATTTACAATAGCCAGGACATGGAAGCAACCTAAGTGTCCATCGACAGATGACTGGATAAAGAAGATGTGGCACATATATACAATGGAATATTACTCAGCCATAAAAAGAAACGAAATTGAGTTATTTGTAGTGAGGTGGATGGACCTAGAGTCTGTCATACAGAGTGAAGTAAGTCAGAAAGAGAAAAACAAATACAGTATGCTAACACATATATATGGAATCTCAAAAAAAGAAAGAAAAGTTCTGAAGAACCTAGGGGTAGGACAGGAATAGAGATGCAGATGTAGATAATGGACTTGAGGACATGGGGAGGGGGAAAGGTAAGCTGGGAAGAAGCGAGAGAGTGGCATGGACATATATACACTACCAAATGTAAAATAGATAGCTAGTGGGAAGCAGCCACATAGCACAGGGAGATCAACTTGGTGCTTTGTGACCAGCTAGAGGGGTGGGATAGGGAGGGTGAGAGTGAGACACAAGAGGGAGGAGATATGGGGATATATGTATATGTATAGCTGATTCACTTTGTTATAAAGCAGAAACTAACACACCATTGTAAAGCAATTATACTCCTGAAAAGATGTTAAAAAAAAAAAATGCAAGTAAATGACAAAAAGCTACCATACATTTGAATATTTTAATTAAATAATACTGACTATAGTGATGGTGGAAAGTACTTTTTTTAAAAAAGGAAAATTAAACTGGTAAAATAAGATAACCAAATTGAAAGATATCTAAATAAGGAGTTGGAAGTCCCAGGTTAAAGTTTTAATGCAAGTATATGTTGGCTGTTTGATCTTGGGTAAAAGTCACTGAATACCTCCTTTGTACTGGCCACCATGATGGGCACTATGAGTACAAAGGTGAAAAAGACACAGTCTCTTCTCTGAAAAATCTTACTTAATTTTGAATCACCAAAAATATTAGACAAATGACCTACTCCATTTACCAACATTGATGGATTGGGATATGCTTACTTTCACTTAAGAATTTCACAATATGAGTCATTTTATGATAAAATCATTATGGTCTCACATACTTTTGAAAAATACAGTTTATTCAAGAATATGAACAATGTAATGGATATATTTGGTTACTTAATAGTAATCATTTAAGTATATCATACAGATACACATGGTCAACATTTAGTGTTTTTCAGAGGGAATGATATAGATTCTGCTTTTATTTTTTCTCTATAGTAAAATTATTGACAAAGTAATGAAACAAAGATATATTGTTCTATAATTGTTTGTCCTCATACAGTAATTCTCAGCCCCTTTTATTTTATGTTCCACCAACAGTTATATTCAATATATCTCAACAAATTAAAAAGCCTACACTTTCAGAAAAAGTCATATTTTTATAAGTATTCTGTCATTATATTTGTCATTTATTATCAGTATTACACCTGTGAAGAATTACAGTAGAAATTGCTAAGGTTTTAAAATGAGCAAAAATTATTTAGTAGTTGAGAAATGTTATTATATGGTTGAGTATAAATTTTAGTACCTTAGTAGCAATAAAACACAAAGATGTTTAATGAAGAATATTGCCATAAATAGGTTTATGTAAAATTCTACACCATCAGGTAGAAAAAGCAGAATAAAGATGTTGACATCCAGAGGTCAGGTGATGTGGAAGTGAGGTCAGGGGGTGCAGAAGGACACAGATGGTCAAAAGAAATGGAGAAAGAACAGAAGTCAAGTGAATATTCCATAGTAAGCAGGGTTATTGGGAAGCTAAACAACAAAAGGCCTTGTGCATGTGGGAAGAAAGGATGAGAAGAAATTTTGTCCAAGGTAATGAATATATCAAAAGTCATAGATTCCTGGAAGCCAGGGTCAGAAGAACATATGAAGGATAACCAGCTATTGAAGTTGTAATGTTAATCCTATGTCCTGTCTAAGCTCTAGTAGGTTAGAGGACTTCTGGCCACACCATGGTACTTGGAACCCATGGTACTTGGATGCCCAAACATATATTGGGGCTCAGTGCTTTAAAAAATATTCTAGTTTGTTAGATATTCCTAATAATTTCAATTTCATGTCTGAACTAAAATTTATTTCACTTTCTAATGTAAGAATGCCTTGCTTAAAGTTAACTCAGTCTATAAAAATCAGAATTTTAAAAGTGAGTTAGAGGTGAAATTATTCACTTTTAAAATACTAGATTTATTTTCCTTAATTTTTAAATTATCCTTGCCTTTTCACATATTTATATTACCTGTCTAGCCATATAGGCATCTGAAGTTTCAGAATTTACAAACAAACTTGGTGTTTTATTCCAGTTGTGAAATGGTCAATCTGTGTTGCTTCCAGTTGTCTTTTTTATTAGTGGCTCTAGTGTTTTAGGCTATTATTTGGAACCAGGGAAAATTATGTCCCTATGTAGCTCTTTAAATTGATCCCTGTCTAAAGCAAAACTGCGGATCAGCCCCTTCGCTTCTCCCCAGAGGTCTCAGCTCAAAATATGAAGAAGTTCTTTCAGGACTGAAAGTGGAAAAATGTAAAGGTCAGGCTGTATCTCTTCAGAATGTTGGCAAGTCTCTTTACCAATATGCTATTTAATATACCAATACTTGTACTGAATATGCAGTGATACAGAGGGAAATAAAAAACAGAACTGAAGGATTATAAAAAAAATATTTTTATACATAATAAGGAAAACATTCCACAGCATACTAAACATTCCATTTCCCTTCGTATTATCTGTCTCTTTATCGCTCATCCTTTCTCCAATGGTAGCTGTTTGGACTACTCAACCCAAGATGCGCAGCTTTCTGTCATATTAAGTTTGAGAGCTTAAATATGGTATTCTCTTCATTTGAATCCTCAGGGTGTTCCCCTCGTTTAATTAGAACTAGGTGGTTATCCTTTACTCCTAGAAACACTCCAGGATTGCTCTTACATTCAAATGAAACACATTGAGAGGTCTCCTCATGGAGGACAAAGAAGGCCTGTTCTGGCAATGGGTTTTCACATTTTTGTAGCTGAGGAAGACAAGAGAGAAAGTAACCAATATGTGAGTTGGAAGTCCAGAGTCAACTTTACATTCCTGTATTGGAAACTAAAGGAGAATAATTATTCATAACTTGATATTTCTAGCAAGCCTGCTTACTGAGAAGGGGATGGGAGGTGGGGAAGAAATGAGCAGAGGGCCAAAGTAGGGGGATTTGATTTGATTCACTGATAGTATATTTTGAGAGACATGATGGCTTAGAATGACTGGATCTGGATGCAGTATTTCTGGATTCATACTTCTCTTTTGCCATGTAGTATCTCTGAGACCTGGACACTTTGCTTTACCTTTCAAGCCTCAGTTTTTTAGTGTAGCCAGTTTTCTAGATCGGTCAACCCCCAACTTACCCACAGATACATGAGTGATAGAAATGATTATTATTTTAAGTTATTAAGTGTTAGGGATGGTTTGTTACACAGCAAACCTAGCCAATACAATAACTTCATAAGAGAGTTACTGTGAGAATTAAATGAGATAGTACTTGTAAAACCTTTAGCACACTTCTTGGTATATAATAAAGCTCAGTAGGGGTCAGCACTTATTATTGAGTAGTTATATATGCCAAACACTATTATATATACTTAGGAATGTTTTGTTAAGGGAGATGCTGATTACCATCCAGAGTTTATATTAATACCTTGCATGGCTATATTAGTTAGCTCTATATATTGTATATTTATGTAATTTATCTTCTATATTAGACTTTCATGTTTTCTTCCTTGTGTCCACTTTGGCTTGTTTGTTCCTCAAGATGTTTATAATTCTTCATCATAACCAATATAATACTGCTATTTACTAACTGAAGAAGACAATGCAGTGAATCCTATGATTAAAATGTAGATTATTATGTTATCTATATATCTTGGCATATGGAAATGTTTATGACTCTCCCTTTAGCAGTCTCAGAGTATAAAATTAGTTTTTCAATTGCCTAAGAAAACCATATTTTACAAGGAAGTACTTCCTGGAAGAACATAGTAGTTCCTACAGCCAAATAGAAAGGATTCGAGTCATTCTATATAGCAGTGCTTCTCAAACTTTAATGTACCTATGAATCTCCTGGAGATTTGTTAAAATGCTGATTTTGATTCAGTTGTGAGGGAGCCTGAAAGTCTACATTTCTAAAAAGCTCCCAGGCAATGCTGTACTGCTGGCAGAGATCAAACTTTCAGTAACAAGGCTACACATGCCATTTCACTCCCTTCCATGTTCCAGAAGCAAGTTATTAATCATAACTGATTTTGTTTTATGTACAATAGCACAAACAAAACTTCTTCTTCAAAGTACCCCAAACACCCAAATCTGCACAGATGAGTAGAGTCAGTCATGACAGTTAGGTGCATATTTCTATTACCTCCACAGAATGCTCCTTACTGTTGGCATGCAGCAAGAAGTCTTTGTCTTTTGTGGGGCTCAGGTTTACCATTAACTTCTGATGATCACCACCACCATCTTGCAATTAAAAAATGCAAATTATAAAGTTAAGAATTGTAACTCATTTTAATTTAAATGAATTTAACACCCAGGAAAAGAGTCCAAGGTGTCATATAAAATAACTACTTCATTCAACAACACATCTCTTAGAAATACTTGTACCCAGATGAAACTAAAGAGTCATTGGACAGTAAGGGGTAATTCTAAGTCCCCTTAGGAGAGAGGTTAGTTTTCTTATATACTATTAGAATAATAATAGAATTGTGGCTCTAATGGGTATTGCTCTAGTTGTCAGCTTCCCTGTCTGCACAGAAAGCCACTGATGGTTGTCCCCCAATATCCAACTCCTCTTTTTGTGTAATAATAGAATGTTTCCCAGCCTGCCTTCTTGTAGCTAAGTGTAGCAATATGTCTAAGTTCTGAGCAACATAAGGTGAATAGAAGTGTCAGGTGCAACTTCCAGGTTGCGTCCTTAAAGGGAAATAGAACTCATATAATACATCTGTCTTCCTCTGTCCTGCTGAATGGATATTTTCATGGTGGCAAGGAATCTTGAACCATGTGGATGTTGGCAGAGCCACAAAGAGAAAAGGAGCTGGGTCTGGGCAACCTGTTGAGCAGAACTGCCATTCCAGCCCTGGCTAAAACAGAAATAAAGTTTTGTATAACTTAAGACACTATTATTCTGAATCTCTGTTAAATGTAGCCAAACCTTTATCCTAATTATTAAACTGCAAAATGGATGAGATGGAGTATATCCTTTTAGAATCTTAGATCCAAGATTTTTACCATGAGTTTGGGTTGGAGAGAACCTTCTGAGACTGCTTTCCTTTCCCATGGAGCATTTTTGGATTTGTCTTTACCCTAAATTTAAGAATTCAAGCACTAGATCTACCCAGCTTTCGAAATTACCTGTTTCACTTGAGGGGAATTGGGAATCATAGTAACGGAGTAACACCTTGTCTGAAAGAGAATGCATAAAATCCCTTTGGTGAGATACAATTTTATCAAATGGTTCAGTTTCAACATATATATAACATCAGAAAACATCCTCTTCTTTTATTGTATATCAATAAAAGCAAAACTTCTGTGGTTTTGAGAAAGGTCTTAAAAATGTATAAATATATTCTGAGGAATTCTCCAACAATGTTGGTATTAAAATATTTAAAATGTTGTTCATAGCATTGGTATATTCTTTTACTAGAGTTTATACTTTAGTGATACTGATAAAGCTGGAAAGACCTAGTAGATAATTTAGCGATAGCAAATATATGTGGTACCTCTTTCCACATTTCACAACAGATACCACTTCTCAATATCATCCTTCTTCCCTGATGAATCCTGAATAAGCTTTTTTTTTTTAACTTATTTTATTTATTTATTTTTGGCTGCGTTGGGCTTTTGTTGTTGCACGGGCTTTCTCTAGTTGTGGCGAGCGGGGGCTACCCTTCATTGCAGTGCGCGGGCTTCTCATTGCGGTGGCCTCTGTTGTTGCGGAGCATGGGCTCTAGGCGTATGGACTTCAGTAGTTGTGGCCCGCGGGCTCTAGAGTGCAGACTCAGTGGTTGTGGCGCACGGGCTTAGTTGCTCCGTGGCATGTGGGATCCTCCCGGACAAGGGCTCGAACCTATGTCCCCTGCATTGGCAGGCAGATTCTTAACCACTGCGCCACCAGGGAAGCCCTCTGAATAAGCTTCTGAATCCTCCTCAATATAGTGATATTCAAGCATCCCCTGCCAATGCATTGGAGTTAGCACATAGCATGAAATCTATTTGCCATGTCTGAGTTAATCTATTGTTTATGGTTTGGTAAATTTATTTTTTTTACTTTACTAGTCATCATTATATCATTAAAGACAAAAAGAAATATTCTACCTTTCTCTTGGTCTTTTCCTAAGTCATCAACATAGATCTCATAATTTCCATCCTCGAAAACAAAAATAATGGATTGATCATTGTATGTACTCAGGGAAGCAGAATGTTCTGTAACAAGTAAAAATCTTGTCATTAAGAATTCAAAAACCTTGTTTCCATGAAAAATCTTATAGAAATTTTAAAAAAGCCTTCTCAATGGGTTGTGTTTGTTTCTGCAATTTGAGCTGCACTTTGTCCATCACTGTTGGATAGATGAAAGCCTCTGGCCCAAGCTTAATGTAGCTAAAAGGCTGAGGTGTGCCACCTGAATGGGATTAAAGATGCTAGCATCCTGCATGAAGGCCATGGTAGGCCATGTTAGTGTGCTTATGGGAAGGTTTAGTGGGGAGAAAGAAGCTGGAAAAGTTATAGACTTTGCCTGAGGAAACCTCTGCTTCCTGACTCCACATGATCTAGGGAACTATGGGCAAGAAGGGACTGTATTTTGATAGACATGGATAAGTGAATACCCATCTGTAAAGCATGGAGTTACTCAGAGACTTTCAACAGTCCTGGAGAATGCAGGTGTGAGCCTCATTCTGTCTTCTGGCTAAATAACAGTGACACTTAAAGCAGTACTCTCAATTTTTTTTTAATATACGAGCACACATAGAAAATGATAATATTTCTACAGCATGCTGAGGTAAACTGGAGCAGATTTAGAGACTACATATATAGGTCCTGGAGGAAAAAATCATATTTTCTTTATAGTATAGAATTATGCTAAAGAAAATAATATATAAAAAATTAAGAATATTAAATATTGAATATTTGCACAAGTATGTGATATAATTTAAAACCATTTTAACAACTATTTAAAATACTTGAGTTGAAATTATATTTAAAAAATATAATAGCTCTTCCTTTTCTTTCATTGTCAAAATGTTGAAGTTTGGGGAGATAATGTGGTTTTTTTCCCTAAAGGATAATGTATTTTTCACAGGAATAATGTATATGAAATTCCAATCCATAGCAAGCATTTCAAAATAATAATGGAATGCTAACTATAGAACGCACATGCATTGTTAGAGCAACTACCCTGTACTTAGTTTGGATACCACTACATGGGCACATCAGCAACAAATGTACAGAAGTTTCTGATATATTTACATGAAATTGTAGACTTGGGGCTGCTTCCTGGAGTGGCACTTCCAAGGTCCGTGTCTTACCTCCCTCCTCACCCTCACACCACCCCTGTGACCAGTCTTACCTTTGATACTTGGAAGACCATTTGGTGTAGTATATTTCTGGACCCTAGTTTTATCGAAGGTGAAGCTCTTCACAGACTGTCCAATGTGTTCCAGCTCCTGACAGGCAGCGAATACCAGACATTGCTCTTTGTACTTTTTAGCTGCAGGACAGGTGTAGGAATAAGATTGGACTGTCAGTCCTCACTCTGTGCAGTCCCCTCTCCCATCTCTCCTTTGAGGATTTCCAGTCGAGGCTGCTTGCTGACAATGATGACTGACCCCAGGGTTTCAGTCACCCCATGGTCTGAAGGAATCAATACCTCCTATGCACTTATATCCCAATAGGGCACACCCACTGGAGTCCAGGCAAAAGAAAACTAGTCACCCATGGTCTCAACACCCAAAAGGCAACCACTATTCATTTTAGTTTACTTCCTTTAAATGAAAGAAAAAAACACTTAAAAATATTGTAAATATATTTATAATTTTGTATCCTCTATTTTCACTTAATATTATAGCATAACCATTTCTCCCATGCTATTAAAAACGCTATATGCCCTTCTGAAAATGGCTAAAAAATAGTTCATCATCCTTACTCTTTTCCAGAAGGAATTTGGATGAGGAAAAAAATTATGTATCTTGATGTGGTAAGTGAAGGCAAATAGATGCCCATCATTATGTTGAAAAATTATCAGGAAATGCAGTTTCTCCTTACCTGTTCTTGGTGAATGCCTTTTGGTGGTTTCTTTCCCAAAGTAACAGGTCTTCTTTTCTATTTTAAGGCCAGAGCGTAGCTGCATAAAGTACATGGGGTAAACTTCTTCAGCCTTCTGTTGGGATTCTGAGCAATTGAAAAAATTGTGATACCATTTCATTCCATCCATCTTTATCCTTTTACAAACCCTGAGTGTACCAGACCAAGAAAGCAACTACAGGTCCACAGTATCTTATCAGAAACCTTGGGGCCAGTTGTGTTTCAAAATTCAGAGTTTATTAGATTTTAAGATTGTCATGTAGACCATATATTGTATATAACTAGAACACCCAGCAGGGACTAAGGCAGCACCTCATAATAAAAAGTTAATAATTTTATAGTGAAACAGGAAAATTTACATAAAGTGAAATAAATAAAGACCTCATGTGGTTCAGGTCAGGATTTAACTGTCAAATGAGTTCAGGTCATATTTTGCTGTCAAACGAGATACGAAAAACTTTAGGTCTTTAGAAAAGATTTTGGTTTCAAAATTGGTTTAAGGGAGTGTGGATCTACATCCAACATATAGCAATTTTTGCCTAACTGAGGGGGAGCTCTTTGATCATATGAAATCTACAATCATTTCTACTTATCTAGAATATACTTTTAATAATTTTGGAGAGATGACTATAGTCTGTAAAGGTTATTGATACTAAAAATAGCCGACCCATGTTAGGGAGCTTTCTGCCTATGTTTTCTTCTAGGAGTTTTGTGGTTTCAGGTCTTACATTTAAGTCTTTAATCCATTGGGTGTTAATTTTTGTGAATGGTGTAGATAGGAGTTATGTTTCATTCTTTTACATGTTATTATCCAGTTTTCCCAGCACCATTTATTGAAGAGACCATCTGTTCTCCATTGAGTATTTTTGACTCCCTTGTCAAATATTATTGTGTCTACAGTGGGCCAAGCACTGTGCTGATAATTCTACATACTGTTTCCTTTAACCCTTCACAAATAATATTGCAAGGTAGGTATTATTCTCTTTGTTTTACAGATGATGATGTGAAGTTCTTAGCAGTCATGACACTTGCCCAAGGTTACAGGTCTGGTGAGAAGTTGTGACTCAAGTGTGTCTAATATCAAAGCTATGCTTCCGTCTACCTCCATCTAAAAAAATGCTACACTACAACTTTAGGGAATAGCAAAATGCAAATTGAAATTAAATCAGTTGAAGTAAAAAAGTATAATCAGTTATTCAGTAATTCTTATTTCATTTATCCAAATAAAAATTAAAATCTCAAATAAAACATTAAATTTGTCACTTGGAAATCATAAAAAGCCTTTCAAAGTCAAATAGAAAAGAAAGTTATAACACTTGAGTCATAGGAACTCAATTTCCAACATTATAGTAAATGAATTATCAAGCAATTTATGCAATATAGCCAAATTTCAATTGTTGACAGTAATTCAGAAAATGAAAATAATTACTTGTGATTTGAGATCCATTCTATGATTTTTTTTTTTATTCTCAAGAAGATTTGCCTTCCTAATATGCTTTTCAAAGTTAAGTGGAATAAACTTTTGTTAGTTACTGTTTTGAATTATCTATATCTTACTTCCAATTCAGATGGGCATCTACCTTTAAGTATCTTCAACTGTCTGAACAGGGCAAGGCCATTAAATCATACTCATTCACCCTGGAAATCCCTAATATTCCTTTATAATACAGATATGTCAGCTACGGTATCTCACATTTATATAGTGCAAAGATAATTTACAAAGCTGTGCCAGAGCCAACACTGAACTTGGTCTCCTGACAACTAATTTAATACAATATGTCATTAATTGCATGTTTTGTGCTGGTCTTAGCCTGTCAATAACCAATGTTGTTTTTGGACTGGCTGTTAAGGTTCTTATTATGATTGCAAGATGACCTTCAGCAATAACCATCAGGAAACTGAAGAAATCAAGGTTAATTAATTATAGGATCTGTAAATTACACTGCATATCTGGGACCCCACAGAGAAGTCACAGGTAGAGAGGGTACACGGGCGTGGGGTTCTGCTTTTATTGGAGTTGAGGGTGGAAGCCTAGGATAGCGAGAGCTCACTCTTTATTGGTGAATTTAAAACATAAAAGCAGGAATTTAAAGTGTGGGAAGAGAAAAAAAGAAAGTAGTCCAAATGGCCAGTTATGGAAATCAGCCAAGATCTCCTTTTCTTTATCTAGTCTTGTGTCTGGCCATGTATTTATTTGAGATAGCCATCTTTGAAGTAGATGCCTCTTTGAAGTGGATACCTCTTTGAAGTGCATGCCTCAGCAATCAAAGCTTAAGTCGGGCACTTGCATTACAAAATAGAAAAACAAAATCCAGCTGTCAGGGTTTACACTATACTGTATCACATTGTCTCTTCAGAGTTAAAAGGCATAAGATGATGCTCTAAGCATGCTCATTCCTGTATGCTTCTCATTATGTGTAGCATCCCATGAGGTATCCCATGCCAGGTATGTCTAATATTGAGAGAGGACTCTTTGGGGAGGAGGATATGGGTCTTTGGTAGTTAGAAGTGAGGGTCATAGCACTGGGGAAATATTATGGATGTAGAAGAAGAGAATTGGGGGCTAAATATGTGAATGTAAGGGCTAGCATCTAGTGAGACAAACACTGGGTATAATTCCTTGGGGGCTGACTGTGTTCGAAGTATTTAAAATACTTTACATTGGGAGAGTTTGGAAGAAGGTATACTTTGGTATTCGGGGCAGCTGAAACTGTGGTGTGAGGGTTGTGTTCTTGGGAGGAAAGCATGAAGCTGGCATGGCCATGGGAACTCTGTAGAAGAGAGTGTTCCACTAGGGTCAAAGAGCCAGCTCAAACTTATGAAAAGGCTGTTGCCATTTCCTATGTCTCCATCCTGCTTGATATCTGAAGGCAGTGTATTTATATGGCTTTTAAGGAAATTCTCATAAGCAATTTCAGCATAGCAACTGCATGATGAAATCCCTCAGGCATTTCTGGTGAGTAAATGGGAATGGGCTTGGAAATCTTTTTGTAGAGCCAGACCACGGCTGACAGGAACTACAGAAGGGAATCACTTCATCTTTCGTTTTTTCCCCAAACACTAATTTTACCAAGGTCTCTTTGCAGTGTTTACTACCTTTGACCCATTTGTTGCATTTGACTTGGGGACCACATCCTTCTTTGAACCCTTCTTCCCTTATTGTTGTATCAGCTGTCTCCTTGGATTCTCCTTGTTTCCCTCTGATCAGTCCATCTCTGTCTCTTTGTTAGTTCTTCCTTCTCTGCCTGATCCTAAAATGTTGGTGTTCCTGAAGGTTTTGTCCTTTGCCTTTTTTTCTCACTCTAGGCTTTCTTTCTGGACAATCTTGCTTGCTCCAATGACTTCAATCATCTTTTTATATGTTGATGACTCCCCAAACTGTAACTCTACCTTTGGTCTGTCTCCTGAGCTTTATATCTGTTGCTCTTTCTCTACAGAAATTTTGATGCCACAGGGCATTTTGACTAAAGTTACCTTAAAGCATGTCTACTTCTATCTATGTAGAGCCTTCTGAATTCTGGACATCTCTACCTGAATGACCTACACATATCCCAAATGCAAATATACTCATAATAAAAAAACAACTTCTTTATCTTTTACCCCCAATATATTCCTCCAGAATTCCCTATCTTTAAAAGCAGTACCTCTATCTGCCATTATCTGCCCAATTTTTAAATCAGAAAGCTGAGAATTATCCATTTTCCCCTCTCTCCATCCTTCAATTCATTCGGTTTACCTTACTGATTTCACTTTCTGAACGTATCTGAATTTTAGTCTTTCCATTCTGTCATCTTAGGTCAGGCCCTCATCACCAGACCCCTAAGATGAATGCAGTAGACCTCTGACCAGTTTCTATTTCTACTTTTGCCTCCTTGCTCTATCTTCACTACCACCAACATGATCTTTCCAAAATAAAAATGTCTTGTTTTTCCTCATTTAAACATTATCAGTTGGTTCCCTTCTGTCCACAGGATAAAGTGAAAGCTCCTTCACTGTAACAGAAGATCTTCTGTGGAGAGCTGCAAACTAAAGGGGGTGATCCCTACTCAGTTCTACCTCCAACTATTGCCATGTAGGGATATGGGCCCATTTGTTGCTAGATCTTCAGATTTTTCGAGAGAAACCACACATTCAGATTTTTATGCAAAATCTCCCAATTTTTAAATGTTGTCTCAATTAAAAAACAACAGTAACACTATTCAGACCAACTAAAATACTCCTGCTGGATGGATATGTCCCAGGGCTCCCGTATTGTGACCTCTGGCTAGATACATAAGGACACTGTATTTTCAGGGCAGGGAAAGGGTTGATGGTTGTGGGGGAGAGGAATTAACAGAGGAGAATGACCTGACCCTGAGGAGTAGCTTCCTAGAAACGGGGAAGGAGATGAGTTCGGGGAGAGGCTTTCCTCTAGCTCATGAAGTCCCGTACCCTGTTGGCACTAGAGGTGAAATGCCCTGGTGCTGACCAGAACTCATGTGGGACCTGACTGTATGGATACCTGTAGTGGTTGGGTATTGCGTTTTATGGCTTTGTGATTGTGTAAGATCCTGCTAGCCCAGGGGAGGAGAAGGAATTAAAATGAACTTTGTTGTTTGGGGGCTCAGAGCAGTTTATTTAGAAAAATAAGATGTGACATTTCTTGCACCTTGAGTTTTGAAAAGCAGTTCATACCTGTCACACACCACACAGGTATCTGTTGAAATTTTAGCCAGGAGTGTTTAAATAATGACAATTATAGTATTAAACTGAGCCAATATTGTTGGAAAAAAAAATCTGCTAAGGAACCATAAAAATAATGCGATGAGATTTGGGATTATCTTTATCATTGTTTCTCTGAATGGTGTAAATAAGCTGTTAGGGCCACTGCACCCTGACAGGTGGGGTTACATTTTCATTTTCCATCAATGCCAGCAACTCTGGTGTATATTCCAGCCTGCTCCCTCCCTCATTCCAGTATCTACATAGAGCCCACATCTCCTAGGGTACAAAGAAAATTCATTCTTTATTAAGAGGGAATTTGGGGACACAGAGTCACTTCTAATGAGTCACTGTTCCTGCAAGGAGCATTTTGACTCAGACATAAATAAAAGAACTAACTTAGCTGTGATTTCCTGGTGATTCAGAAACCACAGTCCAATCACTGGTTTTCCTGCTTACAAAAGAAGAGCATGGGTGGGCCAGAGCCTCAGGGAGACAGAAATGATATTCTTTAACACTGCTTTCTCTTCTGGCCTAAAATGTTCAGGGAAATGCAGAAGAGCACAAAGGACAAAGATATGCCAGTCCCCACTGCCATTTCTCATGCTCTATTTTCTTTCTGGTCCACCAGAGCTCTGTTAATTCTTTTGTGTTACTGCTCTCAAATGAAAAACATGAGAATAAATTTGCATAATTCTTTTCTAGGATAAGTAATTTTAAGAATCAAAGATGTTAATGGTCCTTTGATCTTAAAACTAAGGCTACTACCTGACTTAGTTACCTTTCAACTTATTCCAAACCCTTTGAGTTTGCAATTGGACAGACATGAGCATCATTTGGTCAATTCTGCTTTATTTGGGTCCTGGATTATTCAAATATCTTTGCTTGTTATTCTCTCCTTTATCAGAAGTCTCAAATCAAGACCACAAGCTTGATATACCAAAGGTCTTAATAAATGTTTGTTGAATAAAAGTGGGTCCATTTAAATTTTTGTTAGGAAATCTGGGAAAAAGCTTTTGGGATTTGGTGGCAGGAGGTATGGGTAGAGAAGGGGTTAATATGAAGGGCCATAATTACGTTTATCACTATTAGCAGGTTTAAGTCATCTGAGCCACTCCTGTTCTGTGATACAACAAATAAGCAAAAGTTGGCCGGATATAGTCTGTTTAAAACCAGCACTGACTGTGTTACACATTTATGAGCCATCCCTTTCAATTTCAGCTCTTGTATTCTTAGTAGTTTTTGGTAAGGTAGAATGTATAAACATTGGAATAATAAAGATTTGGTAACAGATAAAAAATAGTGTGTAAAACAATCAGAAAGGCTTAAGTCCTTACTTCTCAACTTGGGAGATTTTACCAAGGCTTTGCCTGCTGAGCTGTGCATCTTTGCTGGGGAAATTTTGGTGGTTGAATACTTCATTTTAGGCTTCATTTTTCAGGCTTCTGTTGGATTAACATATAACATTACTTCAATTGTCTCAACTTGAAAACAAACAGAAACAACTGTGGCTAACTCAATATAAAATTGATAACATAGCCACATAGAGAAAATAATAATTTCAGTAAAATTTGAACATCGTATTCTGAATATATATCTATACTAGAAATATAGTAAGAGGACAAAAAGAACTGTAAAGAAATCTTAAACTTTACTTTGTGGGTTTGTTGTTAGTGGAAATATTGGTATTGAAATTCTGAGATTGTTTTTGCTATACTATGGAATAAAACAAATGTATTGGTGTTATAGGATTTTCACTGCAGGGAAAAGGAGATATAAATATAAAATAAAAGAAGAAGGGAAAATCCCTGTAGTGTTAAATTTGAATTAGCAATATCAGTGTGCCCATATCTTAGTTTCTACATACTTTCTCCACTAAAAGGAACCAGGATTCTAGATCTGGGCTGGGAAAGTAGAAGTGAACATTGAGTATCTTCTTGTGCCATAAAGCAGTGAGTCATTAAAAAACTAGTGAGATTGTGTCAAAAGGACACAGGAGCCCCCTTGAAGGGTCTCCTGCTGGGCAAATTTGGCATAGTTTGTGCATCAAAAAAATGATGGTTGCTACCTGGGCTCTTTGGTGGGGCTAATGGCAGACTCTGGGAGGGCTCACGCCAAGGAGTACTTCCCAGAACTTCTGCTGCCAGTGTCCTTGTCCCCATGGTGAGCCACAGCCACCCCCCGCCTCTGCAGGAGACCCTCCAACACTAGCAGTCATGTGGATGACAGGCTCTTGGTGCTCCAGCCGGGCGTCAGGGCTGTGCCTCTGAGGTGGGAGAGCCAACTTCAGGACACTGGTCCACAAGAGACCTCCCAGCTCCATGTAATATCAAACGGGGAAAATCTCCCAGAGATCTCCATCTCAACACCAAGACCCAGCTCCACTCAATGACCAGCAAGCTACAGTGCTGGACACCCTATGCCAAACAACTAGTAAGACAGGAACACAAGCCCATCCATTAGCAGAGAGGCTGCCTAAAATCATAATAAGGCCACAGACACCACAAAACACACCACCAGACGTGGACCTGCCCACCAGAAAGACAAGATCCAACCTCATCCACCAGAACATAGGCACTAGTCCCCTACACCAGGAAGCGTACACAACCCACTGAACCAACCTTAGCCACTGGGGACAGACACCAAAAACAATGGGAACTACGAACCTGCAGCCTGCAAAAAGGAGACCGCAAACACAGTAAGTTAAGCAAAATAAGAAGATAGAGAAACACAGAGCAGATGAAGGAGCAAGGCAAAACCCACCAGACCTAACAAATGAAGAGGAAATAGGCAGTCTACCTGAAAAAGAATTCAGAATAATGATAGTAAAGATGATCCAAAATCTTGGAAATAGAATGGCGAAAATACAAGAAATGTTTAACAAGGACCTAGAAGAACTAGAGCAAACAGTGATGAACAACACAATAAATGAAATTAAAAATTCTCTAGAAGGGATCAATAGCAGAATAACTGAGGCAGAAGAACGGATGAGTGACCTGGAAGATAAAATAGTGGAAATAACTACTGCAGAGCAGAATAAAGAAAAAAGAATGAAAAGAATTGAGAACAGTCTCAGAGACCTCTGGGTCAACATTAAATGCACCAACATTCGAATTATAGGGGTCCCAGAAGAAGAAGAGAAAAAGAAAGGGACTGAGAAAATATTTGAAGAGATTATAGTTGAAAACTTCCCTAATATGGGAAAGGAAATAGTGAATCAAGTCCAGGAAGCACAGAGAGTCCCATACAGGTTAAATCCAAGGAGAAACACGCCAAGACACATATTAATCAAACTATCAAGAATTAAATACAAAGAAAAACTATTAAAAGCAGCAAGGGAAAAACAACAAATAACACACAAGGCAATCCCCATACGGTTAGCAGCTGACGTTTCAGCAGAAACTCTGCAAGCCAGAAGGGAGTGGCAGGACATATGTAAAGTGATGAAGGAGAAAAACCTACAACCAAGGTTACTCTACTCAGCAAGGATCTCATTCAGATTTGACAGAGAAATTAAAACCTTTACAGACAAGCAAAAGCTCAGAGAATTCAGCACCACCAAACCAGCTTTACAACAAATGCTAAAGAAACTTCTCTAGGCAGGAAACACAAGAGAAGGAAAAGGCCTACAAAAACAAACCCAAAACAATTAAGAAAATGGGAATAGGAACATACATATTGATAATTACCTTAAATGTAAATGGATTAAATGCTCCAGCCAAAAGACATAGACTGGCTGAATGGATACAAAAGCAAGACCCGTATATGTTCTGTCTACAAGAGACCCACTTCAGACCTAGGGACACATACAGACTCAAAGTGTGGGGATGGAAAAAGATAGTCCATGCAAATGGAAATCAGAAGAAAGCTGGAGGAGCTATTGTCATAGCAGACATAATAGACTTTAAAATAAAAACTATTACAAGAGACAAAGAAAGACACTACATAATGATCAAGGGATCAATCCAAGAGGAAGATATAACAATTGTAAATATTTATGCACCCAACATAGCATTTCCCTTATGTATTGAGGTGCTCCTAACAGCCGTAAAAGAGGAAATTGACAGTAACACAATAAGAGTAGGGGACTTTAACACCCCACTTTCACCAATGGACAGATCATCCAAAATGAAAATCAATAAGGAAACACAAGCTTTAAATGATACGTTAAACAAGATGGACTTAATTGATATTTATAGGACATTCCATCCAAAAACAACAGAATACACATTCTTCTCAAGTGCTCATGGAACATTTTCCAGGATAGATCATATCTTGGGTCACAAATCAAGCCTTGGTAAATTTAAGAAAATTGAAATCATATCAAGTATCTTTTCTGACCACAACACTATGAGACTAGACATCAATTACAGGAAAAAATCTGTAAAAAATACAAACACGTGGAGGCTAAACAATACACTACTTAATAACCAAGAGATCACTGAAGAAATCAAAGAGGAAATTAAAAAATACCTAGAAACAAATGACAATGAAAACACGATGACCGAAAACCTATGGGATGCAGCAACAGCAGTTCTAAGAGGGAACTTTATAGCAATATAATCCTACCTTAAGAAACAAGAAACATCTCAAACAACCTAACCTTACACCTAAAGCAATTAGAGAAAGAAGAACAAAAAAATCCCAAAGTTAGCAGAAGGAAAGCAATCATAAAGATCAGATCAGAAGTAAATGAAAAAGAAATGAAGGAAACCGTAGCAAAGATCAATAAAACTAAAAGCTGGTAGTTTGAGAAGATAAACAAAGTTGATAAACCATTAGCCAGACTCATCAAGAAAAAAAGGGAGAAGACTCAAATCAATAGAATTAGAAATGAAAACGGAGAAGTAACAACTGACACTGCAGAAATACAAAGGATCATGAGAGATTACTACAAGCAACTATATGCCAATAAAATGGACAACCTGGAAGAAATGGACAAATTCTTAGAAATGTACAACCTGCCGAGACTGAACCAAGAAGAAATAGAAAATATGAACAGACCAATCACAAGCACTGAAGTTGAAACTGTGATTAAAAATCTTCCAACAAACAAAAGCCCAGGACCAGATGGCTTCACAGGTGAATGCTATCAAACATTTAGAGAAGAGCTATCACCTATCCTTCTCAAACTTTTCCAAAATATAGCAGAGGGAGGAACACTCCCAAACTCATTCTACGAGGCCACCATCACCCTGATACCCAAACCAGACAAAGATGTCACAAAGAAAGAAAACTACAGGCCAATATCACTGATGAATATAGATGCAAAAATCCTCAACAAAGTACTTGCAAACAGAATCCAACAGCACATTAGAAGGATCATACACCATGATCAAGTGGGGTTTATCCCAGGAATGCAAGGATTCTTCAATATATGCAAATCAATCAATGTGATACACCATATTAACAAATTGAAGGAGAAAAACCATATGATCGTCTCAATAGATGCAGAGAAAGCTTTTGACAAAATTCAACATCCATTTATGATAAAAACCCTCCAGAAAGTAGGCACAGAGGGAACTGTCCTCAACATAATAAAGGCCATATATGACAAACCCACAGCCAACATCGTTCTCAATGGTGAAAAACTGAAACCATTTCCACTAAGATCAGGAACAAGACAAGGTTGCCCACTCTCACTGCTATTATTCAACATAGTTTTGGAAGTTTTAGCCACAGCAATCAGAGAAGGAAAAGAAATAAAAGGAATCCAAATCAGAAAAGAAGAAGTAAAGCTGTCACTGTTTGCAGATGACATGATACTATACATAGAGAATCCTAAAGATGCTACCAGAAAACTACTAGAGCTAATCAAGGAATTTGGTAAAGTAGCAGGATACAAAATTAATGCACAGAAATCTCTTGCATTCCTATACACTAATGATGAAAAATCAGAACAAAAATTAAGGAAACACTCCCATTTACCATTGCAACAAAAAGAATAAAATATCTAGGAATAAACCTACCTAAGGAGACAAAAGACCTGTATGCAGAAATTTATAAGACACTGATGAAAGTAATTAAAGATGATACAAACAGATGGAGAGATATACCATGTTCTCGGAGTGGAAGAATTAACATTGTGAAAATGACTATACTACCCAAAGCAATCTACAGATTCACTGAAATCCCTATGAAACTACCACTGGCATTTTTCACAGAACTAGAACAAAAAATTTCACAATTTGTATGGAAACACAAAAGACTCCGAATAGCCAAAGCAATCTTGAGAAAGAAAAACAGAGCTGGAGGAATCAGGCTCCCTGACTTCAGACTATACTACAAAGCTACAGTAATCAAGACAGTATGGTCCTGGCACAAAAACAGAAATATAGATCCATGGAACAGGATTGAAAGCCCAGAGATAAACCCACGCACATATGGTCACCTTATCTTTGATAAAAGAGGCAAGAATATACAGTGGAGAAAAGACAGCCTCTTCAATAAGTGGTGCTGGGAAAACTGGACAGCTACATGTAAAAGAGTGAAATTAGAACACTCCCTAACACTATACACAAAAATAAACTCAAAATGGATTAAAGACCAAAATGTAAGGCCAGACACTATCAAACTCTTAGAGGAAAACTTAGGCAGAACACTCTATGACATAAATCAGAGCAAGATCCTTTTTGACCCACCTCCTAGAGAAATGGAAATAAAAACAAAAATAAACAAATGGGATCTAAAACTTAAAAACTTTTGCACAGCAAAGGAAACCATAAACAAGACGAAAAGACAACTCTCAGAATGGGAGAAAATACTTACAAATGAAGCAACTGACAGAGGATCAATCTCCAAAATTTACAAGCAGCTCATGCAGATCAATATCAAAAAAAAAAACAAACAACCCAATCCAAAAATGGGCAGAAGACCTAAATAGACATTTCTCCAAGGAAGATATACAGATTGCCAACAAACACATGAAAGAATGCTCAACATTCTCTAATCATTAGAGAAATGCAAATCAAAACTACAATGCGGGCTTCCCTGGTGGCGCAGTGGTTGAGAATCTGCCTCCCAATGCAGGGGACACGGGTTCGAGCCCTGGTCTGGGAAGATCCCACATGCCGCGGAGCAACTAGGCCCGTGAGCCACAATTACTGAGCCTGCGCGTCTGGAGCCTGTGCGCGTCTGGAGCCTGTGCTCCGCAACAAGAGAGGCCGCGATAATGAGAGGCCCGCGCACCGCGATGAAGAGTGGCCCCCACTTGCCGCAATTAGAGAAAGCCCTCGCCCAGAAACGAAGACCCAACACAGCCATAAATAAATAAATAAATAACCTCCCCCCACCCAAAAAAAGTAAAAAAAAAAACAAAAAACTACAATGCGATATCATCTCACACCAGTCAGAATGGCCATCATGAAAAAATCTACAAACAGTAAATGCTGGAGAGGGTGTGGAGATAAGGGAACCCTCTTGCACTGTTGGTGGGAATGTAAACTGATACAGCCACTATGGAGAATAGTATGGAGGTTCCTTTAAAAACTAAAAATAGAACTACCATATGACCCAGCAATCCCACTACTGGGCATATACCCTGAGAAAACCATAATTCAAAAAGAGTCATGTACCACAATGTTCATTGCAGCTCTATTTACAATAGCCAGGACATGGAAGCAACCTAAGTGTCCATCAACAGATGACTGGATAAAGAAGATGTGGCACATATATACAATGGAATATTACTCAGCCATAAAAAGAAACGAAATTGAGTTATTTGTAGTGAGGTGGATGGACCTGGAGTCTGTCATACAGAGTGAAGTAAGTCAGAAAGAGAAAAACAAATACCATATGCTAACACATATATATGGAATCTAAAAAAAAAAAAAAAGGTCATGAAGAACCTAGGGACAAGATGGGAATAAAGACACAGACCTACTAGAGAATGGACTTGAGGATATGGGGAACGGGAAGGGTAAGCTGGGATGAAGTGAGAGAGTGGCGTGGACATATATACACTACCAAACGTAAAATAGATAGCTAGTGGGAAGCAGCCGCATAGCACAGGGAGATCAGCTCGGTGCTTTGTGACCACCTAGAGGGGTGGAATAGGGAGGGTGGGAGGGAGGGAGACGCAAGAGGGAAGAGATATGGGGACATATGTATATGTATAACTGATTCACTTTGTTATAAAGCAGAAACTAACACACCATTGTAAAGCAATTATACTCCAATAAAGATGTTTAAAAAAAAATGATGGTAATTGACTATAAAGCATTTTATGAATAAAGAAACCTGCAATTCCATAGCACTTCTCAAGAATGAATGAATGAGGTTTATTCATTATAGAAGGTATGATAGAATTAGGAAAATCACCATTTGCAGCCCCCAATTTAATATTTGATTCAGGCAAGGATCATCAGTGATGCTGTTCCTTGATTATCGAGCTGGGTTGTAGTACCATATTGAAAGAATATGGAGTTCTCTTATAAATTGCAGAAAACTATGTATTCTTTCAGTAGGGTACTACAAGCTGGCTTCATCATCAAGGTAAGACACTGGAGCTGTGGTTTGTGGAGGGAGCAAGACTGCTCCTCCAGTCTTAAATTCTAATATTGCCTGAAATTCTATAATAGTTAATGCTTCTTTTATTAAGCATTGCCCTCTTTTTGCTAGATTAAAAAAAATTAAATCCAAATTATCCCAGGAGTGGTTACTACTTAAGTCTCTTATAAACTTCATTAGGATCAGTCTTCTAGCAGAGTAAAGGAGGAGCATTGAGTTCCTGGGTTAGAGGACTCATTGGAAGATGAACTTCATGCACCTTTATTTTTGCCCCTTGCCAAACCCCCAATATTCTGAACTTGCGAATTTTCTTGTTTAGATGGAACTAGAATCTCACACATAGCCATTCTATTTACAGCCAGTCTCATGAGCAAAATCCTTCAATGATAACATAGTTGAGATTCCCTACTCACCCCCTGGGAATGAATGTTATCTTCCATGGGAGTGAATATTGTCCTCACAGAGAATGAGGGCCTCACATCAATCCTTACCTTCTTCCTCTGATTCTCCCTCCTTTATTGATTAACAACACTTAGAAGCAGAGAACCTTAGACATCATTTACTGAGCCCCTAACTCTATAGGTAAGTAAGCTAGGACTGAAAGGTTAAGTGCCTTGCCCAGGATCACAAAAGCAGAACCAGGACCAGAATCTAGTCTCCTGATTTCCATCTTTATGCCAGAGCTTCCTGATCCTGTCTCCTCTGTTCTCCCTCCAAATGTAGAAAGAAAATAATCAGAACTGGGAATTTAACTTGAAATGCTCAGGCAATTGTCCAACTTCTTTTAAATACTAAATTTCAGAATACGGTATTTAATTTGTAACCATAATGTGGGATAGTGCAGTTAGGTAACCTTATTGTGCTAAATTTTAAATTGTACAGAAAATAGTACCCTGCACACAGTAGGCGTTCAGGTAATATTTTACTGATAACATTAAAATTGCATTGCTGGATTTGTTTGTTTGTTTTTCTCTTTTATCCAAGAATCCTTATGTCCTAGAAAAAAATTCTTCTGGAGAGACATTTAAAAAAAGTTGTATTTTCAAATAAATCTGGGAAATGTTTCAATCTATATGCCACTTCTTGGGAAGTCAGAATTCATATTAGCATAGTAAAGGTGTTGACAGTCCCTCATTGAAAAATTGTGGGTACCTTTGTTTAACTAATTATTTTCAGTAATTATTTGATCTTGTAATCTCCTCAACTCCCTCTATTAACATTCCTGTGGCTAGTTTGAGAGAACACACTTCAAGGAACTCTGCTCTAAACCAACATTAGCTTGCAGAGTTATGTAAGATAGATAAGAAACTGAAATATCACATTTAAAATGGAGTCATTGACGCAGAGAAAGACAGCTGCTTTTTAAGAATCACATGATGAGTCAAAAGCACAGTCAGGAAATATTTTCTAATCCTAGTCTAAAAAACAAAGCATTTTCTTTTAACAACCTACAAATCTTTTACTTTAAAAATATGATCACTCTTTTTATAATGTTTTCAGACTTAAAATTCAATCTTTATTCTCTTATTTTTAAATCAGAAATATTAGAGTAAATGGCAATGTAAACATTACTGGTTCTTTTGTGCTGCTTTTTCCAATAACATATGGCAAATATTCTCTCATACTGGTTATGATACCTACTTAAGTTATAAATGTGAAGGGCTGATCTCAAATGATGGTTTCCTGTTATCCACACTTGGTGGTAGTTGATGCAATTATGTTCCAGCTCTACTTATATATACACAGACTTGGATTAAGCAACATCGGGTGAATGAGGCAATGCAAATAGAGCTAGTTGAATGGGTTAAATGAGTGGGAACATATTCCCACAGCCAAATCCTAAACAGAGCTTTTAGATTGTTTTAGCTGTAGCACTTTCAATGAGTTGTACTCAGCCGTTAACTATTATAAAACGTCTATGACATGGGCTCTTTGTAGTGTTTATTGCTCACTATAGAGCATGTAAGGACACAACTTTATCTACCAATGAACTTATAAAGGCTTACCAAGAATCACAACACACACACACACACACACACACACACACACACACACAGCTGTCACTTGCAACATTGGTAATATTAGAAAAAAAAGAAAAGGGAAAAACTGGAAACAGCCAAAGAGTTAATCATTTAATTGCATTTTTCTTTTCTACAGAAAGTTAAAAACTTTTTAAGTAATTCTTTTCTTGTTATAAAAATGATGTACATGCACCTAGAAAATGTGTAAATGACAGGAAACCATGTATACTGTAGATCCTGACATTCTTTTTTCAATGCAGGTATACTATGCACATCCATTTTTTTAAAAAGTAGAATCATAATGCAAATGTTATTTTGTAAGCTGCTTTTTTCATTACACAACTAACTTACATCATAAACATTTCCACATGTCAAAATAATTTTTTTTTACAGGAAGCATTACAAATAGCATTCAATCATATAAATATACCACAAGCAATCTTGTATTGATTAACTCTTTGGCTGTTTCCAGTTTTGCCCTTTTCTTTTTTTTTCTAATATCACCAATGTTGCAACTGACAGCTGTGTGTGTGTGTGTGTGTGTGTTATGATTCTTGGCAAGCCTTTTTAAGGTCATTGGTAGATAAATTCGTAGTAGCAAGAATGCTGGATCAAAGGGTACGTTCATCTCATATTTTGATAGATATTATCCAATTGACTTCAAAAGGTTTGTATTGATTTATAATTTTTCAGCAATTCAGGTGAGTGCCCTTTTCTCCATTGCCTTAGCAGCAATGGGGAGTCATCACCTTTAAAATGTTTGTCTTTCAGAAGAGTGGGAAATATCTCATGGTTTTGAATTTTGTTTCTTTAATTATTATCGAGATTGAACATCTTTTTAAAAAACATATTTGTTGTGTCTGTAAATTAATGATTTATATGAACTCTTTGTAAATTAAGAAATGAAACCATTGTCGGTGAAAATTTATCCCCAGTACCATTTATTTTTAGACTTTCTTAATTGCATTTTTAAAATTTTTGACATAAGTTTTCAAATATTATGTGGTAAAATTTAATCAACGTTTTCTTAGAATTTCTGGATTTTGTGTCCTGCTTCAAAAGACCTCCCCTTCTCCAAGATTATAAATAAATTTATTATGCCACTTTCTAAAACTTTTATTCTTTACTATTTAATACCTAAATCTTTAATCTACTATTACTTTTATTATAAAGAGTAAGTTAGGTACCATACGACCCAGCAATCCCACTACTGGGCATATACCCTGAGAAAAACATAATTCAAAGAGTCATGTACCACAGTGTTCATTGCAGCTCTATTTAGAGTAGCCAGGACATGGAAGCAACCTAAGTGTCCATCGACAGATGAATGGATAAAGAAGATGTGGCACATATATACAATGGAATATTACTCAGCCATAAAAAGAAACGAAATTGAGTTATTTGTAGTGAGGTGGATGGACCTAGAGTCTGTCATACAGAGTGAAGTAAGTCAGAAAGAGAAAAACAAATACCATATGCTGACACATAAATATGGAATCTAAAAAAAAAAAAGTTCTGATGAACCTAGGGGCAGGACATGAATAAAGACACAGATGTAGAGAATGGACTTGAGGACACAGGGAGGGGGAAAGGTAAGCTGGGATGAAGAGAGTGGCATGGACATATATACACTACCAAATGTAAAATAGATAGCTAGTGGGAAGCAGCCGCATAGCACAGGGAGATCAACTTGGTGCTTTGTGACCACCTAGAAGGGTGGGATAGGGAGGGTGGGAGGGAGACACAAGAGGGAGGAGATATGAGGATATATGTATATGTATAGGTGATTCACTTTGTTATAAAGCAGAAACTAACACACCATTGTAAAGCAATTATACTCCAATAAAGATGTTAAAAAAAAAAAAAAAGAGTAAGTTGGGGATTTTTTTCCCCCCAAATGCTTATCCCAAACACACGTGTAATCCAATTTAGATAAGGTGAAGTTTCATGTTATGTGGGGCATAGCATGCAGAGAGATGAGAATGTAACAGTAAGGAGTTTGAATTTTATTCTATAGCCAACAGGAATCTTTTGAAAGTTTTTTAAGCAGTTGAGAAATATCAAAGATGTGTTTTATGAATGTAATTTTATGGCTGTGTGAAGGACTAGAAGGAAGGAAAGAAGGCCATTTAGGAGGCCAATTAAATTACCCAGGTAAAAAGCAGTGAGGACAGAGCTAGCACAATGTTAGTGAGACTAGTAAGGAGAGGATGTAGGTGATGAGTGCTGCAGGCATTTCATAAGAGTCCTTGAATGTTAGAGTGAGAAAGGGCTCCAGAGATCCCTGGTCCTAGCTCCACTAAGTCTCACAGCCCTTTAGTGGCTGAGTCAGTATTAGAATCCAATTTCATTCCCAGTTAGGGTTGTGTCCACCACAGAACCTCCATAACTCTTTTTGGATGTGGGTATATCAGTTCTGGACTGGGGAAGGGGAGGTAAAGGGAAGTGAAAGTGGTACCAGTGGTTCAGGGTAGGAAACTCAGGTGGGGAGTTCATTGGCAGGAACAGGTAATGAGTGTAATGTGGGACAAATGGTATCTCAAACTTGAGGAACAATTAAATGGAAATTTGAGCAGGGAGCTGGAACTGGGTTGTGGGTGGGGGAGGTCAGACTTAGCCATGTAGATTTGTTCATTTGTGAAAGCATAGGGGTTGATGGCGTGGGAGCAAATGAGATGGTCTCAGCTGAGTGTGGAGCAGGAGGAGAAAGCTGTGTCTAGACGGAACTATGGAGAATCTTAAATTTAAGGGGTAAGAGAAGAAAAGGAGTTAGCAAAGAAGATCAGAAAGAGAAGCAGAAAAAAAGATGTCATATTATGAAGGCTAAGAAAGAAGATCCTGGAACTTCCCTGGTGGTCCAGTGGTTAAGACTTTGCTTTCCAATGCAGGAGGTGTGGGTTCGATCCCTGGTCAGGGAGCTAAGATCCCACATGCCTTGTGGCCAAAAAGAAAAAAAAAACAAAACATAAAACAGAAGCAATATTGTAACAAATTCAATAAAGACTTTAAAAACGATCCACATCAAAAAAAATCTTAAAAAAAAAGAAAGAAAGAAGATCCTCTCAAAAAGGAACATTTGATGATGAGCACTGCAGAGACCTAACAGGAGATTAGAGACCTTGGAGAGAGTCCTTTAATTAATTAAAAAAAATTTTTTTTTAAACAACTTTCTGAAAAAAATAATGGCGGTCAGGATGAGGCTTTGTGAGTGAGCTGTGAAAGAGGACTAAAGAATCATTAAAACAGGCACTGAAGTCACTGAGGGTGATGACAGCAGAGGCAACATGAAACAGAAAAGGATGTTGGGGTCCCAGGTAACCAGAATGGAAAGAAATTAACATAAGTAGTTGGGCCCAGGGTTGGGGTTACCAAGGGCAGTGGAAAATGAGAAATGCACCACTTTCTTTATTGGCCATGCGACATGGGCACACAATGAAAGAGAGCGGGTTTTGAGAATAGTGGTGTCACCAGGGGAAAGCCATATTTTAGATAATAAAAGGAAATAGAAGGAGCTTTTTAAGAAAAAAGGAGGGAGGAGAGGGTAAGAGTGTGCATGTACTGGGAGGGGAACATTCCAGAGGAAATGATATACATTTAAATTACAAAAAAATAAAAATAATAACCTGGAAGGAGATTTTAATCAAGAAATAGTATCTTAAATAGAAATTCATTAGTTGGTAATTAATTTCTGAACAACAACAACAACAACAGAAGTGTATGAGGTATAGTCATTTCCAAAGTTGCCATGTGTGTGATTGCTTCTTTGGCTGGAGAAGGCTTCAGGAACCTACATTTAACAAATACTGTGTGCCCATTACTTGCCAGGGACTATCTATTCCATCAGCATTAACCCATGGGACACTGCACAGAAATTTTTATTTCACTTTGTCATACTATCTATCGATACATCTGATCAACTAGAAAATTGTTTATTGAATCACTGACCTTCTCTTATGGCAATGCTCTTTGATTAGCAGTTTCCCTCTTTTAACATACTGATATCCTTAAGAATGTTAAGTTGGCTGCCGGTCTTTCTTCCTTTATTGTGAATTTTACTTTTAAAATGAATTAATTTAATCAGATTGGTTTCTTGTGAGGAGTCTTGTTAAAATGCAGAGTTTACAAGAAATTTTTATTAAAAATACATTTTCATTATGGAAAATTTGGATGATATAGAAAATAGAAAGTTTCAACTTTGATGTCCTAGAAAGTAGTTAAATACATTGAAAAGAAACATGACTAGTAATCATTGTAGGGAAATCCCAACCTCTCTAAGGTCCCGAGTTCACAAGTGGTGTGGATTTGTATCTGAACAGAGTGCTGCCTCATAATAACAAAAATAAATCAAACACTTGTTTAGTGCTGGGCTAGGTGCTGGGGATACAGTAGTGAACAAAGCAGACTTCTTCCTACCCTCCTGGAGTTTATTCGTTTTTGGGCGAGATACATTTTGAGCAAATAATCACACAAATAAATCATTTATGAACATGATAAATAAGAATTAGGCTGGTAATGAAAATAAAGGAGTAGAGCGGTACTAAGGTAGTGTAGTCAGAGAATGTGACATTTAAGCTGTACCCAAAGGGTGTGAAGAACATACGGCAGAGAGGGGACAGAGGATGCCTTCTGGACAGAGAAAACTCCGGGGGCAAAGGCCCTGACAGAACTTGTAGTGTTTAGGGAACTAAGAGGGCCAGTGTGGCTGGAGAAGATTAGGCAATGGGAAGGGTATAATATAATGGGGTTGGAGATGGAAGTAGACAGAACCCAGGTAGGGTTGGGCCCTGGAAGCCAGGGGAAGGAACTTGGATTTTATTCAAAGTGCAATGGTCCAAGAAGAAGACATAACATTGTAAATATCTATGCACCCAACATAGGAGCACCTCAATACATAAGGCAAATGCTAACAGCCATAACAGGGGAAATTGACAGTAACACAATAACAGTAGGTGACTTTAACACCCCACTTACACCAATGGACAGATCATCCAAATAGAAAATAAATAAGTTAACACAAGCTTTAAATGACACATTAGACCAGATGGACTTAATTGATATTTATAGGACATTGCATCCAAAAACAACAGAATACACTTTCTTCTCAAGTGCACACGGAACATTCACCAGGATAGATCACATCTTGGGTCACAAATGAAGCCTTGGTAAATTTAAGAAAATTGAAATCATATCAAGCATCTTTTCTGACCAAAACACCATGAGACTAGTTATCAGTTACAGGAAAAAAGACTGTAAAAAAATACAAACACATGGAGGCTAAACAATATGCTACTAAACAACCAAGATATCATGGAAGAAATCAAAGAGGAAATCAAAAAATACCTAGAAACAAATGACAATGAAAACACAATGACCCAAAATCTATGGGATGCAGCAAAAGCAGTCCTAAGAGTGAAGTTCATAGCAATGCAATCCTACATCAAGAAACAAGAAAAATCTCAAATAAACAACCTAACCTTACATCTAAAGCAATTAGAGAAAGAAGAAGAACAACCAAAAAAAACCCCAAAGTTAGCACAAGGAAAGAAATTATAAAGATCGGATCAGAAATAAATGAAAAAGAAATGAAGGAAACCATAGCAAAGATCAATAAAACTAAAAGCTGGTTCTTTGAGAAGATAAACAAAATTGATAAACCATTAGCCACACTCATCAGGAAAAAAAGGGAGAAGACTCAAATCATCAGAATTAGAAATGAAAAAAGAGAAGTAAAAACTGACACTGCAGAAATACAGAGGATCATGAGAGGTTACTACAAGCAACTATATCCCAATAAAATGGACAACGTGGAAGAAATGGACAAATTCTTAGAAAAGTACAACCTTCCAAGACTGAACCAGGAAGAAATAGAAAATGTGAACAGACCAATCACAAGCACTGCAGTTGAAACTGTGATTAAAAATCTTCCAACAAACAAAAGCCCAGAGCCAGATGGCTTCATAGGAGAATCCTATCAAACATTTAGAGAAGAGCTAACACCTATCCTCTCAAACTCTTCCCAAATATAGCAGAGGGAGGAACACTCCCAAACTCATTCTACGAGACCACTATCACCCTGATACCCAAACCAGACAAAGATGTCACAAAGAAAGAAAACTACAGGCCAATATCACTGATGAATATAGATGCAAAAATCCTCAACAAAATACTCGCAAACAGAATCCAACAGCACATTAAAAGGATCATACACCATGATCAAGTGGGGTTTATCCCAGGAATGCAAGGATTCTTCAATATATGCAAATCAATCAATGTGATACATCATGTTAACAAATTGAAGGATAAAAACCGTATGATAATCTCAATAGTTGCAGAAAAAAGCTTTTGACAAAATTCAACTCCCATTTATGATTAAAAACTCTCCACAGTTTTTAATCAAAATAAAAAATAAAAAAGTCAATAAAAGGCATATATGACAGACCCACAGCCAACATCATTCTCAATGGTGAAGAACTGAAACCATTTCCTCAAAATCAGGAACAAGACAAGGGTGCCCACGCTCAGAACTATTATTCAACATAGTTTTGGAAGGTTTAGCCACAGCAGTCAGAGAAGAAAAAGAAATAAAAGGAATCCAAATCGGAAAAGAAGAAGTAAAGCTGTCACTGTTTGCAGATGACATGATACTATACATAGAGAATCCTAAAGATGCTACCAGAAAACTACTAGAGCTAATCAAGGAATTTGGTAAAGTAGCAGGATACAAAATTAATGCACAGAAATCTCTTGCATTCCTATACACTAATGATGAAAAATCAGAACAAAAATTAAGGAAACACTCCCATTTACCATTGCAACAAAAAGAATAAAATATCTAGGAATAAACCTACCTAAGGAGGCAAAAGAACTGTACTCTGAAAACTATAAGACGCTGATGAAAGAAATCAAAGACGATACAAACAGATGGAAAGATATACCATGTTTTTGGATTGGAAGAATCAATATTGTGAAAATGACTATACTACCCAAAGCAATCTACAGATTCAATGCAGTTCCTATCAAATTACCAATGGCATTTTTCACAGAAGTAGAACAAAATATTGTACAATTTGTATGGAAACAGAAAAGACTCCAAATAGCCAAAGCAATTTTGAGAAAGAAAAACGGAGCTGGAGAAATCAGGCTCCCTGACTTCAGACTATACTACAAAGCTACAGTAATCAAGACAGTATGGTACTGGCACAAAAACAGAAATATAGATCAATGGAACAGGACAGAAAGCCCAGAGATAAACCCATGCACATATGGTCACCTTATCTTTGATAAAGGAGGCACGAATATGCAATGGAGAAAGACAGCCTCTTCAATAAGTGGTGCTGGGAAAACTGGACAGCTACATGTAAAAGAATGAAATTAGAACACTACTTCACACCATACACAAAGATAAGCTCAAAATGGATTAAAGACCTAAATGTAAGTCCAGATATTACAAAATTCTTAGAGGAAAACATAGGCAGAACACTCTATGAAATAAATCACAGTAAGATCCTTTTTGACCCACCTCCTAGAGTAATGGCAATAAAAGCAAAAATAAACAAATGGGACCTAATGAAATTTAAAACCTTTTGCACAGCAAGGGAAACTATAAACAAGATGAAAAGACAACCCTTAGAATGGGAGGAAATATTTGCAAATGAAGCACTGACAAAGGATTAATCTCCAAAATATACAAGCAGCTCATGCAGCTCAGTATCAAAAAAAAAAAAAACCCAATCCCAAAATGGGTGGAAGACCTAAATATACATTTCTCCAAGGTAGACATACAGATTGCCAACAAACACATGAAAAGATGCTCAACATCACGAATCATTAGGGAAATGCAAATCAAAACCACAATGAGGTATCATCTCACACCAGTCAGAATGGCCATTATCAAAAAATCTAGAAACAATAAATGCTGGAGAGAGTGTGGAGAAAAAGGAACCCTCCTGCACTGTTGGTGGGAATGTAAATTGATGCAGCCACTATGGAGAACAGTATGGAGGTTCCTTAAAAAACTAAAAATAGAACTACCATATGACCCAGCAATCCTACTACTGGGCATATACCCTGAGAAAACCATAATTCAAAAAGATATATGTACCACAATATTCATTGCACCCCTATTTACAATAACCAGGACATGGAAGGAACCTAAATGTCCATCAACAGATGAATGGATAAAGAAGATGTGGCACATATATACAATGGAATATTACTCAGCCATAAAAAAGAACGAAACTGAGTTATTTGTAACGAGGTGGACGGACCTAGAGTCTGTCATACAGAGTGAAGTAAGTCAGAAAGAGAAAAATACCATATGCTAATGCACATATATGGAATCTAAAAAAAAATGGTACTGATGAATCTAGTAGCAGGGCAGGAATAAAGATGCAGATGTACAGAATGGACTTGAGGAAACAGAGGGGGAGGGGGAAGCTGAGAAGAAGTGAGAGAGCAGCCCTGACATATATACAGTACCAAATGCAAAATGGATGGCTAGTGGGAAGCTGCTCCATAGCACAGGGAAATCAACTTGATGCTTTGTGATGACGTAGAGGACTGGGATAGGGAGGGTGGGAGGGAGGCTCAAGAGGTAGGGGGTGTGGGAATATATGTATACATATAGCTGATTCACTTTGTTGTACAGCAGAAAATAACACAACATTGTAAAGCAATTATACTCCAATAAAGATTAACAAAACAAAACAAAAAAACAAAGTACAATGGGAAACCAAAGAAAGGTTTTAAGTAATATGGAATATTACTTAGTTTTTAAAAGAGTGCTCTGGCTGCCATTTTAGGAACAGATGGAAGGCAGTAAGAGGGTAGGAATGAAACCAATAGGTAGTCTGCATTAGTGCAAACTCTTAATAATGATGGTGGTGGCGATAATGCTAACGGTTATAACAGTTACAGTATCTTGGGCATCTTCTGTGGGTCAGATGTTTTACATACATTATTTATAATTGTCACCATGACACTAGTATTTGAATATGATTGCCTCCATTTTAGAAGTGAGGAAATAGAGGCTCAGAGAGATTAAGTATCTTGGAAAAGGCCACATAGCTAATAAGTAACAAAGCCAGAATCTGAAATCATGTCCATCTGGTTCTTTCTCTTATTCCATGGAAGCCATTGGTAGAATGAGGTAGAATTAAATTCCTGGGCCTTTAATTCCATTCACTGTCTCATCAAGATTGCATGTTCTTGTTTGTGCAGAGGATCTCTGAGGGTGTGGTGGGATTACACAACCCATTGTTGGGTACCAGAAAATCACTGAAAGAAGTCAGCCTCCCAAAACTGGTCCTGGCTGGTAGAAGGAAGAAAAAATGGGGATTATGGCTAAGCTTGGCAACACTGTATGACTTAATTCTGAGAGATTTTGCAGGGAAGCAGAAGGGAGAAGGTAAGACAGGAGTGTGCTCACACTGACCCTCTACTCCCTTGGTTGTGGTGGCTTCACTTCTTTCTTGGGGGAGATCAGAATAAGTGATGTCGAAGAAAGGGAGGTTGAGTTTGGGGAACCATGAGAAAGCACTCAAACTGAATCACTTCCTGTCCCCCACTCCCCACTGCTCTGAAAGTTTCTACATGCCTCCTAGGGAGAGGAAACACTCTATTAAGAAATCTGGCAAACCAATCTATGACTCAAGCCAAACCTTTTGTTAGAGGAGGGGAAGGATGGTATGAGTTTTTAGGGAAACTTTCTTTTATGTCTTTAAGGTAAATAACACAGTATTTGTAAAACACTTCTATGCTTTCTTACGGTTTTCCTGGATGCAGTCTTATCTAATCATTTTTGTACACTGGTACGACCTCCCCTTCAAACTTTCTAGCCTCACACAGCCCCTTCCTCCATGCCCTGTGCATTTTAGACCCACTGGACTATTTACTGTTTCTCAAGCTACCATGCACTTTCACACCTCCATGCCTTGCTCAAGTTGTTCCTCTTGCTAAAGTTGCCTCTTCCCCTTTACCTGGGAAACTTCTATTTAACCCTTAGAGCTCAATTCAAATTCCTTTGTCTCCCAATCAGCAGAATTTATTGCTTCCTCCCTTATTTGCTTATCATATCCAACTTTGTTTCCCTATCTCCTCCACTGGACTGCTAGTTCCTTGGGAACAAGCGTTATACCTTAGTCATCTTTTGTTTTCCAAGCAGCTACCCATAAGCAGGCACTCAATAAATGTTGTGTAATTTGGATCTGTCCTTGCAAAAACCCTACAAACTAGACAAGGCAGGCATCACCAGCTGGACATATATGGAGGCCCTGTCCAAATCCCAAAGATCCACAGAGTGGTGGGACTGGAACTGTGGGTTGAGCAGTGTGAAATGGGCACTACTGAATTTTGACCTACAAAACTGACAGTTTTATATGGCTCAGCCTAATAGAACCCAGGTCTTCTTGTTCTTGGGTCAATGCTTTTTCTAAAGCATTTAAAGAAGCTGACATTACGTTTGGCCTCTGGCCCTGTGGTTTTAGTGTGATCAACATTTTGAATTATTCAGTTCAATGTGTTGTTTTATTCCCCTTGGTTGCCCCTCCCCATGCCTCACATACTTTGGAGACCCAGCTGTGTATTGGACCAAGTCTTTAGTAATTTTTGAAGAAGCAGAGGTAGAATGACCTCCCATTCTTGAGCTTAGACCCAGGATTTGCTCCCTCCCCACAGGACTTTTCAGCTCTCCAGGTCACAGTTTCCTCATCTCAAAATTGAAGAGGGTTCTTGAAAGCCAGGATCTTCTTATCCTTTTGACTCTCTTTCCTATGCTCCTATACAGGTTCCTGGTTCAGCCCCTTCTTTCCCCTCTCCCTAGGCTTGGTTCTATACCAGCAGCCACACCAGCCCCTTGACCACCCAAAAGATGCCATCCTTAGAGAAATGTACAAGCTCTGCCTCAGCCCTGTGCCCGTCTCCTCTCTTTTCATGAACTTTATAGCAGACAGGATGAGGCAGGTGGACAAGGGAGCATTAAGTAACCTAGATGTAATATCTTGGGTAGAGGTGGATCTGAAATCAAGGTACATAATGGACTTGGGTATGTTTTGTCTTAGAGCAAACTTAAAATGAAAAGGGAAGTCTGTAGAGTCTGTAGTGTAGATTTGTTTTTGTTTTTATGGATTCAGAGAGCCCTAAGTGCTAGAAGAAAGCAATGTATGGGAATGAAACAACATAGAATAAATAGGTCTTTGGTTTTAGTTTGACTCTGAAGTTTAAAGTTGAGATCACTTTTTTCTTTTACTTTGAAAATTCTTTTTAAGTAAAACTGGACAAGTAATATACAAATTATGAATTTTGTAAAAATTCAAAGGAGTATGAAAAATTCAATAGGATTTTTGAAGAGTTAAAAGTTCTGTATTTTTAAAAATTAACCTTTATATAGTGTTCACTCTGTGCCAATACTGTACTGTACTAAGTGCTTTATATATGTAACTCATTCCATCATCATAGCAGTTTTATCAGGGGGTACCATTATCTTCCCTATTTTACAGATGAGGAAACTGAAGCACAGAGACATCAAAGAACTTGCGTAAGGTCCCATAGCCTAAAACCTCAAGCAAACACTTTTAGAATTCATGAGGTACTCCGGAAAAGGGGTGGAGAAATTCAGATCTGTTGGGTTTCAGATCTTCTTCCCTATTCCTGAGCCCAGAGCAGAAACCTCTTTTCCATACTGGGCTTCTGCTTAAAGTTTCCTAGGTCAAAAAGGTTTCCCTACTAAGAAAACAAAATTAAAAGTTTGAAAATATGACATGCCACCTGGATTATTTGACCTTGTAAGGGAGAGTGAAGCTGAGACTCTGTTCATATGCCATCAGTGGTGGTCTAGCTAGTGAATAGATTTAGCAACATCATAAGGAGAAATCATTATAATCATTACAGTTTGTGGGTGGAAGAGGAAATTTTCAAAACTTTTTAAGAAGTAGAATCCTTTTCTGAAAAAGGAATATTGAATAGAACCCCCAAGAGACAAAAAAGAGAAAATCAGGAATTTGTTAATTTATTAATATAAATATGGTTTATATATTTAAATTTATAATATTTGCTCATTATGAAGTTAATTAATCAGGGACTTCTGTTTCCGACATAACAGTGGATTAGTTACCATGGCCAACCACCTGACAAAACAACTATAATGCTGTAAGAAATACTTTTTTTAAATTTGTATTTATTTATTTATTTATTTATTTAATTTATGGCTGTGTTGTGTCTTCGTTTCTGTGCGAGGGCTTTCTCTAGTTGTGGCAAGCGGGGGCCACTCTTCATTGCGGTGCGCGGGCCTCTCACTATCGCGGCCTCTCTTGCTGCGGACCACAAGCTCCAGACGTGCAGGCTCAGTAATTGTGGCTCACGGGCCCAGTTGCTCTGCGGCATGTGGGATCTTCCCAGACCAGGGCTCGAACCCGTGTCCCCTACATCGGCAGGCAGATTCTCAACCACTGCGCCACCAGGGAAGCCCAGAAATATTTTTTAAAGTTTTTTCAAATTTATCGTTGAGCTGGAATGAAAGTAAAGAATGTATAGTAGGCATGCAAGCTTGGCTTTTTCCTAAAGTTGTCTGCTAAATGCTAGAGAGAGCAGACAACTATGTGAAGTGCGGGGGCCAGGAAATAAAGCCCAGGATGTCCCTAAGATGGGGATTCTAATAGGGAATTGCTGCACAAACCTGGATATCCAAAGGGCTACACTCACAGGATAAGGCTGATTGAGATAAATAAACCCCACCTGCAGAAGGGGATAGCTAGGAAGCTTGTTTGTCCGAGGGAAGGGAAACCATTGCTCTGAGAATTTATCTCCTCATGAAAAGTCAGCCCCCACAGGGGTTTGCAGCCTGAATTCACACTCACTACCTGTGTGCCTCCAAAAGCCTGAAATAGAGAATTAAACATAAAATGGTTTTAGGTTGGTAGTATCCCAAGGCATATTGGAAAGGAAAACTCAAATCTTATCTTGATGAATTTTACCAGCTGCAACTCAAGCCACAGAATATTCACAGAGAAAAATTTGCAGGATCAATGAGTAATTTGCAGTCAAGATTTATAAAGCAAACAAGAATACTAGGCATCATGGTGAGAGCCCATGGAGGGAACAGACAGCAGAAACCAAACTGCAAAGGCTTCATGTATTAGAACAATCAGAAATGTCATATAAAACAACTGATTTTTTTTAAAACAACTGATTTTAATAAGTTTAGGTAGAGTTCTAAAAAGATTGAAAACATGAACAAAGAACAAATGGATTTGAAAAAGATCCAAATAGAATATCTAGAAATGAAAAATATATTGTTGAAATTAAAGCTCCATGGATTGATTAAACAGATTAGACACATATGAAGAGAGTCAGTGAACTAGAAAATATATCTGAAGATATTCCTTGGAATACAATCCAGGAACACTTAAAGATGAAAAATAGGGACTTCCCTGGTGGTCCAGACTTCGCCTTCCAATACAGGGGTTGCGGGTTAGATCCCTGCTCAGGGAGCTAAGGTCCCACATGCCTCGCGGCCAAAAAACCAAAACATAAAACAGAAGCAATATTGTAACAAATTCAATAAAGGCTTTAAAAAAATAATAATTATTTTTTTAAAAAGATGAAAAATATAAAAAAGGGGGTAAGAGACTTCAAGGACAGAATGAGACAGTCTAATGTGTATCTATTTGGAATTTTAGAAGGAGATAGAATAGGGAAGGAGCAATATTTGAAGATATAAAGGCTGAGAACTTTCCAGAATTATTGAAAGACCCCAATCCTCAGATCTAAAAATCCCAATGAATCCCAAGTAGGTTTAAAAAAAGAAAAAAAAAGAAAAATATCTACATCTTGATATATTAATTATGAAACTGCAGAACATTTTTAAAAAGAGAGAAGATTGTAATGTCAGTCACTGAAGACAATGAAACTATTTGGATGAGCAGAAAGGAAATTTTGATTGGGTTTATGGATCGGTGTTTAGTCTTAGAGTAGCCCCAGAAACTGTGAAATTAGCATCAGATAGTCGTAGAACCACTAAAGCACATTTGCCGTCCACTGAGCACCATTAAAAACTGCAGGGCTGGCCTAAAACTCCTTATTTTACAGACGAGGGAAGTAACACTCAAAGCAGGTCTTACTTAAGGTCACACAGCTAGTGAGTGAGTACATGGTGGAGGACCAGGACCAGAACTTAGGTCCCCAACTCACAGAGCAATAGCTATGACTGCTCTTTCCTCTATAACCTGCTAATGTTTCATTAAAATTTTAAGCAACAACAGCAAAGAAAAAGTGTGAAGAAAATACAGGGAACTGTTCCATTTTATCAGGGATATTTTTGATGCTGTCCTTTAGTCTCAAGTATGGAATTTAATAAATGTTTGAATACCTTCTTCCACAGTGCAATATCCCATCTCTAGGAACCAATGAAACTGCTCACTTTTTTGGATGGGGATAAGGGCATGCAGCCTTGATTTGTTTCCTTCTAGCTTGTAAGACAATGTGAGGGAAGAGTGAGAAAGGTTTTAGAAGATGTGATTAAAACTGAATCACAGAAAATATTTCTGGCACAGCATTCCATAGAAGGTGGCAGGGGAACAAGGAGTGGGGGCAAAATCTCAGTCTGGATAAAGGCTTTGCTGAGAAATACACAAGGTAAAAGCAGGTGCCAAGCCACAGCATGTGAACAAACCTGAGTCACTAGGTCATAAAATCAGCACTCAAAACTGGAGATAAAAATCCAATCTGTTTTGCTTCAGCTCATTGTTTTAGACCTGCCTTGTTTTGCTTTCTAAAAAGTTTATACCTAGATCCACAAAGGAAAACAAATTGCAAGGGTAGGCAATGAAGCTATATCAAACTCTATCATCCCTGTTTATTCATAAAAAAGGTAGTAATTGCATCTATGTGTATGTATGTTTGGAAGAATTATTTCTGGATCTTGCCTATTCTCCACAAATACATACCAAGAAGCGTGAGAGCACCTGGAATTGGCAACAATACAACCAAAACAGATTGCTTAACCAAAGATGAGAACTTGCCCATTAATATCAGCTTTGACTCTGGAAATAGTGCCCAGATTCCAAAGTCTAGAGTGGTTTAATATTTGCACAATTCCAAATCCTAACAAGGATATGGTTCTTTGGGCAGCATCCGAAATTCTAGCAGGTGACTTGCTGTTTGTTTTTTAAGAGAAACATCAGATTTTAGACAGGAAAAGCTTTAGATTTTGAAGTGCATCTTCAAAGTAGAATGCAATATATATCTTTAAATTTCTAAAGAAGCAGACTGATTTGGGTATGGTACATTTCTTACCTACATAAAACATTGATAAGAAGAGTTTATTCCAGATACTATATATATATATATATATATATTTAAAACCAGTGAAAGTATACCTAACTTCCATTCCCAGTGCATAGGGATGCCACTAGATATTTCTGGAATTGATCCTGGAGGCTAGTAGGCTTCATTTGAAGGCAGATTTGAAAAATTGAGGAATAACAAGAGGAGCTTCCGAAAGGGTGAGCCAGATGTTTATGGTAATGGGGAAATAAGGACTCTAATGTCTAAAATTTAGGACCAAGAGGGACTTCCCTGGCGGTTCAGTGGTTAAGACTCTGCACTTCCACAGCAGCTGTACAGCCAAACAATAAAAAATAAAATAAAATAAAATTTAGGACCACGAGAAGGCAGCCCAAAGCAGCAAAACTTTGCATTGGTAGAAGGTAATGTACCAGACCCGTTTTAAAAATAAAAACATTTAAGAAAAAAGTTTCCTCTTTAAGAATGGAAGTCAACTACTAGTTAGTGCTTGCTAGTTATATCATGAAGACTAAATATAAGCTCTAAAAATACCTTTGCTTTGTTTGAATTTAAAGCTTCTGACACCCAACCAGAAGATAAGAATTGGCCTTGTGCTTAAAAATAAACCCAAACCAGTCAGTCAGTCAGCCTTTAGTGCTTTGATGTCACATGTAGAACCTCTATATTACCTGGTTTATCAAATGCTTGTGATAAATTACATAAAGTAGATACTTTGTTAAATTGTATGTCATTTGGGCAATGTTTTAGTTAATAAAACATTGAGGGTGGATTATTATTAGCTCATAATGATTCAATAATAACTTGACTAAATTTCCTTAAAGTATGTTGTATTCAAAGTCTATAAATACTCCATTTGTGATCATGGGGTTAAGAGAATAATCCTTTCTTTCTACTATAGTGTAACATTTAAAAAAAGTGATTCCTGACTTTTTTTCTGAAACCCAAATACAATATGATGGTTTGTTTTCTTAATGTTTTCTTCTCTAACTAATGTTGCTTTGCAATTGGTACACAACAGAGGCATACCTCAACTCCAAAACTACAATCCTAGGGAAGATATCTTTTTCTGAAGTGTGTTTGTCAGCTAACTTAAGTCTAGTTGCCCCAGACTGAAACAACATATTTCTAGGAGAAGTAAAGAAAATGCATGCATTAAAGTTGAAGGAGAACCACAATGCCTATCTATCAGAATGGCTAAAATGAGGAAGACAGGAAATACCAGGTATTTGCAAGGATTTGGGACAACTGGAATTCTTATACATGGCTTATGAGAGTGTAAATTGCTACAACCACTTTGGAAAATAATGTGGTAGTATCCACTAAAGCTGAACATATACATACATTTGGCCCAACAACTCTACTTGAAGGTATATATCCAACAGAAAGGCATAAAAATATTTGCCAAAAGATATGTAGTGGAATGTTCCTAGCAGTCCTAGTCATATAACTCCAAGCAGCAAACAATGCAAATGTCCGTCTACATTATAATGGATAAATTGTGGCACATTCATTTAGAAGAATTCTAACCAGTAATGAGAGTAAACAAGCTACTTCGATGTGCAACAACACAGAGGCATCTCACAAACATAATCTTGAATGAATGAGGCTAGACACAAAAAGATATAGAATATATGAATTTATTTATAAATAGGTCAAAACCCCCAGGGGCAAATTGAATATATGATATTAGAAAACCTAATAATGGCTTTTCTTGAGGTAGAGAGAAGTGACAAGAAGAGGGCAGGAGGAGGATTCTGGAGTTCTTTACTCTTCTGTTTCTTTTTATGGTTGCATAGGTTTGTTCACATGATTTGTGCAATTTTCTGTGTGTATATGTTAATGAATTTTTTAAGTTAAAGGAAATAGAGACTGTCAGTGAATTCTAAAATATATGGATTCTACTTTCTCAAGTGTGGTGGTCAAAGAGACTCATTGACAGAATTAAGTAAGCAATCTATTTCATGGCTAAAAAAAAAAAATTAAAGGAACATCAGCGTCTATATTTAAGAATGAATTGAGCTGACTAGAAAATGGTCAGATGGGAAATGGACACATTCCTCTCTTCACTTAGTATGGAAGAAGTGCTTCTGATATGTCTGATTAAAGACTTAGTTTTCTGTCCTGAAAGAACTGAAAATCAGATTAAAGACAATTTTTGAGGTGTTTTTCAGACTAAGGCAGAATCCTCAGGATGACTTTGAAAAGAATTTGGCTGCCCTTCTCAGCGACGGGCAAGAAGTCCTGAAAAACTAAAAATGGTTGGAGTTCTGCAGGAATGAGGGGATGCTGATAGTTTACCTAGCATGAATGTTGTTTCTTAGCTGACAAATCTCTTTTCTTTCCCCAAAGAAGAAATTTAGATATGCAGAAACCTAAGCCATTCATGGCAATACTGTCTCCATCTACCAATAACAGGTCTAGGTATAGGCATGTGACACAGATCTTACATTGAGACAAAGGGGAGGTGTGCCTGGGACTTCTGGGAAATTTTCTCTTCTTAGAAGTAAGTGCTGTTTGACTTCCACTCACTTGGCCTCTGTGAGGATGTGATGCGCAAAGCTGGGCCAGCCATCTTCTCCCATGAAGGGAGAGATCGTGGACAGTCGGAGAATGGCAGAGCAGAAGGGTAAGAAGAGCCTGGGTCTTTTGGTAGTGTCCTTGATTCTTTGCACCAACTCTGGGGCTGCCAACTTCAGAACTTCTTGTTAAGTGAGCAGTGAGTGTCCTTATAATTTGAGCCATATTCAATTCATTATTCTTTTATTGCAGCTAAAGCATATCAAGTGATACAAATTATCTTTACATATTTTTTGTCTAAATGTAATCTACATTGACTTTTTCTAAATCCTAAAAAGAAATGGCTAACAACTAATGTATTCTGGACATTGACTTAATAATATCTCTAAATACAGTTGGGCTGTTTAAACATTCTCCCCCACCCCCTGCGCAAAGCCCTTCTTTTTTTAAACATTTTTAATTGTGGTAAAAAATAGATAATATAAAACTTACCATCTTAACCATTTTTAAGTGTACACTTCAGTAGTGTTAACTACATTCACATTGTTGTGCAACAGATCTCTAGAACTTTTTCATCTTGCAAAGCTAAAACTATATCCATCATACAACAACTCGCCATTTCCCCCTTCCCAAAGCCCATGGCAACACCATTCCACTCTCTGTTTCTTGTGTTTGACTACTTTAATACCTCCTATAAGTGGGATCATATAGTATACAGTATTTGTGTCTGGCTTATTTCACTTAGCATAATGTCCTCAAGGTTCATCCCTGTTGTAACATGTGACAGGATTTCCTCCTTTTTTTTAAGGCTGAATAATATTCCATTGTATGTATATACTATATTTTCTTTATCCATTCATTAGTGGACATTTGGGTTGATTCCACCTCTTGGCTATTTTGAATAATACTACAATGAACATAGGTGTGTAAATATCTCTTCGACATCCTGCTTTCGATTCTTTTGGATACATACACAAAAGTGGGATTGCTAGATCATATGGTGGTTCTTTTTTTAGTTTTTTGAGGAACCTTCATACTGTGTTCCATAGCAGCTAGTTTAAACATTTTAATATTTAAATAATGATATATTTTAAGCAAAATTTTAGTATAATAATATGAATACATAAATTGATATTTTAAAATCAATAAAAGTATTTTATATGAGAGAAAAGCATGATATGACAGAAACAGAATGGATAAACTGAAAAATTTTATATCAGGAAAAGATTTTGAAATTTATAAGTAACTATTTGAGATGTTCTTTTAAAAAAAAATTCAGATTGCCAATAGTGGTACTATTATTACTAGTTTTACTATTAATTTTACAGATTGCCAATATAGTACTTTTGTTGCTATTTTATTCTTGTAAAACAGCAGTAGGATTTGTTCACCAAAACTTTATATATATATTAATTTGTGTATAAAATTGATTATGAAAATCATATACATATAATCATGCATTAAGTCATTGTGGGTGGACACATAGTGACCAAATGAAATGACTTGTAAAGACATTGAAGATCAAACTTCAGTTAACATCCTATTTATAAAGTGAACTGTTAAGCAGGTTTCCATATTCTCCAGTAACTAATGCAGCAACCAAATTTAAAAAACTTTCAATTAATAGCACACCAACATTTTCAAAGTCAAAAAGAACTTAAACAATTGGACCAAAGTGTAAATCAAACAAATGTTTATATACTCATAACAAAATAAAATATTAAAAATAATTGTAAGAAGTATTTTGATGTATATCATAGAACTCCAGTGATAATACAAATATGAACTCATGATTTTAAGTGAACTGCTTTAATTTCAGTATTAAGATGATATAATCCAATATATATCCCAGGGCCCAGATTTTGGTAGCCTAATAATGTTCTCCGCTGGAGAAACTAGGGCTCTTTGGAGAATGGCTGATTTAGTGTTTCAGATGGAAGAAATGCAGGGTGAGCCTGAATAACTTGTTGCCTGAAAGCAGTGATGCATATTTTAAAGTTCTGAGGTAGTTTTAAAAAAAGAGCCACCATGAAGGGGCTTCTGTGTGCTAAATTGTGACCAAGTGACTCAAGACAACAAAAAATTATAGCTAATCAAAACAAGTCTGAAAACGAGTTAATTACAACATCACCAAAAATCATGAGTCTGTAATGATGCTCAAAAGAGAAAAGCACTAAAAACTGTTTTCTGATTAAGATATTATTTTACATTACCTTCATTCAGAAGTTAATTGTAAACATGTTCTCATAATACGTGAAAGTATTTCCTTATACAAAGACTAAAGTTATTGCTAGCATAACTTTTATAGGATTTTTCTCCTATATTTGGGATTTGCCTATCGAATGGTAACAGAAACACTTGCCAGGTTGTTAAAAGTTCTGTAAACCTTTAGCTATTCCACAGCTCCTTCAATACCACATTATCCCAAATTAGTTGATAAAGGCCAAAGCCACAATGAGAGTCCCTTCCAGTGTTGGTATTCAGCTGGCATGCTCCACGTGGCTAGTTCCTTTCTCATTTATCTCTGCCATGCCATGCCAGCTGTTAAATGTTTTGAACATCATCCCTGGACAGACCATAAGATTTTCTTTCACAACCAAATGGCCACCCAGTGATATACTGCATTGTGTATTAGATATTAAATTTGATTGCTAGAAGACATTTAAAAATCAAGAGTATAGAAGCTTTCTACTCACAGATGTGGGAGTTCCTGGACATTGACCTGAATAAGCTAAGCCACAATCCATACCCTGGATATTTAATTCCCATAAAAGTTTCAATGGAGCTATCTTGTGCAGTGATCAGAAATACAACTCAGAGGTCTGGAAACTTGTCCACCATGGCGTGACAAGCCTTTGTCTCCCACCCTGCCTACTTCATGGGCTGCAGCAGTTTCCCAGATTGCTGACTTCATCATCCTTACATGGGAATCCAAGTAAGCTCAGTCTTGGTTACCTGGTAGCTGGGTTTAAAGTGAAAACTACTGAAGTGAAAAGACTATGCTAGACACTTCTCTTCTTCTCCAAGATAAGACCTAATTATTTTCCTCCTCTGGACAGATATGACCTCTTTCTTAGTATGCCTAATGATGCAGAGCAAAAGAATATAACTGGTGTCCCTTTCTTTGCCAAGAAGAGGTGTTGCATGTAATAAGTACAGAAGTTATCTGGACCTAGCAGTGAACTACAACCCTCAAGGTTACTAGCCCCTGCATGATTCTATCTAGATAGTAGGGAGAGCCTATAAGTCTAAAGCCAGATGCTCTTTTAGGAGCATTTTCCACAAATAACCAGAAAAAAAAAATTGGACGCTGCTAAAAACTGGACTTCTATCTAATTTTTTATACTTTCATGAATTAAAAAATACAAAGATTTATAAACATTTTTTTTCCAACTGGCACATCACAATGCAAATGACTTTAATGCTTCTAAATGCTGTGTCTAATCTCATGGACCTCATAGTACTGAGGAGAAATCCTTCCACTTGACATAATGAAAGGTAATAATAATTGGACAGCCACATGTAAGCATTATATGTCACATCCTAGGCATGGGACCCTCCAAACTTTTTTAGTAAAACAGCTTATACTCCTTTGAGTCAATAACATCCAATTTATTCTAATAAATGTAATTGTCACCACATAGTGACAATTATGATTATGATTTCACAAACCATATGGCACTTGAGAAAGTCAGTGAAGAAAAAAATATGCATGCTCTTTGATAAAGTAATGCTACATATACATTGAGGTAATATGGATCGTATACAAGTCATAATGAAGAAAAAAAAGGAAGCTAAAGATAGCCACCGAATTACACTAGAATGAATGTTGGCACCTAGGTCTGTGGCTCAAACTCTTAAAAATGACTAAAAAAAAGAAATATTTACTCAAGGAAACAATACTACTGCTATTGATTTACCTGCATGAAGCAATCATGCTGACTACTGATAAAGTATTGTTTAAACAGGATTGCTAAAGAATGTGGACAATTAATATATAATATATGTGCAAAAGATAATGGAAAAATAAAACCTTAGGTAGGAAAAATTTTGGAACTAATAAGTTCAGGTTAGAGGAAAGTTCATGTTTGGGTTTAACAAGCCCCCAAATGAAAGAACGTGGGGAAAAGTCATATCATTTCCTCTTTTAAAAGAAAATGTAAACTACTTAAATAGCATTTCTTAAACAACTGCAACTGATAGAGCCAGCAGGCTAATAAGTTAGGGCTAAGAAGTTAGAGTGGTTGAGATTTGAACACAGCAGACATGCAAAACTATGAAGTTCTGTCCAACTCTTTAAGAAAATATCTAATCTTTGCTAGGAAATCCAAGAGAAGTAATGAGCAAAACATTCTTACAATTGCAAAAGGTCTCAGATTCATTAGCACTGCTGGGGAAAATTGTGATGATCATCCAATTTATGAGCTGTTCAAAGTGAAGGGGAACTAGGTGTAGACTGGTATGCTGGTTAAAAGTAAAGCCAAGTTTATGGATGGATACTGTTGGTTCTGGCATTACCAGTGGGAATGACAAAAGAAAGTCACATAAGAGAACAGTGGCTGACAAGAACCCTTTCCCTCAGATGGTAATGAATGTAGCCCTAAAGAAAACAGGTGAAAGGTTTTAATGTTATCTCACTAAAATTTTTGTTTGAAAATGATGGAAAATTTGAATAGAAAATGGCTTCACAAAGAGGATTAGAGACGCATTAAATTAAGTCATTTGGAATCCATTTTTCCTGTTGGGTCTTTCTCCTTCATGGAACTTAACTCTGGGTTTTAATTGCTGGTCTGAAATTTGCTGGTTGTGTCATGTTGGGTTAGTACGATCTTTCTAAATCTCACCTGCTTAATTTTATAAATGGAGAAGATAATATTTATTTCACAGAGGTACTGTGAAGATTAAATGGGAGAATGTGGAATGAATGTCTCACATTTAGTAAAATTTCAGTGATCATTAACAGTTACCTTTCATGACTGCTTCTGACTTGCTTTACCTTCATAAGCATCTCATCACCTCTCTAGGGTAGAGTGTTTTATTATTGTTTTGTTTTTGTTTTACATTTTACACAAGAGAAAAAAAATTCAGGCTCAGGAAAGTTAAGATCCAAAATCATACAGCTAATCAATGACAGATAATGGAGTTGAGGCCTATCTTACTCTAAAAATCTGTGTTTTTTACTATTATACTATACTGCACTCTTCACTTAAAGCAAAAAACAAAACAAAACAAAAAAATCAAAAACCTTCACAGATATAGCATGATTTACCAACAATAACAAGGACAGCATGTGAACATGTGCCAGGAGTCTGCTACAGGGAGGAAGTGCCCCAAACTCTTTATTCTCCCCTTTAACACCTCCAAAAATGAACTTTGCCTGTCCTCTAAGGCTGTGTACCCTTAAAGGTTCCTTTTGCGTACAGATATCAGCACCAGAGAAACCACAGGGAAATTGAAAAGAGATTAGAGGTTCTACCAGGATTTCCTAAAGTCCTTGAACCAAGCATCATTTTTTTTAATGGAATTAAGATTTCTTTCTGCTGTTCAAGGAGATTATTTTTGCTCTTAATGTTTCTAAATGTCCCTGCTGCAAGTTGAGATATAAGAGAAGAATTCTATCACTCGATTCCCACCATGTTTGGCAAAATTTCAACTTGTTGAATGAAAGATACATTGATTTTGGTGCAGTTACACTCACATCTCCAAAAAAGACCTCATGCTATCAGATTTACTAGCATAAATATTCCCTGATGTATATATTTTTCTTCCCCCAATGCTGCCCCCTCTGCAGTACTTCCATGTAATGATTTAACTTTGCACTCATATCTCCAAAACAGACCTCATGCTGTCAGATTTACTCACATAAACAATTCTTGGTGTTTATTTTTTTCTTCCCTCAATGCTGCACGCCAACCCCCCTCCTCACCTCCCACAGTATTTCCCTGTAATGATTTAATTCCTCCATGGAGCAGAACTTTTTACAGCTGAAACTCAGATACATTCCCCGAAGTTGGTTGAAAACTGTTTCTTTAATCCTCTACAGACTCTGGCCAGAAGAGGCAGCTCCCATTTCTCAATCGCTTCCCTTACTTTTTAGACCTATTTCAACCCCTAAGTGAAAGTTTCCCTCAGGATTCTTCCCTCTCTATAAATGGGAAAGGAAAAGAGGTACATTCTTGCTTTAGATATTGTAAGTTAAACAGTGATGGGAAAGAGAAAAACATCTAGGTCAATACATTGCTGAGAAAATGAATTATGCAGCCACCAGTCAAAGATTGGTAGGAAATCCAGGATCCTTTCAGAGAAGCATGGAGAAGAAAATGTGAAATTTGAGTTGCAGAGAGTGATGCCCGTGAGAGTTCTTTACAATTTAAGGACACTACCCAGCTGTGTGATTCAGCTCAAGCACCCACCCTAAACTTTAAGAAACAGAGGATTCTCAAGTTTTCTGAACACAGAGCTGTGCCTTTTCAGGGTTGAAATTAGAAGAAGAGCACTAAGTATTCAAAAGACAAATGTGAGAAGCAGTAGGTAAGGATGTAGGGAACAGCACAGGATGACATACAGGGATGATTCAAGCTGAAGAAGCACAATGCTGAGGAGTGAGTGAGCATCAAGAATATCCAGCCGGGCTTCCCTGGTGGCGCAGTGGCTGAGAATCTGCCTGCCAATGCAGGGGACACGGGTTCGAGCCCTGGTCTGGGAAGATCCCACATGCCGCGGAGCAACTGGGCCCGTGAGCCACAACTACTGAGCCTGCGCGTCTGGAGCCTGTGCTCCGCAACAAGAGAGGCCGCGATAGTGAGAGGCCCGCGCACCGCGATGAAGAGTGGCCCCCGCTCGCCGCCACTAGAGAAAGCCCTCGCACAGAAACGAAGACCCAACACAGCCAAAAATAAATAATAAATAAATAATAAATAAATTTAAAAAAAAAAAGTTTAAAAAAAAAAAAAAGAATATCCAGCCACACCTAGTCCTAGATACTCCACTCTCAAGTCTCCGAAGACCTTCTAGAATCAACTTGTGTGCAGCCACAATACTTAGGACTTTGTGCCATTTTTTAAATTAAAATAGTCTGGAGGCAAGTATTCATGCAGGGAAAGATAAGGCAGAGGAAAGTGCAAGACAGCAAGAATTAAAGAGAACAAAAACAATTTTCACTCTAAATGAAGAATAGTAGCAAAACTAATGAGGTTTTAAATTTACTCATTTAGGATGTCATTTAGGATGTCCTTATTTTTTCACAAATTATTTTTGAGCAGACGTTTTTGAGGGAATGGCACCTTTCAGTTCTTATATTTGTCCTTTCTTGAAAACCGCTTGTAAACAATTGTGAGTATGTTTGTCTTGGATAAGCATTTCAGGAGTAGGAAATAGAATTATCAACTTGCTTTATGAAGTTTTGTGGTGGGGAAGGGGAACAGTACTATACAAACAATTTATTTTAGCAATTTATTAATAATTTTATAAATCACTCAAAGAAAAGCAAAATGGAATTTGAAGTTAGTAGCAACTATTATCATCAACTTTTACTTCTATTGGCAATAATAATAAATCGACCTAATCCTTTATAGAAATAAAACCATTTTTCCATGGTTCTCAAGATCTCACTTTGCAAGATGTGACTAAAAATCTACCAGAATATTGATTTCATTCTTACCTTGTGATCTGGTTTTGATTTCTCCCCTGAAAAGCTGCAGTTCTCTGTTCAGAGGGCTTGCAGGCTCTATTTATTACCGAAAGTTTGGCAGAGAACCAAATTGCTGTAGAAGGGAGAGCTGAATGGGTGAGATTTTAGCAGGTTTTAATAGCATGTAAAAAGCCAATAGTTACAATCCTGTCAACTAAGATTCACTGCTTTCTGTCTTCTCCCCATTTCCATCTTAAATTAATCCAGCAATTATGGATTTTATGTTCTGTGTTTTTATACTTCCAATTCACATCAGAATCATGTCACATGCAACACTTTCATTATCCCTAAGCCTGAGCAATTATCTGTTACAAGCTAAGTGTTGTGTTTGTGAGGGATGAAAGAAGAGGGTTGTATCTCCTCTTGAAATGAAGCAGTGAAGGAAGAAGGCAAGTAGGCAAGAAGCTAGATGATCCGTGCTGATTTGGAGTTGAGCTGTGTGCAGTAAATGGGAGGGAGAGATGACAGGTAACAACCAAGGGACTGTCATTATGCTCTACCCTGGTAATTCTTGCAAATACTAAGATTACAAAGGATTAACAGTGTGACTTTATGATGTACTCTGAACTCTGTTTTATTATAAAATGTTCCTCTTTATTTATTTAAGAAGTGTCTCTTATAAGCAGTATGTAGTTGGTTTTTGTTTTGTTTTGTTTTTAACCAGTTTGACTATCATTTGTCTTTGTACTGGACTATTTAGTCTACTTACATTTATTGTATTTACTGATATATTTGCATTTATGTCTACAATTTCGCTTTATTTTTCTATATTTTGTCCTCCTGGTTTATGCCACATTTTCTTTCTTTCTTTGCTTCTTTTGGATTAATCAAATTTTTAAATTATGAAAATTTCCCCTAGCAGTCATGCACTATAACTTTTCTCTCCTCAGAAGAGTAAGATTGCAAAGTACAACAAAAACTGCCAAAACTTCAGCTCTGTTTTAAGGGCTTTCTAATTTTTTTAAACCTCTGCCTCGTGCAATTGCATAATTTGGCAAATGTTTTGAGGAGAAAACTCCTTTTATGTCAGGCTCAGTTCTCCCCAGCCCTTTTTTTCCACTAAGTTCTTGGCCCTTCAAGCCTCCAATTTTGTCTCTTCAACCCCACAAGACAACCAAAGACTTTGCTGATTTCTCTGTTTCCTAGCAGTGGCCTTCTGCCCAGACAGAATCCAGATTGCCTGCCTCCTGGTGCACACATGGAATTGGCAAATGCCCCTGGGAAAAAAGCAGCTGTAGCTTCAGCTTCCCTCTCCTTGGAATCTTGATTCCTCACCCTCAATGCTTCTTACCTTTCTCTTGCCTTTAAATGGGTTTTTGTTTGCTTGTTTTTTTGTTTGTTCATTTGTTTGTTTGTGATGCTTTATCAGCCCTTTTTGGTTATTCTTAATGGCAACATTGGACTGCCGCAAGCTACTCCATGCTATTAGAAGTGAAAGTCCCTAGCTATCTGAGTTCAATACAAATGAAAACATGGCTCCAGAAGCCAGGAGGACTGCAGGTCATTTGGGCTTTATTCAAGTGACAGTAGAATTTATTATCCAAAGTGTAAAACTTTTTAGAATGAAAAAAGTGTTATTAATAATTAGTCCAGAGTAATAGGTGAACACTGAGATATGGTCACCCCAGTTTTATGACTTACATAGTTCTTTCTCCTCTCCTGTTCCTTCTCAAGTACCACTGCCTCCTTTCAGGGTAGATACAAGGAGTCTGTCTGAAATTTTGCTGACCCACAGACACATACTAGATCTGGCAATGTTACTTTGTTCCTAAAAGAGAAAAAAAGCTAAAACTGAGGGTTTGCTACCAGCAGACTTTAAAAAATGAGATTGTAAAGGATATACTTCAGGCAGAGGAAGTTGACCCCAAATGGTAGACCTAAGCTTCAAGTGGAATTGAAGAGCAAAGAATATGATAAATATGGAGGTACTACTAAACAAATATTGAGTATAAATGATGATAATAATTTATTATAATATTAAGAAAAGCTAGAACTAAATACATGATGAAAGTAGCCCATAAATCTGGAGAGGTGATTATAGGAATGGGAATTCTCTAAGACCATGTATTTGTCAGAAAGGGGATAAAAATATTCCTGAATTTTAGGCTTAGATACATTAAACATGCCTGTTACATTTTTCAAGAAGATTTTCAGAATAATAGATATCAGGCACATAACTAACTTCCAAGCTATTGGAGGAGGAAAAATAGAATGAGGTCAAGTATAATGAGATAAAATAGGGAATTCCCTAGCAGTGCAGTGGTTAGGACTCTGCACTTTCACTGCTGAGGGCCTGGGTTCAATCCTTGGTTGGGGAACTAAGATCCTAGAGGCCCCATGGCGCTGCCCAAGAAAAAAGAAAAAAGGAGATAAAATAGTTGTCTATACAATACAAATCAAGCAAGACTGGAGAAAGAACAAAACAGTTCATACAATACAAATCAAGAAAGGAGAGAAAACAAAACATGAGAAAGGCAAGACAAAGAGAAAAGACAAAATAGAGTATATTTAACCCAAATATATCAATAATTTCATTACATGAATTATATGCTCCAGTCAAAAACCTAATATCATTGGACTTGAAAAGAAAAGATTCATCTATATGCTGTTTTTAAGAAACATATACAAAATCTATAAATTGAAATTAAAGGATAGAAAATTATGTGTTGGCAAATACTAATCAATAGAAAGCTAGTATTGCTTCATTCATGTTATGCTTTTAGGTAAAAAGTATACCTAAAGATGAAGAAGTTTACTGAATATGACAAAACATTCAATACACTGGGAAGAAATATATCTAAACTAACAAAAATCTGTTACAGTCTAAAGTACATAAAACAAAAATGAATAGAATTATGGAGGGAAATACACATATCAATAATTCTAGTGGGAGATTGAATATGTATATCTTAGCAACTATTGTTAAGCAGAAAAAATATTCGTAAGAATTTAGAAATCTTGGATGACACAATCAACGAGCTAGGTCAAATGGATATATAAATTTCATTTTATCTAAGAGTGGAGAATATATACTCTTTTCAAGCACATATAGAACATTTACAAAATTAAACATATTCTTGTCCATAATGTAAGTTGCAGAACTATTTCAATTGATGTCACTTAATATGACAGAATATGGAATTCCAGGGTTCCATGCCTTCACAAAAGCAACAAATAAGCTGACAAGAACTGTTAAAATCAAGTTTCACATTACCCTTCAATCTAGTAAAAACTTACAACAACCACAAAAAGCTTAATGAAGAAAGAAGCTGGTGCATTGCAGTGAGAGAGTGCTGTGGCACTTTTAATTGCCTACTTGCCATCCTTCATCCCCCAGATCAATGGCAGCCAGGAAGATGACAGCCTGCGCCCCTGGTGCAGATGCTAGTGCTGGAAGGAGGAAGATAGGCCTTATTCTCAAAGAATTGTGGTTGTGTGTTTTGACCTGTCTTGAGGCTCCCTAAAGGACTGGTGCAAGTACTTACCTTTGTTTTATTTGATTTGAAGCATTCCCAGGGCTGCGGTGGCCTCCTGGGAAGTGTTTGCCAAAAACATTTAAAGGGAAAAGAATTGGCTGCAGCATCCTGGGACAAGAGATAAAACAGAATAAGCAACAGACAAGTCAAAAAGCCTGGAAAGGAAGAACTTAAGAAAGGAGATACATGGGAGAATAAGGTCTTTTAAAAGTTCCAATGTATACTGGGGAATCAGGAAGTCAATGCTCATACCCAAGTCTGGACACATGTTCAAAACAGGCCTTAGAAGACCCTATATTTTCACCTCTGGCTGACCTTCAGGCTCCATGGTAGCATGACGTGAAAGCTAAGGCAGAGTTATAAATCACCTGGCTAAGCATTGAAGGAATGCCCCACACAGAACCAACTTGCAAAAACTGGGAGAGTAATTTTTTTCTTTTTCTTTTTTTCTTCTAATTTTGGCTGTAGTTGTTTAAGGAAATTATGTTCATAACACTAGCTGACCACTAAGCTAATGGAACACAGACTTCAGTGGTCACATGTAACAAAGAATACAGACTGTAGAAAATACTTTAGAAAACTCACTAAACAAACAACAACAACAATTCACAACAAGCAGGAGCAACAAACCTGGGAATGGGAAGAATTGAATTTCCAGAGTTACTACGTTATAATTTTCAACATGTCCAGTTTTCAACACAAATGATGAGGCATGGAAAGAAACAATAAAATATGGCCCATTCACAGGAAAAAAAGAAGTCATCAGAAACCATCCTTGAGGAAAAGCAAACATGGGACTTACCAGACAGAGACTTTAAATCAGCTGTCTTAAATATGTTCAAAGAGATAAAGGAAACCAGGAGAATGATGTCTCACCAAATAGAGAGTATCAATAAAGAGAAAGAAATTATAAAAAGGAACTAACTAGAAATTCTGGAATTGAAAAAAAAAGTAAAATAAAATGAAAAATTCACTAGAGGAGATCAGTAACAAATGTGACTATTAACAAGAATCAGTGGTTAGGTCAATTGGGGAGCAGAAAGAGAAAAGAATGAAGAATAATAAACAGAGATTAAGAGACCTTTGGGACACCTCAAGCATACCAACATATGCATAATAGGAGTCCTAGAGGGAAAAAAGACAGAGAAAAGAACACAGAATATTTGAAAAAATAATGTTTAAAAACATAAGTTTGATGAAAGACAGGCATCTATACATTCAAAATACTCAATTAAATTCAAGCAGGATAAACTCAGAGATCCACACTGAGACACATTAGAGCCAAACTGTCAAAAGCTAAAGACAAAGGGAGAATTTTGAAAGCTGCACGAGAGAAGTTTCTTATCATGTATAAGGTATCCTCAATAAGGTTAACAGTTAATTTCTCTTCAGAAACCATGGAGGTCAGAAGGCATTAGGATGACATATCTAAAGTGCTAAAAGAAAAACACTGTCAACCAAAAATTCTATATGTGAAAAAACCATCCTTCAAAAATGAAGAGAAAATTAAGACATTCTCAGATATACAAAAACAGAGTTGGTCACTAGTAGATCTGCCCTGTAAGAAATGCTAAGGTAAGTCCTTTAGTCTGAAATGATAGGACGCTAGACAGTAACTTGAAGCCATATGAAGAAATAAAGAACAATGTTAAAAAGTAGCTACATGTGTAAATATAAAAGCTGATATTGTTATATTTTTTATTTGTAATTCTTCTCTTTTTTCTTTATAATTTAAAAGAATAATGCATAAAATAATAATTATAGATCTATGTTGATCTATAATTAATGTAGAAACATTTAGTTTGTGACAAAAACATTGGGAAAAAAGAGGATGGAACTACAAAGGAGAAGAGTTTTGTATGCTATTGAAAATGTTAGTATTAACTCAAACTTGATTATTATAGAGTTAAGATTTTATTGTAATCCTCAGGGTTACCACTAAGAAGAAAACAAAAATACACAGAATAAGTAATGAGGGAAATCAAAATAGCACACTAGAAGAAAATCAATAAAAAAAGAAGGCAGTAATGGAGGAAATGGGGGGGGAAAAAGATATAAGACTTAAAGAAAACAAATAGCAAAATGGCAGAAGTATGTACGTACTTATGTGTAGTTACTTTATGTAAATGGCTTAAATTTTCCAATGCAAAGGCAGATATTGGCAGAATGAATAAAAAGCATGATCCAATTATATTCCATCTATAAGACACTCACTTTAGATCCAGGGACACAAATAGGTTGAAAGTAAAAGCATGGTAAAATATATTCCATGCAAACAGTAATCAAAAGAGAGTTGGTGTGGCTGTGCTAATATCAGACAAAATCGACTTTAGGACAAAAATTTTTACAGGTGACAGAGACATTATAGATTGATTAAAGAGTCAATCCATCAAGAAAATTAACAATTTAAAACATATACTCACCAAATAACAGAACCCCAAAATATATGCTGCAAAAACTGACAGAATTGAGGTGAGAAATAGACAATTCAACAGTAATAGTTGGAGACTTCAATACCCTACTTTCAGTAATAGGTAGAACAGCCAGACAGAAGGTCAATAAGAAAATATAAGGCTTGAACAACACTATAAACCAACTAGGCTTTACAGACATCTATGGAACACATCTGTGGAACACAACAACAGCAGAATACATTTTTTCTCAAGTGTACTTGTAACATTCTCCAGGAAAGACACATATTAGGCCACAAAACAAATTTTAATGAATTTTAAAAGATTTAAATCATCTAAAATTTCTTCTCTGAGTACAATGAGATAACACTAATAACTGAAGGAAAACTAGAAAATTCACAAATATGGGGAAATTAACACACTCAAGCAACTAATGGGTCAAAAAAGAAATTAGAAGTGAAACTAGAAAATAATTAGAAATGAATGAAAATGAAACATATTCAAACTTATGAGATGCAGAGAATACAGCTGTAGGGGAGGAAAAATTTTCCTCTACCCTTCTAGGTTCCTTAGGCTAGCCTAATAATCAAATTGACATAAGGCAGCTTAACAGGAGAAAAATACACAAATGTAATTTTGTTTGTATAGAGGTCCCATAGGTGTGGGACCTAAGAAGTGACCAAGGCAGGCTGTTAATATACCTTCTTAGACAAAGAATCAATTATTTGTGAAGACTTGACAAAGCAGAGGGGTTTTTGCTTGGGGTAGCAAATTAATGAAGAAATAATACAGTTTGTTTATACAGCTGTCTCAGTTTTGAATTACCTATCTCCAGTAATAAGAATGCCTTCCATCCTCTCAGCATAGAGAGGGTATTTTCCAATGGGAGCACTGTTTCCTGCTTTCAGAGAAACAAAGGAGGGTCAGAATATTCTTCTTGTACTGGCTGTTTGTCAAGTAACTTCAGTTCATAATAATCAATATGCCACCTTGGCATATATGGGGGCAGCCTGCCCCAAGCCCCATCACAGTGCTCAAAGGAAAATTTATAGCTGTAAACGCCTACATGAAGACAGAAGAAAGATCCCAGACCAGTAATCTAACTCTAAACCTTAAGGAACTAGAAAAAGAAGAGTAAACTAAACCCAAAGTTGATACTGAATACAAGTTTGTGTGCCCAATGTACAGTGAGGCCAAACAAAACAAAACGTTCAAGTTTGAAGCAGAGAAAGGTTTATTGCAGGACCAAGCAAGGATAACAGGTGGCTTGTGCTTAAAAAACCCCAAACTCCCCGAAGTGTTTCAGCAAGCCATCTTTAAAGGCAAGGTGAGGGAGAGGTGTCCCAGGGTATGTGATCAGCTCGTGCATAATTCTCTGATTGGTTGATGGTGATCAATCCTTAAGCGCCAAAAGGTCTGGAGGCTATGTTCTCATGATCATCAAGTAGTTAATTTCTTCCATTTGGTAGTGGTTTTAGCATCTGAAAAACTCAGGAAATATGCATCAGATACTATTACCTAGGTACTTCAGAGAGGAGCTAAAACAGAGGATATGGGGGAGGGGTCTGTCCCAGTAAGGCCCCATAGGGTCCTGCTCAGTTACAAAGCTAGCAGAAAAAAGGAAATAATGAAGATAAGAGCTGAATAAGTGAAATGGAGAATAGAAAAGCAAAAGAGAGAATCACTGGAACCAAAAATTGATTCTTTGAAAGGATCAACAAAATTGACAAAACTTTAGCTTGACTAAGAAAAAAAAGAGAAGATTCAAATTACTAAAATCAGAAATGAAAGTGAATATATTACTGTAAATCTTATAAAAAATTATAAGAGCATATCATAAGCAATTATATATTAACAAATTAATTAACCTAGATGAAATGGATAAGTTCCTATAAACATGCAAATTATAAAAACTGCCTCAGGAAGAAATAGAAAATCTGAACAGACCTATAACAAGCAAGAAAAGCCTAGGATAAGGTACCCTCCCTGGTGAATTCACCATTCACTTAAAGAAGAATTCACAGCAATACTTCTCAAACTCTTCAAAAAATAAAAACAAATATGCTATATATTATATTTTATATTTTATAGCTCAGTGTTACTGGGAGAGGAAACAAAAAGAAAGATTAAAAAATAAATTCTAAGATTCCAAAAACTAGTTTAAAATACTTCTGAACTTCATCAGAATGTTGAGCTCTAAAACTGACTTTAGTTATCGCTTACACAAAGTGAAAATACTTCTGTAGTCATGAGGTTTTGATTCCATTATAAGAATGATATTTATGTAATACCATTTTTCTGCATTGATTTTATATATTCTTGATGGTAAATAAAATGGTTATAGTATAAAAAAAAATAAATAAGTATTAAAAAAGAGCCAGGAACACTTCCTACTTCATTCTATGAGGCCAGAATTACTCTGCTATAAATGCCAGTAAAAATATCACAAGAAAAGAACACTTTAGACTGATATCCCTTATGCATATAGATGCAAAAATCCTCATCAAAATACTAGCAAAAATGAATCCAGTAACATATTAAAAATATTCTACATCATAACTAAGTGGGATTTATACCAGGAATGCAAGAGTGGTTCAACATATGAAAGTCACACTCATGGGATGAAGGGGAAAAACTACATGATCATCTTGATCTATAACAAAAAAACTTTTGACAGAATTCATTACTACTTAATAATAAAAACACTCAACAAACTAGGAATAAAAAGGAACTTCTCCAAAATGATAAAGGGCATTTATAAAAAAAACTCACAGTTAGCATTACACTCAATGATTAAAGAGTGAAAGCTTTCCCCCTGAGATCAGAAACAAGACAAGGCTGCTTGCTTCACCACTTCTATTCAACATTGTACTGGAAGTTCTAGCCAGTGCAGTTAGGCAAGAAAAATAAATAAGACATTCAAATTGTAAAAGGAAGAAGTAAAGTTATCTCTATTTGCAGATACATGATCTTATATGTAGAAAATACCAAAGAATCCACAAAAAAGATTAGAACTGATAACTGAATTTATCAAAATTGCACATTACAAGATCAGCACATGAAAATCAGTTGTATTTCTATACAATTGCAATGAATCAAAATAAAATCAAGAAAACAATTTCATTACAATAGTGTCAAAAAGAATAAAAAAGAATAAATTTGACTAAGGAGGTGGAAGAATTATACACTGAAAATGACAAAACATTGAAAAAGTTAAAGAAGATCTAAATGAATGCAATGAGAGACCTAAATGATTCATCCATGTTTATGAATCAAGGGGCTTAATATTGTTAAGATGACCATATTCCCCAAATTGATCTACAGATTTTACACAATCCCTATCAGAATTCCAGCTAGCTTCTTTGTAGAAATGACAAGCTGATTCTAAATTCATATAGAATTGCAAGAGACCTAGAATAGTCAGAACAATCTAGAAAAAGAACAAAAAAATTGAAGGACTCAAACTTTCTGATTTCAAAACTTACTACAAAGCTACAATATCAAAATAGTGTGGTACAGGCATAAAGAGAGATATATAGAACCATGGAATAGAATAGAGAGCCTAGGAATAATCCCTTGCATATATGTTCAAATGATTTTTGACACGGGTGCCAAGGTCATTCAATGGGGAAAAGCATAGCCTTTTTCACAGATTATGTTGGGACACTGGATATCCACACTGAAAAGAATGAAATTGGACAGCTACCTCACATGATACACAAAATACATAAAAATGGATCAAAGACTTAAATGTAAGGACTAAAACTGTAAAAACCTTAGTAGAAAATAAAGGGGTAAATGATCTTATATTTGGCGATAGATTTTTAGATAAGTCCTTGTTTAACATGAGACTGAAATAGATGTTTGTTTTAATAATCTGAAGTTGTTGGCTCTGCCCCAACACTCACTGAAAGCTCACCAGAAGCCTCAGGGCAATGGAACCAAGTGGAGCAGCCCATAAAGTTAGCCTCTGTGGTCACATAGCAGGGAGAATGGGTCTGGAGGGGCACTCAAAAGGCATCCAGCCCAAAGACCAGGGGATCCCTTCTTTAGGCTTTTGCCCATGGTAGTCATGTCTTTCTGAGGGACAGGAATATAGCCTGAATTTGGGCTGGTGGCATGATCCTAAGGTCACTGGGTGTTCTCCCAGACTGACACCACCTCCTGAAGGAAGGTGCCTCATTTTTCTTTGTATCCTCTGAGCCCAGCCCGTAGTAGATGTAATAAAGATGTTGGTGTTGACCCAGTGCATGTAGAAACACTTATTTCTGACCCACTCATTTCACAGGATCATATTACATAATTTCCTTTTTCCTCTTCCAACCCATACAAGACCCTCTGGGATTAATGTATCTGAAAAATTAACTTGAAAAGGCTCTTTTCCCCATTGTCAAAATATTTTTGGCCAGAGTGTTGTATGACTTGAACAATGTGCTGCTCAAATATTTACTGTAAATGCTCTATCTTGAGTCTCCAGCTCTTACACTTCTTATTCTCCTCTAATTCCACAGAAGCCAGGACTGTTTAAAGGTCAATATTCCTTCCGTGAAAAACAACAGAAGCCAAATAAATGCCCTGAGTTCAGTCAGGATAGAAAAATCTAAACTTCAACCGTGAAACTCTGTATAGGGTATTGCTTATTCTTTTCCCCAAATTTCCCCTGACTTAAAGCTTTTCTTGGGTAATCCGACTCTGCATAGGGGCTCAAAAATGAAATTGTGGGAGTGGTAAAATGCAGGGAACCACAGGTGTGTCCTCCTGACAGACATTTTAATAAATGAAAGTTGTGGGTTTTATGTCCCATTGTTATAGCTGCTGGACATTCCTGCTCCCATTGGTACTGCAATGAAGTGAGTGCAATGTTTGGTTTCCATTTCACCTGTAAGATGTGAGCCTCATATTGAAATATGTATTCTCTGTGCCTAATTTAGGCCCTGGCACATAGGAGGGCGCACATAGGAGGGCTTACTATTGTAATAGTAAGATTAATTGCTAAGTATACTTATTGCTTACTCTGAGCCATGCACTATGCTATGCACCATATATATACTATCTCATAATTTGTATAGCATAGTGCATTTATATGTACTACCTCAGTTAATTCCACAATAACTCCATGAGGTTGATAGTATTAATCCTCATTTTACTGATTTATAACAAATGTTTTGAGATGTTAAGTGACTATCCCAAGTCAGCCTTTAAAATATATCTAGAATTTGATCATGTGTCACCACTTCACTGTTCTCGCTGGTCCAAATCACCATCACTTCTCACCTAGTGTTCTCTAAATATAAATTAGGTCAAGGTGGCTTATAGTGTTGTTCAGATCTTTTATGTCTTCACAGAATTTTTTGTCTAGTTGTTCTATCAATTTCTGAGAAAGGAGTGTAAAATTTATGATACTTGTGAAACTGTCTATTTCTTGCTTTAATTCTGTTTTGTCATCAGGTATTTAGAGACTCTGTTATTAGGTACATACATATTCATTATTGTTTTGTCTTCCTTCTATTATTTTTGAAATGCTCCTCTTTCTCTCATAATATCTTTATCTTGAAGTGTACTTTATTTGATATTAATATACCTCCATACTATTTGTACAATAATATCTTTTTCATCCATTTAGTTTCAACCTATCTGTGTCTTTATATTTAAAGTACATTTCTTCTAGACAGTATATATTTGGATTTTTCTTTTTTATCCATTTTGACTGTCTCTGCCTTTTAGTTTGAGTCTTTAGTCTATTAACACCTAATGTAATTATTGATATGATTGGATTCAGGTCTACCATTTTACTGTTTGTTTCACTTTGACTTGTGTTTTTTGTTTCTGTCTTCCCTCTTTCCTACCTTCTTTTGGACTACTTGAATATATCTTAGAATTCCATTTAAATTTATCTACTGGCTTTTTAGCTATACTTTTTTTGGTGTTTTTAGTAGCTTTTCTAGGAATTACAATTCATATCTATAGCTTATAACAGTCTGCTTTGAGTTAATATTGTACTACTTCACATAAAATAGGGAAATCTTGCACGTGTATAGGTCCATTTACCATTCCCTCATGTTGTAGTTGTCATGTGCATTACATCTACATATATTATAAGCCCTACAATACAATTTTATAATTTTTGCTTCAAGCAGTTATGTGAATTTTAAAGAAATTAAGGGGAAAATAGTCTCATATTTATATACATAGTTACCATTTACAAGGATCTTTCATTCCTTCCTGAAGATCTGAATTTCCATCTGGCTTTATTTCTCTTGAGACTGAAGAACTTACTTCAACATTATTTTTTGTACTGCAGATGTGGTGGGGATGAATTCTCCTAGCTTTCTTTTATCTGAAAATCTTATTTTACCTTCATTCATGAAAGATATTCTAACTGAATATAGAGTTCTGAATTGACAGATTTCCCCTCTGGTACTTTAAAGATATTTTGCTGTCTTCTGGCCTGCATTATTTCTTATGAGAAAGCAGCTGTCATTTACATTGTTGTTTCCCTGTATGCAATGTGTCATTTTTCTCTGATTGCTTTCAAATATTTTTCTTTCATTTTTATCAGCTTGACTATTATATTAATAGGAGGCTTTTTTCCAACTTAATTATCCTTTATAGGTTTCATTAAACTTCTTAAATTTGTAAGTGTATGTCTTATGCTAAATTGGGGGGCATTTGGGCCATTTTTTCCCTCTCAATTAACTCTATCCTCTCCTTTCAGGTATCCAATCACATATGTGTTAGAACTTTTGATATTGTCCTATAAGCCTCTGTTAAATAAAAAATTTTTTTTCTCTATGTTCTTCATATTGGATAATTTCTGTTGATCTATTTTCAACTCCATTGCTTCTTTACTCTGCCATTCCATTCTATTCTTAAGCCCATCTTGTGAATTTTCTACTTTAGCTATTTCGTTTTTCAGTTTGAGAATTTCCAGTTGGGCTTTTAAAAAAGTCTCTTTTCTTCTAAAATTTCCCATCTTTTCATTAATTGTGAGTATATTTTCCTGTATATCACCAAGTGTAGTTTTAATATAAGCTTTGAAATAATTGTTGGCTAATTCCAACATCTGAGTCATCCTAGATTGTTTTCTATTGATATTTTCTCTTACAAATTTATCATGTTTTCCTGATTCTTTGAATGTTGTGTAATTTTGATTCACATCGACAATATTGTGAATGCTCTTGAATCTGAATATTCCTCTGAAGAATATTGATTTTTAGAAACATATAGTTAACTTTTCCTCTACAATGGGTGTAACTCAAATTTTAGCTTGGTTGTTTTGGCCTTACCAAAACACCTGATTTGAGTCCTTCCCCAGTATGCATTTTTAAGGGTCAGCCAGAGATTTGGGCAAATTTTATACCCAGAATTTGGGACCTCCACCTTTTTTGCTCTCTCTTTTTGGGGATTTCCTCTCTCACCTTCCAGTGAATGTGGTACCCTAAACTCAAATCCTCTTCTCTGATTTTTAAACCAGTAAGACTGTGATTTTCTAACAGAGCTTTATCTACCCCACATGGCTTTTAGCCATGCTAACAAAATGGAAACTTGACCTTTGTTCTCTTCTGCCAAGTATCTACTTATTTTGTTCACTATTTGTTCAGGTATTTGTTTTTATATTTTGTTCAGCATTGATAGCTGTTATCTACAAGAGGATTGTCTTGGTAATTGGCCTTATTAGGAGTGGTTCTTTTATTTTTTCCTTTGTTTTTTTTTGTTAATCTTTTATTGTAAAATAAAACACAGATACAGAAAACCATCCAAAATAAATGTATGTTTAATGAGTCACTATAAGGTGAATACCCTTGTAACCACCCCCCAGGTCAGGAAACAGAATCCTGTCATTCACCTCAGAAGCCCCTTCTATGTACCCCATTCTATCACAACCCTGTCATTCCTCCCTCAGTTAAAAACTACACTGACCTTTATAGCAATCATTCTCTTGTATTTTTAGTTTAATCTTCCAAATGTGACTCCTTAGACACCATAGTTTGGTCATATTTTAGAGTATAATCTATTGTTTTCCCCCCACTTTCTTTATTTTCTTTACAATTGATCTATTGGTGAATTCTGGATATTTAACCTGTAGTGTTTCTTCCCCTTTTCCCCCTTTGGCTATCACTCTTTTCTGTATTGTACAATTTACTAATTGACCTTGTTTTTTCCCTCATTCTCCTAATTATGAGTGCAAAGTTTTTTGTATGTTTTGTTCATTATTTTATCCTCAATACCTAGAACAGTGCCTGGCACAGAATAGGCACTCAATAAATATTTATTGAATGAATGAATGAATTAACAAGCATAATTTCCATAATTTTTCTCCCCACGTTCTCAATATTGAATATTCAAAGATCTAAAAATTACTCTGGAAACATTGGTATCTCTGTATATTTCTTAAAGAAAATGCCCCTTCTCTAGAAAAAAATGACAAGTTGTATTAGCCTCTGTTCTTTTTACAACTCAATACATTCACTCAATCAACAAATATTTACTGAACAGCTCTGAAGTGGCAAGCACTAGTCAATACACAGATAATGCACCAGCAAAACAAAACAAAACAAAACAAAACAAAGCCCCTTACCCGGGGGAGCTTATATTCTAGCAAGATAAGAAAAATATAGGCAAATAAATAAATAGATACATGATATAATATCAGGTAGTGGCAAAAGCTATGAAAAAAAGCTGGATAAGAGCACAGAGTATGTCAGGGTCTGCTATTCTAGAAAGGGTGAGCAGGAAAGGCTTCTTTAGGTAAGTAACATTTGAACAAAGATTTGAATGAAATGAGGGGAAAATCCGCCTGTATATCTGGGAGAAGAGCTCCAGGCAGAGAGAACAGCAGATGTAGAGAGCCTAAAGCAAGAGCAGGGTTGCCCAAGGAAGAGTAATAAATGCAGTGTGTCTGAAGACCAGTGCATGAGGAGAAGAGGGATAAGAGAGATCAGCGAGGAGACAAGGGACCAGGTAATGTAGGGCTCTGTAGGCCATGAGTTTTATTTTATGCATGATGTGGATATATTGGAGGATATTCAGTAGTCAAATGACATTATATGACTTACGCTTTTTCAAAAAACATTCTTGTTGCTGTATAGAGGAAAGACTTAAAGGGTTGACAAGAGTTTTAAAAAAAAATAGTTCAACTGAGGACTATTGCAATAATCCAGGCAAGTGATGATGATGACTTAGACCAAGGTGTGGCAGTACTTTGATTTGGGGTATATTTTGAAGGTAGAAGCAGCAAGATTTTCTAAAAATTTCAGATGAAATGTGAGAGAAAGTGGGGCATCAATGATAATTCCAAGATTTCAAGCTTCCCAAGAGGGAGAAGAGGTGTCATTTACTGAGATACAGAGGAATAAGTGGAAAGTAAGTTGGGGGTGGTGGTGTGGAGAGATAGAAGAGTTCATCTAGGGCTACTTAAATATAAGATATTTGCTAGACATATTCAAGTGGAGATGTAAGTATGCTGCTGGATATATGTTTGAGGTTTGGCAGATATATGGTTTTTTCGTTACTAGATGGAAAGCCATGGTACTTGATGAGGTTGCATAAGGTGGTGTCTTAGTCTCCTCAGGCTGCCATAACAAAATACCATAGGCTGTCTGGCTTAAACAACAGAAATTTATTTCTGGATGCTGAGAACTCCAAGAACAAGGTTCTGGCAAGGTAGGTCTCATTCTGTGGGCTCTTCTTTTGGCTTGTGACTTTCACCTTGCTGTGTGCTCACATGACCTCTGTGCATGCGTGGAGAGACAGAAAATGCAATTTCTCTGGTGTTTCTTCTTATAAGGGCACTAATACCGACAGACTATGGCCCTGTGACCTTATCTAACCCTAATTATCCCAAAGGCCTCAAGTCCAAATACCACCCCATTGGGGGATAGGGCTGCAGCATATAATTTTGGGGAAATACAAAATTCAGTCCATAAACAGAGGAAATGTAGACTGAGAAGAGTACAGATCTGAAGATTAAACCCTGAAGCATTCTAATTTAAATGTGGAAAGAGTCAGAGAATTGAGCAACTAAGACAAGAAGGAATCATGTATGAGAGAAGAAGAAATCCAGGAAACTGTGATGTCTTGAAAGCTAAATGGAGAAAGTGTTTCAAGTGTTGCAACTGTGTCAAACTCTGCTAGGAAGTTAAGAAGGGATAGTACTAGGCACTCCCCATTGGTTTTGGCAATTTGGAGATAATGATTACCTTGGCAAGAGCTACTTTAATAGAAGGGTGGAGATGAAAGCCTTCAAGAGAGAACAACAGGAGAAATGCAGAGATCATGAGAATAAATAACTCTTTTAAAGAGTTTTGCTGAAAAGAAGAGGTTATCTGGAGGGTGGTGATCTGGATGTAAGGAAGTATATTATAGGAGATATTGCACCAGTTTGTATGTTGATATGAATTAGAGAGTAGAGGGTGGAACATGATGATGCAGGTGAGAGAAGGGGTAATCACAATGTTATAGTCTCTGAGCAGGCTCAAGGATATGGGATCTAATGCACACATGGAGGAGTTAAACTTATATCCCTTATTTATTTTTTTATAATGATATGCTTTTATTTTTATTTTTTTACGATTTATTATTTATTTATTTATTTATTTAATTTAATTTTGGCTGTGTTGGGTCTTATTTGTGGCATGTGGGATCTTCGTTGAGGCATGTGGGATCTTTTCTGGCGGTGTGTGGGCTCTTCGTTGTGGTGCCTGGACTCCTCTCTAGTTGTGGCGTGCCGGTTTTCTCTTCTCTAGCTGTGGCGCTCAGGCTCCAGGGCACGTGGACTCTGTAGTTGTAGTGCACAGGTTCCAGAGTGCGTGGGCTCTGTAGTTTGCAACACGCAGGCTCTAGTTGAGGCGCACGAGCTGAATAGTTGTGGCAAGTGGGCTTAGTCGCCCCATGGCACGTGGGATCTTAGTTCCCCGACCAGGGATCGAACCCACATCCCCTGCATTGCAAGGCGGATTCTTTACCACTGGACCACCAGGGAAGTCTCATATCACTTATTTTTAAAAGGTAGTCAGAATATATGGCACAGATGAAAGTAGGCTGGCATATTTGGGTGTGGGAAGACATGAAAGTTGTCATCTACTTGCTTCTATTGTTTTCGAGGGAAAAAGAAGAAAGGTCATGAACTGAGTGTGAGGAAGGTGGAGAAGCTGTTTAATGTTAGAATAGAACAGAATAGAATATGAGAAATGCTGAACAATCCTGAGGACCACTTGCATTTGGGGGGGTCTTACTTTTTAGGTGAGGTCTATCAGGAAGTTATGTGTTCTTCTTGGGCTATGTACAGAAGCTTTGGTGTAAGTGCTGAGTGGGTGGAGAATTGGATTTTACCAGGGTTGGAATATGTTGGGTGAGAATGATGGAGGGAAGATAGGAGCAAAGGAATTGAGGATGTATGCAAAGATGTGATGAAAGTGACCGATCCTGGAATGTCAACTAGGTGAGAGGAAAATGAGAACATGATTGAATTGATAGGCAGTTCAAAGGTGGTAAGATCACTAAGCTGAAAGTGCTTGTGAGGTCAAAGACTTATGGACCAAGGATGAGCTGGAAAGAGAGGTGGTGGTGATCAGAAAGCAGTATGCTTGAAATAGAGATTTTGTTAATGGTACAATAATTGATGTCAAGCATGGCCGTGGGAGTGAATAACTGAAGTGGATTGAAAGACAAGTTCACTGGAGGTGAAGAGGTCAAGGAGCTATGACTTGGATATTGCTTGTATTATCTTCATGAATATTTGAATCATCAATAGTGATGATAAGATGAATGGTGAAGAGAAAGACTATAAGCCAGGTAATCAAATCTTTACTGAAAGATCAACCAGGATTATGATATATGACTGAAATAAGGAATGGGAAGTTCAGTTGGTGGAATACTCTGATACATGTGCTTCAAAGTACTTAATAAGCATCAATTGCTTCTCTTCTCAGGCTTTTTGTTTCTTAATGAGAAAGTCTCTCTTTTTTTTAACCATGATCTTAACTATCATTTTAGTTGACTTTCTCTAGATCTCCATTAGCTCCATTATGCCTTTAAAAATTTAGTTGCTAGGACTTCTGGAATGGTATTGTGAAACCCCACCTCCCCACTCCCAGTGGAACAGCTATAACTAGTGAAAATTACTATGTTTTAAAAAAATTTTATTGAAGTATAGTTGATTTACAATGTTGTGTTAATTTCTGCTGTACATCAGAGTGATTCAGTTATACGTATATATTCTTTTTCATATTCTTTTCTATTATGGTTTATCACAGGATATTGAATATAGGTCCCTGTATTATATATTAATATATATAATAATTTGCATCTGCTAACCCCAAACTCCTAATCCTTCCCTCTCCCACCCCCGCAACCACACATCTGTTCTCTATGTCTGTGAGTCTGCTTCTGTTTTGTAGATATGTTCATTTGTGTTGTATTTTAGATTCCACATATAAGTGATATCATATGATATTTGTCTTTCTCTTTCTGATTTACTTCACTTAGTATGATAATCTCATGTTGCTGGAAATGGCATTATTTCATTTTTTTATGGCTGAGTAATATTCCATTATATATATATATATATATATATATATATATATATATATATATATATAAATATATATACCACATCTTCTTTATCCATTCATCTGTTAATGGAAATGTAGGTTGTTTCCATGTCTTGGCTATTGTATTTATTTATTTATTTTAAATTTTATTTATTTATTTATTTTTGGCTGCGTTGGGTTTTCATTGCTGTGCATGGGCTTTCTCTAGTCGTGGCAAGCGGGGGCTACTCTTCATTGCAATGCTCGGGCTTTCCATTGTGGTGGCTTCTCTTGTTGTGGAGCACAGGCTCTAGGCACACAGGCTTCAGTAGTTGTGGCACGCGGGCTCAGTAGCTGTGGCTCGTGGGCTCTAGAGCGCAGGTTCAGTAGTTTTGGTGCATGGGCTTAGCTGCTCTGTGGCATGTGGGATCTTCCCGGACCAGGGCTTGAAGCCGTGTCCCCTGCACTGGCAGGTGGATTCTTAACCACTGCACCACCAGGGAAGTCCTTGGCTATTGTAAATAGTGCTGCTATGAATATAGGGGTGCATGTACCTTTTCAAATAATAGTTTTTTCTAGATATATGCTCAGGAGTGGGATAGCTGGATCATATGGCAACTCTATTTTTAGTTTTTTGAGGAACCTCCATACTGTTTTCCATAGTGGCTGCACCAATTTACATTCCCACCAACAGTGTAGGAGGGTTCCCTTTTCTCCACACCCTCTCCAGCATTTGTTATTTGTAGACTTTTTAATCATGGCCATTCTGTTTGGTGTGAGGTGGTACCTCATTGTAGTTTTGATTTGCATTTCTCTAATAGAAAATTACTATTTTTTAAAATAAAGTCTCTGGAAATTGTCCTAAGGGCATAGTACAAATGAAGAAACATTTTTTCAAGGAAAATCTAGATCTTGATGAAAACAAGAGTCTGTGGAACTTGAGCCATGATCTGTCTGCTCCATCCTCCTCCCCACCCCACCTCACAGCTCAGCATAATGGAAGCTCACACTAGGTAGATATGGACAAGAAGACAGGGCTCCTTCTCCCTCCATTTCCCTGGGCTTTGGTATTTCCCTGGGAGGGGCAGGCTGACAGCATTCCTCATCCTTTCCAGCTTTGTGTTGCAGAGTCTAAATTCTAGGAGAGTATGACCAAGAAGTTGGGGTCTCCTTTCCTCCATCTAGCCCCCACTAATAGGGCAGAGGCTATACCCAAGGCATGGCAAGCTGACAGTACTGGGGCCGTGAATACCCTCACCACAGCTCACTTGTAAGATGGAGGGTTTGAAACTTAGAGGGCAAACTGATAAGATCAGAAGCTGCCACCACTACCTAGCACTCTGCTCATAAAGCAGAAGTGTCACTCTAAGAGAAGTGGACCATTGTACCTGCCCCCCAGCTCTAGAGCAGAGGTGCAAAGATTTTTTCCAGAGGGAGAGGCAGGCCATAATAACAGAATTCCAAAGCTCTCTTCAAGAGAACTGACTTTATCTGGAAGAGAAAATGAAGAAGCCTAAGGGCACTCTTGAAAACAATGGCCATTTTGGTGGTAAACATTAAAAGAAAGAAAGTAATTCCATGAAAACAACAACTAAACTATAGGTCAAGTAGTCTACTAGAGAGAACCAGGAAAAGATATAGCTAATAATAGCCTTATTAGAGTTATAACAAGCCTCATAGAAGGGACTCAAAGAATACCCCTGCTGAGAGGTCTGAATTTAACTGGATCAGACTGCAGAGCAACTTCGCCCCAGGGCATTACCAAAAACAGTGGAGAAATCAACTTGCAATTAATAAAGCCTAACAGCTGAGTGTAATATCAAATAAAGCAGATAGCTTAACAGAGAAGACAGGAAAAGAGACAGAGAGGATCCTGCTAAAATCACTGTCATCATTGTATGCACATGCCCAAGGCTGGGCCTTCTCAGGAGCAATATCAGAGATTTCATTAAAATAGTCCAGCTAAGTCATTAAAAAATAAACAAGCAAACAACAATAACAACAAGCTCAGGGGAGGGAAGCAGTATACAGAATTGCTATAATATATTATCTAAAATTCCCAGTTTTCAACAACAAAAAATTTTGAGACGTGCAAAGAAACAGGAAAGTGTGATATACAGGAAAAATAGCAGGCAACAGAAACTTCCTGTGAGAGTATGCAAATGGACTCAGCAGAAAATGACTTCAGAAAAGCTATTAAATATATGTTCAAGGAACTAAAAGGAGCCATGCTTTAAAGGTTAAAAATGTAAGATGATGGTGTCTCATCAAATAGAGAGTATCAATAAAGAGATAGAAATTATAAATTCATGGAAGTTCTGGAGGTGAAGAGTACAATAACTGAAAGAAAATTTGACTAGAGGGACTCAGTAGTAGATTTGAACAGGCATAAAAAAGAACCAGTGAACTCAAAGATAAATTGATAGAGATTATGCCATCTGAAGAACAGAGAGAAAAAATGAGAAATGAACAGAGCCTCAGAGAAACGTGGGACACCATTAAGTGTGCATACACCTCTCTAATGGGAGTACCATAAAGAGAGAAGAGAAAGGAGTAGAAAAAAATAATCAAAGTATTAATGGTTGAAAACTTCCCAAATTTCATGAAAAGCTTTAATTTACACATCCAAGAAGCTCAATAAATTCTAACTGGGATAAATAAAGATACACAATGTATCATAAATGTGGAAAGCCAAAGTAAAAATTTTGAAAGCATAAGAGAAAAACAATTGACCGTAGGTAGTGGAATGCTGACAGTTTGACAGCTGAATTCTCATAAGAAATAATGACTGTTAGAAGGCAGTGGGATCACATTTTGAAAGTACTGAAAGAAAAAGTTTGTCTATCAGGATGTATGGTATAGATGACCTTATTTCCCAAACAGAAATAGAGACACAGATGTAGAGAACTAATGTATGGATACCAAGGGGGGAAGGGGAGGGGTGGGAGGAATTGGGAGATAGGGATTGACACATATACACTATTGATACTATGTATAAAATAGACAACTGATGGGAACGTACTGTATAGCACAGGGAACTCTACTTAATGCACTGTGGTGTCCTAAATGGGAGGGAAATCCAAAAGGGAGGGGTTATATGTATATGTATGGCTCATTCATTTTGCTGTACAGTAGAAGTTAACACAACATTGTAAAGCAACTATACTCCAATAAAAATTAATTTTTTAAAAAAAGGATGTTTGTACAGCAAAACTATCAAAAAAGGACAGTTTGTCAAAGAAAATAAACAAGTGGCCAATAAACACATGAAAAGACTCAACATTATTATCCATTAGGAAATGCAAATCAAAGCCATCAGGTACCACTCCTTACACACTACAATGGCTAAAATAAAAAAGAGACATAATAACAAATTTTGGAAGGGATGTGGAGAGTTGGAACACTCAGATCCTGCTGGTAGGATTATAAAAGGGTGCAACCACTTTGGAAAACAGTCTGGAAATTTCTCAAAAGGTTAATCATAGAGTTACCATATGACCTAGGAAATCCGCTCCCGGGTATATAGTCAAGAGATGTGAAAGCATTATGTCCACACAAAAACTTGTACCTGAATATTCATACCGACATTATTCATAATAGCAAAAGAAAAAAAGGGAAACAAGCTAAATGTCCGTCAACTAGTGAATGAATAAACAAAATGCGGTATATCTATATAATGGAATATTATTTAGCAATATAAAGGAATGAAGTACTGGTACATAGTATAACATGGATGAATCTTAAAAACATTATGTTAAGTGAAAGAAACAACACAAAACACCATGTATCATGATATTTTGTATGAATCCATCTATATGAAAGGTCCAGAATAGGCAACTCCATGGAGACAAAAAGTAGATTAGTGGTTGCCAGGGTCTGAGATGGGATGAGGGAAGGAATGGGGAGTGACTGCTAATGGGTACAGGGTTTCATTTGGGATCATGAAAATGTTCTAAAATTGAGTGTAGTGATAGTCCCACAACTCTGTGAATATATTATAAACCACTGATCTGTATACTTTTGAGTGAATTGTATGTATGTGGATTATAGTTCAATAAAGCTGGTATTTTTTTAAAAACATAGTGGTTAAAAATAGCAACAGCAGCACTCAAAAAGTCTGATTTCTTAAGTTAACTGCCAATGCTGTGTATCCTCTTTCAGTCCTCTTGGCTTGGGTCCTGTGGGGATGACTTCTCAGCATCACTTGTCAACACATTCAAAGAACGGTGTGAGCTAAAACTAATTTCTGGCTACCTTTTCTTTCTTCCTTTCCTCCTTCCTTCCTTCCTGCATGCCTTTCCTCCTTTCCTCCTTTCCTCCTTTCTTTCTTTCTTCCTTTCTTCCTTTCTTTCTTTCTTTCTTTCTTTCTTTCTTTCTTTCTTTCTTTCTTTCTTTCTTTCTTTCTTTCTTTCTTTCTTTCTTTTTCTTTCTCTCTCTCTCTCCCTCCCTCCCTCCCTCCCTCCCTCCCTTCCTTCCTTCCTTCCTTTCTTTTTTTTTATTATTTATTTGGCTGCATCGGATCTTAGTTGCAGCACGTGGGCTCTTCATTACAACACACGGGCTTCTCTCTAGTTGTGGCATGCTGGCTCCAGAGTGTGCGGCTCAGTAGTTGTGGCACAAAGGCTTAGTTGCTCTGTGATGTATAGGATCTTAGTTCCCTGACCAGGGATCAAACCCACGTCCCCTGCACTGGAAGGCAGATTCTTAACCACTGGACCACCAGGGAAGTCCCTCTGTCTATCTTTTCTTCCCTCAAATTGTCAAACATTCTTCAAGCTCTCCAGAAGTAGTAATTCTATGATAATCCTTAGTAACCATTAGTGTAATATTAAAATATTTACTTTAAATCCTTTGGTTGTGCCTCCTGGAAATTTAGACCACCTATTACAAGTCTCTTTTCAAGGGTGAACAAAGTCTTATAAAACACATGTAGGGCACCATATTTTAATACTTTTGAATGCTATTGTTAGTTATTTTAGAGAAACTGGAAAGAACATAAGACTGGATAACAAGGGACATGCTTCCTAAGCCAATCTCCGTTCCTTGCTAGAACAGAGAGGAGCAGTCCCTCTTCATTTTATGTGCATTCTTCAAAATTGAGACCTTTTTGATCATTTGTAGTTATAAAAGTTGTGAAGATTATAATGAAAATATATTGAAGGATATATGTGAAAGCAAGTGTCTGTCTATTCAATACTAGACTGAAACATCTATTTTTTGTATGTCTATTTTGTGACCTACTGACCAAAAACAGAAGATCACCACTGGGGCTCCCCAAAGCCAAAGATCTGGGTGGAGTTGGCCCAGATGGCACTCTGTGATGCCTGCCCTTCTCCTGGAGCCAATGTACCCAGGCACAGTGGCCCTGCAAGGAGTGGCCAGCTGATGCTCCTCCTGAGAGAGAGGCTGAGCTTTTCTTCTTCTTTTTTTTTTTAAATTTTATTTATTTATTTATTTTAATACAGCAGATTCTTAATAGTTATCTATTTTATACATATTAGTGTATATATGTCAATCCCAATCTCCCAATTCATCACCCCACCCCCCCACCCCCACCCCCGCTTTCCCCCCTTGGTGTCCATATGTTTGTTCTCTACATCTGTGTCTCTATTTCTGCCTTGCAAACCAGTTCATCTGTACCATTTTTCTAGATTCCACATATGTGCGTTAGCATATGGTATTTGTTTTTCTCTGACTTACTTCACTCTGTGTGATAGTCTCTAGGTCCATCCACATCTGTACAAATGACCCAATTTTGTTCCTTTTTATGGCTGAGTAATATTCCATTGTATATATGTACCACATCTTTATCCATTTGTCTGTTGATAGACGTTTAGTTTGCTTCCATGACCTATTGTAAATAGTGCTGCAATGAACACTAGGGTGCATGTGTCTTTTTGAATTATGGTTTTCTCTGGGTATATGCCTAACAGTGGAATTGCTGGGTCATATGGTAATTCTATTTTTAATTTTTTAAGGAATCTCCATAGTGACTGTATCAATTTACATTCCCACCAACAGTGTAAGAGTGTTCCCTTTTCTCTACACCCTCTCCAGCATTTGTTGTTTGTAGATTTTCTGATGATGCCCATTCTAACCGGTGTGAGGTGATACCTTATTGTAGTTTTGATTTGCATTTCTCTAATAATTAGTGATGTTGAGCAGCTTTTCATGTGCCTCTTGGCCATCTGTATGTCTTCTTTGGAGAAATGTCTATTTAGGTCTTCTGCCCATTTTTTGATTGGATTGTTTGTTTTTTTAATATTGAACTGCATGAGCTGTATATATTTTGGAGATTAATCCTTTGTCTGTTGATTCGTTTGCAAATATTTTCTCCCATTCTGAGAGTTGTCTTTTCGTCTTTATAGTTTCCTTTGCTGTGCAAAAGCTTTTAAGTTTCATTAGGTCCCATTTGTTTATTTTTGTTTTTATTTCCATTACTCTAGGAGGTGGGTCAAAAAAGACAAATTGGAAAAGAAGAAGTAAAACTGTCACTGTTTGCAAATGACATGATACTATACATAGAAAATCCTAAAGATGCCACCAGAAAACTCCTAGAGCTAATCAATGAATTTGGTAAAGTTGCAGGATGCAAAATTAATGCACAGAAATCTCTTGCATTCCTATACACTAACAATGAAAGATCAGAAAGAGAAATTAAGGAAACAATCCCATTCACCATTGCAACAAAAAGAATTAAATACCTAGGAATAAACCTACCTAAGGAGGTAAAAGACCTGTACTCAGAAAACTATAAGACACTGATGAAAGAAAACAGATGGAGAGATATACCATGTTCTTGGATTGGAAGAATCAATATTGTGAAAATGACTATACTACCCAAAGCAATCTACAGATTAAATCCAATTCCTATGAAATTACCAATGGCATTTTTCACAGAACTAGAACAAAAAATCTTAAAATTTGTATGGAGACACAAAAGACCCCGAATAGCCAAAGCAGTCTTGAGGGAAAAAAACGGAGCTGGAGGAATCAGACTCCCTGACTTCAGACTATACTACAAAGCTACAGTCATCAAGACAATATGGTACTGGCACAAAGATAGAAATATAGATCAGTGGAACAGGATAGAAAGCCCAGAGATAAACCCATGCACCTATGGTCAAGTAATCTATGACAAAGGAGGCAAGGATATACAATGGAGAAAAGACAGTCTCTTCAACAAGTGGTGCTGGGAAAACTGGACAGCTACATGTAAAAGAATGAAATTAGAACACTCCTTAACACAATACACAAAAATAAAGTCAAAATGGATTAAAGGCCTAAATATAAGACTGGACACTATAAAACTCTTAGAGGGAAACATAGGAAGAACACTCTTTGAGCTTTTCTGATAGATGGTTAAAAAGAATTCTAATGCCTGCAGGCCCTGAGAAGGTGAATAACTGTGATTATCCTCCAGCCCCACCCTTAGAAGCTAAAGACTCTGGCCAAAGCCATTCCAGAAGACAAGCAAAAGATAGCACATTTTGGGGCCTCCCTCCCAGATATAGGAAACCTTGTTACATTTCTGCCTTCAAATATATGACTTAGGAGCAGGTCCCTTCTCCTCTGACCTTAGGTTTCCTCATCCAAAAATAAGATTGAAAGTGAGGATCTCCTCATCCAATACTAGTATCCTATAATTCTATTCAAGCCTAGACATCTTTAATCCTTAATATTTCTTCATGAGGTCCCTGCAATGATCTTTTAGTCATTTTTATTTATCTTTTTGGATTTACTTCAAATACTTCACTCTAGAGAGCCAGTGCTCCAAAGGGCTAAAGGGACCTTATGTGAAAAGGCATATTTTCTCTGTTAACATCCATGACAACTCATACTAAATGACACGAAATGTGAAATTTCTACCCAGATAGGTCAAAAATAATTCATTCCATTTTCCAAGTGACATTACAAAAATACCCACAGTAGGAGTAGCAGCCAGTTTTTCTCTGCCAGGTGAATATCTAATTTCCATGAATACATGAGAACATTATTTTTCTGAGTACAGGCCTATATTTATGATTTGAACTAGGTTGTTATGAAGTAAGAGTTTAAACTTTTTTTTGCATCATATTTCTCTCTGGAAAGCATCCTTTTTGGAAATCCCGCTTAATATTTCCTGTCAGCAACTGACAGGAAATGTTTACCCTCCATATCTGACTTCCTCTTATAGTCCATTTCTGTTGTATTTTGGTTCGTGAGATAAGCTTATCTGAAGTAAAAGTTCCTGGAATGTATTTATGCTCCTGTACCCAAACCATGCATAGGCAAGTGCTAAGAAAGGGATAGACAGGAAACTAAAATTTGTTGAGTGCCTGCTAAGTGCCAGGTACATACATTGTATCATTTAATCTACATATGTCCCTATGAGGGATCCTGCCACCTCCATTTTACAGATAAGGAAACTGAGACATCTTTAAGTTAAGTTACTTGCCCAAGATAACACTGCTACTGGGTAGTAGAGCCAGATTTAAACACAGGGCTGTCTGACTGCACTACACCTTGATGATTCTACTCGCATGTTAACATCCCCACCAAAAGTTTAATATTAAGTTACCCAGTTATCAGTCAGTGCCAAGTTAGAAAAGCAGAATTGCTCTAGGCATTTCAAATAGAGGGAATAAAATCCAAAGAGGCCAAAATGGGCAAATGATGGTACCTAGAGCTCACAAGGGCTGTATTACTGAGGCTATGCTGTTAGGGCCCTTCTGTGGTTGCTGATACTGTTGAAACAACTGCTCAGCTTCTAGGAGCTGAGAATTTGCACTCTTACTGAGACTGAAAGAACTTGGAAGCCCACAGTTCCACTGATGCTACTGGACTCATTGCCAGAACTTCTGGAGCTTATGGTTGCCTGTTGCCACTGATAGATCCAAATGCAGAAAATGAAAAAGATGTCTTCTCTCTCTTGCCTAGTCTGTCTCTAGGACCTGCCTTTGGTGGAATCTCACTGGGAACTACCTGACAAGGAAACCTAGAAAATCTAGTTTGCAGATTTCCAGCACCCTTCAGTATAGAGAATGCTGAAGGGTAGGAATGAAACTAAAAATCAGCTTTCCCAAGGAGTGATATCATAGTATTGATGTGATCATCCCCTTGGTTTTAGAGGCCTCTTTTCTTGTAAATTGTGTTTTGATTTAGTGCCATGACTGAGCAACTAGATATGCATCTCTTATGTGGTTAAGCAGAAAAGGGATTCGTTGGAAGGATATTGGGTAACTAACAAAATTGAAGCCACCTGGAGAATCCAGTTTAGAAAAAACAGATCTGGGAAACAGAAACCGATGGGAGTAGGGTGAGGGTTGGGGCTCTGCAAGGCAATCCTGCTTAGAGGAATTCACTCTATCCATTTTTCATTTTTAAATCTCTACTGAAGATTCAAAGTTCAAGGAAAGATAATTAAGTTGGTCAGTCTTAGAAAGGATGGCAACTTCATTGGGAAAGGTAATTTTCCCAAGTTAAACAGGGAGCTCTCACTCAAGGATATAGAAATGGTTCTTGGGTGGAAAATAAACCAAACAAACATAGAGACAAATAACACCAGCTACCCTTGCAGTTCTGATTCCCAGGTATTTTCTCTAGTGTTCTCCCTCCATACTGAGTCCACTGTAGAATCCTCTGGGATAATGGTATCCATTTCACCTCCCTGAGAATTGCAGCCCCATCTCTAAACGGAATTTTTTCCTTCGGAATTTTTGTTTGAATGCAAATAGAAGTCTTAATGAACTTTTACCTCCCTTTTTTGACCTGATGAACCTTTCTGCATATCCTTTTCATCCAGGACAGCTTCCCAAGTGAACCTCCCATCCTTATTGTCCCTTCCAATTTCCCTGAGAAGTGAATAAAGTCATGACTTTCTCTTCCCGCTCTATCTGCTCCTTCTTTCCTTTCTTCCTCTCAAGGAATGTCTTCTGGACCCACTCCATTCTTCTGTCTGGTTTAACCCTCCATAATAAATATTATCATGACTGCCATTTATTGGGTACCTACTGTGTACCAGAGGCTTTATACATATTATTTCATTTAATTGACACTGGATCCCAAATGAAATTCTCATTACACAGATAGAAAAATTAAGGCTCAGAGAGCTTAAGTGGCTGATCCAAAGTCACATATCTGCTTAGTAGTGAAGCTCATATTTGAGCCCAAGACAGCCTAACTCCAAAACTTGCGTTCTTTTCATAGAACTGTGGGGTCTGCGCTGCCTCTCATATAGGGACACGGGAGATGGAAGAGACAGCAGAAAGTCTGCTCAGGCATCTTGCCAGGTCTTTGTTTCGAAACAGTATTTTAGATAAAACAAAAGCATATTTCAATATAAACAGAAGAAAAATCAGGAAATCCCCATCTTTGTCAGACTGATTTAATTTCAACCTTTCAGGATGAAGTACACACAGTGACCTCTACATTTCTGGATACTTAGGAATTTAGCCTTCTGCTTGGTTCAGATTGCCAATAGAAAATGGAAAGAGAAAATTAAAAGGTTTCAAGAAATTACTCTGCAGTTTTGCTCAGAGGCATGATGGCTTCTCCTTGAGAAAGGGGCTTAGTCAGGTTTGGTTTAGAGGTAGTTCCCTTTGCTGATTAGGAGAAATAATTTGTGAACCAAAAGAAATAATCATTTACACAACTGATGTAAATGTACAGAACACATTATTCCAAGAAATATAGTACCTGCAGTTGTGAAGACAGCTGCTTTCATTGAGGAACAACTTTGCCATTAACCATGTGCTTTAATCAGCATTCTGGATTCCTATCAGTTCTGAGGGACATGGAGTTCGGAGAAAGGGAGTTCACATTTATGGAGTATCTACAGCGTTCCAAGCTCTGTCATAAGTGCTTTAATTTATCTCATTATATCATTTGATACAGAATGTTATGAGGTAAGTGCTATTATTATCCCTGTTTTCAGATAAAGAAAAACTCAAAGATTTGAACTCTAAATTCTGGCTATTCCTTTGCTCTTTGGAGAGGCTCAAAATACAGGGAGGTCAAGATTTTGTGATTTCATGGAAAGGTAACAGAAGAGATGGCTTGATTGGGTCCATCATCCTCCAGCTCCCTGAGAGGAGGGAGCCAGGGCATAGTTTAGAGGTATAGGGGCAGGGAGGTCAATGTGGAGGCCAGAGGAGAGTAGGAATGATGGGGCTGACTCTAAATTTTGGCTCTCCATTATAATCTGCTATCTCTATTTTATTCAGTAAGTTTAAGAAGGGTTTTGATACAGTCATAGAAAAATATATCATTAGAGAATTATCTAGAGAATCCAAAGAGGTCAACTTTAAGTATAGACCATTGTGGGCTTTAGTCTCAGACCATCTTTTCTTCTCACTCTATGTATTCTCCCAGGGCCATTTTATCCATGTCCATAGCTACAGTTACCTTTTATAAATCAATGACTCTCAAATCTATATCTCAATCCAGACCTCTCCCTTAAATTCCTTTTCACATATCCAACTCTCTTCTGCACATCTGACTTGGATGACCCAGAGACCTCAAACGGAAATATCTCCCTGCTGCTCTGCTCCTGCTCCTTGTTTCACATTCCAGTGAATGGCAGCACTATCCACTCAGTTGCCCAAATAAGAAAACTAGGCAGTTTCCTTGGCTTTGTATTTTCCCTCACTGCTCTTCATCCACTCCACCCCAAGTCTAATCAATAGCCAAACCTATCAACTCTATCTTCCAAATATCTCTGGAATCCACATGCTTCTCTCTGTCAGGAGCTCAACTGAGCTAGAGACAGCTGAGCTGTCAGGTGCTGGAGTAGCTGATTAATAATGACCCAAAATGAAAGTAACAGTCAAGTCTTTAATCACTTAACTGCAATAGTATAAGGAAGAGGATAAAAGCAAACTAAGTGTCGACTCCTCCCATTTCATTTTCTGCCATGAAATAGTGAACGGGTGGGGTTGACTCACTGTTGAGGGAACCCCAGACAAAAGGCTCCTACAATTTTATGAACTGTGGGGCCAAAGGAGAGGACGAGGGAGAAGGGCGAGGAGTGGAAAATTACTGAGTACTGTGTCAGAGTGGGAAAAGCGTCTTCTAGGTTCCCTGATAAGGAGACCTCCAAATGGAGATGCTTGGACTAGGAATGCAGATATATGTAAGAGTATGGCTGCAGCCCCTTTACAGACTGAAGTGCATTGGCTGTGCACCAAGTCTAGTGTGGGAGGCAAGCTTTTCCCTATGAGGCCTGCCTGGGAAAGTCTTTGTAATTGCCTATTGTATGTAGGACCTGAAAAGTCACAAATAGGATTTTGGCAAGGAGCTGGACTCCTCACTCCCTATCCCTAGTTCTGCAACCTTAGCCCAAGCCACTGTCCTCTCTTACCTCCAGAATAGCCTCCTCACTGGTCTTCTTGAAGCCAGTCTTGCCATCCTCCAATCTGTTTTCCATAAAGCTGCCAAGATCTTTGTAAAATAGAAATGTGATCTAATCATTCCGATATCAGTCAGGCTCTCAAAAGGAAATAGACTTTGAGATGGTTCAAATGAAAAGTTTTGATAAAAGGCCTACTTACAGAGGTGTGAGCAGGATTAAGGAGACTAGAAACAGGGGAAGTCATATCCATCTTTAACGCCTGAAGGGGCAAGAAATAGTTACTCAGTGAGAGCTGGAGCCACAAAGACACTACCTGGTAGGATCTGTGGTCCAGGAGAGATATACTCACTGTCAGAGATGTAGCACTGAAGTAGGAGGGCACAGGGCATAGACAACTCATTGGCTGAACCAAGCCAGAAGCCGGTAGGCAAAAGAAACTGGGTGATGGACCCTGTGGAGATCAGCTTTCCAGGGCAGGATCAAGGCAAAGAATGGAGTTGCAGGTAAGGGAAATAGAGAAGAACCAACACAATTCCCCTGCTTAAATCTCACCAGTGTCTTCACATTGCATATAGGATAAAGTCCAAGATCTTTGATATGGTTCAAGATCCTTCCTGGTCTAGACTGGGCCTTCCCCACCAGTTTTATCACATACTTCACTCTCCTCCTGCTCTGTACTTCAGTCACATCAACTTTGGATCTTTCATATTTAGGCCTTTGTAAGGACTATTCTCTCTCCCAGAAATATTTTCTCCAAACACTCTACCTTTATTTTTTTTCTTCTAGTTTTATTGAAATATAATTGACATACAGCACTGTATAAGTTTAAGGTGTACAGCATAATGATTTGGCGTACATACATCATGAAATGATTATCACAATAAGTTTAGTGAACATCCATCATCTCATAGAGATGCAAAATTAAAGAAAAATTTCTTTGTAATTAGAACTCAGGATTTACTCTCTTAACTTTCATATATAACATACAGCTGTATTAATTATATTTATCATGTTGTACATTACAATGAATCACTCTCATTTAATCTAGATACATTGAACTCACTTTTCCAATCTCAATTTAAATGTCAGTCCCTGCAAGAATTCTATTATTATGTAGCCCTAACTGGGTTTAGTGCTTTCTCATGGGTTCCCATATCCTACTTCCACATCAAAGCCTTCAATGAACTGCCTGTCACTCCCACTGTACTGAAAGCTTTAGGGAGCACAGATTGTATCTATCATGTTCACTATTGTATCCTCAGTGTACCTGGTAGTGGTAAATACTTATTGAATGAATGAGCACTTATTAGATTTCATATACTTTTCATTCATTGCCTTTTCCATTTCTCATTGATTTCTTTTTATTTCTATTTTATGTAGAGCATTTATTAAGAGAGGCTGCTGGATTTTATCAATGCCCTTTCAGCAAGTGTTCATATGGTCATATGGTTTTTCTTCTTTAATTTGCTGTTGTAATGAATAATTGATTTTAGACCATACACTTGCATTCCTAAAATTTACACCATTTAGTAATATACATAAAATTAATTTTATTAGATGCTAAATTTTGTTTGCTGATAATTTATTTAGAATTTTTATATCTAGGTTCACTAGTGAAAGTGGCCTGAAAGTTTTACTTTTTCCTGCTCTTTATCTGGTTTCAACAATAGGATTATGTTTGCTTTATAAAATAAATAAAGGAGCTTAAACTGCAGCAGAATTACCTGTTATTTAAGAGTTAGAGCACAGTTATGAAACATCTGATCCTTATTTTAATGGTTTTAATAATCACCTGTATTAGGTTCCTATTACTACTGTAACAAATTACCACAAACTTAGTAAAACAACACAAATTGATTCTCGTATAGTTCTGGAGGTCAAAAGTGCAAAATCAGCTTTACTGGGCTAAAGTCAAGGTGTCATCAGGGCTGCACTTCCTCTGAGAGGTCTAGAGAAGAATCCATTTCCTTGTCTCTTTTAGCTTCTAGAGGCCACCTGCATTTCTTGGCTCCTGGTCTTTTCCTCCATTTTCAAAGCTAACAGTGTAGCATCTTCAAATTTCTGCTTTCCTGGTCACATTACCTTTTTCTGTGGTCAGATCACCCTCTAACTCCGTCTTATAAAGACACTTGTAATTACTTTTAGGACCAACCAGATAATACAGAATAATCACTCCTCAAAATGCTGAACTTACACCTGCAAAAATCTCTTTGCCACATAGGGTAATGTTCACAAATTCCAAGGATTAGAACCTGAATATATTTGGGGTCATTATTTATCCTACTACCATTCCTGTTATATATGGACCCTTGAGATTACATCATTTGAAGGAAGCAGATAATGCTGGATAATTTCGTTATCTCCTAAACATAATCTGTAAAGTCCCTTGACCCTATAAAGCAACTCATTAACAGATTCAGGTATTAGTGCACAGACCTCTTTGGGGGAATCATTATTCAGGCTACCACATTACCTTTCAAATCTTTTCTATGAAAATTGGGCTTTTTATGTTTTATACTCCTTAGGTCAATTCTAGCCATTTCTATTGTGGAAGGAAATCATCAATTTCCATCGAGTCTTAAAATTTGTTGCTGTAGATTTGCATAAAATATTTTCATAATTTTTAATCTCTTTATTTCTTTGATTGATATCCTCTTTCATTTCTAATCTGGTGTAATTTTGGTGTTTTTTTTTACTTTATTTTTTAATTTAAATTAATTTTTTTTAGAAGTTTTAACATCCTTATTGAAGTATAATTGCTTTACAATGTTGTGTTAGTTTCTGCTGTATAACAAAGTAAATCAGCTATACGTATACATATATTCCCATATCCCCTCCCTCTTGCACCTCCCTCCCACACTCCCTATCCCATCCCTCTAGGTAGTCACAAAGCACCAAGCTGATCTCCCTGTGCTATGCGGCTGCTTCCCACTAGCTACCTATTTTACATTTGATAGTGTATATATGTCAATGCTACTCTCTCACTTCTTCCCAGCTTACCCTTCCCCCCCCTCCCCGTGTCCTCAAGTCCATTCTCTACGTCTGCATCTTTATTCCTGTCCTGCCCCTAGGTTCATCAGTACCGTTTTTTTAGATTCCACATATGTGCATTAGCATACGGTATTTGTTTATCTCTTTCTGACTTATTTCACTCTGTATGACAGACTCTAGGTCCATCCACCTCATTACAAATAACTCAATTTCATTCCTTTTCATTGCTGAGTAATATCCCATTGTATATATGTGTGTGGGTTTACCTCTGGGCTTTCTATTCTGTTTCATTGATCTATATTCCTGTCTTTGTGCCAGTACCATACTGTCTTGATTACTGTAGCTTTGTAGTATAGTCTGAAGTCAGGGAGCCTGATTCCTCCAGCTCCGTTTTTCTTTCTCAAGATGGCTTTGGCTATTCTGGGTCTTTTGTGTTTCCATACAAATGGTAAAATGTTTTGTTCTAGTTCTGTGAAAAATGCCACTGGTAGTTTATAGGGATTGCATTGAATCTGTAGATAGCTTTGGGTAGTATAGTCATTTTCACAATATTGATTCTTCCAGTCCAAGAACATGGTATATCTCTCCATCTGTTTGTATGGTCTTTAATTTCTTTCATCAGTGTCTTATAGTTTTCTGCATACAGGTCTTTTGTCTCCTTAGGTAGGTTTATTCCTAGGTATTTTATTCTTTTTGTTGCAGTGGTAAATGGGAGTGTTTCCTTAATTTCCCTTTCAGATTTTTCATCATTAGTGTACAGGAATGCAAGAGTTTTCTGTGCATTAATTTTGTATTCTGCTACTTTACCAAATTCATTGATTAGCTCTAGTAGTTTTCTGGTAGCATCTTTAGGATTCTCTATGTATAGTATCATGTCATCTGCAAACAGTGACAGTTTACTTTTTTCTTTTCCGATTTGGAATCCATTTATTTCTTTTTCTTCTCTGATTGCTGTGGCTAAAACTTCCAAAACTCTGTTGAATAATAGTAGTGAGAGTGGGCAACCTTCTCTTGTTCCTGATCTTAGAGGAAATGGTTTCAGTTTTTCACCGTTGAGAACGATGTTAGCTGTGGGATTGTCATATACGGCCCTTATTATGTTGAGGTAGCTTCCCTCTATGCCTACTTTCTGGAGAATTTTTATAATAAATGGGTATTGAATTTTGTCAAAAGCTTTTTCTGCATCTATTGAGATTATCATATGGTTTTTGTTCTTCAATTTGTTAATATGGTGTAGCACATTGATTGATTTGTGTATATTGAAGAATCCTTGCATTCCTGGGATAAACCCTACTTGATCATGATGTATGATCCTTTTAATGTGCTGTTGTTTTCTGTTTGCGAGTATTTTGTTGAGGATTTTTGCATCTATATTCATCAGTGATATTGGCCTGTAGTTTTCTTTCTTTGTGACATCTTTGTCTGGTTTTGGTATCAGGGTGATGGTGGCCTCGTAGAGTGAGTTTGGGAGTGTTCCTCCCTCTGCTATATTTTGGAAGAGTTTGAGAAGGATAAGTGTTAGCTCTTCTCTAAATGTTTGATAGAATTCACCTGTGAAGCCACCTGGTCCTGGGCTTTAGTTGGAAGATTTTTAAGCACAGTTTCAATTTCAGTGCTTCCGGTTGGTCTGTTCATATTTTCTATTTCTGCCTGGTCCAGTCTCGGAAGGTCGTGCTTTTCTAAGAATTTGTCCATTTCTTCCAGGTTGTCCAGTTTATTGGCATATAGTTGCTTGTAGTAATCTCTCATGATCCTTTGTATTTCTGCAGTGTCAGTTGTTACTTCTCCTTTTTCATTTCTAATTCTATTGATCTGAGTCTTTTCCCTTTTTTTCTTGATGAGTCTCGCTAATGGTTTATCAATTTTTTTTATCTTTTCAAAGAACCAGCTTTTAGTTTTATTGATTTTTGCTATCATTTCCTTCATTTCTTTCTCATTTATTTCTGGTCTGATATTTATGATTTCTTTCCTTCTGCTAACTTTGGTGTTTTTTTTTGTTCTTCTTTCTCTGATTGCTTTAGGTGTAAGGTGAGGTTGTTTATTTGAGATTTTTCTTGTTTCTTGAGGTAGGATTGTATTGCTATAAACTTCCCTCTTAGAACTGCTGTTGCTGCATCCCATAGGTTTTGGGCCATCGTGTTTTCATTGTCATTTGTTTCTAGGTATTTTTTGATTTCCTCTTTGATTTCTTCAGTGATCTCTTGGTTATTTAGTAGCATATTGTTTAGCCTCCATGTGTTTTTATTTTCTACAGTTTTTTTCCTGTAATTGATATCTAGTCTCATAGAGTTGTGGTCAGAAAAGGTACTTGATGCGATTTCAATTTTCCTAAATTTACGGAGGCTTGATTTGTGACCCAAAATATGATCTATCCTGGAGAATATTCCATGAGCACTTGAGAAGAAAGTTTATTCTGTTGTTTTGGGATGGAATGTCCTATAAATATTAGTTAAATCCATCTGATGTAATGTGTCATTTAAAGCTTGTGTGTCCTTATTTATTTTCATTTTGGATGATCTGTCCATTGGTGAAAGAGGGGTGTTAAAGTCCCCTACTATGATTGTGTTACTGTTGATTTCCCCTTTTATGGCTGTTAGCATTTGCCTTATGTATTGAGGTGCTCCTATGTTGGGTGCATAAATACTTACAATTGTTATATCTTCTTCTTGGATTGATCCCTTGATCATTATGTAATGTCCTTCTTTGTCTCTTGTAATAGTCTTTATTTTAAAGTCTATTTTGTCTGATATGAGACTTCCTACTCCAGCTTTCTTTTGATTTCCATTTGCATGGAATATCTTTTTCCATCTCCTCACTTTCAGTCTGTATGTTTCCCTAGGTCTGAAGGGGGTCTTTGTAGACAGCATATATACAGGTCTTGTTTTTGTATCCATTCAGCCAGTCTATGTCTTTTGGTTGGAGCATTTAATCCATTTACATTTAAGGTAGTTATCGATATGTATGCTCCTATCACCATTTTCTTAATTGTTTTGGGTTTGTTTTTGTAGGTCTTTTCCTTCTGTTGTGTTTCCTGCCTAGAGAAGTTCCTTTAGCATTTGTTGTACAGCTGGTTTGGTGGTGCTGAATTCTCTTACTTTTGCTTGTCTGTTAAGGTTTTAATTTCTCTGTTGAATCTGAATGATATCCTTCCTGGGTAGAGTAATCTTGGTTCTAGGTTCTTCCCTTTCATCACTTTAAATATGTCCTGCCACTCCCTTCTGGCTTGCAGAGTTTCTGCTGAAAGATCAGCTGTTAAACTTATGAGGATTCCCTTGTATGTTATTCGTTGCTTTTCCTCTGCTGCTTTTAATATTTTTTCTTTGTATTAATTTTTGGTAGTTTGATTAATATGTGTCTTGGCTTGTTTCTCCTTGGATTTATCTTGTATGGGACTCTCTGTGCTTCCTGGACTTGACTGACTATTTCCTTTCCCATTTTAGGGAAGTTTTCAACTCTAATCTCTTCAAATATTTTCTCAGACCCTTTCTTTTTCTCTTCTTCTTCTGGAACCCCTATAATTCAAATGTTGGTGCATTTAATGTTGTTCCAAAGGTCTCTGAGACTGTCCTTAATTCTTTTCATTCTTTTTCTGTATTCTGCTCTGCAGTAATTATTTCCACTATTTTATCTTCCAGGTCACTTATCCGTTCTTCTGCCTCAGTTATTCTGCTATTGACTCCTTCTAGAGAATTTTTAATTTCATTTATTGTGTTCTTCATCATTGTTTGTTTGCTCTTTAGTTCTTCTAGGTCCTTGTTAAACATTTCTTGTATTTTCTCCATTCTATTTCCAAGATTTTGGATCATCTTTATTATCATTTCTCTGAATTCTTTTTCAGGTAGACTGCCTATTTCCTCTTCATTTGTTTGGTCTGGTGGATTTTTACCTTGTTCCTTCACCTGCATATTTCTCTGTCTTCTCATTTTGTTTAACTTACTGTGTTTGGGGTCTCCTTTTCACAGGCTGCAGGTTCGTAGTTCCCATTGTTTTTGGTGTCTGCCCCCAGTGGGTGAGGTTGGTTCAGTGGCTGTTGTAGGCTTTCTGGTATAAGGGACTTGTGCCTGTGTTCTGGTGGGTGGGGCTGGATCTTGCCTTTCTGGTGGGCAGGGCCACATCCAGTGGTGTGTTTTGGGGTGTCTGTGAACTTAGTATGATTTTAGGCAGCCTCTCTGCTAATGGGTGGGTTGTGTGCCTGTCTTACTAGTTGTTTGGCATGGGGTGTCCAGTATTAGAGCTTGCTGGCCGTTGGGTGGAGCTGGGTCTTAGCATTGAGATGGAGATCCTTGGGAGAGTGCTCACTGATTGATATTACATGGGTTGGGAGGTCTCTGTGGTCCAATGTCCTGAACTTGGCTCTCCCACCTCAGAGGCTCAGGCCTGACACCAGGCCAGAGTACTAAGACCCTGTCAGCCAGACAACTCAGAAGAAAAGGGAGGAAAAAAAAGAAAATAAATAAAAATAAAAAGATAATAAATTTTAAAAATCTTTAAAAGTTATTAACATAAAAAAATAATAATAATTTAAAAAAAAAAAAAAAAGAAGAGAGCAACCAAACCCGGAAACAAATCCACAAATGGTAACAAGTGCTACAAACTAAACTAAAATAAACATCAATATCAGAAACAAATCAGTTGCAGACAGAAAACCCCAAGTCTACAGTGGCTCCTAAAGTCCACTGCCTCAGTTTTGGGACGATTCATTTTCTCTTCAGGTATTCCGCAGATGCAGGGTGCATCAAGTTGATTGTGGGGGTTTAATCCGCTGCTCCTGAGGCTGCTGGGAGAAATTTCCCTTTCTCTTCTTTGTTCGCACAGCTCCTGGGGTTCAGCTTTGGTTTTGGCCCCACCTCTGCATGTAGGTCAGGCATCTGTTCCCCGCCCATACAGGAGGGGGTTAAAGCTGCGGCTGATTAGGGGGATCTGGCTCACTCAATCTGGGAGGAGGGAGGGGTACGGTAGTTATAATTGGAATGTGGGGTGAGCCTGTGGCGGCAGAGGCCGGTGTGACGTTGCAACAGCCTGAGGTGTGCCATGTGTTCTCCCGGGGAAGTTGTCCCTGGATCACAGGACCCTGGCAGTGGCAGGCTGCACAGGCTTCTGGTGGCGGGGGGTTGGGGGGGGGGGTTGTATGGATAGTGACCTGTGCTTGCACACAGGATTTTTGGTGGTAGCGGCAGCTGCCTTAGCGTTTCATGCCTGTCTCTGGGGTCCAAGCTGATAGCTGTGGCTCGCACCCGTCTCTGGAGCTCGCTTAGGTGGTGCTCTGCCTACTGTGGGCGCACGGGAAAGGAATCCCCTCTCCTCGTGCACCCTGAAACAATGGTCTCTTGCCTCTTGGGCACATCCAGACTTTTTCCCAGACTCCCTCCCGGCTAGCTGTGGCGCACTAGCCCCCTTCAGGCTGTGTTCATGCAGCCAACCCCAGTCTTCTCCCTGGGGTCTGACCTCCGAAGCCCGAGCCTCAGATCCCAGCCCCCACCCGCCTCAGCGGGTGAGCAGACAATCCTCTCGGGCTGGTGAGTGCTGGTCAGCACCGATCCTCTGTGCGGGAAACTCTCTGCTTTGCCCTCTGCACCCCTGTTGCTGTGCTCTCCTCCGTGGCTCCAAAGCTTCCCCCCCACACACACTGCCCACCCCCTGTCTCCACCAGTGAAGGGGCCCTAGTGTGTGGAAACTTCCTCCTTCACAGCTCCTTCCCAGAGGTGCAGGTCCTGTCCCTATTCTCTTGTCTCTGTTTTTTCTTTTGCCCTACCCAGGTACATGGGGATTTTCTTGCCTTTTGGGAAGTCTGAGGTCTTCTGCCAGCGTTCAGTAGGTGTTCTGTAGGAGTTGTTCCACTTGTAGAAGTATTTTTGATGTATTTGTGGGGAGGAAGGTGATCTCCACGTCTTACTCCCCACCATCTTGAAGGTCCCCCCACTTTAACCATTTTTAAATGTACAATTAAGTAGCATTAATTACATTCACACTGTTGTTCAATCATTACCACTGTCTATTCCAAAACGTTTTCATCACCCCAAACAGAAATTTTGTAACCCTTAAGCAATAACTCCCCATTTTCCCTGACCCCAAAATCTGTGAATTTGCCTGTTCTAGATATTTCATATAAGTAGAACTACACAATATTTGCTCATTCTGGAAGAATGTCTATTCAAATCCCTTGCCCATTTTGTAATTATTTGCCTTTTATTATTGAGTTGTAGGAATTATTTTTATATTCTGGATTCAAGTCACTTTTCAGATATACAATTTGCCAATATTTTCTCCCATTCCATAGGTTGTTGTTTTCACATTCTTTAAGTAAATACCCAGAAATGGAATAGCTGGATCATGTGGTAGTTCTAGTCTTAATTCTTTGAGGAATCTTTATATTGTTTTCCATAGCTACACCAATTTACATTCCCACCAACAGTTTATGAAGGTTCCCTTTCTCCACATCCTTGCCAACACTTATTATTTATTGCCTTTTGGATAATAATCACTCTAGCAGACGTGAGGTGTTATCTCATTGTGGTTTTGATTTTTATTGCTCTGTTGATTAGTGATGTTGAGCATCTTTTCATGTGTCTGTGGCCATCTGTATGTCTCCTTTGGAAAAAATGTCTATTCAGCTCCTCTGACAAATTATTCAGGGTTTTTTTTTTTAAACTTTTGAGTTGTTTATATATTTTGATATTAACCCCATATTGGATGTGTGGTTTTCAAATATCTTTTCCCATTCAGTAGATTGTCTTTTCGTTTTATTGATGGTTTCCTTTGCTGTGCAGAAGCTTTTTTGATATAGTTTGTTCATTTTTCTTTTGTTTCCCTTGCCTGTGGAGACATATCCAGAAAGATATTGCTAAGAGTGATGTCGAAGAGCATACTGCCTGTGATTTATTCTAGGAGTTTTATGGTTTCAGATCTTACATTCAAGTCTTTAATTCATTTCGAGTTAATTTTTGTGTTTGGTATGAGTTAGTGGTCTAGGTTCATTCTTTTGCATGCGGCTGTCCAGTTTCCCCAACACCATTTATTGAGGAACCTATCCTTTCTCTGTTGTATATTCTTTGCTCCTTTGTCATAAATAAAGGGTCCATGTATGTGTGGGTTTGTTTCTGGGCTCTCAGTTCTGTTACATTGATCTATGTATCTGTTTTACTGCCCATACATGCTGTTTTGATTACTATAGCTTGTAATATAGTTTGAAAGCAGGGATTGTGATACCTCCAGCTTTGTTCTTTTTTCTGAGGATTGCTTTAGCTATTTAGGGTCTTTTGTTGTTTCAGATAAATTTTAAAATTTAGAGTTCTATTTCTGTGAAAAATGACCTTTGGATATTGATAGGGAATCTGTAGATTGCTTTAGATAACATGGACATTTCAACAGTGTGACAATTTATTTTTACATATTTTACAGTTGGGACTGTAAATCTTGTAGATTGCTTTTCCTATTCCCCTTTCCACGTCCTTTCTCAACTGTACCCGGCAGCACTACAGTAACTAAGACACTTCCACTTGGTGGAAGAACTGACTATTTGTAAGAAGTTTTTGGGGTCTTGGGAGCATTCTTAATGAAGGGGGGAGGGTGATGGGGCAAGAGAACTATGGCAGCAATGAGGTAGTGAAATTGAAAGAACCACAGAGTAACAGTGGGTAAAATGAACTTTTGAAGTCATCAGAGGCAACTCAAACCCTTGGACTACATTGTGTTTCCTAAGCAGCTGAGGTGAAAGTTTGCCAGGTTCTAACCCTGACCACAGCCCAGTTTATGAGAGGAAAGAGGCCTTTGATTAGGGACTTCATTCAGTTCTTTGATTGAGTTGCCTAGAGCCTATGGTTTTAAATGGAAAATAAGCAAATATGGAAGAAATTTTAGGGTAATTTAAACTACTATGATAATTGTACCCATCCCTTTATTTATTCTTTTTCTTTTCATTTCATTTTTTTTTTTTTACCAAGTACCAGGCATTGTGCTAACACTGGGGGTTAAAATTGAATAAGCTATAGGACCCAGGAACCAAAATCTAGTTTAAATTCAAAATAAGCAGACTGGGGTTGTGAAACTTGTTCAAGAAAAAGTAGGTTCTCTGTGATTTACTAGTGGTAGATAATTAGCCAACTTACTAATCTTTCCATGCCTCAGTTAACCTATCTGGAAAATGGGCATAAAAATAATTACCTGCCTCATAAGGTTGTTGCAGGAATCACATGAGTTAATGCTTGTAAAACATTTAAAATGATGTCTGACAGACCCCAACCACTCAACAAATAGCTATTCCTTCTCTGAATCATCCAAGCCAGTTTCTTAAAGCCTGATGCCTCAGTGGGTTTCACTGTTGGGTTTATTATACGTATCACAAGTCATTGTACCTCAAGTTTGCATTACTAATGAGATCAAAGAGCATTAACGTTTCAGCAGCTTTTGTTGAAAACTTTGAAAGTGGCTGAGCCTCCTTTGTGACTCACTATAATGATCTTTTCCTTATTTTCTGACTATCTATATTATATATGTAATATTGTTCTTTAAACCCATCTTTTTTTTTTACGTAAATAGATGAGGCCTAAACAATATTCATGAAACCATGAGTTTGATGTCCTAGAAGATTTTTTTTTTTAAATACTGAAATTTATGAAGATAAACGAATTAGCATACTATTAAAATAAAAACATTCATCAATGGAATCACCTAAAATCATCTCAATGTACTACAACCTCTTAGAGTTTGTAGGTTCTTTAAGGGTTTTGTCTGATCTAAATAATTTTCTGACATATTAATTCTTACGCTAAGAGCCCTGGCAAGTGGCTGCTTGGTTTCTCTATTTAGGACGTGGAAGGGGGAGAAAAGAGAATTGATTCAGGTAAGGCACACATGCTTCCTCTCCGAGAAGCCTTCTTGATTTTGAAGAGCTCTTTGTTAGGAGTTCTTGGCACTCAGCCAAAAACCTACTAGGAGTGCCTCAGTCCCAATCCCAAACTGTAGGAGTGAATCAATTGGTTTAGCTTTGGTCTACCATGGCTAGGGAAGCAAGATCACGATTTGCTGGGAAAGTCATTGGCTTCTTCACTGGACAGGTAGTTCAGAAGTTATACCCTTTAACCACTATTCCCTCTACCCTGCAAATATGCCCAAGTCTTCTCTCAGCCCAGAAGTCCTAGTTTATTGTATAATATGGTTTCAAATCCTCTCATCATCCTGAGGGTTAATTTTGGGGAAACTCAGGTTTGACAAAGAGTTCCTTATCAAAGTACTAAAGGTATATCCTGACAGCTGTACTTCAACAAAGAAGTCACTGTCCTTACTATGGAAGCAATGTAGTTTAGAGGAGGGTAATTCCAGACAGGCCATATTTCTTTCATGGTTCATTGTTATAGTCCACTATAGCCTTAAGATTTGTTATTGCTCCCTAGTTACAATTGTCCATTTTTTATACCAGCAGTTGCCAACCCATGGAATGACACAGATTCAAGATAGTGCTTTCACTGGTCTAGGACAAAATGAGAGTAATGAGGGCAATGTAAGACATATATGAGTATAAGGTGGCCAACTATACCCTTTTGGGTAACCCTGACCTTTATTATGATATTATTCCATGCCTACTTGATTGGTAAAAGAAATATTTGCAACTCTTTGTCAGTCCTTCAAACATTTTCACAACGATAAAAGTTACAGTCCTGTGAAATCCAGAAATATGACAAATACATTTATTCAAGGGGCCACTACCAGTATGTATTTATTATTCTGACATCCAGGGAGAGTGCCAATGGGCCTCAAGATTTCTTCCTGTGTTGTGGAAGAGAATATGCACTGTGGTCTCACCTGCCTTAAGATCAGGACTCCTTGAAGATAAGGAGGACCTCGTCCTTAGATAGAACTCTAAGGAAAGAAAGGTCAAAGGAACCTATTCATAGTCTTCTTCAAAGCAACTAGTTTTCTGGCATGGTAAAACCCTTGCCTTTTCCTTCCCCCCCTAAAAGAAATCCTGGCCTAAAAATAATTATTTTCTTTTTCTAATAGCTTCCTTGCCCCACCCTTCTTCCTATAAAATGTTCCATTTTGTACAACCCTCAGAGAGCCCATGGGATGCTGCCTGATTCATGAATTGTTGAATAAAGCCAATTCCATTTTCAAATTAAAAAAAAAAGCAATTAGTTTTCCAGGAGAAAAAATTCTAGCTTTTATCCCTAACCTCAGAGGAACCTGGGTCATACCAGCAATAACCAGTTCTGTGTCTTTCATAGATTCTGTGTCTAACTTCACTAGCCAGGCCTGCTGATTATTCCTGACCACATCCTACCCTACCAGCTTCCTCCTTCCTCCTAGAAAACCCAGTTTCTTTGTCTGTGAGCCAATTCCAACATCTACCATTTCTGATATCCACACCCTCCCCTATAAACACCTTTTCTTAGATTTGAACATCTTGACATTCCCAATTCATTGATTCATTAATCCTTTTAACATTCAGATATTGTTCTGGGTGCTGGGGACACAGATGAATGGTCTTGGCTCTTGAAGAGTGCCAATCTAGTGGGGAAAAAAAGACAACACTAGATTATTATAAAGTGATCTTCAAACTAGGGTCTGTGATTCGAGCATCCACTCTTGGCTCACAACAACCATTTATTTCAAGTCTGTGGGTCGGCAGGGTGCTTCTGCTGATCTTGGCAGTGCTTCTGTCACAGCTGGGACTCACCTGTTGGGTGGTTGACTGGCTTTTGGCTGGTCTAAGATAACCTTGGCTGGGAAGAATGGCTCTGCTCCACATGTTTCATCCCGCAACAGGCTAGCTCCAGCATGTGCCCATGGTGAAGGCAGAGGAGCAAGAGAGAGAGCAGAAGTGTGTAAGGCCTTTGAGGCCTAGGCTTAGAACCAGTACAGACACTTCTGATGCTCAGATAAGTCACAGGCCAGCCCAGATTTAAGGAGTAAAGAAATAGATTCCGCTTCTTGATGAGAGTGACTGCAAAGTCAAATTGCAAAGAGTTTAAGTGCAGAGAAGGAAAACTGAGGCTCTTTTGTAACCAATTTACCATAGCAGCCTCCCAGATTTTTAGAAAATGGTGCTCAAGCTTCCTTTCATTGCTATGACAGAAAGGAAGCTTGAGTGAAACTACACTAACATCAGCGATGAGGTGGCAGTCAGACATACTACAATGTATATATCCAGTGACCCCAGAGAGGAGAGCAAATCATTGTTACCGCTTGGTTGAGAACATGCAAAATATCCTTGAGGGCACCCTAAAAAAATTAGGAGTGCTAAGAAAGAAAGACAATAAACATGATGGTCAATCCACTAACTTCACCAAAAGACACTGAAAGAATGTTTTAAAATTTTTATGTAGCTTCTTTTTCCATTTGATATTTCCGCTTTTCTTCTTCCCTTCTCTTCCTGCCATCCTAACCCCCACACTGTCCTTCCCCCACCCCCCATACACAAAATTTGAGTCTATTTCTTGATTTGGTTTCTAAAAACTCAAAGTATGAAAATGAAACAAAATGTTTAGGGAAAACAGCAAAATTGATAGAGTGAGGGACTTTCTCCTAGACATTAGAAAAGGATTCCTCAGGGACAGGAGGAGAAAAAGAGAAGGAAGTGGATGAGAGTTGAAGGGCAGAGTATCTGGACAGCAAACAGCACATCTAGAACAAGAGGCCAAATAGAGGTAACAGAAAGATTCTTGAGGCTCCAAGTATGTCAGGGAAGCAGCAGGGCAAGCTGACCTCCTAGAGGGAGCCAACTGACTGGCGCAAGGGATAGTAATAAGTACTTGTTAAACATGTAGACTCTGCAGCCTGGGTTCCAATACCAGCTCTGCCGTTTACCAGCCTGTGTGACTTTATGCAAATCATGTAGCTTCTATGTCCTTTGACTTCCTCATCTGTAAAACAGGGATAAAGAGAGTACTACCTTGAAGGGTTGCTGTTTAAATTAAACAGTGTTTGCATAGTGCTTGGATAACTCCTGGCACATAATAAGCACTATGTAAAGATAAGCTGTTGTTATCACCATATTATGTCAGCACCAGTGTTTCTGGTCCAGCAGACTGTTTGGTTTCTAGATACCTCTGCAGTTATCAGGGAGGCAGAGACTGCAGACCCAACTGTGCCCACTCCTTCCCCCATAGCTTTGCATTATGTAAGTGCCAAGAATTTAGATACAGCTCTGGAAAAAGGAGGTGAAAACTCCAAATCTGATAATATCGTGTTTCTGCCACCTCAGTGAAATAAAAGACTCAAATAAGAACTAGGTTGAATGAGAGAAAAATAAAACAAGTTTTACTTCTTACACACCCACTTTTATGCACTGGGATTCAGAGGCACTCCATCTGTCTGACCTCAGACTAGACTGTGAGCATCTTGCATCCTGGGGTTATTTCTCTTTCATGTGCATAGTGCCTGGCACAGGAGAAGTATGCAGTGGACATCAAGTAAATGAAGCAATGTGGTTATTTGTTGTGTGTTTTTTTTTAACATCTTTATTGGAGTATAATTGCTTTACAATGGTGTGTTACTTTCTGCTTTATAACAAAGTGAATCAGTTATACATATACATATGTTCCCATATCTCCTCCCTCTTGCATCTCCCTCCCTCCCACCCTCCCTATCCCACCCCTCTAGGTGGTCACAAAGCACCGAGCTGATCTCCCTGTGCTATGCGGCTGCTTCCCACTAGCTATCTATTTTACGTTTGGTAGTGTATATATGTCCATGCCACTCTCTCACTTCATCCCAGCTTACCCTTCCCGTTCCCCATATCCTCAAGTCCATTCTCTAGTAGGTCTGTGTCTTTATTCCCGTCTTGCCCCTAGGTTCTTCATGACCTTTTTTTTTTTTTTCCCTAGGATACCATATATATTTGTTAGCATACTGTATTTGTTTTTCTCTTTCTGACTTACTTCACTCTGTATGACAGACTCCAGGTCCATCCACCTCACTACAAATAACTCAATTTCGTTTCTTTTTATGGCTGAGTAATATTCCATTGTATATATGTGCCACATCTTCTTTATCCATTCATCCGATGATGGACACTTAGGTTGCTTCTATGTCCTGGCTATTGTGAATAAAGCTGCAATGAACATTGTGGTACATGACTCTTTTTGAATTATGGTTTTCTCAGGGTATATGCCCAGTAGTGGGATTGCTGGGTCGTATGGTAGTTCTATTTTTAGTTTTTTAAGGAACCTCCATACTGTTCTCCATAGTGGCTGTATCAATTTACATTGCCACCAACAGTGCAAGAGTGTTCCCTTTTCTCCACACCCTCTCCAGCATTTATTGTTTGTAGATTTTTTGATGATGGCCATTCTGGCTGGTGTGAGATGATACCTCATTGTAGTTTTGATTTGCATTTCTCTAATGATTAATGATGTTGAGCATTCTTTCATGTGTTTGTTGGCAATCTGTATATATTCTTTGAGAAATGTCTATTTAGATCGTCTGCCCATTTTTGGATTGGGTTGTTTGTTTTTATTGAGCTGCATGAGCTGCTTGTAAATTTTGGAGATTAATCCTTTGTCAGTTGCTTCATTTGCAAATATTTTCTCCCATTCTGAGGGTTGTCTTTTTGTCTTGTTTATGGTTTCCTTTGCTGTGCAAAAGCTTTTAAGTTTCATTAGGTCCCATTTGTTTTTTTTTGTTTTTTTTGTTTTTCCATTTCTCTAGGAGCTGGGTCAAAAAGGATCTTGCTGTGATTTATGTCATAGAGTGTTCTGCCTATGTTTTCCTCTAAGACTTTGATAGTGTCTGGCCTTACATTTAGGTCTTTAATCAATTTTGAGTTTATTTTTGTGTATGGTGTTAGGGAATGTTCTAATTTCATACTTTTACATGTACCTGTCCAGTTTTCCCAGCACCACTTATTGAAGAGGCTGTCTTTTCTCCACTGTATATGCTTGCCTTCTTTATCAAAGATAAGGTGACCATATGTGCATGGGTTTATCTCTGGGCTTTCTGTCCTGTTCCATTGATCTATATTTCTGTTTTTGTGCCAGTACCATACTCTCTTGATTACTGTAGCTTTGTAGTATAGTCTGAAGTCAGGGAGCCTGATTCCTCCAGCTCCATTTTTCTTTCTCAAGATTGCTTTGGCTACTCTGGGTCTTTTGTGTTTCCATACAAACTGTGAAATTTTTTGTTCTAGTTCTGTGAAAAATGCCAGTGGTAGTTTGAAAGGGATTGCATTGAATCTGTAGATTGCTTTGGGTAGTAGAGTCATTTTCACAATGTTGACTTCCAATCCAAGAACATGGTATATCTCTCCATCTATTTGTATCATCTTTAATTTCTTTCATCAGTGTCTTATAATTTTCTGCATACAGGTCTTTTGTCTCCTTAGGTAGGTTTATTCCTAGATATTTTATTCTTTTTGTTGCAATGGTAAATGGGAGTGTTTTCTTAATTTCACTTTCAGATTTTTTATCATTAGTATATAGGAATGCAAGAGATTTCTGTGCATTAATTTTGTATCCTGCTACTTTACCAAATTCATTGATTAGCTCTAGTAGTTTTCTGGTAGCATCTTTAGGATTCTCTATGTATAGTATCATGTCATCTGCAAACAGTGACAGCTTTACTTCTTCTTTTCCGATTTGGATTCCTTTTATTTCTTTTTCTTCTCTGATTGCTGTGGCTAACACTTCCAAAACTATGTTGAATAATAGTGGTGAGAGTGGGCAACCTTCTCTTGTTCCTGATCTTAGTGGAAATGGTTTCAGTTTTTCACCATTGAGGATGATGTTGGCTGTGGGCTTGTCACATATGGCCTTTATTATGTTGAGGAAAGTTCCCTCTATGCCTACTTTCTGCAGGGCTTATATCATAAATGGTGTTGAATTTTGTCAAAAGCTTTTTCTGCATCTATTGAAATGATCATATGGTTTTTCTCCTTCAATTTGTTAATATGGTGTATCACGTTGATTGATTTGCGTATATTGAAGAATCCTTGCATTCCTGGGATAAACCCCACTTGATCATGGTGTATGATCCTTCTAATGTGCTGTTGGATTCTGTTTGCAAGTACTTTGTTAAGGATTTTTGCATCTATATTCATCAGTGATATTGGCCTGTAGTTTTCTTTCTTTGTGACATCTTTGTCTGGTTTTGGTATCAGGGTGATGGTGGCCTCGTAGAATGAGTTGGGGAGTGTTCCTCCCTCTGCAATATTTTGGAAGAGTTTGAGAAGGATAGGTGTTAGCTCTTCTCTAAATGTTTGATAGAATTCGCCTGTGAAGCCATCTGGTCCTGGGCTTTTGTGTGTTGGAAGATTTTTAATCACAGTTTCAATTTCAGTGCTTGTGATTGGTCTATTCATATTTTCTATTTCTTCCTGGTTCAGTCTCTGCAGGTTGTGCATTTCTAAGAATTTGTCCGTTTCTTCCAGGTTGTCCATTTTATTGGCATAGAGTTGCTTGTAGTAATCTCTCATGATCGGTTGTATTTCTGCAGTGTCAGTTGTTACTTCTCCTTTTTCATTTCTAATTCTATTGATTTGAGTCTTCTCCCTTTTTTTCTTGATGAGTCTGGCTAATGGTTTATCAATTTCGTTTATCTTCTCAAAGCACCAGCTTTTAGTTTTACTGATCTTTGCTATCGTTTCCTTCATTTCTTTTTCATTTACTTCTGATCTGATCTTTATGATTTCTTTCCTTCTGCTAACTTTGGGGTTTTTTTGTTCTTGTTTCTCTAATTGCTTTAGGTGCAAGGTTAGGTTGTTTATTTGAGATGTTTCCTGTTTCTTAAGGTAGGATTGTATTGCTATAAACTTCCCTGTTAGAACTGCTTTTGCTGCATCCCATAGGTTTTGGGTCATCGTGTCTCCATTGTCATTTGTTTCTAGGTATTTTTTGATTTCCCCTTTGATTTCTTCAGTGATCACTTCGTTATTAAGTAGTGTATTGTGTAGCCTCCATGTGTTTGTATTTTTTACAGATCTTTTCCTGTAATTGATATCTAGTCTCATAGCGTTGTGGTCAGAAAAGATACTTGATACAATTTCAATTTTCTTAAATTTACCAAGGCTTGATTTGTGACCCAAGATATGATCTATCCTGGAGAATGTTCCATGAGCACTTGAGAAGAAAGTGTATTCTGTTGTTTTTGATTCGAATGTCCTATAAATATCAATTTAGTCTATCTTGTTTAGTGTGTCATTTAAAGCTTGTGTTTCTTTATTTATATTCATCTTGAATGATCTGTACATTGGTGACATTGGGGTGTTAAAGTCCCCTACTATGATTGTGTTACTGTCGATTTCCCCTTTTATGGCTGTTAGTATTTGCCTTATGTATTGAGGTGCTCCTATGTTGGGTGCATAAATATTTACAATTGTTATATCTTCCTCTTGGATTGATCCCTTGATCATTATGTAGTGTCCTTCTTTGTCTCTTGTAATAGTCTTTATTTTAAAGTCTATTTTGTCTGATATGAGAATTGCTACTCCAGCTTTCTTTTGATTTCCATTTGCATGGAATATCTTTTTCCATCCCCTCACTTTCAGTCTGTATGTGTCCCTAGGTCTGAAGTGGGTCTCTTGTAGACAGCATATATACAGGTCTTGTTTTTGTATCCATTCAGCCAGTCTGTGTCTTTTGGTGGGAGCATTTAATCCATTTACATTTAAGGTAATTATCGATATGTATGTTCCCATTCCCATTTTCTTAAATGTTTTGGGTTTGTTATTGTAGGTGTTTTCCTTCTCTTGTGTTTCTTGCCTAAAGAAGTTCCTTTAGCATTTGTTGTAAAGCTGGTTTGGTGGTGCTGAACTCTCTGAGCTTTTGTTTGTCTGTAAAGGTTTTAATTTCTCCATCAAATCTGAATGAGATCCTTGCTGGGTAGAGTAATCTTGGTTGTAGGTTTTTCTCCTTCATCGCTTTAAATATGTCCTGCCACTCCCTTCTGGCTTGCAGAGTTTCTGCTGAAAGATCAGCTGTTAACCTTATGGGGATTCCCTTGTGTGTTATTTGTTGTTTTTCCCTTGCTGCTTTTAATATGTTTTCTTTATATTTAATTTTTGATAGTTTGATTAATATGTGTCTTGGCGTGTTTCTCCTTGGATTTATCCTGTATGGAACTCTCTGTGCTTCCAGGACTTGATTAACTATTTCCTTTCCCATATTAGGGAAGTTTTCAACTATAACCTCTTCAAATATTTTGTCAGTCCCTTTCTTTTTCTCTTCTTCTTCTGGGACCCCTATAATTCGAATGTTGGTGCGTTTAATGTTGTCCCAGAGGTCTCTGAGACTGTCCTCAGTTCTTTTCATTCTTTTTTCTTTATTCTGGTCTGCAGTAGTTATTTCCACTATTTTATCTTCCAGGTCACTCATCCGTTCTTCTGCCTCAGTTATTCTGCTATTGATCCCTTCTAGAGAATTTTTAATTTCATTTATTGTGTTGTTCATCGTTGCTTGTTTCCTCTTTAGTTCTTCTAGGTCCTTGTTAAATGTTTCTTGCATTTTGTCTATTCTATTTCCAAGATTTTGGATCATCTTTACTATCATTATTCTGAATTCTTTTTCAGGTAGACTGCCTATTTCCTCTTCATTTATTACATCTGTTGTGTTTTTACCTTGCTTCTTCATCTGCTGTGTGTTTTTCTGTCTTCTCATTTTGCTTATCTTACTGTGTTTGGGGTCTCCTTTTCGCAGGCTGCAGCTTCGTAGTTCCCGTTGTTTTTGCTGTCTGTCCCCAGTGGCTAAGGTTGGTTCAGTGGGTTGTGTAGGCTTCCTGGTGGAGGGGACTAGTGCCTGTGTTCTGGTGGATGAGGCTGGATCTTGTCTTTCTGGTGGGCAGGTCCACGTCTGGTGGTGTGTTTTGTGGTGTCTGTGGCCTTATTATGATTTTAGGCAGCCTCTCTGTTAATGGATGGGGCTGTGTTCCTGTCTTGCTAGTTGTTTGGCATAGGGTGTCCAGCACTGTAGCTTGCTGGTCGTTGAGTGAAGCTGGGTCTTGATGTTGAGATGGAGATCTCTGGGAGATTTTCGTTGTTTCATATTACGTGGAGCTGGGAGGGCTCTTGTGGACCAGTGTCCTGAAGTTGGCTCTCCCACCTCAGAGGCACAGCCCTGATGCCTGGCTGGAGCACCAAGACCCTTTCATCCACATGGCTCAGAATAAAAGGGAGAAAAAATAGAAAGAAAGAAGGAAAGAAAGAGGATAAAATAAAAATAAAGTAAGATAAAATAAAATAAAGTTATTAAAATAAAAAATAAGTATTAAGAAAAAAAATTTTTTAAGTAAAAAAAACAGACAGACAGAACCCTAGGACAAATGGTGAAAGCAAAACTATACAGACAAAATCTCACACAGAAGCATACAGATACACACTCACAAAAAGAGGAAAAGGGGAAAAAATAATATATCTTGCTCCCAAAGTCCACCTCCTCAATTTGGGATGATTCGTTCGTTGTCTATTCAGGTATTCCACAGATGCAGGGTACATCAGGTTGATTGTGGAGATTTAATCCGCTGCTCCTGAGGCTGCTGGGAGAGATTTCCCTTTCTCTTCTTTGTTCACACAGCTCCTGGGGTTCACCTTTGGATTTTGCCCCGCCTCTGCGTGTAGGTCGCCTGAGGGTGTCTGTTCTTCCCTTAGACAGGACGAGGTTAAAGGAGCAGCTGCTTCGGGGGCTCTGGCTCACTCAGGCTGGGGGGAGGGAGGGTATGCAATGCGGGGAGGGCCTGCGGCGGCAGAGGCCGGCATGACGTTGCAGCACCCTGAGGCGCGCCGTGCGTTCTCCCGGGGAAGTTGTCCCTGGATCACGGGACCCTGGCAGTGGCGGGCTGCACAGGCTCCCAGGAGGAGCGGTGTGGATAGTGACCTGTGCTTGCACACAGGCTTCTTGGTGGTGGCAGCAGCAGCCTTAGCGTCTAATGCCCGTCTCTGGGGTCCGCACTGATAGCTGCGGCTCGCGCCCGTCTCTGGAGCTCCTTTAAGCAGCGCTCTTAATCCCCTCTCCTTGCGCACCAGGAAACAAAGAGGGAAGAAAAAGTCTCTTGCCTCTTCGGCAGCTCCAGACTTTCTCCCGGACTCCCTCCCGGCTAGCTGTGGAGCACTAGCCCCGTTCAGGCTGTGTTCACGCCGCCAACCCCAGCCCTCTCCCTGGGATCCGACCTCTGAAACCTGAGCCTCAGCTCCCAGCCCCCACCCGCCCCGGCACGTGAGCAGACAAGCCTCTCAGGCTGGTGAGTGCTGGTCGGCACCGCTCCTCTGTGCGGGAATCTCTCCACTTTGCCCTCTGCACCCCTGTTGCTGCGCTCTCCTCGGTGGCTCCGAAGCTTCCCCACTCTGCCACCTGCAGTCTCCGCCCACGAAGGGGCTTCCTAGTGTGTGGAAACCTTTCCTCCTTCACAGCTCCCTCCCACTGGTGCAGGTCCCGTCCCTATTCTTTTGTCTCTGTTTTTTCTTTTTTCTTTTGCCCTACCCAGGTACGTGGGGAGTTTCTTGCCTTTTGGGAGGTCTGTGGTCTTCTGCCAGCGTTCAGTGGGTGTTCTATAGGAGCAGTTCCACGTGTAGATGTAATTCTGATGTATCTGTGGGGAGGAAGGTGATCTCCGCGTCTTACTCTTCCACCATCTTCTCCTCTCACCCCTGTTTTTTATTACTGAAGTTCATGTAACATAAAACTAAATGGTAAAATTAAAAAAAATTTTTAAATTTTAGCAAAATACACATAACCTGAAATTTACCACCATGACCATTTTTAAGTGTATAGTTCAGTGGCATTTAAGTAAATCTGTGCTGTTGTGCAACCACCACCTATATCTAGTGCCCAAACATTTTCATCATTCCAAAGGGAAACCCCATATCCATTAAGGAGTTACTTCCCATTCCCTGTTCCCTCAGCCTCTGTCACCATCAGTCTTCTTTCTGTCTCTATGGATTTGCCTGTTCTGGATATTTCGTATAAATGGAATCTACAGTATATGACCCTTTATGTCTGGTTGCTTTCCCTTAGCATAATGCTTTCAAGGTACATCTGCATTGTAACATGTATCAGTACTTCATTCCTTTATATAGCTGAATAACATTCCACTGTGTGTCAGTACCACAATTTGTTTATCCATTCATCCATTAATGGACATTTAGGTTGTTTCCACCTTTCAGCTACACTGAATAGTGATGCTGTGAACAGTGTATACATATATTTGTTTAAGAAACTGTTTTCAATTCTTTAGCACTAGAATTGCTAAATCATATGATAATTCTATGTTTAATTTTTTGAGAACCTGCTAAGCTGTTTCCACAGCAGGAATGTGATTGTTGATGGAAGCCACAGCCTTATTAGGTTGACAGCTGGAGATCTTGGCTTTTATTTCCCAGCAAGTGCTGAAATTGCTGTTGGCTTCCTAGAAGAAGCCTTGGAACATGGTGCTTCTGTCTACCCTGTTCCCACTCTCTCCACCCTGCCCTCCTGGAACTGATTCTTGGCCCTGCTCCCTTATTGTACAAATCAATGTAAACCTTGATCTGCCATAACCTTCTTCAAACTTAATGATTTTTTAATGTTTGTAATGTTTTCAATTAACACATCCACAGGAAAAAAACATAAAACAAATGTACCATTTAATGAATCAAACAACCCTTTAACCACCACCCACGAAAGGAGATACAACCTTGCCGGCCAACCCAGAAGCTCTCCATGAGAGCCTATTAAGTCCCCACTAAAAATAACCACTTTCCTAACTAACCTTTATGGTAATTGCTTTCTTACTTTTATTTCTAGCTTTATCATCCAAGTGTGCATCTCTGTCCTCTATATTTCCTATAATTGGTACTTGGATCTAAAGGACAATCTAAATCAAGTTTGATTTTTTTTCGGAGTGGAGACTGCTTCACAGATGGCTTTGTGCAACAAGAGGCATATAATGGTTACTTTGAGTTGTTAATAGCCATTGATGCTGAATGCTTACATCCTTAATTCATTAGATAGGCAAAATGTTGTTCTCCAGTTCTGTCATTCCTTCTTCATTTATTTGTTGGAATATCATGTCAAGAGAAACTTTTCCTCATCTGCTCTTTAGTTATCCAATCACATAGTCTGTATTGTAAAGGCAGGATAAATTCTCAATTTTTCTATTTATTTACCAATTTTCAAAATAAACAGTTCTTTACCATCTTTCAAAGGTGAACAATTAAAACTATTTTTTGCATGATTATGAATTCACAGTTTTAAACACATTCAATATGTTTCAGTACACTGCAGTTATTATCCTTACTGATGCTCAATTTGTCAGATTTAGTTCTGAACTGTTGATCAAGTAAAACTCAAGTGGTTCCTGGGTTATATCAGGGCCTGTAGACTGCAGGATTCACTTAGCTAAGTCTGGTGTGAGAGATTCTTTAAACAATTTTTTGTGCTTTTAGAATCTGCTGAGAGAGTGTGGACTCCTAGTTTAGCAAAAGCATTCTGGACTGCTGCACCTCTTTTTAAAGTGGGGGCAGCCAGGAGGGTGATTCCATGAATCCACTCACAAGTTTCATTCATGCTCCTGTCAACCTCCCTCCAGCATATGCAGTATATGAGCTAGGCAGATTCCTGTGACTCAATTCAGAGGTAAAGGAAAAATGAAATTCTCTCATCATGCTCACATGAGCAGGAATGTGTGTGGGTCTCATGTCTTGGGAGAACTCCTTGTAGTTCATTATTTTTCCAGCCCAACCAAGATCCTCGCATCTCCAAAAAGCATGTCCCAGCTTAGCCAAACCCCTTTCGCCAGTTAAAGGAGAAATAAAGGGAGCAATTTGGGGGCTCATAAAGATAGAAAAAGTGAACCCCCCTGAGACCTTGGATTGTGGCATGTTCATTCAAAAGACACTATGCTGTGGTTAAGAAGATAAGTTAGATAAATAAGATAAGTCCAGTGGTTAAGACTCTGCACTTCCAATGCAGGGAACATGGGTTCGATACCTGGCCGGGAAGCTAAGATCCCATGTGCTGTGTGGCAAGGCCAAAGTATAAAAGAATAAAAAAAAATAAGTTAAAGTTATAATATTGACTTTGTGAAGTTTTTAAGCTTTGATAACCTCAGAAGTATAAAGGCTAAAACCTGACAAAACTTAATGTTTTTATACTTACTTAGTTTTGTACACTTTGAGTTATAACTTTAACATTTTTTGTTTCAGTCATTATTTGCTAACTCGAATCAGAGGGACTGAAGCAAAAAAAAATTAACATTATTCAATTATTATGAAAAATTCACAAAACAAAATAAAGTTGAAACAAAATTGAAATAATCAAAATTTCAAAATGATGCCTTTGGGGCTTATCTCTAGGGAGTAAGATTATAAGGGCACACACTTTTATTCACTTGTCTGCACTTTTAAAATCATTTTTAACAATCAACATGGATTTTACTTATGGTAAAAATAGATTTACATTTTGAAAAAAAGCTTTAAAATGAGAAATAAACTTTTGATATAAAATGGTGAATTCTTTGTCTATAATGTACATATTACCTGGAATCTTCTGAGAATTTGAAATTTCTATTAAGAATAATAAATTGTATTAACATTTTCAATCAAGAGCACTATGGGCTACTGGAGGTGATTAGAAGTCAAGGGAGGGATATTGTAAAATCAGAGAAAGTAAAGGTATCATGGAATCCCTTTAGGAATTTGCAGCCTAATTTAAAAAAATAATGTAGTGGAAAGTTTATGTGTTTAGAAACATGCAGACATGGGTTCAAATCACTATTTACCTACTTACTAGCTCTTTGATCTTAGGCAAGTCAATCTTTTAAGGCTTTGTCTCCTCATCTGTACAATAGAAATTTTTATCTTCTTTATAGAATTAGTATGTAAATAAAACAGTACAGATAAAGCTTCAAGTACAGTGCATGATGAATTCTTGAAGTTTTCATTTATCTGAAGATGTTTATTTTACTCTTTTTAATTTTTTACCTTTTTTAAAACATTTTTTACTGTGGTAAAATATACATAATTTTAACCACTTTTAAGTGTACAATTCAGTAGCAACAAGTACATTCACAAAGGTGTGCATCCATCACCACTGTCCATTTACAGAAATTTTTCATCATCCCAAACAAAAGTTTTGTACCCATTAAACAATAACTCCTATTTTCCCCTCCCTCCAGCCCCTGATAACTTCTATTACACTTTCTGTCTCCATGAATTTGCCTATTCTATGTACCTCATATAAGTGAAATCATGCAATATTTGTCTCACTTATTTCATTTAGCATGTTTTCAAGGTTCATCCATGTTGTCACATGTGTCAGAATTTCATTTAAGGCTAAATAATATTTAATTGTATGTATATACCACATTTTGTTTAACACTTCATCTATTGATGGATATTTGGATTGTTTCCACTTTTGGCTATTGTGAATAATACTGCTATGAACATTGGTGTGCAAGTATGTGTTTGAGTCTCTACTTTCAGTTTTGGGGGATATATACCTAGGAGTGAATTGCTGGATCATATGGTAATTCTATGTTGAACTTTTTGAGGAACAACTACATTGTTTTCCAGAACAGCTGTACCGTTTTACATTCCCAACAGCAATGTACCAAGGTTCCAGTTTCTTCACATCTTTGCCAGCCCTTGTTATTTCCTTTTTTTTTTTTTTTTTGCATAATAGCCATCTCAATTGGTGTGAAGTGGTCTCTCACTGTGGTTTTGTTTTGCATTTTCCTAATGACTAGTGATGTTGAGCATCTTTTCAAGAGCTTATTAGCCATTTGCATATCTTCTCTGAAGAAATGTCTATTCAAGTTCCTTGCACATTTTTGAATTGGGTTTTTTTGTTGTTGAGTGTAGGAGTCCTTTATATATTCTGGAAATTATCCCTTATCAGGTATGACTTGCAAATATTTTCTCTCATTCCGTGGGCTGTCTTTTCACTCTCTTGATAGTGTTCTTTCATGCACAAAAGTTTAGAATTTCAGCTTATGAAGTTCAACTTATCTATTTTTTTCTTTAGTTCCCTTTATTTTGGTGTCATATGCAAGAAGTTATCACCAAATCCAGTCTGATGAAAACTTTTATCTGTGTTTTCTTCTAAGAGCTTTAAAATTTTTTTATTTTATATTGGGATTTACAATGTTGTATTAGTTTCAGGTGTACAGCAAAGTGATTCATTTATACATATATATATATATTCTTTTTCAGATTCTTTTCCCATTTAGGTTATTACAGAATACTGAGTAGAGTTCCCTGTGCTATATAATAGATCATTATTGATAATCTATTTTATAGTAATGTGTATATGTTAATCCCAACCTCCTAATTTATCCCTCCCCCTCACCTTTCCCCTTTGGTAACCGTAAGTTTGTTTTCTAAGTCTGTGAGTCTGTTTCTGTTTTGTAATTAAGTTCATTTTTATCATTTTTTTAGATTTCACATATAAGTGATATCATATGATATTTGTCTTTCTCTGTTTGACTTACTTCACTTAGTATGATAATCTCTAGGTCCATCCGTGTTGCTGCAAATGGCATTATTTCATTCTTTTTTATGGTTGAGTACAATTCCATTGTGTATATGTACCATATCTTCTTTATCCATTCCTTTATCAGTGGGCATTTAGGCTGCTTCCATGTCTTGGCTATCGTAAATAGTGCCACTCTGAATATTGGGGTGCATGTATCTTTTTGAATTATGGTTTTCTCCAGATATATGCCCAGGTGTGGGATTGCTGGATCATATGGTAGCTCTATTTTTAGTTTTTTAAGGAATCTCCATATTGTTCTCAATAGTGGCTGTACCAATTTATATTCCCAAGAGTGGAAGAGGGTTCCCTTTTCTCCACACCCTCTCCAGCATTTATTGTTTGTAGACTTTTTGATGATGGCCATTCTGACTGGTGTAAGGTGATACCTCATTGTAGTTTTGACTTGCATTTCTCTAATAATTAGAGATGTTGAGCATTTTTTCATGTGCTTTTTGGCCATCTGTATGACTTCTTCAGAGAAATGTCTATTTAGATCTTCTGCCCATATTTTAATTGAGTTGTTTTTTTTTTTATATTGAGCTGCATGAGCTGTTTGTATATTTTGGTGATTAACCCCTTGTTGGTCTCATTTGCAAACATTTTCTCCCATTCTGGGGGTTGTCTTTTCATTTTACTTATGGTTTCCTTTGCTGTGCAAAAGCTTTTAAGTTTAATTAGGTCCCATTTGTTTATTTTTCTTTTTATTTTAATTACCCTAAGAGGTGAATCCAAAAAGATATTTCAGCGATTTATGTCAAAGAGTGTTTTGCCTATATTTTCCTCTAAGAATTTTATAGTATCTGGTCTTACATTTAGGTCTTTAATCCATTTTGAGTTTATTTTTGCATATGGTGTTAACAAATGTTCTAATTTCATTCTTTTACATGTAGCTGTGCAGTTTTCCCAGCATCGCTTATTGAAGAGACTGTCTTTTCTCCATTGTATATTCTTGCCTCCTTTGTTGTAGATTAATTGACCATAGGTGCATCGGTTTATTTCTGGGCTTTCTATCCTGTTCCAATGATCTTTATGCCTGTTTTTATGCCTATACCATACCGTTTTGGTTACTGGCTTTGTAGTATAGTCTGAAGTCAGGGAGCCTGATTCCTCCAGCTCCGTTTTCTTTGTCCAGATTGCTTTGGCTATTCGAGGTCCTTTGTTTTTCCATACAAATTTAAAATTGTTTTGTTCTAGTTCTGTGAAAATACCATTGGTACTGAATTCATTAATGAGCTCTAATAGTTTTTGAGTAGCATCTTTAGGATTTTCTATGTATAATATGTCATCTTCAAACAGTGACAGTTTTACTTCTTCTTTTCCAATTTGGATTCCTTTTATTTCATTTTTTTTCCCTCTGATTAACCATGGCTAGGATTTCCAAAACTATGTTGAATAAAAGTGGTGAGAGTGGACATCCTTGTCCTGTTCCTGATCTTAAATGAAATGCTTTCAGCTTCTTACTGTGGAGAATGATATTAACTGTGGGATTGTCATATGTTGACTTTATTATGTTGAGTTATGCTCCCTCTATGCCTACTTTCTGGAGTTTTTAATCATAAATGGATGTTGAATTTTGTCAAAAGCTTTTTCTGCATCTATTGAGATGATCATATGGTTTTTATTCTTCAATTTGTTATTGTGGTGTATCACACTGATTAATTCACAGATGTTGAAAAATCCTTGCATTCCTGGGATAAATACACCACTTGATCGTGGTGTATGATCCTTTTAATGTATTATTGGATTTGGTTTGCTAGTATTTCGTTTAGGATTCTTATGTCTATATTCATCAGTGATATTGGCTTGTAATTTTCTTTCTTTGTCTGGTGTTGGTATCAGTGTGATGTTGGCCTCATAGAATGAGTTTGGGAGTGTTCCTTCCTCTGCAATATTTTGGAATAGTTTCAGGAGGATAGGTGTTAACTCTTCTCTAAATGTTTGATAGAATTCACCTGTGAAGCCACTGGTCCTGGACTTTTGTTAGTTGGGAGTTTTTTAATCACAGTTTCAATTTCAGTACTTGTGATTGATCTATTCATTTTTTCTATTTCTTCCTGGTTCAGTCTTGGGAGCTTGTACCTTTCTAAGAATTTGTCCATTTCTTCCAGGTTGTCCATTTTATTGTCACACAGTTTTTTTGTAGTAGTCTCTTATGATCCTTTGTATTTCTGTGGTGCTAGTTGTAACTTCTCCCTTTTCGTTTCTGATTTTATTGATTTGAGTCCTCTCCCTCTTTTTCTTGATGAGTCTGGCTAAAGGTTTATCAGTTTTGTTTATCTTCTCAAAGAACCATCTTTTAGTTTTATTGATCTTTGCTATTGTTTTCTTTGTTTCTATTTCATTTATTTCTGCTCTGATCTTTATGATTTCTTTCCTTCTACTAACTTTGGCTTTTATTTGTTCTTCTTTCTCTAGTTGCTTTAGGGGTAAGGTTAGATTGTTTATTTGAGATTTTTCTTGTTTCCTGAGGTATGCTTGTATTGCTATAAGTTCCCTCTTTGAACTGCTTTTGCTGCATCCCATAGGATTTGAATTATTGTATTTGCATTTTCATTTGTCTCTAGGTATTTTTTGATTTCCTCTTTGATTTCTTCGGTGCATCATTGGTTGTTTAGTAGCATATTGTTTAGCTTCCATGTGTTTGTGTTTTTTTGCAGTTTTGCTCTTGTAGTTTATTTCTAATCTCATAGCATTGTGGTTGGGAAAGTTTCTTGATATGATTTCAGTTTTCTTAAATTTACTGAGGCTTGCTTTGTGGCCCAGCATCTGATCTATCCTGGAGAATGTTCCATACACACTTGAGAAGAATGTGTATTCTGCTGCTTTTGGATGGAATGCTCTATAAATATCAATTAAGTCCATCTGGTCTAATGTGTCATTTAAGGCCTGTGTTTCCTTACTGATTTTCTGTCTGGATGATCTTTCCATTGATGTAAGTTGGGTTTTTAAGTCCCCCACTATTATTGTATTACCATCAATTTCTCCTTTTATGGCTGTTAGCATTCACCTTATATATTGAGGTGCTCCTATGTTGGCTGAATATATGTTTACAATTGTTATATCTTCTTCTTGGATTGATTCCTTGATCATTATGTATTGTCATTCTGTGTCTCTTGTAACAGCCTTTATTTTACCGTCTATTTCGTCTCATATGAGTATTGCTATTCCAGCTTTCTTTTGATCTCTATTTGCATGGAATACCTTTTTCCATCCCCTCACTTTCAGTCTGTATATGTCCCTAGATCTAAAGTGGGTTCTTGTAGACAGCATATATATGGGTCTTGTTTCTGTATTCATTGAGCCAGTCTATACCTTATAATGGGGTTTCATTCCCTTTCAAACTCCATGGGCTTCCTTGGGGTGTCCAGATAGAGAGGGAGCAGGGCAAGGCTAGCAGACAGAGCCTGGGTCCCCTCTATCTCAGCCAGAATCACTGCACTCCATTTTTTAAAAATCGATTTCATTGATAACAATGATTTAGTTTGTGTCCCTTATCCTATCGAGAGATAAATTGAGCCCTGGAGTTTCTGACTCGTCCAAGGTCCAGCTGCTTAGTTTTTGAGCCAGCACCAACCCTGTAGTACATGTATTAACTCCACTAATTTTCACAACAGCTCAATAAAGGTACAGGTACTGTTATTAGCACACTCATTTTATATGTTCTTATTGCCATTTTGTTAATTGTTTTGGCTTTGTTTTTGAAGGTCTTTTTCCCCCTCCCTTCTTTTGTTCTCTTGTGATTTGATGACTAACTTTAATGCTATGTTTGGATTCCTTTTTCTTTTTGTGTGTATATCTATTGTAGATTTTCAGTTTGCAGTTACCATGAGGTTTTGATATAGCAGTCTATATATGAACAAGATTTTAAGTTGCTGGTCTTTTAATTTCGAATGCATTTCCAATATCCTGCATTTCTACTCTCTTCTCATTTGCTGGTTTTGGTATCATATTTGTGTGTGGATAATTTCCTAAGTCTACTGTATGTTTGCCATAGTGATGGGCTTTCCCATTCATAATTTTCTTGTTTCTAGTTGTGGGCTTTTCTTTTCCACCTAGAGAAATTCTTTAGCATTTGTTGTAAAACTGGTGTGGTGGTGCTGAATTCTCTTTGCTTTTGTTTGTCTATAAAGCTTTTGATTTCTCCATCAAATCTGAACGAGACTCTTGCTGGGTAGAGTATTCTTGGTTGTAGGTTCTTCCCTTTCATCACTTTAAATATATCATGCCACTCCCTTCCGGCCTGCAGAGTTTCTGCTGAAAAATCAGCTGATAACCTTATGGGGATTCCCTAGTATGTTATTTGTTGGCTTTCCCTTGTTGCTTTTAATATTTTCTCTTTGTATTTAATTTTTGTCAGTTTGATTAATATGTGTCTTGGTATGATCCCCCTTGGGTTTATCCTGCCTGGGACTCTCTGTGCTTCCTGGACTTTGGTGACTGTTTCCTTTCCCATGTTAGGGAAGTTTTTAGCTATTATCTTTTCAAATATTTTCTCAGGCCCTTTCTCCCTTCTCCTTCTGGGACCCCTATAATGTGAATGTTGGTGTATTTAATGTTGTCCCAGAGGTCTCTTAAGCTGTCCTCATTTATTTTCATTTTTTCTTTATGTTCTGCAGCAGTGATTTCCACCATTCTGTCTTCCAGCTCACTTATCCATTCTTCTGCCTCATTTATTCTGCTATTTATTCCTTCTAATGTATTTTTCATTTCAGTTTTTGTATTGTTCATCTCTGTTTGTTTGTTCTTTAGTTCTTCTAGGTCTTTGTTAAATATTTCTTGTAACTTCTTAATCTGTGCCTCCATTCTTTTTCCGAGATCTTGGATCATCTTTACTATCATTACTCTGAATTCTCTTTTGGGTAGATTGCCTCTCTCCTCTTCACTTAGTTGTTCTTTTGGAACAACTTGCTCATTTGTCTGAAACATATCCCCTTGTCATCTCATTTTGTCTAACTTTCTGTGATTGCGGTTTTTGTTCCAAGGCTACAGGGTTGTAGTTCCTCTTGCTTCTGGTGTCTGCCCTCTGGTTGGTGAAGCTTGTCTAAGAGGTTTCTGCAGGCTTCCTGGTGGAAGGAACTGATGCCTGCACATTGGTGGGTGGAACTGGGTCTTGTTCCTCTGGTGGGCAGGGCCATTTCAGGGCGTGTATTTAGACATCGCTGTGAGCTCAAGAAGGTTTTAGGCAGCCTGTCTGCTGCTGGATGAGGCTGTTTTCCTGCCCTGTTGGTTGTTTGGCCTGAGGTGTCCCAGCAGTAGAGCCTACAGGCTGTTGGTTGGGGCCAGGTCTTGGTGCTGAAAAGGTGGCCTCCAGGAGAGCTCACACCAATGAGTACTCCCCGGTACCTCCACCACCAGTGTCCTTGTCCCCAAAGTGAGCCACAGCTTCTCCCTGCCCACCCAGCAGACCCTCCAAGACCAGCAGGTATGTTTGGCCCAGGCTTCTATGAAGTCACTGCTTTTCCCCTGGGACCCAGTGCACACGAGACCTTGTGTGCGCCCTCCAAGAGTGGCATTTGTGTTTCCCCCAGTCTTGTGGAGTTCCTGTGATCAAGCTCCACTGGCCTTCAAAGCCAAATGCTCTGAGGGCTCCTCCTTTCAATGTCAGACCTCCCAGCTGAGGAGCCTGACATGGGGCTCAGAACTCTCACTCCTGTGGGAGAAACTCTGCAATACAATTATTTTCCAGTTTGTGGGTTGCCCATCCAGCAGGTATGGGACTTGTCTTTTTATCACGTATGCACCCCTCCTACCATCTTGTTGTGGCTTCTTCTTTGTCTTTGGATGTAGAATATCTTTTTTTGTAGGTTCCAGTCTTTTTTGTCAATGGTTCTTCAGAGTTAGTTGTGATTTTGGTGTTTTTGTGAGAGGAGTTGAGCTTCTTGTTCTAAGAAGTAAGAGTTTTATAGTTTTGCTCTTACATTTATGTATTTGATCCCTTTTCAGTTAATTTTTATATATGGTATAAGGTAAGGGTCCAAAACCATCTTTTATGATGAATATTTGTGCTGAATATAGAATTAGGGCTGATCAATTTTTGGGTTTTTTTCTTTCAGTATCTTAAAGATTTCATTCCATTGTCTTTGGACAACACTGTTTTTTATATTGTTGTTCTTATGTATGTTAATGTATCTCTTTTCTCTGGTTACTATTTTTTTAACTTTTGTTTTTTAGCAGTTTGACTATGATATACCTAGGATTGTGTGTGTGTGTGTGTGTGTGTGTGCGCACGCACACACACACATATGCACCCTTATGTGTGTTTTATCCTGCTTGGAGTTTGCTGAACTTCTTGGATTTGGACGTTGATGTTTTTGTTGAATTCCAAATTTAAGATATTTGGCCATTATTTCTTAAAATATTTTGTCCGCCCCTTCTCTCTTTTCCTTCTAAGACTCTAACTACACACATGTTAGATCATTTGATATTGTCCCACAGGTCCAAGAGATTATTTATTTTTCCTTTATCATATTTCTTTCTGTTCTTCAGATTGAATTTCTATCAATCTGTGTTCAAGTTCACTGACTCTTTCTTCTGCCATCTCCAGTTGTCTTGTTAGCACATCCAGTGATTTTTTTTAAACATTATTGTACATTTTAGTTGTAGCATCTTCATTTATTTTTAAAAATTTCAGTTTCTCAGCCTAGAGTCCTATCCTTTCATTCATTAAGATAATATTTTCCCCTGAGGAGTTGCTTCCTCTCCTCTCTTAGTCACTAGGTTGGTCATAGGGTTAAATCTCAGTATAATTCAGTTGGGTTGACTGGGCCTGTAAGGGAGGAAAGAGACCATATACCAAATAAATTGCAAGAATCAGCTAGCATGTGTGAGCAGTTGTCAGGGTAATACCCTCAAGGTTTGATGTCGAGGATGCTGGATCAAGGGGCGTCAAATGTAGGAGGAGATAAGCAGAATTCCTTGACTTAGGAGCACTTTCTTGGAATATGAGATTTAACACCTTGGCAAGGACCCCAGTGTATAGGACAAACTGTGTGACTCTAAGTCACCTTCTAAGGTGACTCTTAGAATGTTGGAAAGAACGATGGCTACTGCTGAGTTTCCCAGAAGATAGCAGAGTAGGGAATAAAGAGGCTGAAGGAAGTAGCCATGCTGAAGTGATTATATTATGTGAAACCAAAGACTCTCAGATGATTATGTGCCAAAGAAGGGCCCAGAGTACATGTCATTTTTTCAAGCTATTAGGAATGCACTGGTCAAAAGGATATGCAGGATCATTAAGATGTTCAGTGGCAGCTCTTTTCTGCTTACCCAGACTGTTGGTAGGAGATGCAATCACAGAGCCGGGTTCATTAATATCATGGGGATGATGGGACCCGTGAAGTAGTAAATTCCAGGTGGTAGTACTTGACTACTCAAAGCCAAAGGGTCACAATTTTCATAATGACCAGCAAGATCAGGGAGGCTGCCAAGAAAGCTTGATCTTCAGGGAGTTATTGAAATAATTATGGAGTTTGGTACCCCATAGGCAAAATATACAGGCAGCCATTTTGGCAGGTATTGTACAACCAAAACAAACAAAAAAAGGGAGGGGGGCAAGCATGGAGGACAAAGAAGCTGAGGGCAGAAGCCCCAATAGCATTATGGCACCTTGCTCAGTTCCTAGATATGAGCCAATTTTAGATCCAGAACCCACTGGCTGGGTCCCTAGGAGGAAGGACCTTGAAACATGATAGCAAGTATATGCTATAATGATTTTTTCAGTTCTTCCTTATGACCATTTACTCAGGTGACTGTACACTGGAGAAAAAGTAGTGCCCAGTTCCTTTGACATAGGAGGAAAGAGCTATAATAGTAGGAAAAACCAAGTAACCTGGACAAGATATGAAGTCAAACGCAGTATCACATCCTTGTGGTGGAGGTGGGAGGACAGTGCTGGTAGAAATTAGTGCCACTTTAAAGGCTTAAAGGACATAGCAGTAGTGATCCTTATCATATCACCATTTAATTTATCAGTCTGTCCCCTGCAGAAACTGGCTAGATTCTGAAGGATGACTGTAGCTACTGCAAGCTCAACCAAGTAGTAGCATAGTAGCAGCTGCTGTGCCAGGCATGGTATCCTTACTAGAGTGTATGGATAAGGCCTTCAGTAAATGGTATGCAACCAACAATTTGGTGAATGTATTCTTTTCTACTGCAATCAGGAACAGTCTGACCTGGCATAAAAACAGATCCCTAGACCACTGGAACAGAATAGAGAGTGCAGAAATAAACCTAAACATATATGGTCAACCAATTTTCGACAAGGGCACCAAGAACACACAATGGAAAAAGGATAGTCTCTTTAGTAAACGGTATTGGGAAAACTGGACAGCCACATGCAAAATGATGAAATTGGACCTATATCTTACACCATGCATAAAAATCAACTCAAAATGCACTGAAGACTTAAGCATAAGACCTGAAACCACAATACTCCTAGAAGAAAAAACAAATAAACAAAACAACCAAAAAACCCAATTTAAAAATGGGCAAATGACCCAAATGGACATTTTTCTGAAGAAGACAACACCTTTAGAAAAGGTGCTCAACATCGTCATTAATATACAGGAAAACACAAATCAAAATTATAATAAGATATCACCTCACACCTGTTAGGATGGCTATTATTTTAAAAATCAAAAAATAACAAATATTGGTGAGGATGTGGAGAGAAGGAAACCCTTGTACACTGTTGGTGGGATTGTAAATTAGTCCAGCCATTATGGGAAACAGAATAGCAACTTCCCCAAAAATTAAAAATAGAACTACCATATAATCCATCAGTCCAACTTCTGGGTATATATTCAAAGAAAATGAGATCACTGTCTTCAAAAGATATTTGTACTGGCATGTCTGTTGCAGCATTATTCACAATAGACAAGACATGGAACAACCTAAGTGTCTGTCAGTGGATGAATGGATGTAGAAAATGTGGTGTGTGTACACACATGCGTGCATGCACCCTCACACACACACACACACACACACAAGAGTTCAGGGTTTTGAGGGGCATGAGCCACCGACCTCCTTTCATGGCCTTGCAATAAACCTTTCTCTGCTCCAAACTCCAATATTTCAGTTTGTTTGGCCTCACTGTGTGACTGGCACTAACACAGAGAGAAATATTATGCAGTCATTAAAAAGAAGAAATGCTGTCACTTGTGGCAACATAGATGAACCTAGAGGACATTATACTAACTGAAATAAACCAAACACAGAAATACAAGTACTGCAAGATCTTGCTTATATGTGGAATCTAAAAAAATTTGAACTCACAGAAACAGAGAGTAGAATGGTGGTTATCAGGAGCTGAAGGATGAGGGAAATGGGGAGATGTTGCTCAAAGGTACAAACTTTCAGTTATAAAATGACTAAGTCCTGGAAAGCTAATGTGGCATGGTTACTGTAGTTAAAATAATGTATTGTAAACTTGAAATTTGTTTTTTAAAAAGAGAGAAAGAAACAGTCTGATCTTTTTGTTATTTTTGTGACAATATCACATTGTTTTAATTATTATAGCTTTGTTGGTTTTTTGCAATATATGTAATTAAATATTCATTCTATTTCATATCTAAGAATATCTAGCTCTCTAAGACTTTAAAACCATCTTCTTCATTTGTAACTTCTGTCTTGTGTATCTGTCTTGCTTAACAGTAAGAAACCTGAGAAGTTAAATTATCTGCATGATTGCCTAAAGCAGGGCTTGTCAAACTTTTTTACCTAGCACACGTAGAAAATGATAACATTTGCACAGCCACCTGGAGTAAGCTAAAAAGGCGTCTCAAATCCAGACTGACCTGGGGGGTTTTGGCTCCCAAAGAAAGGAATGCAGAGAGATAAAGCAGATGGGTTTCAATTTAACATAGGAAGGTAAGAGTGGGTAGGCCTCATTGAGAAGGTGTCATTTAGCAAATTCTTAAAGGAGATGAAGAGTTAGTCATGCAAGTATCTGGGGGAAGATTGCTCCAGTATGAGGAAACAGCTGGGACAAGGCCACAAGGCTAGAGTGACACATTTGGCCTTCAGAAATAGCAAGAATTCCATTCTGAGCAAGGAAGAGTGTAGGGGAGATGCTGTGGGTATAAAGAGGTAACAATGGCATGTTAGATAGGGCCTTAAGGCTCACAGAAAGGACTTTACTTTTATTCAAAGAGAAATGGGGAGTCACTACAGGCATTTAGCAGAGGAGTGGCATTATCTGAATAGACTGTAGGGGGACTAGGATCAAAGCAGGGAGACCTGAGAAGAGGCTATAGCAGTAATCCTAGTGAGAGGTGATGTTGACTTAGACCAGATAAGAGCAATGGAAGCGGTGACAAATGTTTGAATTCTGGATATTATGAAGGCTGACTTGGGCCAGTCACTTAACATCGCTGAATATTAGTTATAAATCAGTAAAATGAGGATAAATAGTATCTACCTTGTAGAGTTATTATGGGATTAAAGGAGACAGTACATGTAAGGTGTTTAGTGTGGCACATAGCTCAAAGTAAGCAACAGGGCATGGAAGCAAAAAGTGTTATTAAAAGAATTCAGAAAATCTACACATTCATTTATGTACTACAAAAATACTAATTGAAATAAATATTTGTACTTTGAATACAAGTTCAAATTTGAACGAGTTATGGTTAAAGTTCCTTGGGGAAGCCACTTGGATAAAACTGAGACCATTGCACTTTTTTGAAGTACAAAATGCTTTGTTGTTGGCTAGAAATGCCCAACCACAAAGACTGCAGGAAATTCCAGCCAAAACTCTTATTTATTAAAATGTCTTTTAAGGAGGACACACTTGTGAGTCTCTGCATTTTGCCACTCCCACAACTTCATCTTTCAGCATCTATGCAGAGTCAGATTACCCAACAAGAGCTTTCAAGTCAAGAGAAAACTGGACAGGAGAATTAGTGATACCCGATTCAGAGTTTCCGGGTTAAACTTTAGATCTCTCTATCCTGACTTACTTCAATACTTTTGGGTTCTATTGCTTAACTACAATTAGAAGACCAACCTTTCAATAATCTTGGTGTGTGTGTAATTGAAGAAGAATAAGAACTAAGGGCTACAGACTTATGATGAAGCACTTACAGTAACTATTTGAGTAAGTACATTGTTTAAGTCATACCACATTCTGCTCAACATTTATACATTTATTTATTTATTTATTTATTTATTTATTTATTTATTTATTTATTTATGGCTGCATTGGGTCTTCGTTGCTGCACGGGCTTTCTCTAGTTGCGGAGAGCGGGAGCTACTCTTCGTTATGGTGCGCGGGCTTCTCATTGCGGTGCTTCTCTTATTGCAGAGCACGGGCTCTAGGCGCGCGGGCTTCAGTAGTTGTGGCACTTGGGCTCAGTAGTTGTGGCTTGTGGGCTCTAGAGTGCAGGCTCAGTAGTTGTGGTGCATGGGCTTAGTGACTCCATGGCATGTGGGATCTTCCCGGACCAGGGCTCAAACCCGTGTCCCCTGCATTGGCAGGCAGATTCTTAACCACTGAGCCACCAGGGAAATCCTTGCTCAACAAACATTTTGACAAAGGGGGAAAACCTTTCAGGTTAATTTTTAAGAGATTATCCAGACTGTCTTGAGTAATATGATCCTCTGAAACTAGTGTGGCAGAGATAAATGGCTTTATGTGTACTCAGCACCTTCATCTTTATTATGTCTCCATGAGCAGGTATTGGGCACAGAGGACACAAAGAAGAATGAGGCACCATTAGGAATTTCAACTAGGAGAGGGTGTCAGTCTGGGAAGATACCCAGTGACCCAGGGAGCATACTTCCGGCTCTGCCTCAGGCCAGACCCCTGGCCCTCAGACAGAGATATCTGCCCAGGGAAGATGCCTAGATAGAGATGGGGACCTCTGGCCTTTGAGCTGGATACCTTCTGTGTGCCTCTCTAGGCCCACTCTCCATCCCCTACAATCTGCTGGTGATTACAGAGGCTGACTTTGTGGGCTGCCCCACTCAGCAACTTTGCCCAGATTAGTATAACAAATATCTATTTCTGTCTCACGTGACACAAGGGCTGAGAGTTGGTGGCACATCTCTGTCTCTGTGGCTCAGCTGTGGGTGTGGGGACACTACAGGTCTGTGCCACATGTCTGTCTTAAAATCCAGCGTCCTTAGCTGAAGGATCAGTCACTCTTGGGACATACAGGAGAGCGAGGTCAGGGCTCCCTCCTGAGCTCCCTCCTTACCAAGTCTCTGCATGTTGATGGATTCCCTGTGCTGAACCCTCAGCTGCCACCTGACAGTCCGTTCCTAGAGCTACACTTTCTGGGCCCAGCCCTCTCCTCCTTCATGACCCTTCTAGCACAAAAACAGCACCATGCTTAGTTCCCCTTCATACTGTGCTTGTAACTTTTGTAACTGATTCTTTTGTTAGCCCTGCTTGGGTTCCCTGTTTGGAGTGCCATTGTTTTCCTGCTAGGACCTCTCTGATAGAGCCTTGTTACAAGAATTAAAAACTGCACTGATGGGACTTCCCTGGTGGCGCAGTGGTGCCAACGCAGGGGACACAGGTTCGATCCCTGGTCCAGGAAGATCCCACATGCCGTGGAACAACTAAGCCCGTGCACCACAACTCCTGAGCCTGTGCTCTAGAGCCCGTGAGCCACAACTACTGGGCCCGCGTGCCACAACTACTGAAGCCCGTGTGCCTAGAACCCATGCTCCACAACAAGAGAAGCCACTGCAATAAGAAGCCCATGCACTGCAGCAAAGAGTAGCCCCCGCTCGCCACAACTAGAGAAAGCCCGTGCACAGCCAAAAATATAATTAATTAATTAATTAATTAATTAATTTTTAAAAACCTGCACTGATGGAGCTGTCCTCAGCAGGTAGATTAGGGCACAGGAGAGGTGTGGGTGCCCTGGGACAGCAGAAATTAAATCCCAGGCCAGAAGAAGTCCATCTGGCCAGCAGCCACACTGCAGCCTGTGGAGCCTGTTTTTCCCTTCTCTCTGGCTCCACTCCAGGAACATAAGAAAAAGTTTGGCCTTTGAGAGCAGTGGTTCACAACCATGGGGTCTGGACATTGGTAAAGTTCAGAAGCACCTAGGTGGGTCCAATGTTCAGCCTAGTGTTCTGGAGAATGACTCTGGCAAGTAGTTTCCTGGGAGATGTAGGGATGAAAGAGGCAAAGGCACTAGTGTGCAAAGTAGTCTCTCTGTGGAACATCAGAGCCCTCAACCACTTCAGAGCCCTCAAACCATGTGTGAAGGGCATGTGGTGATTGGGACCTGGCACCTCTGAAGCACATCAGGCTAGAGTCTCACGCCAGTCCTGTTTGCTCTATAGAGACCGCTTCCTGCAGTTCTCTTGCTATCTGCTGCTCCAGCCCACGTTAGTCTGACAACCTAAGCTACTAGATTTGCCTTCACTCCCTCCATTAGTTCACAGTTGGTCTCCTCCTTCCTACCCATCTTTCTTTCTTTTTTTTCATTTAACCAGAGTCTGTTTTTTTTTTTCTTATCTGAGGTATAGTTGATGTATAATATTGTATAATTTTCAAGTGTACAACACAGTGATTCACAGTTTTTAAAGGTAATACCCCATTTATAGTTAAAATATTGGCTATATTCACTGTGCTGTACAGTATACAATTGGCTATATTCCCTGTGTTGTAGCTTATTTATTTTGTACATAATAGTTTGTACCTCTTAATCCCCTACCTCTACCTTGCCCCTCCCCACTTTCCTCTCCCCACTGGTAACCACTATTTTGTTCTCTATATCTGTGAGTCTGTTTCTTTTTTAAAAAAATTTTATTGGAGTATAGCTGTTTTTAAATGTCGTGTTAATTTCTGCTGTACAGCAAAGTGATTCAGCTATACATATATATATTCTTTTTCATTAGTTTATTGGATATTGAATATAGTTTCCCTGTGCTATACAGTAGGACCTTATTGTTTATCCATCTGGCATATAATAGTTTGCATCTGCTAATCCCAAACTCCCAATACTTCTCTCCCCTACCCCTCTCCCCTTGACAACCACAAGTCTGTTCTCTATGTCTGTGAGTCTGTTTCTGTTTCATAGAGATGTTCATTTGTGTCATATTTTAGGCTACACATATAAGTGATATATATGATATTTGTTTTTCTCTTTATGACTTACATCACTTAGTATGATAATCTCTAGGTCCATCCATGTTGCTGCAAATGACATTATTTCATTCTTTTTTATGGCTGAGTAATATTCCGTGTGTGTGTGTGTATATATATATATATATATATATATATATATATACACACACATATATACACCACATCTTTTTTTTAATAAATTTATTTATTTATTATTTATTTTTGGCTGCGTTGGGTTTTCGTTGCTGCACACGGGCTTTCTGTAGTTGCGGCGAGTGGGGGCTATTCTTCCTTGCAGTATGCAGGCTTCTCATTGTGGTGGCTTCTCTTTGTTGCAGAGCATGGGCTGTAGGCACGTGGGCTTCAGTATTTGTGGCAGGCAGGCTCAGTAGTTGTGGCTTTCAGGCTCTAGAGCACAAGCTTAGTAGTTGTGGCTCACGGGCTTAGTTGCTCCACGGCATGTGGGATCTTCCTGGATCAGGGTTTGAACCCGTGTCCCCTTCATTGGCAGGCAGATTCTTAACCACCGCGCCACCAGGGAAGTCCCACCACATCTTCCTTATCCATTTATCTGTTGATAGACATTTAGGTTGTTTCCATGTCTTGGCTATTGTAAATAGTGCTGCTATGAACATTGGGGTGCATGTATCTTTTCAAATTAAAGTTTTCTCCAGATATATGCCCAGGAGAGGGATTGCTGGATCATATGACAACTCTATTTTTAGTTTTTTGAGGAACCTCCATAGTGTTTTCCATAGTGGCTGCACCAATTTACATTCCTACCAATAGTGTAAGAGGATTCCCTTTTCTCCACACCCTTACCAACATTTATTACTTGTAGACATTTTAATAATGGCCATTCTGACCAGTGTGAGGTGGTACCTTGTAGTTTTGATTTGCATTTCTCTAATAATTAGCGATGATGAGCATCTTTTCACATGCCTATTGGCCATCTGTATGTCTTCTTTGGAGAAATGTCTATTTAGGTCTTCTGCCTATTTTTCGAGTGGGTTGTTTGTTTTTTTGTTATTGATTTGTATGAGCTGTTTGTATATTTTGGAAATTAAGCCCTTGTCAGTCACACCATTTGGAAATATTTTCTCCCAGTCCATACGTTGTCTTTTCATTTTGTTTATGGTTTCTTTTGCAGTGCAAAAGCTTATAAGCTTGATTAGGTCCTCTTTGTTTATTTTTGCTTATATTTCTATTGCCTTGGGAGACTAACCTAAGAAAACATGGGTATGATTTATTGTCAGAGAATGTTACTTTCTCTTCTAGGAGTTTTATGGTGTCTTGTCTTATATTTAAGTCTTTAAGTCATATTGAGTTTATTTTTGTGTATGGTGTGAGGGTATATTCTAACTTCACTGATTTGCATGTGGCTGTCCAACTTTCCCAGTGCCTCTTGCTGAAGAGACTGTCTTTTCCCCATTGTATATTCTTGCCTCATTTGTCAAAGATTAATTGACCATAGGTGTGTGCGTTTATTTCTAGGCTCTCTCTTCTGTTCCATTGATCCACATGTCTTTTTGTGCCAATACTATGCTGTTTTGATGACTATAGCTTTGTAGTATTGTGTGAAGTCTGGGAGGGTTCTGCCTCCTCAGGATTGGTTTGGCAATTCTGGATCTTTTATGGTTCCATATAAATTTTAGGATTATTCTAGTTCTGTGAAAAAATGGCATAGGTAATTTGATAGGGATCGCAATACATCTGTAGATTGCTTTGGGTAGTATGGCTGTTTTAACAATATTCATTCTTCCAATCCAAGAACATGAGATATCTTTCCATTTCTTTGAATCATCTTCAATTTCCTTTATTAAAGCTTTGTAGTTCTTAGCATAAATGTCTTTCATCTCCTTGATGAGGTTTATTCCTAAGTATTTTTTTTTTTTTATTCAATTTTAAAAGGGATTGTTTCTTTACATTCCCTTTCTGATATTTCATTGTTGCTGTAAAGAAATGCAATCGATTTCTGTATGTTAATCTTGTATCCTGCTACCTTGCTGAATTCATTTATCAGTTCTAGTAGTTTTTGTGTGAAGTCTTTAGGGTTTTCTATATATTGTATCATGTCATCTACATATAATGACAATTTTACCTCTTTCCCTACCAATCTGAATACGTTTTATTTCTTTTTCTTTTCTGATTGCTGTGCCTAGGACTTCCAAATTATGTTGAATAGAAGTGATGAGAGTGGGCATACTTGTCTTGTTCCAAATTTTAGTGGGAAGGCTTTCAGCGTTTCACCATTGAGTATTATATTGGCTGTGGGTTTGTCATAAATAGCTTTTATTATGTTGAGATATGTTCTTTCTTTATCCACTTTCATAAGGATTTTTGTCACGAATGGATGTTGAATTTTATCAAATGCTTTTTCTGCATCTATTGATATGATCATGTGGCTTTTATCTTTTCTTTTGTAAATGTGGTGTATCACATTGATTGATTTGCATATGTTGAACCATCCTTCTGACCCTGGGATGAATCCAACTTGGTCGTGGTGTATGACCTTTTTTATATATCATTGGATTCGGTTTGCTAATATTTTGTTCAGAATTTTTGCAATATTTATCAAAGATATTGATCTATAATTTTTTTTTCTGATAGTGTCTTTGTCTGGTTTTGGTATCAGGGTGATGGTGGCTTCATAGAATGTCTTTGGGAGTGTTCCTTCTTCTTCAGTCTTTTAGAAGAGTTTGAGAAGGATCAGTATAAGTTCTTCTTTGAATGTTTGGTAAAATTTGCCTGTGAAGCCATTTGGTCCTGATGTTTTGTTTGTAGGAATTTTTTTTTTTTTTTTACAGATTCTATTTCACTTCTAGGGATTGGTCTGCTCAAGTTATCTATTTCTTCTTCATTCAGTAGTTTTGGTGAGCTGTATGTTTCTAGAAACTTGTCCATTTCTTCTAAATAGGTTGTTGGACATGTTGGCATATAATTGTTCATAGTATTCTCTTACAGTTTTTTGTATTTCTGCTGTATCAGCTGTGATTTCTCCTCTTTCATTTCTTATTTTGTTTATTTGGGTCTTCTCTCTTTTCTTCTCAGTGAGCCTGGCCAGAGGTTTGTCAATTTGGTTTACCCTTTCAAAGAACCAACTCTTGATTTTATTGACTTTTTTCTATTGTTTTTAATCTCTATTTTATTTATTTCCTCTCTGATTTTTATTATTTCCTTCCTTCTGCTGACTTTAGGGGGTTTTTTGTTCTTCTTTTTCTGATTATTTTAGGTGGTGGGTTAGGTTGTTTATTTGAGATTTTCCTCGTTTTCTGAAGAAGCTCTGTATTACTATGAGCTTCCCTCTAAGAACTGCTTTTGCTGCATCCCACAGACTTTGTATGGTTGTGTTTTCACTTTCATTTGCCTCAAGGTATTTTTAAATTTCTTCTCTGATTTCATCATTGACCCAATTGGTTTTTTAGTGGCATGTTGTTTGGTCTGCACGTAATCATTTTTTTCTTATTTCTTTTTCTGTGTTTGCTTTCTAGTTTCATGCTGTTGTAGTCAGAAAAGAGGCTTGAAATTATTTCTATACTCTTAAATCTGTCAAGGCTTGTTTTGTGCCCTAGTATGGGGTCTATCCTAGAGAATGTTCCATGTGCACTTGAAAAGAATGTGTCTTCTGTTTTTGAGGATGTAATGTCTTGAAAATATCAATTAAGTCTAACTGTTCTATTGTATCATTTAGGATCTCTGTTGCCTTATTGCTTTTCCATCTCAAAGATCTATCCATTGATGTGAGTGGGGTGTTAAAATCTCCTACTATTATTGTATTTCCATCAATTTCCCCCTTTATGTCTGTTAGCATTCGTTTATGTATTTGGGTGCTCCTATTGGGGTGCATATATGTTGACATGGATAACTAATAAGTACCTGCTGTATAAAAAATTAAATGAAATTCAAAAAAAAAGAAACTAACACAACATTGTAAATCAACTATACTCTAATATAAAATAAAAATTAAATTTAAAAAAGATGTGTTTTATATGCGTGTGTATATATATATATATATATATATATATATATATATATATATATATACACAATGGAATATTACTCAGCTGTAAAAAACAGAATGAAATGTTGCCATTTACAACAACATGCATGGACCCAGAGAATATAATACTTAGTGTAGGAAGTCAGACAGAGAAAGACAAGTACTATATGTTATCACTTATATGTGTAATCTAAAAAATAAAACAAACAAATATATATAACAAAACAGAAATAGATTCACAGATATAGAGAACAAACTAGTTGTTCATTGGGGAGAGAAAGGGGGAGGGGCAAGATGGGGTATGGGATTAACAGCTACAAACTACTATACAAAATATAAAAGCAACAAGAATATATTGTACAGCACAGAAAAATATAGCCATTATTTTGTAGTAACTTTAAATGGAGTATAATCTATAGAAATACTGAATTACTATGTTGTTCACCTAAAACTAATATAATATTGTATATCAACTATACTGTAATTAAAAAATGAAAAGGAGATATTCATGGATACAAACACATTTTCATCTAACCTTATCAAAAATATTAAATCCTGTAGACATACATTTGTAACAACCTGGGAAGATCCTCTTTTGTCAGTGGAGATAAAACAGATTTCTCAAAAGAAATATCTTTGAGTGGATCATTGATAATAAAAATAAACTAGTTAAGTCTTCTCTTTTTAAAGCCATGAAGAACTTACAAGGCTAATTGGAAGGACCAGCCTTCTTCCAGCCCCTTTTGCTGAAAAGAAGAGCCCCTCGTGTTTCCTAACACTTAGTTCTTTGCTGACTCTTTTGCCAATCCCCTTACCCCCCCTAAAAAAAAAGGCCAGGAGAGTTAAAGTCTCAAAAACTGATTTTAGATTTGCTAGAAAAATGTTGTGAAGTATTTTTCTTGCCAACAGAGTTTAATCTAAATGAAGATTGAATAATATAAACTCAGTATCACACTTGCCTCCAGGTTATTCACTTCCTTTGCCTTAAAACATTTTCTGCATTACTATTCATCCTTCACTTCCATTAATTTTGTGGCTTGATGTGTGTTCTCACACTCCTGAATCCGATTACCAAAAATTCACTTACCCAGCCCTTTAGCATTATGTTATTTTATGTATATGCTAATTTTATTTTTATGAAAAATTTCAAAAATATACAAAAATAAATTGCATAAGGAACCCCCATTTACCTATCACCCTGCTTTAACAGTTATCACATGCTCATCCCATTTCATCTATACCACCACCTACTTCCCACCACCACCTTCTCCCTCATATTCTTTTAAAGCAAATTGTTTCATCTGTAAGTATATTTTGCTTCTGCTGACGTAACCAGCTCTGTTATGTTTCTTCCTTGGGTTCTTCATGCAATTTCCATCAGACAGTTTTTAGTTCCTATGCGGGAGTTGTATCTTCTACTTTGAACTTTCCATCTGCATGTAATGAATGATTGAATCTAGCTGGAATTCAATGCATGCTAAGTACGATGTCTACATACAAAAATCCAGAATGGAGCTAATGGGAAAAATAAAACTCGGACAACACGGCAAGAACAATAGTACCACAGTGAGCCATCTGTGTGTTGAAGAGAACCTATAATATTGTGTAAAATAAATGTTTAGGGAATTGGTTAGCCAGTAGGTCCTTAAAACCCTGCATTTTTGTGTTACATACTATTTTAAAACAGTAAAACCCAACCACATTTTATGTATTAAATCACGTAAATGTATTAGATCATAATGTCTTAGTTAATGGATTTGCATTTTATCTGCTAGGAATTTGCAACTTTCTCTATTGTAACTATTGTAACAATAAGACTATTGTAACTTTCTGCAGCCACGTCACCCCTTGTTCCTCAAGCTTCTCTGAGGTAATTTGTATGCCTGTTCAAGAGCCCTGCCTTAGTCTCCCTACGCTCAAAGCAATAGCACCACCGTGTGGTAAGATTAAAAGGTTTCCTCACACTAGCACATACAACTTTTTACAGCTGTTCTAAACGTGCTAAGTAACTCTTCAGCACTCTGGTGAAGCTTTGGACTCCTTCTCAGATTAATAGTTGTAAATCCATAAAATACAGTACATAGAATTACAAAGGGAACCACTTATATAAAAATACTGTTATAGCCAGGTATTCACAGACTCCAGTCAAGAAGCCATAATATGTTTATGTTATGTTTCCTTCAGAAGCAACTCTTCTCTATTATTCTTGTAATTAAGGATTGTAATTCTAGTTGTGTTTGCAGGTAGGCCTTCAGGAATTGCATAATGGTTTTGCCTTCATCTCTATGAATATTTATATGCTGTATAAGAAGGGACAGGATTAGAGTCTGAACAGTGAAAAAATGTTGGGTTTTGTATCCAGGTCCTCTAAATACTTGAAATTTAGATACTCTTGCCAAGAAGAAAGGATGGATTTCACAGGGTGCTTCTGAAAGTGTGGTCTTGCAGCATAAGGGCTTACCCTGTGTGCCTTTATGGGACCTACAAAGTGGGGCGGACTGGACAGTTAATGCTATGATACAGCTCTGCTGGGTAATTCCGCTCTGGAGGGCTCAGAACTAATTTCTTCCTCAGAGGGCTAATGGAGTAGCTCTATGTACCATTAGAGGGCACTGTGAGGACTCCGTTGCCAGCCAGGTGAGGGGTGACTGTTGGTCAGTTTCTAGGAGGTTCAGAGCCAAATGCTAACATCACACAGGTACAAACTCATAATGGAATCACAGCACTTACTAATATCTTTCCTCTTATTTTTAGAAAAGACTGTGTATATACATGTGTGTGTGATTATTATGTATATTCATGTGTGGTTAGAGAAAGGAAACTAACCTTTTTTTGTTCGTTTCATTGAGTGTTTTTTTAGTGCCTGTTATGTTAGGCATTGTGCTACTACAGCAGGATTAAATTTTAGACCCCAAATAAGGATATGTCAGAAAGATTACAATTGTATTTAATCAAATTGTTAGTTTCTACTCCAAAAATATACATATCTTTTTAATCAGGAGGAAAATAAATTTTTAAAATCTCTATGCCCCATATTGCTCAGTCATTATTGAGCGTCTCTCTGTATCAGACACCTGGAACCCCACTTCACATCCTCTAACCCTCAAGTCCGATTCCAGCCATGGCTGTGGTAAACAGGTTCCTGCAGGCTTCCTCCCTCTGCACTGAAAGCGCCTCCCCTCAAGCCTGTGCCTAGTTTCCCTCACTTCCTGCCTCAGGGCTTCTCGGATTCCTTTTTGTGAGTGCTCATAGGTGCCTGCTCAGCTCTCACATACATGCAAACCAGAGAGGTTAATGTCCCAACTGATGGGAGGCAGGATCAAAAGAATAAACAGTTCTCCCTCTTGTTCCTAGTCCTCTCTGAGGGGACAATTCTGATTTGAACCCATGCCAGTAACCAATTCAATAATGCAACCTTGTATTGACTTCCCCTCATCCCCTGTGCTGAACTCCTGCTCCATGGGATTACTTCTCAAATAAATTACCTACACCCCAGCCTTTGTCTCAAGCTGTGATCTCAAGGGACTACAGGCAAAGACACACTCCCATCCAACTGAGTTATACAAAAAGTTCAATGGGTCTTATAAAGAAAAAAATTAATGGAGAAACCACTCCAGGCTTTGGTCCACACTTTGGACCACCAACTAAGATGCTCATTACTCAAGCCCAAATAGTCCCTTGGAAGTATGCAAGTATGGGAGTGTGCTCCTTTGGGGCACAGTAATATTTACAAGTCTGGGAGCCAGGTATTAGCATATAGTTTCACATGTACTCCACACACCTGTGGAGATCCAACTTCCAGAAGAACAGTAGTTCCCCCATCCTCATGGAACATTCTTCATCCTTTCCCTAAACTGGGGGGAAATGTCCACTTCCTCTCTGTTCCATTTCATTCCTTGTAAGGATACCCACCCCCCTCCCACCCCACTCATACTTAAAACAATCTCCTTGATGAGTTTAAGCTTTCATAAAACATAGGAAAAACAACTTTGTCTTCAAACAACAGCTTTCTTCCTTATAATAACTCCCAAGGAAGAGATACACAAAGGACCTTCTTGGAAAATGAAGATGGGGAAAATATAGAGAAAAAAAATCCCACATGAATTAATATTGCAAAAAAAATCTCTACATTTATATTTTGTCTCATTTGGATGTCACAATGACCCAGTGAACTAAGTCTTATTATTCCCCATTGAAAATGAGCAAACTGTGGATTGAAGAAGTTTAGTAATTCTCCCCAAAGTCTCACACTTCCTAAGTGGTGAAACTCAAATTTGAATCTAGCTCTCTCTACCTTCCAGGTCCTTTCCAGTATTAATGCTGTGTAATCAGGATGAACAGTTTAATTTTGATTCTTGGCCTTCAATCCTCAATTTCTGTTTCCTTTATCAAGAAGAGTCTTGCTTATTGAATGTTCCTTTGTCATTGGTATCTCCCATCTGTCTTGTTCTGTAGAATTAATCTTCACAGGAAAACTGCATGGACTAGAAATATTTCAAGAAATTAACTGGTGTTGCTTTAGATTTATCTTGAGATACAAATATAAACAGGAAAGCACTTACATTCGGGGCCAGCCATGGAATTTCTGCAACTGTCACTCATCACAGATGCCAAAACAGAACCTGGAAACCTCCCCCACAAGCCGGAGGGAGATTCCCTATAAGCACAGTTTTCAGCAGCTGGAAAGTGTAATTTTATGAGCCTTCCAGATCTTCTCTGAGTCTGAATGACTTTTAATGGACAGATGCAAGCAGTATGGTTAGTTGGAATCTTCCACCACAGCAGCAGTGGGACCAGATACCACTAATTCTAGAGTGCTGGCTCTGTTTTAAGCTTTGTGGGTTTTGCAGCAGCTGTGAGCTGTGCTGTGAGGAGCCAGGTAGGACTTTTCCTGGCTCTGAAGCTTCAAGTCACTATATAATTGGCTCTAGATGATCTATATGGAAACATAGACATGCTCAGGAACTTAAAGCCTTTACCAGACCATCACATTCCCCATTTTTTATACAAGTAATGCAAGAACATATTGCTACAAAAATTCAAACCATACAGAAATATATGGAGTAAAAAGTAAAAGTCCTTTCCCCCAACCTCAAAGGCATTCACCTCCTAGAAGTAACCACTGTAACAAATTGGTATATATACTATACATTTTCCTGCACATGTTTTATACACACATATAGGTGTTTTACAAAATGGAATTGAACCAATGACATTGAACCCTGCCTTTTTCACTTTACAGTATAATTGGTGGATTGTTGCCACTGTGGATTCCTGGTTTCTAATCTCAACTGGAGAAAAGTTTGCAATTCTTTTTTTTTTTTTCCTTTTCAGTTCTTAAAGTTATCTTTGTTCAACTCCTTTATCCTGCATTCCTCACTCCCATGGCTTCTCCAAAACCTTTGACTTTTTCCTCAAACACTCACTGCCTTACTTAAGGCCAATAGTCTCACCAAGAAAATAGAGATCATCGTCTTTAAAAAAAGTCGTTCAGTTACTGCCTACCTACCACCTCAACCGCAAGCTTACCTCACATGCATTCTCTTTCAGGCTCTCCTCCTTTGCAATAGAAGTGTCCATTCTTTTCCTTAAGATCTATCCCCTCTACTTGTACTCTGAATGGTGTACGTTACCACACCAGGGGCATTTTGGGAGCCAAAAAGACTAAGTTCCAGTCTTGTTCTGCCCTTTCTAGCTGTGTGACCTCAGACAAGTTACCTAAGTTCTCTGAGCCTAGGAAAGGTTCTGTTCCCATTGTCAATGAATGATTTATAATGACACTAATCTAAAAGGTTTTTTTATTGTCCTCTAAGAATACTCATTGTTCCAGCCATTCTATCTCTTCGTATAACATTTTCATTAATTTTGTTGATACATTTTCTTCATTAAAAAAAATGCATAGGTAAAGACCAAGTAAATGCCACAAACATAGCATGTTGCACTAAATCTCTATGTAAATCAACATCTTCAAAATAAGTTAGAAATCTAAGAAACTTTACAGGAAAACAAAAAGAACCCAAAGAACATAGAGCCACATTTTCTTATCAGTCTGTCACTTTATTGTTATTAAAACAATGACCAGGATGAATAATAGGAAACCTACTATAATGTGATTGACTACAATTTCTGTAAAAGCTTTCTGTTAAATGACTCCCAAAACTATAGCTTAGGAATTTGAAAAGGACCCTTAAGAGGGCTCACCTAGTCCAAAGCATAGAGTCGGTCTTTCCAACATTATTGCTACAGTTATCATGGTAGGAAGAAAACTCCACATGCAATTCTGTCTAGATGATTCTGTTCTTAAAATAGGATTTAAATTCACTGAGGAAATCTGTTGTCTTGGGTGCTCCTTTTTCAAAGGAAGATACTTTTGCTTGAGAAGCCTCTGGGAAAATGAACTTTTTTTTTTAACCCTTCCCTTATATTTAGGCTTGTTGTGTTGGCTAATCTCTAGGAGATTGTGTGGTAGGTTTCTGCTATCTGTGAGTTGTGGTAGCTTCATCAGCACTCTTAAGAATTCTCATCCAAGGTGCTGGTATCATTGATAGTAGAGTCCACTGTTTAATGAATGAGTTATCCAGAGATTCACCTGCCATGGGATCTCATGCAAAACTTGCCACCTGCTTTTGTGCATAGCATTCCTTTCACCATGCTATTTCACCACTTTTCTGACAACCGAGGTTATCGCTATTTGCCTTTAGGTTCAAGGTGCTTTCTTTCATGTCACATCTCTCCATAGATTCGGATAGGAAGTTGTGATGCATGAGTCTGGATGTCCTAGAACCACACCTTAACTAATGTAGAGTAAAATCTGGGAGCAGTTCCCTCACCCCTGTCCAGGGTGTGTGCTGCTGCCATCATGTGCCAGCTGTGTGACCTTGGCCAAGACACAAACCCGTCAGACTTCAGATGCCATATTTTCATAGCTGCAGCCTGAGGGGCAGGCCTGTAGTTAAACACACATCTACACATCTAAGGGCTGACTGTAATCCTCTCCAGAGACCCCAGAGGGCAGGTGCTATCTTCCTGCTCTGCCTCTGCCATGCTCCAGAGTACAGGACCCCAGATTTTGCAATACTCAAGGTACATCTACTGTGAAAAACATGCACCTCATTTGTGTCTTCTTTTGGATCATGGAGGGGAACCTGCACACATGTCTGGCGCCAGAGTTTTGTGGCTGCCACCCAGGGGACACCTCTAGATTGCCTGGCTCATGGCCAGCAGAGCCTGTACTCTTGGGTCTCCTGGGACTGCAACAAACAGAGAGACAGTTCTTGGCTGGCCACCACCCCGAGGGCACAGCACAGAGAGAGTGGACAGATACACCACTGTCCCTCTGTGACAGAGGCCTACCTGCTTGTCCTGGAGCCTGGCCTGAAGGGAAGAACCCTCTGGCACACGTCTGGAGGCCCACTGAGATGCCCTCTGGGAAGGAAGTCTCTCCCAGAGTCTCCCTCACTCCAGGCACATAGAGCCATACTTTTATACACAGTATATGTCGTGTGTACATATAATATATCCTCTTTTTCTCACTGAAACATTTCAACACATCTTAAAATATCATGGCTTATTTAACAATTATTCTACCCATTGTTGGGTTATTTTCAATTTTTTTAATACTCTAACATACATCTATTGTGAAAAATATGCACCTCATTTTTGTCTTCTTTTGTATCATCCACTTAGGATCTATTGTTCAAAGTGGAATTTCTGCATCAAAGACTTTTTAACCACCATTCTAGATTCTCAGCTAAGTAATCAGGGGCCACCAGCAATAGATTTATTTTCCAACAGGGGCCACCAGCAATAGATTTATTTTCCAACAGTCCACCAGTGCTGTGTTGTTCCTGTAATTTATCTTAGATAGTTATGTGGAGATGTGGTTGTGCCTTTAGTTTGCTTTGTTTTAATTACTACCCAAATTGGAGACTTTTTCCCATCAAGATTTATAGTCTATATTTCTTTGTTGATAAATCATCTGCTCTGGCCACTTATCAAGTAGGATATAAATCTTTTGTATTTTTTATTTTTTTATTTTTCAAATAATTTCACATTCTATAAATTATTCTAAAAGGATTTTATTGGTTTTGATCTTATATTTTTGTATAAATATATTTGCATGAATTAGCATGTTGAGGATAATAATATTTTCATGTTTTAAAATCTCTTTTTGGGAATTCCCTGGCAGTCCAGTGGTTAGGATGCCACACTTTCACTACCAGGGCCCAGGTTCAATCCCTGATTGGGCAACTAAGATCCCACAAGCTGCGCGGCACAGCCAAAATAAAATAAAATAAAATAAAATTTAATTTAATTTAATTTAAAAGTCTCTTTTTTTGTTAAACTACCTTTCTAATCCTTGGTTTTATTAATTTTAGTTTTTTTCTCTTTTAAAATTAATTGAATCTCTGAGTTCTTATCAAGATCTTGGCAGGAAACAGAAAACATATTTAGAAAGTGTTACTGAAGAGAGTGTGCTGAAAGGATTGTTTACAAAAATGTGGGCAAGGTTAAGAGAACATAACAAAGCACAGGGTCTAGGAACATTTATACACTTTTACCATATTTAGGCCTAAAGGGGATATGGGAGAGAATGAACCTACAGAGAGTTTGCAGCCTGGAAAAAAGGGCCTCCTTATAAGAATTATATCAGTAGAATGCAGCCTGTACCAGGAATGCCTCAAGGTGGGGCGAGAACAGGGCAGAGAGATGGGAACTAAATACCCTACCCCACCTCTTCCCAATCTCTTGCTAATGCCTCTCATAAGCCAATTCAACCAGAAGACAGAGAGAAAGGGAGCCTGAGTGATGCAGTCTGTAGATGTCAGCCTCCTGGGCTACAGAAAAGGGCAGAGAATGTAAGGAGGGAGGGGAGCAATGGAGAACAACCAGCACATAACTATACCCATGGTCTCTCATATTTCTGCACATCTTGTGAGCAAAGACATTCTGGACTATATTATTAAGTATGCTTGTGTAGTGAATAGCCTTGGAAGACAGAGATAATGTCTCCCTCTGGAGCAAAGGGCAAGCATGATTACCAACCAGAATAAAAAGATAATGTCTCCCCCTGGAGAAAAAGCAGTCAGCTTTACTGCCCGTTATAAAAGATTTGTAATCTAAACTCAGCGTTTCCCTCCTGTAACACAGTCCTTGATGTGTATAGCTGGCCTCTATCCCTCTTTGCATCATGCTGTAGGAATTGGGAGTTGGGAACCAGTGAAAAATGCTGATACTCTGACTGCTGCTGTTGCCATGAGTAACAAATTATCTTTTGTCTCTGATGCAGAGTCTCATATCTTTTACTATCATCCATGAAACTATGGCAGGCTAACTTGTTAGCTTTGAAGTAGCGTAAAATCTCAGATTCTTCACAGCTCTTGACGATTCAAAAAAGAGAAGCCAAACAAAACATAACAAACCAACTGTATTTGTCATGATTGGAGGTGGCTATTACTCACCTCCCTACTCTGAAAATTGATCATTAATGAGAAAGAATTAAGCACTCCTTCACAGTTGCCAAATAGCCTCAGGTCATGAGGGAGAGCTCTTTATTACAGAAAAATGCCAGCTTACAAACATAGAAGAAATGATGGAATTAGAAGAATAGTTACCTTTTCCCCACTCCTGATGAAATATCTGATTTAGGCAAGGAGAGTTTGAAGGTTGTCAAAGTATTACCCCAAAGATAACTTATTTGTCTCAACGGGAAAAACAAAATGGAGAGATCAGGCAGTCACTACTTAAAGCTTAGTAACAATAACTGTAGGACAACCAAACATTATGTATACTTAATGAAATGCATATGAAGTACCTAGCATCACTTATAAAGGATTATTATCAAAAGTGCTTAACTTGAATGTAATTTAACCTTTATAGTTAATGACTTTGTACAAATGATATTTTTCCAATACTTAAAAAGTGATTGAAAGTTAGGCAAACTGTTCCACTTTGCCTGGGACTGTCCTGGAACTGAAACTCCTCATTCCAAGAAACCCCAGTCCTAGGCAGACCAGGATGGTTGGTCACCCTAGCATAAGTTTAACCAATTAGACTCTTCATAATTCTAATATATCAGATTTTCATAAATCTTTTAAAAGTAGACACACAGTGATAAATTAGGCAAAATGTTATAATGGCTACAAAAAAGATGAGTACACTAATGACAGTTTTACACTAACAAGAGTTCTAATTCAATGGAAAAATATTTATTCTTTATTATATCATTATTATTATTACTTCTTCCTGACTGTACAACTTCTGAAACTTACTTAAAAAGTCAGGATTACCTCTCACACCAACTGAAAATGCAGATAAAAATGTTTTGTCATCTTTCAAGATGATCTTACCAAGTATACTACCCAGTGGGACAGGTCCTTTTTATAATTTATATTTTGCCTATTATACAAGAAACTGTACAAAATATTGTCTCTAATTAATCAGATATATTTTCATTCTTATAACCGTAATAGTAGTAGTAGTAGCAGTATAAAAGAGACACTCTTCTGAGTGTTTTACCTTTGTAAGATAATATGTTTAGTTTACTATGTCTGCTTGGTCTTTTTTATTAAAATTACAGCTAATATAGTTTATAATTAATTGTTTGGAGTAGTGGGGCCCAGTCTGATTCCTACTTTGCTTCTTTTCTCATTCTTCACCACTTCTGCCCTGGGCATTGTTTCTACTGGGCTCTGTCTAACCCTGGGAGTTGGAGCCAAACATTCTAATTTTAGGAGAACAAAATGACATGAAATGTCTGGATGGTTGATATCCTCCATCATTATTATAACTTTCCTCTCAGTTATTTAATCTGTATTTAAAATTTTTTTAACCTATCTGTATCCTCCTTTATTTGTTATGAAATTAAATCAATTAATACCTGCAAGTACTAATGTACATATTTTCAACCATCTGGTAAAGAAGCGAGTTCAGTACTCACATAGTGAGTTTTCTGTTCTCTCCAATTCATGATGTTTTTATTCAACTTTTAATATTCTGAATTATTGCCATGCAATTCTTAAAGATGATAACAGTGTTTTACTACTGTGCTTCTCATATACTTGGACGTAAGGGGTAATATGCTGAGAAATCCATAAAACCACAGGTTAAACATGGATGGTCCTCCTGGCATGAGCTAAGGAGTTCCAAAGTAGATTGTAAACTTCATGAAGGTAGGCATTCTGTTTTATTCACTATTGTACCCCCAGTGTCCCAGCACAGTGCCTGGAACATAGTAGGTACTCATTAAATATTTTTTGAATAAATGAAGGAAATGGAAAGCTTAGAGAGAAAACAATTTCATACGAAAAAACTTGAAAATATTAGCAACTGGAACATCATATTTACATTCAAATTTTAAGTTAAAACATAAGCTGCTTCAGGTTACAGCCCAAAGTGTCAGAAATACCTTTCTCCTCAGCTATTTTTTGGAGGGGAGGGAGATGATCTGGGTGAGAAAGTTGAGGTATTATTCTAAATCAATAAGTTTACATTGAAAACAAATAAAGAAGAAATTTGTTTTTCATTTTTTCTGGTCCATTATTTAATTTTTAAATGCACAATGTGTATAGATTGCAAAAAGTACCCAATTATACTCAAATTCACAAATATGTATGGACTTTAATTAGGTTAAAAATATCTTAAACTTACTAAAGCCTAGAGAGTACTTTCTAAAAATTACAGTGTTCAGTGATCTTTAGAATCACTGACTATAACTACTTGGGTTCAAGATTTATTGTAAATCTATAGTAATCCATACAGTCAGTGCGGCATTGGAATAAGGATACACATATAGATTAATAGAACAGAATAGAAGGTTCAGAAATAAGACTACATGTATATGGTCAATTAATATTCAACAAAGATGGCAAATCAGTGGGATAAAAGTGGAACAACTATAAACTCATATGCAAAAAGAAATGAACTTCTGCCCATGCCTCATACCATATACAAAAATCAACTTGAAATAGATCCTAGATCTAAATGTAAAATGTTTAAACTTAAAACTATAAAACTTATAGAAGAAAACATTAGAGGAAATATTTGTGAACCTGAGTTGGGTAAAGATTTCTTAAATAGGACATAAAAAGCAGAAATCTTAAAATTTTTTAAATGATAAATTCAACTTCAACATAATTAATAACTTTTGATTTTCAAAAAGCATGGTTAAGAAAAAGAAAAGGAGAAAATATTTGAAAGCATATATCTGATAAGGGACTAGTATCCAGAATATTTAAAGAACTTTTGAAACTCAATAGCAAGAGGACAAAAAAATTAGATTTTTTGAAAAATGGGCAAAAGATTTGAACAAAGACCTCACCAAAGAAGATACACAAATGGCAAATAAACACATGAAAAGATAATCCACACTGTTAGTATTTAGGGAAATGCAAACTAAAATCACAATCAGATACCAAGACATGCTCACTGGAATGACTAAAACTTAAAAGACTGATAATCCCACATGCTGACAAGGATGTGGAGCTAATGGCACTTTCATATGTTTCAGTCAGAATGCAAAATAGTACATCCACTTTGGAAAGCATTTGACAGTTTCTTATAAACCTACACTTGCTATTTGACCAAGCCATTTCACTCCTAGTATTTGTTGAGAGACATGAAAACATATTTTCCCACAAAAACTTGTACTCATATATTCATAGGAGCTTTATTCATAATAGCCTAAAACTGGGAACAACCCAAATGTCTGTTGATTGGTGAAGGCATAAACAAATTGTGGTGTATTCATATGATGGAATAAAAAGGAACAAACATGCAACAGAGTGGACGAATGTCAGAAGCATTGTGCTAACTAAAAGCAGCCAGACACAAAAAGCTTCATACTGAATAATTCCATTTATATGAAATTCTAGAAGAGAGAAAGCTATAGCAACAGAAATCGGCTTAGTAGTTGCTTAGAGCCAGGGGTGCGGAAAGGAGATTGTCTACTGAGGGACCCAAAGGAACTTTTTGGGGTAATGAAAATATTCTATATATGATTGTGGTCATGGTCACTTGACTGTCAAAACTTACCTAATTAAACACTTATAATTGGTGAATTTTATTGCATATGAGTTATACCTTAATAAACCTGATTTAAGATAAAAATACTTTGCAGTTTTTGCATCACTTAATGCCTGGTATATGAATGAGTCAAGTTCCAGGTGGGAAAATAGAAACCACACTAAGTACTTCAAGAGGAGATTTAAGAGATTGGTTACAAAGGTGTGAGACACCTGAAGGAGTAAATAAATAGCACTGAGGTAATCAAAAGATGGTAACTGAAGGACCTGCTACCATCCCTATAGCTGAAGGAACAAAACAGAACTGGTATCTTTGAGTTCAGAGCTATGGCTGAAACCTCTGAGGAAGGAGTACCCCCAGGCTACTGTGGGTATATCTGCAGAGAGAAGAGATTGGGCTGCAAGAGGGAGGAAATTGCTGTCACCAGGAGGAAGGGCCACTGCTGGGGCAATCCAGACAAGAAAAGGAAAAACAAGAAGGATCAATCTCTTTTCTGTCCCTTTTCTATCCTCCAATCTCTAGCAGCTCCTATTGTTGGAAATGATCAGGGACCCAGCTGAGAAAGGAGAAATTTTGCTTCCAGAGCCTAACCTCAGAATCAGAGAACAAATTAGAGAAAGTATGAATGTGAAACCGAAAGACAACACGTAAATGACACTTCTGGTTTATCCCACTTTTAAGAATATTAAGATTAATCAGGAACTTCAGGTGGTTTCATCCTTATCCCTCTATTATTAAATTCCCAATCAATGTTTCATTTAATGGTTTTAGCATCCATTGGTTACTGTTACCTACATTCATTATTTCATTTGGGGTGACAACACAGCAATTTTCTGATTTTAGCATTTTTGTGCTCTTTTTATCTGGAATTCTATCAAGAAGAAGTGGATAACTATTTGGTTATCCTGAAATACAGTTTGTACAGAAAAGGCAGGAAAAATCTTGATTATTCCTCTTTATCAATTTTCAGATGGTGACTTAGCATCCTCCAAAGATGATCAATGCGTTGGTGGCTTTTGTTAGTATTAGAAACTCAGAACTTTTGTTGATATATTTAAAGTTTTTAAAATTCATCGAAGGCATTATTCTTTTTGATATTCATATTGTTCCATCTTAGGTCGGTAGGAGCCTTCATAGTATTTTTTGTTTTCTGTATTTTTATTTATTCTGGATTATGCTTGAAAAAATGTCAAGTATGTCCAATTTAATTCTACCCCCCTCATTTGACTCTAAATCTCTCAGATCTTGGAAGAAATTTGCAACTTATTTTGCACTTTCTTCACGTAGTAAGCTGCTAATAAACACTCGAATTGTCTGCTGTTGAGTCACTTTATGGAAACATTCTTAAGTGGCCTCTCAACAGTGCAAACTATTTTAAAAGCCAATTTTAATTACAAAATTTCATAAAGTTGTTCAACTCTAACCAAGTCTTCAAGTCCAGTCTTGAAATCTTGGTTATTATGTGTGCTTCTTAGGGGGGGAAAAAGGGAAATAACAATGCAAAAGGTAAATAGAATAGAATTATGCAATCCAGAGAGGAAGTACCTTAAGATTTTAAATCTGTGTATGTTTTTCTAAAATAAAGGAACATAAGTATTTTTCCTAAAATGGATTCAGTTTAACTCTTACTGTTGTAACAATGACCATCACCATAGAGTGTGGGAGCAACTAGAGAACAAAATGGATTTGGGGACTCACCTTCTTAGGGAAGCCTCTTTTTCCTCCAGAAAGAGTTAGCAGTCTTTTGGTCTGCATTAATTCTGTTCTTTATACATGTGTAGGTAAAGAAATAGGTAAATTGCAGCACCTCCAACAAGATGCCCAGGCCAAAACTTGGGGAGATTTCCTAGGCTTCTCCTTCCCCTCTATGGTGCTATTGATATGACTTCTTAAGACCTGCAATCCTTGCCCTCTTTTCTTTCCCTCCACCACTGCTGTGATTTAGGCTTTCAGCGTAATTGAACTAGGTTATTGGCCTCCTAAATGCCTCCAGTCTTCACACGTCAGTTTTTGCATTGCCATCAAAGTAATCTTTCTTAAAATGGATTATTTCACAGCCCTTGAGTAAAATCCTTAAAAGGCTCCTCTTTACCTTTAGGGGGGAAAAAAAGCCAAATTTCTTAACATGGAATATAAGACTCTTCATGATCTGGCCTCTATATAACTCTTGTCTTCCTCTTTCCTGCCTCCTATGTCATCCCCAAGACCCTCAAGTCGCATACCCAATGCTCCAGCAAAAAATACTGACAGAACTCATCACACTAGGCTCTCAGACCATTCTGCATTTGAACACAGCTCTTCCCTTTACTTAGAAACTTCTCTTTCTTCAAATAGTTAATAAAGATTCATCCATCAAAAGTCAGCCCTGAGTTTCCATTTCTCACCTAAAATTAGTATTATACCTATCTTACCAACCTTGCAAACCTGTATAATGGTCAAAATGACAGAATGGCAAGGTGCCAATACAAATGTAAGATCTAATCATTGTTAGAGGAATGATCATTGTTTTTGATTGACACACCTGCTTGAATTAAAGAAACAATATTTAGCCTCGGGAGCATTTATTTCTTAGAATAATCTCAGCAGCTTCCTACTAAAAGAAAAACTGTAAAGGCATTTTACAGTTTGCAAAGAAAATCTTGAGTGACATGACCAGGGATACAAAATCAGTTTAGAGACAAGACCAGGATTCTAGTCTCCTGATTACTAGCCCAGGTCACTTTTCATCATACTTTACTCAGTTGTCTTTCTCATTCTTTATTATAATCCACAGGCCAAGTGATTCCGACACACACCTGAGTCTGCGCACCTAATAGTGGGGTAGTAATCATTGTCTTTATCTTTTATTGTACTTATGTGATGAACAGCTTTATTGAGGTATTATTCACATACCATACAATTCACCAATCTAAATTGTACAATTCAATAGTTTTGAGTATAATCACAGAGTTGTGCAACTATCACCACAATCAATTCTACAATATTTTTATCACCCAGAAAGAACCCCCCTGACAGCCGTCATTCTCTATCTCCCTTCCCCTTAGCCATTGCCAAACACTAATCTACTTTCTGTATGGATTTTCCTATTTAAGACCTTTCATGTAAAGGGAATCATACAACATGTGGCCTTTTGTGATCGTCTTCTTTCACTTAGCGGCTTTTCAAGGAGTACTCTATGCTTTAAAATTATCAGTGTAACAACAATAGAGATAGTTTAGAAATTAAGGCGAAAAAAATCATCCATAATCCCATTCTAATACAATCAATATCATACTTTTCTTTCATTTTCTTTCTCCTCTGTAGGTACATTTTCATCTGATTGGAAAACAGATGGAGAGCGACCCTCGCTCCCACCTTCCCAGAGCCCAGACCGAGGGCCAGGCAGGGGAGGAAGAAGCGCTCCCGCCCATCCCCGCCGGCGCCTCGTTGACGTCACTGCTTCGAGCCGCAGACCCCCGCCCTCCTGCCCCGTCGCGGTCGCTTTGACAGAACGCGATGGCGGCGTGTGGGTCTGCCGGAGTACCGGCGACCGTGTCGGGAAAGCAAGAGTTTTACCAGCTTCTGAAGAACCTCATCAATCCAAGCTGTATGGTGCGGAGGCAAGCAGAGGAAATCTATGAAAATATCCCAGGTCTGTGTAAGACTACATTCCTCTTAGATGCCGTCAGAAATAGAAGAGCAGGTTATGAGGTGAGACAAATGGCTGCCGCCCTGCTACGACGGCTTTTGTCCTCTGGGTTTGAGGAAGTCTATCCAAATCTGCCTTCTGATGTTCAGAGGGACGTCAAGATTGAACTGATACTGGCTGTTAAGTTAGAAACCCATGCTAGTATGAGGAAAAAACTTTGTGATATTTTTGCAGTGCTGGCCAGGAATTTGATAGATGAGGATGGCACTAACCACTGGCCCGAAGGTCTGAAGTTCCTTGTTGATTCAATCTACTCTAAAAATGTGGTTCTGTGGGAAGTTGCACTTCACGTTTTCTGGCACTTTCCTGGGATTTTTGGGACCCAAGATCGGCACGATTTGGATATCATCAAACGGTTGTTGGACCAGTGTATTCAAGATCAAGAACATCCAGCAATCAGGACATTATCTGCTAGAGCTGCAGCTGCATTTGTACTTGCTAATGAGAATAATATTGCTCTTTTCAAAGACTTTGCAGACTTGCTTCCTGGAATCTTACAGGCTGTGAATGATTCATGCTACCAGGATGATGATTCAGTGCTAGAATCCCTTGTTGAGATTGCAGATACTGTACCTAAATATTTGGGTCCTTATTTAGAAGATACTCTGCAATTGAGTCTAAAGTTATGTGGAGACTCTAGACTTAGTAATCTGCAACGCCAGCTGGCTCTTGAAGTAATAGTGACCTTGTCTGAAACTGCAACCCCAATGTTGAAGAAACATACAAATATTATTGCACAGGCAGTTCCTCATATATTGGCAATGATGGTTGATCTACAAGATGATGAGGACTGGGTAAATGCTGATGAAATGGAAGAAGATGATTTTGACAGCAATGCAGTTGCTGCTGAGAGTGCACTAGACAGACTGGCTTGTGGGCTCGGTGGAAAACTTGTTTTACCAATGACTAAGGAGCATATCATGCAGATGCTTCAGAGCCCTGACTGGAAATATCGACATGCTGGCTTAATGGCCTTATCTGCTATTGGAGAAGGATGCCATCAGCAAATGGAATCAATTCTAGATGAAACAGTTAACTCTGTTTTGCTTTTTCTTCAGGATCCTCATCCAAGGGTGAGGGCTGCAGCCTGTACTACACTTGGACAGATGGCTACAGATTTTGCACCTAACTTCCAAAAGAAATTCCATGAAACAGTGATTGCAGCTCTGTTGCGTACCATGGAAAATCAAGGTAATCAGCGTGTGCAGTCACATGCAGCTTCTGCGCTTATTATTTTTATTGAGGACTGCCCCAAATCATTGCTAGTTCTATATTTGGATAGTATGGTGAGAAATCTACATTCCATCTTGGTGATTAAACTTCAAGAGTTGATTCGCAATGGAACTAAGTTGGCCTTGGAACAGCTTGTGACAACCATTGCCTCAGTTGCAGATACAATAGAAGAAAAATTTGTTCCATACTATGATATATTTATGCCCTCACTAAAGCATATTGTTGAGCTTGCTGTTCAAAAGGAACTCAAACTTCTGAAAGGAAAAACTATCGAATGCATTAGCCATGTTGGTCTTGCTGTTGGGAAGGAAAAATTTATGCAAGATGTATCAAATGTGATGCAACTGTTGTTAAAAACACAATCAGACTTAAATAATATGGAAGATGATGACCCTCAGACCTCTTACATCGTTTCAGCATGGGCCAGAATGTGTAAAATTCTTGGAAATGATTTTCAACAGTACCTTCCACTGGTTATTGAGCCTCTTATTAAGACTGCTTCAGCCAAACCTGACGTTGCTCTCTTAGACACACAAGACGTGGAGAATATGAGTGATGATGATGGATGGCAATTTGTAAATCTTGGAGACCAGCAGAGTTTTGGAATTAAGACTTCAGGGCTTGAAGCAAAAGCAACTGCTTGCCAGATGTTGGTTTATTATGCTAAGGAGTTAAGGGAAGGATTCATGGAGTATACAGAACAAGTTGTAAAACTGATGGTTCCTTTACTGAAATTTTATTTCCATGACAATGTTCGAGTGGCAGCAGCAGAGTCCATGCCTTTTCTCCTGGAATGTGCAAGAATTCATGGCCCAGAGTATCTTGCACAGATGTGGCAATTCATATGTGATCCCTTAATCAAGGCTATTGGAACCGAACCTGATACAGATGTACTCTCAGAAATAATGAATTCTTTTGCAAAGTCCATTGAAGTAATGGGAGATGGGTGCCTCAATGATGAACAGTTGGAAGAACTGGGAGAAATACTGAAAGCAAAACTTGAAGGGCACTTTAAAAACCAAGAACTGAGACAGGTTAAAAGACAGGAAGAAAACTATGACCAACAGGTTGAAATGTCTCTGCAAGATGAGGATGAATGTGATGTTTATATTCTGACCAAAGTATCAGATATTTTGCACTCATTATTTAGTACTTACAAGGAAAAGATTTTACCGTGGTTTGAACAGCTGCTTCCATTAATTGTAAATCTAATTTGTTCTAATAGGCCATGGCCAGACAGACAGTGGGGATTGTGCATATTTGATGATATCATAGAACACTGCAGTCCAACCTCATTTAAATATGTAGAATATTTTCGGTGGCCAATGCTACTAAATATGCGAGACAACAACCCTGAAGTCAGGCAAGCTGCTGCTTATGGCCTGGGTGTTATGGCACAGTTTGGTGGAGATGATTATCGTTCTTTATGTTCAGAAGCTGTTCCGCTGCTGGTAAAAGTTATTAAGTGTGCAAATTCCAAAACCAAAAAAAATGTCATTGCTACAGAGAACTGTATCTCAGCAGTAGGGAAGATTTTGAGGTTTAAGCCTAACTGTGTAAATGTAGATGAAGTTCTTCCACACTGGTTGTCATGGCTTCCATTGCATGAGGATAAAGAGGAAGCTATTCAGACTTTGAGTTTTCTCTGTGACTTAATTGAAAGTAACCACCCAGTTGTACTTGGTCCAAATAATTCCAATCTTCCAAAAATAATCAGTGTAATTGCAGAAGGAAAAATGAATGAGACTATTAACTATGAAGATCCTTGTGCCAAACGCCTAGCTAATGTCGTGCGTCAGGTACAGACTTCTGAAGAATTATGGTTGGAATGCATTTCCCAGCTTGATGATGAGCAGCAGGAAGCCTTACAGGAGTTGCTAAATTTTGCCTGAAGCACCTTAATATTACTTGAATATCATCCACCATAAAAGTAACTCCGAACAAGTGTTGTGAGTGGATTCCATTATGATCGAGAGAACTGTTCTCTTCCTGCTAAGCAGTTTATATGCCTTCCCCATGTTTCTCCAGGATTAGTCAGTGTTATAGCCTCTGTTTACCTTGCATGTTTTATCTCTTAAACACAGACCTTGGTGATAACCTGTGCTTCTGTTGTCTTAAAATGTTTGTCACCTTTCCTCTAGTTGATGTGAAGTATATAAATTGTTGCTATTTGTCTGAATTATTGATGCTGGGCAAGCAGTATACTTGGTGTCAAGATGTCATGCTGCCTACCACAAGATGCTAAGAGCTCACAAAGATGGGATAGGAGAACTTCCAGGACAAATATCTTTGGAATTGTGGGTGAAGAATATAGTGGCAGGCTTATTCCTCCTTGATAATACTCCTAGTTTTCATAGTAATGGGAGGATGCTGAAATTGGAAAAGAGATTTGATATATTACAATAGATGTGGGAAGTTTTCTCCATAATACATATGAACTTTTTAATAATGTCCTCCTGAGAGTGAGATATATCCATATTCTAGTTCCCAAAGGGTCCAGCTGAGAGTTAAAACTTTGAAGTCTTAGACCAGTCTCTTTTTTTTTCAAGTTATCCAGGACTCTAAGGACCATGGTTACTGAAAAGCGCATCCTGGTACATCTAACATTGGTAGCATGTAACATACTGTAACAGTGTTTGACAAATAGTAAATAATATTTGTGGGAGTCAATCAGTGTTATGTATTTGAGCAGAATATTGCATTGTGTATGTATGCCATTTTTTCCTGCAAAGCAGTTCAACAAGAAGAGAAGCCCTGATTCAAAGTGGGGCTTAAATAGATTTCTATTTTGGAGAATTTCTTAATAGATTATATGGTAGCATTAAAGAGAATTCTATTGTGATCATGAAAGGGAAGCAAAATTAATTTAATCTTTAAACGAGAAAGAGAAAACAGCTTTGAGAACAGTTATTTAGCAGTAGGTATACATTGTAAGAAAACAGTTCTGTAAATCTAGGGTTAATTATATTAATTGCAATGTTGGTCTTTAATGTCAGGCTTTTTGTAGGGTAGAAGAAAACCTTTCTACTCAGCAAGTTATTAATCCAAAATTTAAGAACAAATACATCTGTCAGGATTTCCTGGGGCTATTATGAGTACCGTCTATGTAACGTATTTAGTAAATATTTAAGACTTAGTAAGTGCTTAATAAATGGTAGCTGTTATTGCTGTTGGTGTTTGTACTTCTGCTGTGTTCTTTTTTATGGTTTGGAATTCCTTTTACATTAGAATCTCTGTTTCACCTCCTGCAAGTTCATGAGCAGGCCATCTAGGCCATTGTGGACAGAGATATGAAGTTGAGATTTTAGATATGCAATTCTTGTACATTCCCTACAATTATTTATTGTTAATTAGAGAAAAAAGAAAAGGACATTAGGTACAGTATAGTCACAATTTTAAGTTTATTTAAAATAAAATTTAAAAGTATAGATGAATAAATAGAAAAACCCCACTACAAAGTATTGATATTACTGTAATAGGTTTTCTCTGGATGGTGGGATTGAAAGGCAGTTTTGCTTCTCACTTATCTATATTCTAAAAGTTCAAGCACCTGATTCTACTTTCATACTAGCTAAGATCTCAGTCAATTTGGCCTCTCCATGACCTATAGCTGAGGTTTCTTCTACTCACCTGCACCTCTTTATCTTAATTAGTATCCCTTAATTAAGAAGCCCTTGGTAAACATTTCTAGCAATTCCCTACACTCTTGTACATGAGGAACTGGAAAATCTACCATATGACTTGGAATTAGGCACCTGGAGAATTTTGAAGTATGACAGACTTAGATTTGAATTTTGGCAAACTACTTTTTTAACCTAAACAATTCTCCATCTGTGAAATGGCCATAATACGTAGCTCATAGGATTGTGAAAATTAACGGAGGTAACGAATATAAAGTGCTTAGTGGCACAGTGTTCGATAAATGCAAGCTAATATTACCCGAGAGTCATGAAATAGGGTTGGTGGCTAAAGAGAAAGAGGTGATATTTGCTGGGGTGGGGTGGGTCCAGATTCTTGGGCTTTGTCAAAGGAAATGAGGGACGTTCAGACAGTTTTGGCTGCCAGTCCCTGAAGTAAGACTGGTCTCTGCCTTTGTTCCTGAGCTGAGGTACATCTATGGGCTCTCTGGAGAGAGAATGCTGTAAATGCCTAATACACCACAAATGTCTGATGAGGTGAGAGGACACGGTGAAAACTAGATGATGGGTGTGTGTGGTGGGGGTGGGGGGTGTCAATACCCTAAAACCTCAAAAGTGTTCCCACTTAACTGTTTTACCTAAGGCTGCTGTCTAACTTAACTGGACCAAAAAAAAGCTTTTAAGTTGTGAATTTTATCAGTGCTTTAAAAGTCCACATTAACGGGAAGTAAACAATCATCATAGTCAGTATATCCCAATCATTTCGTTATACAGCTTTCCCTTTTTTTTTGGCCCTCGCCGCGTGGCATGTGGGAATCTGTTTCTCGACCGGGAATGAACCCGCGCCACCACCCACCCCCACTGCAGTGGAAGTGCGGAGTCTTAACCACTGGACCGCCAGGGAAGTCCCCACTTGCTTTCTAAAATTTTGATTTTTGTATTCAAGTAATTCCAGGTTTAAAGCAAGAGCGTTCTGTGTAAGGAGAAAAAGTAATATGTGCATCTTTAAAATAGAAAGTGAGAAGATAGTAATAACTGCTTTAAGGACCCATTAGTTCCTTTCTCCTCACTTCAAGCAATATGACAACTAATGGAATGATAAGTTCACTTTTTAGACATTCCCTAAACAGTAATTTTAAAATGTGTAGTGAGATTGTAAGGTCATGCTGCACAGCTTAGAGTTGAAATATCTGAAGACTGTTTTCAGTCCCAAGGATTTTTAAAAATGAGGTCCCATTCCTTTCCTTTACTCTTAGCAGATGTTAAAAATCGAGAGGGTGGAAATGTTTTTCACTTTAACGCAAAACATGGATTCATTTCCAAAACAGGAATTGATTTAAGACCTGGGGACAGGAGTTTGAGAAATTCGAGTTCCACAAATCATCTCTTTTCCTTTTCCATGTGAACATGTTTCACTTGGTCGAGTCCTTCAACCTCCTTTCTAGACTTCGCAAAATTTTAGTTTTATATTGAAAAACCGGCAGTCACAGGGGGAGGGAGTGTGCAAAGAGAACTTTACAAAAGGATAGGATTTACTTTTTATACCTTCTTACAATTCACTTTCCATCGACGAAGGTTATCTAGTAAGCTCCTTCAGGATTAATTTTAGCTTTTAGCGCTAATAGGGGTCTCGCAAAAGAAATATCCTCTTGCAGCACCTCATTTTAAAACCCTTTCAGCCTCCCTCTCAGGAGGTGGCAAGCAAAGCTGCGCAGGCGCCTTGCTTCCCTCTTCGCTCCGCCCCTTACAGTCGTCTACAAGCTGATGACATCATTGGTCCGCGCAACCTACCAGGCCTCAGGGCCTGAAGCTGAGACTAAGTCCTTGCTTTCGCTTAGCGGGGCGGGACGTGAAGTCGGGCTGGTGGTGGTGTACTACGCATGCTCACCGTGGACCGCGACGGTGCCTCTTTATTTGCGTCTTTCCACAGCTCGCCCCAACCTGGAGGGGGGGGGGGGCCTGAGTGCCCTCCCCCTTCTCTTCCCCCCGCCCAGCAGGGCTTCTAACTGACAGTTGTCGCCGGGCCCCGTCCGCGCGCCACCTCCTCCTGCCCGGGTCCCCCGCAGGTAGAGAGGGGCGGGAGGGGGTGTGAGGGAGAGGAGGAGGAGCCCGAGCCGCGGCGGCCCTGTGCTTCGGCCCCCTCCGGGGAGGCTAGAGAAAAACCCCCCCCTTCCTCCTCGCCCCCTCCCAGCCCTCTAGCCGGCCCGGGAGGGGGTGGGGCGCCGAGGCCGCGGAGGGCAAGCCGGGCCTGGAGGGTGAAGAGTAGCCGGGCGGGGCGCGGAGCGGAGGGGTGAGGCAGACTAGGGCCGCGCGCGCGCCGCCGCCGGGGGGAGGGGAGAGGAGGGCACCTAGGCTCTCCTCTTCTCTCCCCCCTCCTCCGCGCGCCATGTAACCCCGCCCCGCCGGCGGCGAGCTCGAGACCCCCGCGCGCACCGAGCCGAGCCGGCGGCTGAGGAGAGCGAGGCCCGATGCGGCTGGGGCTGCGCGGCGCAGCCGATCCCTGAGGAAGCGGCCCGCGCTCACGCGTGCCCCGGCGCCTCGAGCGTCCGCTCCACACCGCCCAAGCTGGGCCTGCCGGGGGCATGAGCGTGCCCGGGACGCCGGGGGAGATGGAGCCGGCCGGGGAGGAGGAGCGGCCGCCACCGGCGGCCGAGGAAGAGGACGACGACGAGTTGGTGGCAGCGGCGGCCCCGGCCTCAGGGCCGGCCCGAGGAAGGAGTGCCTCTTCGAGGGAGGACGCGGACGACCAGGAGGAGGAGGAGGCGATGGTAGTCGGGGGCGGTGGCTGCAAGGAGCAGGAGCTGACCTACGAGCTGCAGCAGGGTTACCGCATCCTGGGCGAGTTTCTGCAGGAGAAGCACCGAGGCCTCACCTCCCCCTTCCTGCAGCCCTTGGGGGGCGTTGCCACTGGGGAGGAGGAGGCGGCCGAGGGGCCGCGCAGCGGGGGCCGGGGCAGTCGCGCCCTCCGGCAGCAGCCCGGGAAGGGCATGTGTCTGCTGAAGATGGAGGAGAAGTTCGCCAGCGGCCAATACGGGGGCATCACCGAGTTCGTGGCAGACTTCAGGTTGATGCTGGAGACGTGCTACCGCCTGCATGGAGTGGACCACTGGATCTCCAAACAGGGCCAGAAGCTGGAGATGATGCTGGAGCAGAAGTTGGCGCTTCTGTCTCGGTGAGTGAGCCCCGTCCCTGGCGGGACTGACGGGCTGACACAAACACACCCTCGCACGTGTCCGAGGATGGGTTGGGCCAGGGGCCGGGGGGCGTCGCTGATAGGTGCTGAGTCGGTGCTGGAGAACCCCGGGAGGAGGAGCAGCGCTGGGCGGGGGCCCGCAGGGGTGTGGTGGGTGTGGGCTGAAAGAACCCGACGCCCAGACGTGAAGAAGCTGAGAAGGAAGCCGAGTCCCGAGTGCCAAAGAGCAGGTAAAGTTTTTAGAAGTAAAGTGAAATGGTGCCCGTAGGAAGAATTACAGGAGTAGGGAGAGGAAAAGTTTAAGTGGGATGGAAGTTGGACCTGCAACTTTTAGGCAGTTTTGGCAAGAAAATTTTAAACGTTTTTGGAATGAAATACCGTTAGAAAATTAATTCTGGCTCATGTAAAAAGGTGGTTTCAAACTGTTAAAATAATAATTTTACTGCTCAAGTCGGCCATCGGAGATTTTATAGAGTGTAATTAAATGGTTAACAGTTACTGTGGCGTACTCCTGGTCTTTTCTCTCAGCTTCATCTGAGCAGACTGAATTTTTGCATCAACACAAAATTTTTAATACTTTTAGGTATTGGTATCTATTCTACCAGAAGTCACAGGCAGTTCAGATGGCACGATGCTCTTGGTATACTCCACCCATATATCCAGAGTCAATTATTTTTTTTTCGTAAGAGGAAATAATATAACAGGAGGCTACTAAAATAAACGTATTAATTTATAATTCTGTAATTGATAATGAGCCAGATTAATTTCTCTATCGGAAATTCTTCAGGAATAGAAAAATAATTGAATGTTGTTGGAAATCGTGGTTGAAGTGAACCAGTTGTTTGACTCTTTACTAGTGGAAGTGAACTTGAACAAGTCACTTTACCTTTTTGGCCTCAGTTTCTTCATCTGTAAAATGGGCATGATGACAGTACCTAATTAATGGGTTGCTGTAGGATTAAATGCATTAATAAATGTAAAGTCGAAAGTGCCAGTCCCATATAGTTAGCCCAAGATAAGTTTTAATCATTATGATACTAGTAGTGGTAGCTGAATAAAATGAATATTCTCATATCTGAAACTGGGAAGTGTACTAGTGCTTTTATCTAATAGCTTCTGAAAAGTCGTGTTAATTTTTTGGTCCTTGATTATAACTGTAATTTTAAAATAATCTCATCTGTCACTGGCTTCCCATATGCTGTTTTCGAGACTATCAGTGACTTCTTTCACTGAAAACAATGGTTTACATAGTGCTTGACTCATTAGGGCAGCTGTATTTAAACTAAGGAGCCTCTTCTCAAATCCATTCATAATGTAGGATTATTTGGTAGTAGAATAATTACCAAGTTTGTCTTGTATATTACTTTTAATATTTTATTTAGCGACATTATATTTGTGTAGTGTGTTTGTTACTCTTGTCTCCACAGTGTTTTATAGTTATGACTCACATAAGAAACAGTCCTTTCACACGTCATTATTTTTAAGTAGTAAAATATCTTCCAAATTGATGTCACAAGATTTTAGACCTGGAAGAAACCATAGAGTTCTAGTCCAAGCATCTAGTTTTACAGATTGGAAACGGGTATTTAGAATGAGGCTGGAGAATGGCTGCATCAAAGTGCTAAGAAGTTGCTTATAGGTTTGAATAAATTACAGGTGTTTTCAGAAGCATTTTGTCTATAGTGTTTCTTAAGCCCTGCAAAAGAGCAGGGAGACTGTTTCTCTTTACATAAAGGTAAATTTCTGAATGCTTTGAATCATTCCTAGTGACTAATGTTCAGAATACTGTATTCCCATATGATCTAATAGAATCCATACTTAGAACTTAAACTTAAAACATTCTTTTGTTTATAAACATAATAATGTATTTCTGATGTTCTTAGTCCAAGAGAGAGAAAATTCTTGCAGTTTAGTAGCAAAAAGTAATGTGATGGTCTCAAAGAGATAATTAAAATTTTGACTTCCTCACTTTTTTTGTATTTGATGTATACAAACATTTTGTAAATAATAGATTTGACAAACCACTCTTGTAGATACTAGGAAATCATTTCTTTTTCTGTACTAGCCTACAATCTGAGTCATTACTAAATAAATGCTTTGAGTGGGCACAACTTTCAGAAACCCATAGGTTATAACTGTTTTGTATGCAATTAGTAAATATAGATGCTCCAGAACAATATTCTATAGACTGGGCACATGAGTATGATTTGCAGCAAATAGGTGACTCAGATACCTTATTTATAAATAAGTGGTATATGGTGTTTTAGTAATAAAAATCACTTAGATATTATCATTTGTTCTCTTTTTTCTTCTAGTATATGTTTGTAAGATATTGAATTAACCCTTATTTTGAAATTTACTGTAAGGAGAATTTTACAGCTGCTCCATACACTACTGAGCCTTTTAGTGAGCAAGAAATCACATACATTAGATATAGAGGGTGCCACATTATCATTACAGAGCAACCCAATGGCATTAGTACCTTGGGCACACTGTATAACTTAAATCTCAGTTTCTTCATCTGTGCTATGAGAGTGTTGATTGTACAAATATGTATCTGCCAGAGCTAGACATTCAGATCCCTGATATCAAAAGAGAAGTTCCCTACTCTTAAGTGGTGTATAGTTGAGTAGGGAAACAGATGCTTAAAAAGATGATGATTCTATAGTGGAGTTAAAAGGTATAGAGATGTTTATACTTGAACTGATTCTTAAAGAAGTTGAAGATTGCTTCCGGATTTTTTTTGGAGGGTTTGAGAGGGGCATTCCAGAATGCTGAACTACAGTGAATGCAAGGCATGGAACAGCATAGTGTTTCTAGGAACTACAGGTACTTCGTCTGGCTACAGTATGGTCTCTCCAGGGTAGTGTCTGCTTTCTAGGAGGTATGCAGGATGACCAATTGGGGAGAGGGAAGAAAATATCACAACTTTAGTATATTCTATTTTTGTTTTATCCTGTTAAAATTTCTAAATTTTTCGGTTTGCTTTTTGTGGTGTTATAACAGGACTACATGTGTATGATCTATAAAAGATTTATAATTTTATCATATTTAATATATATTAGTAATATATAGCAATATGTTTTATATATAATATTTGTGATAGAACTAGGACTAAGACTTAGCATATCTCGTCTCAGAGTTGTATTTTAGAAGGGATCTCATTCATGTATTTGGGGCAACTGAGAGAAATAACAATTAGCATTAGAAATAGGGAGAAAATCAGCTACTAAGTGGAAACGAATAGAAAATACTTAATAGTTGGGAAGTTATGTCTAGTAAGAATTTTTGCCTCTTCTGAATTTTAAATTATATTTTTGAAAGCTTTTAAATTTTAAAATATTTTTGAAAGCTTTAAGAATATTGCTATGTAGTTTTAAAAGCTTGTAGTTATAGAAGAGGCATCGATGCGCCAGTGACCCCAACAGTGCTGAACTTGAAATTTTAATTTTGGCCATTTAAAATAATATTTTGGTGAAAATAAACTTGAATATTATATATCCTTGTTAAAATTATAGTTGATTTCTGAATTAAGTTGTTAAAAAGTGGTACATGTAATGGACTGTTAAAAAAAAAGGCTTTCTTAAAATATAGCTAAAGATTATTTAGTTTTGTAATTGCTTTTTAGTTGGGCATGAGAGTACAAAAGCATCATCATGAAGCCTCAAAAATTTAAAAATAGAGGTTTCCAAGTACAAGTAGTAATTGAAATACAAATGGATTTTGTACACGGATTTTAATCTCCTCCTCAGTTAAATTTGAAATTTGTTGACGTGTTTATTCTCAATTAAGATCAAAATCCAGAAAGTAATTGGGAATTTTAACAAGGTGCTTCTTACTCCCTAGTAGTCCAACTCCCCCATCCCCACTAGATTCTGTAATTCTGTCTTTTTAATGTCAGTCTAAAAATTGGGGCCCTTTGGTAATAGAATCTGGATTTGCTTCTTGTTCAGAACTATAGAATGTTAGAGCTTGATACTCCATGTAGTTCTATTTATTATAGTTGCCATTCTTCAAAAAAAAAAAGTGCTATTTAAGAAGGTTCAGAAAATGTTTAAGTGCAGTGATGAAAGGATGAAGGATTTCAACTAACAAGACATTTATTGAGCACCTGCTTTGTTCTATGACTTAGGGGACAATTCCTGGCCCAAGAAGTTTAAAAAAGGGTACATACACAGTTATGGTAAACTGTAAAATGTGTTAAAACTGATTTTCAAACTTGTTCCATTGTCAGAACACCTGGAAGTCATGGGACTGCTTGCAGAATATCCTGAAATATTGATATATTTAATTGTATGATTTTTTGCTAGGGGATACAAAAGGCTTAAAACAAATTATGGAAGGAAAACCTTAATTGACGAGATTCTATCTAGTACCTAAGGTTTTTCTCCCTACAAACAGGGAGAACATAATCACTTTTGGATTTTTGATGGTACATCTTTGTTTCGATGCCGTCAAAAATCTGTGTCTAACTTGGCCCTCTGTAGGCTGTCTGTATGCTTGGTTCCTCCCTATCTGGGGTTCTGCATCCGCGGATTCAACCAGCTGAGGATCCTGTAGTGCTATAGTATTTACTATTGAAAAAGATCCGCATATAAGTGGACTCATGCAGTTAAAACCCCTGTTGTTCAAGGATCAGCTGTATATTCTAAGCGTGCATACTCTGAGGACTACTGTGATAAGCTTTATTATAGTGTTAGGAGAGTGCAGAGGAGGGATCAACTACTCTGGGGAGGTGGGGAAGTTGGCATTGAAAAATACTTTATTAGATTGTATTCTAGAGGTCATAATTTTGGAAGGTGAGTAGACTATTGATAGGTGAAGTTGAGGAGTTCATTAAACAATTATTTGACCTATGCTATGATAAGTAGTATGTAAAGCCCTGTATTTACAATGATAGACATGACTTTATCCCTTACTTCAAGGTGGTAGGTAAACAATTACATGTATGGAAGCAGGAGAGTACAGCATATTCCAGAGGAATAGTTTATACCCAGTGGTTGGTTACAGTGTAGGATGATGAGGTCCTGTCATGGCAGATAAGTCTAGAAAGGTAAGCTGGGACTAATTATGGAGGACCTTGTTTGCTTGCTAAGGAATTTAGAATGTAGGCAGTGTAGATTCATCACGGGTTTTAGCTAAGGGAGTGACATGATTTTACTAGTATTTTGAGGTTTGAAGGCTGAAATGGAAGGAGAGAGAATGGAGGAAGGAAACCAATTAAAAGGCTCTTGAGTTAATACCATCAAGAGATAATAAGCAGTAGGAACAAATAATAAATAAGGATACAAGAGAAGTAAATTCAGCAAGTAGAAGTGGTATAATGGCAAACTATTGGATGTGGGTGTGATGGAGAGGATGAGGGCCAAAATAAATTTGAGCCCAGGTGATGGTGATGCCGAGGGAATGTGAGAGGAGCATGCATTTGAAGATGCGCAGCTCAGAATTATTAGAAGGCGGAATATGGAGCTCAGCAGAGTGACTAGGGCTAGATTAGAGGTGTTCAATGAGGAATTAACCTGCAGAAGGACGATGGTTGAAGAAATGGGAGGGAATGAGATTGCCCAGGACAGAGTCTAGTAAAAAAAACAAGGGGACCAAAGGCACAACTTTGTGTAAGGATTGACTATCTTCAATTTGGAAAGATTAGAAAAATATGATTGAAGTGTGTATAATGTGTATTAAAAGCTGAAATACTTAATTGAGAAGAGACAGTTAAAGAAGCTGAAAAGAGTTTATTCTGGAATAAATAAAAGGTGTTAGTTGGAATACAGTAAACTTACAGACTTTAGTATTTTAGGAGATTTTGTTCCATTTGAAAATAATAATTTGGAAATGATTTAGATCTAATACAGTAAAAATGCCCTAATAGATTGTAGTGTGTTTTGCCTTAAAGTTCATTTCTCATTGTATTTGTGCCCTTATATTTATTTTTATTTCTAAGAAAAAAATTAGAGCAGGGAAGAGAAATCATGTTTTTGGAGAGAAGATTAGGTCCTTTTCATATTTGTGCTTTAGTTTTCAAATCATCTCTAGGCTCTCTCCACAAGGTTAGAGAACAAATAATAGCTGTTTTCATTTCCAAGGAACTTCCATAATAATATGAATCTTTAAAATATATATTAAATTACTTGAAGTAGTTGTTCCTTTTTTTTTTTTTTTATAATGGGAAACACTAATAAACCCCAGTGGTAGTATTATATATAACCAAGCCCTTTGTTATATCATCTTCCACCCGGGACCCGTGAATGTTCCAAAATTAATTGTGCTTAAAAGTCAGGATGTTCAGCATATACACTTTGCAAAAAGACTTAGGAAGACCAATGAAGTGTTAATAGTGGTTATTGCTAAGTAGAAAGATCCCGGGTATTTTTCATTTTCTTCTTTTAATTTTCTGTTATGTCCTAGATTTTCTATAATAAGCATATTACTTTTAGTTAATAAAAGGTTTTATTTAAAGGCAATTAGTATTTACAACTTTGAATAAGAATTGGGTTAAAAATATGTATCATCAAAGTTTTAAGGCAGTACAGTCATTTAAATGTTGTAACTGGGTGGTACAGCTGTGGATGATTAATTTTCCCTTCCACTTTCTACTTTTTTTCTACAATGACCATGTGTTACTGTTGTTATTTTTTATAATACCATTCAAAACTTAAAATCTACAGATTTTGTAAGTGCAGTTTTAAAGGCTTGGAATAGCTAGTGCTAAGAACTCACCCCAAACTTTCATATTTAAAGCTTTTGAGTAGAGCCATCTGAATGTACCTTCAGACAAAAATAACTCTCTGATAGCTTCTTTTATATCTCTTCAAATGTTAGTACATCTGGGGATTTAGACCTTTTCATTTCTGTCTAGGCATCCCTCTAAAGATAAAAAAAAAAAGAAAAGATGAGAATACAGATTGAGATAAACCAATTTAAGGTAAAACTATTTACCTCTTGCTATACTTTGTAAGTACTACTCTACTAATATTGCTCTTTTGTGGGAGTTTAAGCCTTCTAAATTAGAATCGGTGAAAAAACGTTGCCAAGATATAATGCAAAAAGTGTTTGAGTTGCTATTTAGCACACGAAGTGTTTTGGGGATCTTCTGTTTCCAAAAGATAGCCCCCTTTCTCTTTCAGATACGTCTCATCTGCTAGATACCATTTCTTCAAATGGTAACATCCCAGTTTATAATAACTACAGTTTGGGTTTGCAAAAGCTTTAAAGGTAAACAGTTTTGTTTCAATTTTACAATCTATACTAGCCTAGTACATTGACTTTTATGATAATGGTGTACATTCTCAGCTTTTTGAAGTTGAGATCAGAAAGAAAAATCTCTCTTACAAAATGTACATGCAGGTAGAATATTGGATTTTCCCTGTGGCATTTCATGCTTTATGTTTTTAAACTGCTTTTCAATTTCGATGGTAGATTGCCGAACAAATACAGTAAAGGATACCAAGATTCTGCTAAATATACAATTCCTAGTGAATTCAGGGTCTATTCTCATGTTTGTTCTAAAAATAAGAACAAATCCATTTCATTTTGTGCTGAGAAATCATCTCAAAAACTTATTACATAGAAACGTTTTCCCTTAGAAATAGTTATAAATATAGATTGTTTCCATGTTAGCCCACAAGCCCAATTTTTAACATCCAAATTACTAAAATTGGAAGATAAAAATATTAGAATATAATCAGTAAACAAAATTGAAAACATTTTTTCTTTTTAATTAATTTTTTTTGGCTGCCTCGTTGGGTCTTCATTGCTGTGCGCAGGCTTTCTCTGGTAGGGGCGAGTGGGGGCTACTCTTTGTTGCGGGGCACGGGCTCTAGGCACACGGGCTTCAGTAGTTGTGGCACGCGGGCTCTAGAGTGCAGGCTCAGTAGTTGTGGTGCACGGGCTTAGTTTCTCCGCGGCATGTGGGATCTTCCCGGGTCAGGGCTCGAACCCGTGTCCCCTGCATTGGCAGGCAGATTCTTAACCACTGTGCCACCAGGAAGCCCCTGAAAACATTTTATATCTCTCTTGAATACTTGTGCTTGAGGAAAAGCAAGTTTAAATTTGGCTCTCTTCCCACAGATAAACTAGTGTCCTGGTTCCCTCCTTTCTTCTGTTGGTGCTGCCTTATCTGCAAGGCTTTCCCTCTGTCTTAACCTTCTTTGTTTTCTTTCATAGCATTTATTGCAACCTCACATATAATATGATTTAATTATATATCTTTTTCTTCTCTTTCACTAGAATAGAAAATCTATGAGGGCAGGGACTTTTTCTGCTTGGTTTGTTGCTGTTTGACTCCTATAAATGTTGATTTAGAATTAAGTGGTTATAAGGTCTACAGGTAATTTTCAAAGGTGTTTGGGGCATGTCTCTCAAAAGGTGTTTCCCAGATCACCAGCGTAAGAATTGTGTTAAAGGCAGATTCCTTGGCCCCAGAATAGCATATTTAAATCTGTTAACTCAGAATCTCAGAGTAGAGATTAGGAAGCTACACTTTTAATAAACTCCATAAATGATTTTTATGTACAATAAAGTTCTAGGAGTGATACTTCAGGATATAGTAACACTGTTTCATGATTGATTTCCCATCAGAATTAAAATTTTTTCTCTCATTGAAGTATTTTTTTTATCACTGCTTTTATACTTGTCAACCTTTATTAGCATTGTATTTTGGGTTATAGAATGAAGGGAAGGTAGGAGAGAATTAAGAAGCAGATTCATATATTCATGTCTTCGTGTGGAATACAGCTTAAAGAAGTAAGTGGTAACAAGTGAGGGATAGTGTTGGGGGAGGGGTGAGGAGGCATGCTACTAAAGAATGGAAAGACCTTGGAAGTCATGTGTTTGTCATAGGCTATTACACGGAGCAATCTCTATTTTAATTTAGAATTATGTTAAAGTATTCCATGAGTAATCCCTGTTACATAGGGCTAATGTGTTAAATAGTACCAAAATTTTAAAAAGCCTTAAGTTAAAGACCTAAGATTCTATTCCCGTCGCTTTTATTCATTTAAACCTATTTGTATGATCTTACATCATATATCAGCTGTGGATAATAATGCTATTCTTTGTGTCTCTCATTTGATTTTGGGGAGCAATGAACAGAGATCCAAGGTTAGCTCTCATAGCATTGCTCTGCACTATATCAGGCAGAGTAATGTACTAATTGAACTCATAGTCTTTTGGTTGATTTTTAAATTTTGTGTTTCTCTTTTATAGTTCAGTATGAGTTCAAGCCTTTATAAAGTTTAAAGTTTTTAATTAGAGTTCTAAAACATCCCCTACTCCATACAGTATGCAAAAGTGTGTGTGGGAATGTGCGCAGGTGCCTACATTTTAGTTTTTCTAGGGAGAGGGTGCAGAACTTTATTAGGTCAGCAGAGGAGCACAGAGCCAAAAAAAGGTTAAGAACCATAGTTTTAAACCACAGAATTAAGAAACATCCAATAAATTATGATGATGTTTGGTTAGAGAAAATTCCAAGTAATTGAAGGAAAAATTAGGCCTTTAACAGAAATAACAGAATTTGAAGAGTACCTGAAGATAAATATTCTTATGTGATGCCTGTGTTTATTCTATTAGGTGTTCAAAGAGACTTAACTCTATTAAGTAATAGTTTTGCTCTGCATTAAATTAAGAGGGAAAATGTCCTGGAAATAGCCCCTTTGGTATTCTAGAACTCTGAAAGAATTAATATATGGCTTACTGTACTGAAGATGTCTTAACTTTGTGAGTAAAGTGAGTTTAATTCTGGTTTTGCCAGTGACACTTGTGTTGAACTAGACATTGGCTTTCTCTAGAATTTCATTTACAGTCATTGGCCGTTAACTTCATCAAATTCAGAGCAATTTCAAAACATCTGGAGTGCCTTCTTGTCTACTTGTCTGTTTCTTTTTTCTATGTCTAGTGAAATCCTAATTATTTGCTGAGGCTCAGCTTAGATTTTACTTCCTCTATGAAGCCTGATACAGAATTAATTGCTTTTTTCACTGTATTCCGTGATTCTTTGTTTTGCATTTGGTAATAGCACTTAAAAAATTTATGGTAGTGATGTATCTGTCTATCTGTATTATGATGTTAGTTGTTTGGTAATTCTTGAACTAATGAAGTAAATGAGCTAATAAAAATCAAATAAGTATTCAGTTATATCAAGTCAGAATTGCTGCTTGTTTTTAAAAGACTCAGCAGTCATCTCCTCAGGAAAACTTTGCACATTTCTTCCCCCCTCTTCTTTTCAGCTTGGGTTAGTTATATTCCTCTGTTCTTAACCCACTTTTTTGTATTCATATGATTTGTATTGAAGTTTTTGAATACCATGATACTGAAGTTACCTGTTTGCCTCACCAAAGTTTAAGATTTTCTTACGCATTTCTGTATTTCTAGAAATTAGCTCTTCAAGTGCAGAGAAACTCAGTATGTATTAATTGGGTTGAATTCAGATACCATATCCTCTCTTAAAGGATGGGTACAGTATTTAAAAGCGTAATAGAAGGTAGTGTATGGTTAATGTAGTAAGACAGGTACTGTTCCTTATATGCAACATATATTTACAGTGCTTATTATTTGATAGGCAGTGTAGAGGGATTCAAGATGAAAACGGAAGGACAGGAGTTGATAAACTAAGTTGATGTAGAGGTCATTCCAGGCAACAAGAATAGCATATTCAAAAGTGCAAAGGCAAAAATGTCACTGTATATAGCTAGGGAATGGTCAGTAGTTTAGTTTGGCTAGAGTGCTAGTTATATATAGAAAAGTAATGACAGCTGTGACTGGAAGGGCCAGCTTATGGAGCCAGATCATAGAGGGCCTAATATGCTGTGCTAATAAAGAATATGATATTCCATATTAGTGAGTTATTAAATTTCAAGCTTTCAAGCTAGACAGTTACAAGGGACACATAGATGAGATGAATTAGAAGAGAAAACTAACGTCAATTTGATTTTTCCCATCCCTTAATTTTCACCTTTTCTTAATTTTAATTTTTGATTTTGCTTCTCTTAGCAGATTATATAGAAATGTATCTGAAAAGATACTTTTTTTTTTATTAGTCATCCATTTTATACACATCAGCGTATACATGTCAATCCCAATCTGCCAGTTCATCACACCACCACCCCCACCCCCTGCCACTTTCCCCCCTTGGTGTCCATACGTTTGTTCTCTACTTCTGTGTCTCAATTTCTGCCCTGCAAACTGGTTCATCTGTACCATTTTTCTAGGTTCCACATGTATGCGTTAATATACGATATTTGTTTTTCTCTTTCTGACTTACTTCACTCTGTATGACAGTCTCTAGGTCCATCCACGTCTCTACAAATGACCCAATTTCGTTCCTTTTTATGGCTGAGTAATATTCCATTGTATATATGTACCACATCTTCTTTATCCGTTCGTCTGTCGATGGGCATTTAGGTTGCTTCCATGACCTGGCTATTGTAAATAGAGCTGCAGTGAACATTGTGGTACATGACTCTTTTTGAATTATGGTTTTCTCTGGGTATATGCCCAGTAGTGGGATTGCTGGGTCTTACGGTAATTCTATTTTTAGTTTTTCAAGAAACCTCCATACTGTTTTCCATAGTGGCTGTATCAACTTACATTCCCACCAACAGTACAAGAGGGTTCCCTTTTCTCCACATCCTCTCCAGCATTTGTTGTTTGTAGATTTTCTGATGATGCCCATTCTAACTGGTGTGAGGTGATACCTCATTGTAGTTTTGATTTGCATTTCCCTAATAATTAGTGATGTTGAGCAGCTTTTCATGTGCTTCTTGGCCATCTGTATGTCTTCTTTGGAGAACTGTCTATTTAGGTCTTCTGCCCATTTTTGGATTGGTTTGTTTGTTTTTTTAATATTGAGCTGCATGAGCTGTTTATATATTTTGGAGATTAATCCTTTGTCCTTTGATTTGTTTGCAAATATTTTCTCCCATTCTGAGGGGTGTCTTTTTGTCTTGTTTATGGTTTCCTTTGCTGTGCAAAGGCTTTTAAGTTTCATTAGGTCCCATTTGTTTATTTTTGTTTTTATTTCCATTACTCTAGGAGGTGGATCAAAAAAGATCTTGCTGTGGTTTATGTCAAAGAGTGTTCTTCCTATGTTTTCCTCTAAGAGTTTTATAGTGTCCGGTCTTACATTTAGGTCTCTAATCCATTTTGAGTTTATTTTTGTGTATGGTGTTAGGGAGTGTTCTAATTTCATTCTTTTATATGTAGCTGTCCAGTTTTCCCAGCACCACTTATTGAAGAGACTATCTTTTCTCCGTTGTATGTCCTTGCCTCCTTTGTCATAGATTAGTTGACCATAGGTGCATGGCTTTATCTCTGGGCTTTCTATCCTGTTCCATTGATCTATATTTCTGTTTTTGTGCCAGTACCATATTGTCTTGATTACTTTAGCTTTGTAGTATAGTCTGAAGTCAGGGAGTCTGATTCCTCCAGCTCCGTTTTTTTCCCTCAAGACTGCTTTGGCTATTCAGGGTCTTTTGTGTCTCCATACAAATTTTAAGATTTTTTGTTCTAGTTCTGTAAAAAAAAAAGCCATTGGTAATTTGATAGGGATTGCAATGAATCTGTAGATTGCTTTGGGTAGTATAGTCATTTTCACAATATTGATTCTTCCAATGCAAGAACATGGTATATCTCTCCATCTGTTGGTATCATCTTTAATTTCTTTCATCAGTGTCTTACAGTTTTCTGCATACAGGTCTTTTGTCTCCCTGGGTAAGTTTATTCCTAGGTATTTTATTCTTTTTGTTGCAGTGGTAAATGGGAGTGTTTCCTTAATTTCTCTTTTATATTTTTCATCATTAGTGTATAGGAATGCAAGAGATTTCTGTGCATTAATTTTGTATCCTGCAACTTTACCACATTCATTGATTAGCCGTAGTAGTTTTCTGGTGGCATCTTTAGGATTCTCTATGTATAGTATCATGTCATCTGCAAACAGTGACGGTTCTACTTCTTCTTTTCCAATTTGTATTCCTTTTATTTCTTTTTCTTATCTGATTGCCGTGGCTAGAACTTCCAAAGCTATGTTGAATAATAGTGGCGAGAGTGGACATCCTTGTCTTCTTCCTGATCTTAGAGGAAATGCTTTCAGTTTTTCACCACTGAGAATGATGTTTGCTGTGGGTTTGTCGTGTATGACCTTTATTATGTTGAGGTAGGTTCCCTCTATGCCCACTTTCTGGAGAGTTTTTATCATAAATCGGTGTTGAATTTTGTCAAAAGCTTTTTCTGCATCTATTGAGATGATCATATGGTTTTTCTTCTTCAATTTGTTAATATGTTGTATCACATTGATTGATTTGCGTATATTGAAGAATCCTTGCATCCCTGGGATAAATCCCACTTGATCATGGTGTATGATCCTTTTAATGTGTTGTTGGATTCTGTTTGCTAGTATTTTGTTGAGGATTTTTGCATCTATATTCATCAGTGATATTGGTCTGTAATTTTCTTTTTTTGTAGTATCTTTGTCTGGTTTTGGTATCAGGGTGATGGTAGCCTCATAGAATGAGTTTGGGAGTGTTCCTTCCTCTGCAATTTTTTGGAAGAGTTTGAGAAGGATGGGTGTTAGCTCTTCTCTAAATGTTTGATAGAATTCACCTGTGAAGCCATCTGATCCTGGACTTCTGTTTTCTGGAAGATTTTTAATCACAGTTTCAATTTCATTACTTGTGATTGTTCTGTTCATATTTTCTATTTCTTCCTGGTTGAGTCTTGGAAGGTTATACCTTTCTAAGAATTTGTCCATTTCTTCCAGGTTGTCCATTTTATTGGCATAGAGTTGCTTGTAGTAGTCTCTTAGGATGCTTTGTATTTCTGCGGTGTCTGTTGTAACTTCTCCTTTTTCATTTCTAATTTTATTGATTTGAGTCCTCTCCCTCTTTTTCTTGACGAGTCTGGCTAATGGTTTATCAATTTTGTTTATCTTCTCAAAGAACCAGCTTTTAGTTTTATTGATCTTGAAAAGATGTGGTTTTTATTAAGCAAAAATATTAGAATAATGCTAGAAAGAAGAGAAAGACAGTATTTTCTTTTGCCAAATAATTTAGATAATACACTAGATTTAAATATGTAAATAAATAATTTAAGTTGGACTTAGATGTTTTGTTTCTTTAATTGGATAATTTCAGTCTTCTCACAGTTCTCAGAGGAAAAAAATTATGTTAAATACAGAATTTTACGAATTTAAGTTACTGTATCTTCCAAGTTATTTTCTACAACTTTGTTTACCAGTAACCAAAAAAATGAATAGGACAAATATAATTAATAAATTGCAAATACATATTGATAATATCAGCTGGTTGTGCTTAATTTGACAACTTGGTTTTTATAGACCCAAACCTGTATTTTTAACAGATAGATACTTATAAGAACATCATCTTAAAATAAATATCATAACATGCTAAATAAAAGATGGTAGAAATAATTAAATATATTAAATATGACATTATTTCATGGTGATCCACAGAACCATTTATATCCTCCAGTTTATCTTAATCCCTGATTTTGATACAATTGCCAGTACATTAGTAAGTTCCTCTACTTACTAATTCCATGGTAGGGAATTTGGTTGGTAGTGAAATTGAAATCAAGTCTTTTTTTTAAAGTTTTATGGCAAGTGTGTCAATAAGATAACAGATCTATTTTAATTTTTTATTAGCAGTTTAAATCCTTTTTTACTAAGAGTTAACATTTATTCATTTCTTTCTATATGCTAAATACTCTGCTAAGCATTCTATTCAATACATACTCTTTGAAGAAGATTTGAAAAAAATAGAAGTATGTCAAAAAATAAAAATAAAAATCACCTCTCCCATCAGATATCACTTGTTAGCCTTCCTTATCTCATCTGTATACATATGTATCATTTACTCTCACATACAGACACAAATTCAATACAGAATTTGGATTTTCCACATATAGTTTATATATTTTGCCATATATTCTGCTTATCACTTACTAGATTTGATTTCACTTGTTATTTGATTGTTGTGTGTGAATATTGTTACATGTAAAACTATACACGAACGGGATAACAACCGTAGGACCCTGTAGTGATGGTTTTGGTTTTTTTTGTTTGACCCTGTAGTTTTTTGTTTTAAGAAATTTATTTTTTGCCATGTGGATTAGCTATCTAGTGCTTTGTTTGGCTACCAACAACAAAAAAAAATGACAAGACTTTTCACAAAAAATTTGCCTAACTCATTAAGAAATAGGTTGAAGCCATCAGTCATGGCATGATGAGTTTGTGAGATTTATAGTAAGAATATACCTTAAAACTATTTTAAAATGTTTCCAATCACACAAGTTAGTTCCTAATGTTTTCGTTACTTTATAACTATCCTTTTCAACAGTACTTATGATTAAGTTGCCAATTTAGAGCAAGGAGTAGAGATAGCCTGTCTTGGCTGCCTTATTAAATGCCATTGTATGTTACTCTGTTTGAAAGGCTTTATCTGTATTAACTTATTTAATCCCCACAACTCTTGAAGTAATTAATGATTTACATAACCTGTTTTACAAATGAAGAAATGAGACACAGAAAAATTAATTTGCCCGAACTAATTAGTGGCAGAAGCTGGATTTGAATCCAGACTGTTTGGCTCCTGAGCCCAGGTGCTTAATCACAGTGCTTGCTGCTTATGAGCAAGAGCTGTAGGGATTGAGAGAAAGGAGCCTTCTACCTGAAAGAGAGGCTGGGGAGAAGAGGATCATTAAAGATTTCAAGGTGGAGGGAGCATTTAGATACTTGTGGTGGTGGGATTGACAGTATGTATTTGCAGTATAAATTATTAAAAATAAGTATGCATATAAAGTATAACAACTGTGAAAATCTGAAGGAAATAGTGTAACTAATGTACATGGACTTTGCTTAGCAATCCAGTGATTAGTATTTGTCTTATTGGTAGTTTATTAATTTATAAAATAATGTGTACATCTTAGTGGCAAAAAATTAAACAATACAAGAAGTATTACAATAAAAATGTCTCCTCTACATTTTTCTGGTCCCCTAGTAAAATAGGCTACTACTGTCACTAGTTTCTTGTATTCAACTGGGTGTCTCCGTTTTTTGTTTTTTGGGTTTTTTTTCTGTTTGTGTGAAGCTTTATCTTTTTTTTTTTTTTAATTGAGGTGTAAGTTGGTTTACAATACTAGTTTCAGGTGTACAACATACTGATACAAAATTTTTATAGATTATACTTCATTTAAAGCTATTATAAAATATTGGCTCTATTTCCTGTGTTGTACAATATATCCCCGTAGCTTATTTATTGTATACATAGTAGTTTGTACCTGTTAATCCCCTGTCCCCACTGGTAAACATTAGTTTGTTTTCTATGTCTGTGAGTCTGTTTTTGTTTTGTTATATTCATTCGTTTTATTTTTTAGATTTCACATATGTGATATCATACAGTATTTGTCTTTCTCTGTGTGACTTATTTCACTAAGCATAATACTCTCCAGGTCCATCTTTGTTGTTGCAGATGATGAAATTTCATTCTTTTTTTATGGCTGAGTAGTATTCTGTTGTGTATATATGTACACCATATCTTTTTTATCCACTCATCTGTTGATGGACACTTAGGTTGCTTCCGTATCTTGGCAATTGTAAATAATGCTGCTATGAACATTGGGATGCATGTATCTTTCCAAATTAGTGTTTTCAGTTTCTTTGGATATATACCTAGGAGTGAAATTGCTGGATCATATGGTAGTTCTATTTTTAGTTTTTTGAGGAACCTCCATACTGTATTCCATACTTGCACCAATTTACATTCCCACGAATGATGTTCGAGGGTTCCCTTTGCTCCACATCCTCGACAGCATTTGTTATTTGTGGCCTTTTTGATAATAGCCGTTCTGACAGGTGTAAGATGATATCTCACTGTGATTTTGATTTCCATTTCTCTGATGATATGCAATGTTGAGCATCTTTTCATGTGCCTGTTGGCCATCTGTATGTATTATTTAGAAAAAAGTGTATTCAGGTCTTCTGCCCATTTTTTAATTGGGTTGTTTGTTTTTTTGATATTGAGTTGTATGAGCAGTTTACATATTTTGGATATTAACCCCTTATCAGTCATAATATTTATAAATATTTCCTCCCATTTAGTAGGTTGTCTTTTCACTTTATTGGTGGTTTCCTTTGCTGTGCAAAAGCTGTTAAGTTTAGTTAGGTCCCTTTTTTTATTTTTTGCATTTGTTTCGTTTGCTTTAGGAAAGGAAATATTGGAAAGGAACTATTGCTATAGGAAAGGAAATATTAAAAAAATATTGCGATGAATTATGTCAAAGAGTGTTCTGCCCCTGTTTTCTTCTGGTAGTTTTATGGTTTTCCGTCTTACATTTAGTTCATTCATTCATTCATTCATTCATTTATTATTTGGCTGCGTTGGGTCTTAGTTGCAGCACGTGAGATCTTTGTTGCCATGTGCAGGATCTTCGTTGTGGCACGTGGGATCTTTAGTTGCAGCATGCGGGATCTTTTTTTTTTTTTTAGTTGCGGCATGTGGAATCTTTAGTTGCAGCAAGTGAACTCTTGGTTGCGGCATGTGGGATCTAGTTCCCTGACCAGGGATCGAACCCCGGCCCCCTGCTTTGGAAGAGCAGAGTCTTAGCCACTGGACCACCAGGGAGGTCCTACATTTAGTTCTTTAATCCATTTTGAGTTTATTTTTGTATATGGTATAAGAAAATATTCTAATTTCATTATTTTACATGTAAGCTGTCCATTTTCTTCCAGAACCACTTATTGAAGAGACTGTCTTTTCCCCGTTACATATGCTTGCCTCCTTTGTTGTAGATTAATTAACCATAAGTGTGTGGGTTTATTTCTGGGCTCTCTATTCTGTTCCATTGATCTATGTCTCTGTTTTTGTTCTAGTACCATACTGTTTTGATTACTGTAGCTTTGTAATATAGTCTGAAGTCAGGGAGCCTGATACCTCCAGCTCTGTTCTTCTCTCTCAAGATTGCTTTGGCTTTCCAGTGTCTTTGTGTTTCCATACAATTTTTCAAATTATTTGTTCCAGTTCTGTGAAAAGTGCCATTGGTATTTTGATAGGGATTGCATTGAATCTGTAGATTGCCTTGGGTAGTATGGTCATTTTAACAATATTAATTCTTCCAATCCCTGAACATGAAATATCTTTCCATCTGTTTGTGTCATTTTCAGTTTCTTTCATTAGTGGCTTACAGTTTTCCAAGTACAGGTCTTTTACCTCCTTAGATTTATTCCTAGGTGTTTTATTCTTTTTGATGTGATGCAAAATGGGATTGTTCATTTCTCTTTCCAATAGTTCATTGTTAGTGTATAGAAACTCAACAGATTTCTGTATATTAATTTTGTATTCTGCATCTTTACTTAATTCATTGATGAGCTTTAGTAGTTTTTGGTGGTGTCTTTGGGATTTTCTGTGTATAGTATCATGTCATCTGCCAACAGTGACAGTTTTACTTCTTTCTTTCCAATTTGGATTCCTTTTATTTCTTTTTATTTTTTGGTTACTGTGACAAGGACTTCCAATACTATGTTGAATAAAAGTTAGCCAATTCAAATTTTAACATGTTCAAAACTGAACTTTAGGTTTGTTGTTTTGTTTTCCTATTCTAAGCCTGTTCTTACCTTCTGAGCAAATGACTCCACTGTCTGGGAAGTTGCTGTGGCCAAAAAACATGATTTTTTAATTGATTCTTCCTTTTCACTCATTTCTCTTGTTAAGCATATCAGCCATTTCTGAGCTTTCTTCCTCTAAAGTATATTTTAAATTTTGCCCATTTCTTTTCACTGTCACCACTTAAGTACAAACTATTATCATCTCTTGCCTGAAATACTGCTATAGTTTCCTGACCTGTTTTTCCTGCTTCTGCTTTTTCCTCCTAGAGTCCATTTTCTACCCGGCAGCCATGGTGAACTTTAAAAAAAATGTACATTGAGAAGTCAGAACCCTGCATCAAGCACTTCATTGGCACTTAGGCTATAGTAAGGAGTTTGGCTTACTGTTCTTTATATACCTACCAAGCCATTTCTCACCTCAGGACCTTTATACTTCCTCTTTGTTTTATCTAGAACACTCTTATTCCCAGGGTTTTCTTTGTGTTTCTGTTTGCTTTTTTGTTTGTTTGTTTTGGTCATGGCTGGCTCCTCCTCTCATTTTCCTCAGAGAAATTATTCTTGACTGTCCTTCACCGAACTTATAGTATATTATAGTTAAGACTTATGTGTATGTATTTCTTTACTCTTTTTTTTGTGTGTCTTCTTACTAGCGTGTAAGCTCAGCAAGGAGGAATCTTGCCTGTAAGTGTTGATGCCAACACCTAGCTCAGTATCTATGAGTACTTAATATTGAATAAAGGAATAAATGAATGAATGAACAAATAAATGGATCTGTCTGGAATTTGTTTTGGTCAAGGAGTGAGGTTGAAATCCAGCTTTATTTTTCTCTCATGTCCAGCTACTTGTCACAGCATCACTTTTTTCCATTGGTTTGGTATACCATTTTTGTAATATATTAAAGTCCTGGTGTATTTGGATCTACTTTTGAACTGTCTCCACTACTGTTGGTATGTCTAACTATTCAACTTTGGTATTAAATTTATTACTCTGACTTTAAAATCCATTTTAATATCTGGTAGGATGAGTCCTCTGTCAAATGATTTTTTCTGAATTTTCCAGAAATGAAATTTTCATGTTTTTATTTTTATATAAGGTACTTTCTATACTTTTTAATAGTGTAAAATAGTGTTGTGGACTCAACATTTGCACCACCCATGTTTTGGTCACTTGGCATAAGAAATATGTGGGAGATGGAGAGATCAGCCAAGATGGCAGAGTAGAAAGACCCTAAGCTCACCTCCTCTCATGAGCACACCAAAATCATAACTATTCGCAGAACAACCATCAGTGAAAAAGACTGGAACCTACCAGAAAAGATCTTCTACTGCTAAAGACATGAAGAAGGAACCACAATGAGATGGAGTTGAATGATTATTGTCAAAGATAGAGACGTCTCCACGGAGGGAGAGATCTGACTTGGATTTTGAAGAAAGGAAGGGAGCTCACCAGATGATAAGGGGAAGAAAGAACAGAGAGACTAATGCAGAGGTGCAATACCAAGCAACACATCTGGATAAGGAAATCATCTCCATCATTCCAGCATGGATGGAAGATGCAAGAGAGCAGCAAGTACCTGGAAGACAAAGACCACTGTCTTCTGAATCCCCAGTACCCAAAGCAGAGCCTGGCACCCAGAGGTGCTCAATAAATGTTTGTGGAGTGAGTGAGTGATGGAATGACAGCAACAGGGCCAGATAGAGAGTCCTGTAACCCACGCTGGACCTTGCAAAACCCAGAGGGCAAGGTGATAATTTAATCAGAAGAAAGATATAATTCAGAAATGAATTCTTAAAATATTTGTTTTTAGTTATGTGACCCAGTGGAGGTGTTAGCTAACCCTGTGGCGGTAATAATGTTGCAAAATATATGTGTATCAAATCAACACATTGTACACATTAAACTTACACAGTGGTTTATGTCAATTATATCTCAATAAAGGAGGGGAAAATAAAATATTCATTTTTAAATTAAAAATAATGTGAGAGAACAACAGGAATTACTAGTTTGTGTGGAATAAGAATGATATTCTTCCCATTCTTGAAATGCACAATAAAGAAAGAGGTTGGTAGCATTGCTTATTTTCTGTGAACACCATAATATCCACTTGCCACATCCTCCTAATTTCAGCTAAGTCTTCAGCTCTTGTTAGGTGCCTGCATCTCTTTTTTATGACCTATTATTTCAAGTAGGTAGAGGCAAGACTCACCCCAGCTTTCCCGTCTTTCCTCTTTGTGTCTGTGTCACATCTGAAAGTATCTTGAATTTACAGTGTCCTACTTTAAATCCTCATCAGTACTTGGCAGATATTTAGAGGAGTTAGCCAAGAAAAGGAAGCCAAGCTATCTACCTGCCCCCTTTGCAGACTTGTCACAGCTTTAGTATCTTCTAGGGAACATGAACATAACCAGACTATATGAAAGATAAGAACCTAGGGAGCCCTCTGTTCTGCCTGTACTGAAAACTCATGACTGCGTCTATATGGTAAGGATTAGCTGTAGTGGTAGTAAAATGTTCAACAGAACAGCCCTAACTTACTAAAAATGCTTATCAGAGTTGTTGAGGTTGGTAAGGCACTTCTCAAGTATCCTTCCTATGTAAATAAAAACTTTACATTTACCTTTGTCCCTTCCTTAAATTAGAAAGGCAAAATCAAGAAATGGAAATTTATTCTAAGCAGAATGTTTGGTTTTCAAAAAATTAGTTATGGTGGTCTTTGGTTGTTCTTTAGGGGAATTATGTCATTTATTTGGTGCCACTTCAGGTATGAACAAAGACTTTGAAAGATTTTTTAACTTATAAGGTTCTTTGTAATTATTCCCTTATTGTAATTATTCCCTTATTAGTTTTCCATACTAATGAATGCCTTCTTGCTTAATCCTTGGTTTTTACTTAGTACTTTTTCCATCTATCTGGAGAATTAAATAGTTTAGATCACTTGGTACTTAAAACTTTTCTCCTTTGGTTGTTATTGTGGTGTTTCTTCTTTTTTTTTTTGGCCATGCCACTTGGCTTGTGGGATCTTAGTTCCCCGACCAGGGATCGAACCTGGGCCCCTGCAGTGAAAGTGCTGAGTCCTAATCACTGGACCATCAGGGAATTCCCTTATAGTGCTGTTTCTTAAGTTAAACTATTGTCTTTTGAGTCTTCCTCTTCTTTTGCTATGTTTTTCTTTATAATTGTGGATAATCCCTAAAGTTATGTCTTTAGGTCATATCTCCCTATATTTATTCCTCTGTGAAGAGACTCTTTTTTATGACTTTATCCCTAAGACTCTCAAATCGATATCTTGAGCCTTTCCTTTTGTTTTAGCTTCATATTTCTGTCCATAGAACTTTCCCAGCTGGTTGTGCAAGTGTTATATCAAAATGTTAAAAACTAAGTGTATTTCCAACCCAGGTCTCCTTCCCAGTTTTCATATTTTTCTTTTCAACTTTAACATTTTTTTCAGTGGTGTCACCATTGTTTCAACCCGAATATATGCGAACTGTCAGCATGTTCACTGCTGAATCCCTGTTGCTCAGTAAATATTTTGAATGAATGAATTTGAATAATATGAATGTTTTTCTTCTTAATTAGTATTCTACCTATCTAAAACTGTTCTTTCTGCAAAGTCCAGTTTAAGGTCTTGATAAAAGAGTAATCAGATGGTATACAGAGGTTGAGTGAATAAGAAATGAAAAATGTCACTTGAATTTCATAACTAGGAGGTCATTTGGGAAGAGGGATTTCAATAGAGTAGGTACAGGCAAATGACAGTTTGAGGTGTGAATGAAAGGTGAAATGGACCAAGATTTAGATGTGGCTCTTCTCAAGGGGAATGGTTTGTTTTTAATAAAAACTTGGACATGTTTATATGCTAAAGGCAACTAGCAGGTAGAGGCTGAAGATCTAGGAGATAGTTAATGAAATAAAAATTCTGAAAACCTACTGCAGGATTAGTTTTTGATAAGAGGCACTTTTTTCACTGCAACTTAAAGTGCAGATACATTTTGTTTGGATTCAGATAATTTTGTTTTTTGAGAATCAGGAAGTTAATCGAGCTCTTTCTTTAAAACTACCATTTTCTCTGTGAAATAAGTAATAAGCAAAGTCAGCTGCTATGTGATGATGGATAGTGAGGTGAAGTTTTTGAATAATGATGCATTTGAAATTGCTGTTATGGAGAACCGAAGAGGGAGTTGACTTCCTTCAAAGAAGTCATCTTAGGCGAGCCCAGTTTAGGTTACAGTTAGACGATAAACTACAAGGTGGTGATTTTTTTTTCCTACAGTGATTAGTAGTGGAGGTATAGGCGTGAAGGACCTTTTAGCTGAGATGCAAGAGAGAGATAGGGTGCCTGAGACAGAAAGATAAATTGGTCAAGGGAGATGAGATAGAAGAAGAGGTTAGTCATATATGATGGTTCCCAACTTAGTTATCTATATGAATAGCTGAAAGAGGCTGAATTATGTGAGAGCAAATAGAGCAAATAAAGGAACCAAACAAGGGACTGGAGGTCTGGATGAAGATGAGTTTAAAATGCAAGGGGAATAAGAGTAACAATTGGGAGAATAGAAAGTAAAGAAGATCAAGTAGGAAATAAGTTTAACAATCTGTGATAACTGCTTTTTTTTTTTTTTTTCCCTTTGGTGTGGATGAAGACTTCTTTGTTCCAGAACTGTTAGGGGTATCATATATAAGCTGGAGATGAGAGGAGTGGGCTCCGAACTTTTATGATCTGGCTTCTCAAGCAGAAAAGGTTTTGAATATGTACCCCTATTGTATGCATATTTATTTATAAATCATATATAGGTTCTTCTGTACTATTATGCTTTATATATTGTAAAACGTTATGTCACAAAACATTAAACTAGATCCTGAAAATGAGAGATTAAGCATATTTTAAATTTTTAAAAATAATATTAATGTTATGAAAAGTTATTTTTGGTGAGGGCGTTTTGATATTTCATTAGTTTTGAAAATCTTGGTTTAATAATTGGCTGTAGAGTTATCTGAAAGGCTTGTTTTAAGTTGAGTTTATTTTGGTACTTGGTTTTAAAGACTGTTGTAGTTCAGAGCTCATAAAGATACACAAATCCAGATGGAAAAAGTGCATGACAGGCTGGGCTGACTACATAATGATGCTTATCTATCAAACATGCAAAAGTTTTTGTTGAAATCCACCAAAAAAAGTTCTGCCTTTCCTAATTTCAGTTAGTTGCTCTTGAAAACTAATACTAAGTTCCTGTTGTGCTGGATAATCTTCATTTGCACCTTCAAATCTATTCTCCACCCTTGTGCACTATGCTCTGTGCCCCAGGAAGCTGATCTCTAAGGACTGTTATCAACTGGTCTGCCTTGTTTTCTGGCTTCTGATTGGGTTCAGTCAGTTGGAGGCACTGACAGAGAGGTAGGGATATTTATTCTAACAGCTTCTTCTTTGCTGGGCTTCAGTAACTATGCATCATCATCGTGTGGCCTTCTTCTACAATGACAGCTTTTTGGTTCTAGTAACTATTCCCTCCCCTTTCCCTATTGAGCCTAGAGTGATAATAATGCTCTCTGGCTAGTCCACGAGTGCTTCACCATCCCTTCCTAGTTTCCCTTAACTTTACCTGCACATTTGTAAATGGTGTCTTCATTAAACATCACCTCCTTTTGAGTATTATCTCTTTCTTGTCAGGACCCTGAGGGCTATATTGCATTTTAATATTTTTTTAAGTAAATGGGTTTTAAAAGTGACTGGAACTCTTCATTTAGAACATTTTAAAGCACATTAGATGATTCTGTTTCCAACTTTTAAGTGGACAGATAAACTTTTTATAGGTGACACTTCTACATTGTTTTGGTAATGTAAAATCATGTAATAACGGAAACCTTTCCAATCATCTGTTTATAGTAGAGGGTCAGTCCAAATATTAACCTTAAGTAAAACTTAATATCAGTTCACTTCCACCTTAATACTTATTTTAATAATTTTAAACAAAATTGCACCTCTGAATTCTGAAATTTGGAATGCATCAACACCACAGAAAAGATCTTTCATGCTTTCTTTGTGAGGGAAAAAAAAAAAGAAAAAGGGTAACTATAAAACTCAATGAATCAACCATAATTATTGCTTAGCTTTTGCTTACAGTTAGCAATCTGTTATTTTCAAACTACTGTCAGACTGATTTCATGGAATAATTTTCCTAATAGGAAGGAAAAAAGCTTGAATTTTGGGAAGGGGGAGTTATTTTAGTGTATTATTTGATTGCTGATTATCTGACAATTCTTATTTGGAGGTGAGACTTATTTTCATCTTATTTTATTGCCTTTTATTCTCTGATGAATGAAAACTCAAGTACTAGTTAGTAACAAATGTTTAATCAGTGTTCTTTTACTGTGGACAAAATAGATGGCTAGAATTTTTCAACTTTATGTGTGTAAATTTAAAATGAAAAATAAATGGTTTGGCTTGTATCCTTCCAAATACTATATCTATATACCACAGTTTGAGGCTCTGAAGGTAACAGCCATTAACAAAACAAAGTGCTTATCCTCCTGGAGCTTTCATTCTGGTGAGGATATGGATAATTACCAAATAAATAGATAATTATATAATGTATGATAAGTTACATGAAGAAAAAGAAACCAGAGTAAAGCAATAGAGAATGACAGGGAATCCTTTACAGGTTATGGTGGTCAGGGAAGTCCTCTCAAATGTGGTGATATTTGAATAGAGATTTGAATGAAGTGATAGTGCCTAGCCATACAAATATCTGGGGGGAAAGTGCCTTACAGGTGAGAGATCAAGTGCAAAGCAGATGTTGTTGTGACTGAGAATAACAAGGAGACTTTTGTGGCCAGAACACAAAAAGCTAAGGTCAGAGTAATAGAAAATAGGGTCTGAAGAGGTAGATGAGGACCATATCATACTAACTCTTGTAAGCCATCAGAACTTTGCTTTGTATTTTAAGTATAACTGGAAGGCTTTGGAGGAGACAAAGCAGGGCAATGACATAATCCGATTGGCTTTTTAAAAGGATTACCTGGGTTGCAGCTTGAAGGATAGACTGGAGGGAGGTCAGAGTAGAAGCCAGAAGACGTGTCACAAAGAGATTGAAGTAATCTAGGTGAGAGTTTGAACATGTACACAAACACACACTACTGGATGCCATATGTATGTTTACATATACTTGTATATAATTCCTTTTGGGGTAAAAATTATATTTTACCCCAAAACAACTTCTTTACATTCAGCAGTGTAATGTGGACATCTTTTATAGTGAGTACATACAGATTTACCTGTTGCTTTTAATGGATGATGGTATTGCATGTTGTGATGTACATGACTTTATTTAACCCGTCTCCTATCGAAGGACATTTGTTTCCAGGTTGTTCTTTTTGAATGACAAACAATACTTTGTGTGTGTGTGTGTGTGTGTGTGTTATTGCTCACAGTTGTGGATATATGTCTATAGGGTAAATTCCTAGAAGCATGATGGGTCAAAGGATATGTGCACATTAAATCTTAATGATTATTACCAAATTGACTTCCAAGAAGGCTGTGCCAATTTTACATACCCGCTAATGTTGTATGAGAATTTTTTTTCCTTAGACCCTTTCATCTTTACGTATTGATTCAAGAGAAGCTTCATCGTTTTCTTTGTATTTGGATTATGAATGATAAATATCAAAGCTTATAAATTCTTATTTCTGATGAGTAATAAAGGATATTAATTCCTCTTTGTTATGAGAAAATACTGTTTAAAAAAGTAGTTTATAACTTCATCTTCTCTACTTATAAGACTGAAGTTAAAGGGTAAAATTTAGTTTCTGACTTGTTTACATGACAGTTTATAAGCCATATGACTTAATATTTCCCTCAACTCTCCTTTTCCCCAGTGCTCTACATACCGTGTAACCTCTGACATGTCATCACATTTCAGTGTAATATTGTCCATTAATGTTCTTTTCCATTAGTATTGATGAGGAAATAATTAAAATTACAGAACTAGTTAGTTCGCCAGTGTGAACACTATGCTAAAATGAACCCAGGTATACCCATTCAGTATCTGTTATTGCCAGTTTATTTTCCTTGGGTCCACATTCCTTTCTCCCAGCCAGTTAGCCCCTATATAGATGTATGCTGTTGTGCTTAAAAGATCACAGCCTGAAACAGTATGGATAGATTAGTTCAAGTTTTTTAGCATTACTAGAAAACCAGTTTAAAAGTTTATGCCCTGCCTAAAGCTGAAGTAGTTAAAATGTTGTCTCCTCATAATAAAGAAAACACATAATAGTGCCACAGTTCAGTAAAACCTTGCAGTCATACTGTTCATGGGACCTAGATGGCCTGAGAGTAAGATTGTTATAAAGTTACTCTAACTTAGAGTAATAAACCACTGTAAATATAGTCCAAGATGGACAGGAGTTTGATTATATTTCATGCCGTAAAGGTTTATGTTTCAGTGAACCTTTAGCTTATTTTATATTACAGAAAGCCTGTGCCTATAGGAAAGCAGGAAAATATGACTACAGGGTCAAATTTTAACTTACATAGATTCTTATCCAGCATATTGAATGCTTACTTTAAGATTGACTTGATTTTACCATTGTAGAAACAACAGGTACAAAGCCTTCAGAGGCTCTGGGATGTTTTGCAGAGGTAGAACAGCAGCTATTTTCCCTGGTGCTTTTTACGATTAACTCATATAGATTTACAATTAACTCATAAATTCAGGATTCAGTTTTTATTCTAGACTTAAAATTTTATAAGATTAATGTTTCTTTCTTCAGTGTAAATAGTTTTAATCCAAATTCATTAAGACAATTTATGGATAGTTAAGCAAACTGCAAAGAAAATTTTTCATCCTTATCTTTAAGTATTAGACTAGTACCTCAGTGTAGTAATAAGTATCATAGGGTAGGGAGACATTTGTGGTGAGGTTGAAGAGGAAATCTAGATTCCTAGGTTCTTTTTATAGTTTAGTCAGAAGGTTTCTAAATTTACAATGATATATTGTAATGCCTACAACTTAAAATTATATATTATAATGCTTCATTTGTTTATAATTACTTAAGTGTTTGTGTATCATAAATTTTCTCTCCCAAAATGTTTTTGTGTGATTGTATATTTTTCCATAGCAATGATATAGTAGTATGAAATATATGAAGAGATGTAAAGATAAGCTACATTTAATTTTGCAAACAATAAAATTTTTTCATTAAAGAGATCTTTAATTCTTAATTTTAGTGCTTCAATTTTATATTTTTTTAATGTAGGGAAGAGACTATCACTCAGACTGACTTTATGACATGAGTAAGGAAAATTAGAAATTACGTAGGGAGGATAAAAATCTGAAACATAGCTAAGCAAGGTTTAACTAATTTTTATGTAGTTAGCAAAAAGGATTCTTCTTAAGATGCTGGTTAAGGGGGTTTATTGCTTACCCAGAAGATTTGACCTGTGAATTGACTTATTCTTCTCCAAGGCACTTGAGAGAAAAGACAACGATAGCAGTTACATCTAGAGGCTATTATGGATTGGAGGATGAGAAGGGAACTGCATGTACTTCAACAAGGCGTCGGTCAACACCACGAAGTTTGGCAGGCTTGACAAGTGGAGTTTTTGAATCTGTAATGGTTCAAGTTTTGAGACAGGAAGAACAGCTGAGAGCAAAAGAAGAAAAAAGGTAAATGCTAAAAAAAAAAAAAAAAAAAAAAGTTAAGTTTCATGTTGTTCAAATTTTCAGGAACTACATTTCAAAGAGTAGTTGTATAACTTTTGTGTGCCCATATCAAATTTCTGGGCCCATTTTAATAGTGTTCCAAAATGCATTCTCACCTACGTATGAGTTAGTACTGAAATATCACAAAGAAATTTGTTTCAAAATACAGTTTTAAAATTTAAACCAAATTACTTTGAAGCTATACAAAAATAATTTGTATGAAAGATTTCAGGGTGCTTTCTGGATTTCTGGAAGTAGTCTTAAATGAATTATAAATTTTAAATGAGAGGAATTTTATGTAGATCCATAGAGCTTTAGAATAGAATCACAGACCTTTAAAGTTTAAAATTAGGAGAAACTCCAGAGATTGTGTAGTTCAAAATGACATATAGGGTCACTTCTGCCAGTCCTCCATTGGTATTAATTTCCTGGATAACTATGCTTACTCTGGATTCATCAGGAAAGAATGTTGTGCTCAGTTAGTGTTACCTTCTAGGGTCTGGGAGCATAGAGATCGATGACACATCTGTAATTTTTTTTTAATAGCAAGAGACTAGGGCCCAGAGAGGTAAGTGATTACTCAAAAAAGACTGGTGATTTTTATACTAAATCATATCTCAAACTATGTTAGGAGTGATTGCTGACCTAATAGGGAACTACTAATGCTACTCAAAGGCAATTTATAATATATTGTTGCTCCTCTTATAGTAATAAATTTAGCTTGCTTTGATATTTGTAGGATTAAAGTTCAACCTTGAGACTTTCTACCACCATACTTTTTAATAGTAGTGGTTAATTGGGAACTCACTGTGAAATACTTTTTTTCCTTCTGTAGAGCCTCATAGAACTACTTATGCTATAGGAAAGGGGGTTTTATGGAAGGGGATAAAGATTAATCTGACAGTAGTATGTAATACATTGGAATAGAGAGAAATTGAAGAAAAGGAAAGCTTGTAGGAAGAAGGCTGTAGTAGTCTAGACCTCCACTACTGGTAACCAGAAATAGGGAGAAGGTCAGATTGTTCTGGGAACAATCAACAGGACTTAGTACCTTCCTTGACATAGGGGGAACAAAGGAAGAGACAAAGAGGAGTCAGGAGGTAGTTGTAATAATAGCAATAAGAAGAAAATAAAAAAGAATGGTTAACATTTATTGAGCAGGACTATTTGCCAGGTTTAGCTCTAAGCACCTTGTATGTATGTATTCAGCATTTGTCCGGAGGCACAGAGAGATTAAGTAACTTGCCCAAAGCCAGGCAGTTTTTGAGTGGTAAATTTAAGATTTGAACCCAGGCAGTTTGGTTATAAAGCTTGTGCTCCTAAGCAGCATGCTGTCCCTGTGACTTAAATATGATGGAACCAGCAAAGAAAATAAAAAAGCTTGAGTCCGTGATGTGGAGAAAGATCAGTGAACTGCAGTTTTTAATAAGTTGTTTGAAGTGATGAGGAAAGCATTTAAGCAGTTAAGTAGGAATGGCTAGTAAGAAACTAGAGATATGACTGAATCTTTTTCTTTTCTCCAATTATACATATATTTATCTGTGTCCTGTGCTTAACATCAAATAAACATAGGTGAATAAGACATGGGAAAAATCCTTCATTAAATGTCTAGTGACTATGATAATTTACTATGAATTAAACTTTCTCTTTGGGTACAGTGTTAACCATTTCTTTTTTAATTAGAAATATTTTAAGCATGGAGCAACGAATAAATACAATTGTAATAAAGGCCTAGGTACCCACTACCCAGCAATTTTTAAACAAAATAAACATAGTTTTAATCAAGATTTTCTGTATTTTCTTCTCCAACAGAAGAAACCACTTTCCTAACTTTATCATTCCCATGTATTATATTATTAAATTTAAAGAATTCCCTTATATATTCTGGATACAAGTCCTTTGTTAGCTATATATATGCGTTGTGGATATTTTCTCCCAGTCTGTGGCCTGCCTTTTCATTTTCAGTGTTTCTTGAGGAAGAGAAAATTTCATGCTTTTGATGCAATTGTAAATCATTTTAAAATTCAGTTGTATTTTGTTGCTAACATACAGAAATACATTTGATTTTTTTTTAATTGATTTACAGTGTTGTGATGGTTTCAGGTGTATACAGGTCTGTTTCTTAACAGTCTTTTTTTTTTTTTTAACATCTTTATTGGAGTATAATTGGTAACAATGGTGTGTTAGTTTCTGCTTTATAACAAAGTGAATCAGCTATACATATACATATATCCCCATATCTCTTCCCTCTTGCGTCTCCCTCCCTCCCATCCTCCCTATCCCACCTCTCTAGGTGGTCACAAAGCACCGAGCTGATCTCCCTGTGCTATGCAGCTGCTTCCCAGTAGCTATCGGTTTTACATTTGGTAGTGTATACATGTCCATGCCACTCTCTCACTTTGTCTCAGTGTAGCCTTCCCCCTCCCCATGTCCTCAAGTCCATTCTCTAGTACGTCTGTGTCTTTATTCCCGTCCTGCCCCTAGGTTCTTCATGACCGTTTTTTTTTTTTTTAGATTCCACATATATGTGTTAGCACACGATATTTGTTTTTCTCTTTCTGACTTACTTCACTCTGTATGACAGACTCTAGGTCCATCCACCTCACTACAAATAACTCAATTTCGTTTCTTTTTATGGCTGAGTAATATTCCATTGTATATATGTGCCACATTTTCTTTATCCGTTCATCTGTCGATGGACACTTAGGTTGCTTCCATGTCCTGGCTATTGTAAATAGTGCTGCAGTGAACATTGTGGTACATGACTCTTTTTGAATTATGGTTTTCTCAGGGTATATGCCCAGTAGTGGGATTGCTGGGCCGTATGGTAGTTCTATTTTTAGTTTTTTAAGGAACCGCCATACTGTTTTCCATAGTGGCTGTATCAATTTCCATTCCCACCAACAGTGCAACAGGGTTCCCTTTTCTCCACACCCTCTCCAGCATTTATTGTTTGTAGAATTTTTGATGATTACCATTCTGACTGGTGTGAGATGATACCTCATTGTAGTTTTGATTTGCATTTCTCTAATGATTAATGATGTTGAGCATTCTTTCATGTGTTTGTTGGCAATCTGTATATCTTCTTTGGAGAAATGTCTATTTAGGTCTTCTGCCCATTTTTAGATTGGGTTATTTGTTTTTTTGATATTGAGCTGCATGAGCTGCTTGTAAGTTTTGGAGATTAATCCTTTGTCAGTTGCTTCATTGGCAAATATTTTCTCCCATTCTGAGGGTTGTCTTTTCGTCTTGTTTATGGTTTCCTTTGCTGTGCAAAAGCTTTTAAGTTTCGTTAGGTCCCATTTGTTTATTTTTGTTTTTATTTCCATTTCTCTAGGAGGTGGGTCAAAAAGGATCTTCCTGTGATTTATGTCATAGAGTGTTCTGCCTATGTGTTCCTCTAAGCGTTTTATAGTGTCTGGCCTTACATTTAGGTCTTTAATCCATTTTGAGTTTATTTTTGTGTATGGTGTTAGGGAGTGTTCTAATTTCATTCATTTACATGTAGCTGTTCAGTTTTCCCAGCACCACTTATTGAAGAGACTGTCTTTTCTCCATTGTATATTCTTGCCTCCTTTATCAAAAATAAGGTGACCGTATGTGCGTGGGTTTATCGCTGGGCTTTCTATCCTGTTCCATTGATCTGTATTTCTGTTTTTGTGCCAGTACCATACTGTCTTGATTACTGTAGCTTTGTAGAATAGTTTGAAGTCAGGGAGCCTGATTCCTCCAGCTCCGTTCTTCTTTCTCAAGATTGCTTTGGCTATTCAGGGTCTTTTGTGTTTCCATACAAATTGTGCAATTTTTTTGTTCTAGTTCTGTGAAAAATGCCATTGGTAGTTTGATAGGGATTGCACTGAATCTGTAGATTGCTTTGAGTAGTATAGTCATTTTCACAATGTTGATTATTCCAATCCAAGAACATGGTGTATCTCTCCATTTATTTGTATCATCTTTAATTTCTTTCATCAGTGTCTTATAGTTTTCTGCATACAGGTCTTTTGCCTCCTTAGGTAGGTTTATTCCTAGGTATTTTATTATTCTTTTTGTTGCAGTGGTAAATGGGAGTGTTCCCTTAATTTCACTTTTGGATTTTTCATCATTAGTGTATAGGAATGCAAGAGATTTCTGTGCATTAATTTTGTATCCTGCTACTTCACCAAATTCATTGATTAGCTCTAGTAGTTTTCTGGTAGCATCTTTAGGATTCTCTATGTATAGTATCATGTCATCTGCAAACAGTGACAGCTTTATTTCTTCTTTTCCGATTTGGATTCCTTTTATTTCTTTTTCTTCTCTGATTGCTGTGGCTAAAACTTCCAAAACAATGTTGAATTATAGTGGTGAGAGTGGGCAACCTTGTCTTGTTCCTGATCTTAGTGGAAATGGTTTCAGATTTTCACCATTGAGGACGATGTTGGCTGTGGGTTTGTCATATATGACCTTTATTATGTTGAGGTAAGTTCCCTCTATGCCTACTTTCTGGAGGGTTTTTATCATAAATGGGTGTTGAATTTTGTCAAAAGCTTTTCCTGCATCTATTGAGATGATCATATGTTTTTCTTCCTCAGTTTGTTAATATGGTGTGTCACATTGATTGTTTTGCGTATGTTGAAGAATCCTTTATATAAATGTCAACTTTCTGTTTTCACTCAACATTATGTATCTGAGATTTAACTGTGTTGAATTATTTCATTCTAGTTTATTTCAAGTGCTAGTATATAATATTACATTATCTGACTGTATTACAGTTTATCCATTTACCTGATAAGATGCACATTTTGGATTATTTCTAGCGTTTTGTTATTATAGAATGCTACAGTAAACATTGATGTGTGTGTCTTCTTTAAGGATGGAGATACAGATAGATGTGTGTGTATGTATTCATTCTACTTTGTTTTTAATTTTATTTTTCTTCTTTATGTTTTGACCCACTCAACCCATTTTTCCCGCTTCCCACCCTCCTCCTCTGGCAACCACCAATCTGTTCTTTTTTTTTAAGATTCCACATATAAGAGAGATCATACAGTTTTATCATTCTGTGTCTGACTTTTTTCACTTAGTGTAATGCCCTCGAGGTCCATCCACATTGTCACAAATGGCAATATTTCCTTCTGTTTTGTGGCTGAATAATATTCCATTGTGTATATATACCACATTTTCTTTTTCCATTCATCCATTGATGGATACTTAGATTGTTTTTATATCTTGGCTGTTGTATATAAGGCTGCAGTAAACATGGGGGTACATATATCTTTTCAAGTTAGTATTTTTATTTTCTTCAGATAAATGCCCAGAAGTGGAATTGCTAGATTATATTGTAGTTCTATTTTTAATTTTTTGAGGAGCTGTCATACTGTTTTCCATAGTGGCTGCACCAGTTTACATTCCCAGCAGTGCTCAAGGGTTCCCTTTTCTCCACATCCTCACCAATACTTGTTATTTTTTGTCTTTCTGATAATGGTCATTCTGAAGGTGTGAGGTGGTATCTCATTGTGGTTTTGATTTGCATTTCCCTGATGATTAGTGATGTTGAGCATCTTTTCATATACCTGTAGGCCATCTGTGTGTCTTTGGAAAAATGTATATTCAGATCTGTCCATTTTTTAATCAAATTGTTTGTTTTTTGCTATTGGATTATATGAGTTTTTTTTATATATTTTGAATTTTAACCTCTTACCAGATACATGATTTGCAAATATTTTCTCCTATTCAGTAGGTTGCCTTTTCATTTTGTTGATGGCTTCCTTTGCTGTACAGAGCTTTTAAGTATGATGCAGTCACATGTAGTTATTTTAGCTTTTGTTGCTTTTGCTTTTGTTGTCAGATTCCAAAAATCTTTACCAAGACCTATGTCAAGGAGCTTACTGCTTATCTTTTTCTTCTAGGAGCTTTATGGTGTAAGGTCTTATGTTCAAGTCTTTGATCCATTTGAGTTAATTAATTGTTGTATATGTTGTAGGAGAGCCATCAAATTTCATTCTTTTGCATGTAGCTGTCCAGTTTTCCCAACACCATTTATTGAAGAGATTGTCCTTTCCCCATTGTATATTCTTGGCTCCTTTGTCATAAATTAATTGACTGTATATGCATGGGTTTATTTCTGGGCTCTCTTTTCCTTTCCATTGATCTGTGTGTCTGTTTTTATGCCAGTACCCTACTGTTTTGATTACTATGGCTTTGTAGCATCACTTGAAGTCAGGGAGCATGGTCCTTCCAGCTTTGTTTGGTCTTTCACCTTCTGGGTACTTCATTCCTTTTGATTCAATTGTATATTCATTCTGCTTTTAATCTTATGGTCATGGCAAGTTCTTCAACGTTTTTTGGAGTGTTGCTACACTAATATGTTCTTCTTAAAGTTGTTGTGAGGAGGTTATATTGATAAAGTATTTACCATCATTATTGATAAAGTAGTTACCATCATTGTTGGTTTTGTTTTTAAAAATTAATTAATTAGTTTATTTATTTATTTATTGGCTGTGTTGGGTCTTCATTGCTGCGCGCGGGCTTTCTCTAGTTGCAGCGAGCGGGGGCTACTCTTCATTGCTGTGCGGGCTTCTCATTGCGGTGGTTTCTCTTGTTGCAGAGCACAGGCTCTAGGCACGCGGGCTTCAGTAGTTGTAGCATGCGGGCTCAGTAGTTGTGGCTCGTGGGCTCTAGAGCGCAGGCTCAGTTGCTCCGTGGCACGTGGGATCTTCCTAGACCAGGGCTTGAGCCCATGTCCCCTGCGTTGGCAGGCAAATTCTTAACCACTGCGCCATCAGGGAAGCCCTCCCTCAGTCTTAAGTGCCATCATTGTCTAATATATTAGTTCTTTCTGGTTCTTAACTGTCCAGCTGTTGCCACGGTTCAAGTTTTTATCCAAGAGTCTATCCTTTTCTCATGTTATACTTTCTTCATAAGTCATCTCATCCATTCCCATACCACCTATATACATAAGACTCAGATATATGTCTCTTGGCCGAACTTCTCTAAGTTTGAGACCTTATTTCATACTTAACATGTTCTCTGGATGTAGTATCTATCACTGACAGTATCATTGTCTCTCATCCATCAGGAAACAGGTGGCACATTCAAAATGAGAAAATTCAAGGAGGGTTTATTTCAAAAGAGATTGGATTATAGCTGAACATTAAGACATGAGGCTGTTAGCCAGGGTGAGCAAGAGGGTGTAGTTACTGGTACCCATGAGAGGATTACAAAGAAGAGTCTATTGAGATGATACCTTCTGTTGAAGGACACAACTCCCCCCCTTTTATTTAAGTCCATTTGTAAAACTTTTATTCCACTTATATGAACTTAATACATGAGTTCTTAACAATTATGCTTGTATTGTTCATGAAAATTTAACAAGACATTAAACAAGACAGCCATCATCTCAGGTTATTTCCCTATTAACTATTTTTACAGCACATGCATGTTAGGCAAATACCAAAAACCTCACAGAGAGGAAGCCAAGGGAATAAGTACTTTACCCTACTTTTCCCTACTTTCCTGTCTTTATCTGATCCTTGCCAGGGCTCCCTCAACTAAACCTAAGGAAAGCTAGTTTATGACGTTGCCTACTGATACACTTAAACTACACAGTGAAGGGTAGAGAATAGATCTGCAGGCAAACAAAAGATATTTGCTATAGATATCTTCTGCAAATTGATTACATCGAAAATTAATTATGAAAGTATAATGCTTACACCTAAAACTTGATCTCACTGTAGTGCTCCCTATCTTTATGAATGACACCAGTATCTATTAGATTATTTAAATTAGAAACCTAGGATTCATCCAGGACATCTTCCTTTCCCTTATACACAGATCAAATTCATCCCCAAATGTGGACAGTTTTATTTCCTAATCTCTCTTGAATCTGCTACCCTCTATCTTCTCTGCCTCCATCCAGTTCCTTAATCTCTCACTTAGGCTACTATAATCTTCTCTTAATTGGTGAAACAGTTGCCCTCCTCCCATTCTGTTTTTCACATTAAAGCTAGAATGAACTTTTCCAAACGCAAATTTGATCATGCCACTTAGCTATTCCCATTACTTACACCTCCCCAAAACAAAGCAAGTCAAGTACACACACGAACTTTAATGGCTTAATATAGTTTATAAGACTCTGCTTTTACCTTTTGGCCTCACCCTATCTCTCTAACCTCATCATATGCCTTTTTTCCCCACATTCTTGCTAGCCTTGCCACACCTGCCTTCTTTTTCTCTCTTCAGTGCCAAGGGAGCATTAACTTTATGTGCATCCGAATTTAGAGTTTACATAAAAACACATGTAAAATGTATCAGGAATAGTGAGACTTTTTCTTTTATCGTAACCTTTGTTTTCTAAATTTTCTAAAATAAGCATGCTTTTCTTTTATAATTGAAAATACAGCAAGTATTAAAATTTATAAAGTGCCACATAACTAGTGAGATAGGCTGAGATTTTTAAATGTCTTTTGAGCCTCTCGCAAGATTTGTTTTGAGTCCTTAGAAGGAAAATGTGGCATTTAGTCATCAACATGTGGTATGATACATGGGAGTGCTAAACAAAGCCTCCCTCTCTATGTACAATTATCTGTTGTAATCTATCATGATAATTTTATCAATCTGTCAATTCTATCGATCTAATATCCTCTCGAGAGCTAGTCAGAGACTAGCTGAGAATATAGCTACTGTAAAATTTGGTCTGGAAGGGGCTTTGAAAACATCATAAAGAAAGGTCAGATTGGAAGACAGGGAAGGTTGCAAGGATCATATGATTACGGTAGTTGTGCTTAAAACCTGGACCTAAGCTTCTCTCTTTTTTTGTTTTGTTTTTTGATTAAAACTTTTGGCATAAGAAGTGAGAAAATAGGGCTTCCCTGGTGGCGCAGTGGTTGAGAATCTGCCTGCTAATGCAGGGGACACGGGTTCGAGTCTTGGTCTGGGAAGATCCCACATGCCGCGGAGCAACTAGGCCCGTGAGCCACAACTACTGAGCCTGCGCGTCTGGAGCCTGTGCTCCGCAACAAGAGAGGCCGCGATAGTGAGAGGCCCGCGCACCACAATGAAGAGTGGCCCCCGCTCGCCGCAACTAGAGAAAGCCCTAGCACAGAAACAAAGACCCAACACAGCCAAAAATTAATTAATTAATTAATTAAAATAACCACGTCCCTTTAAAAAAAAAAAAAAGTGAGAAAATAAAGTTTTCCTCCTGCTAATTAGCTTTAAACAACTTTTTATATCAGAAATTCAAGTTGGCAGCAAGCTGAATAATTCTAGTCCATATTATAATATGGTAATACTTCAGTTAACTGATGGGCATCTGATAATTTTTCGGTGACCATCTGGGCAGACATAAACCTAGAAGTAAATTATTTAAAAAAATCTTTTAAGTCCAACAGTTAGGTCTCTGATTTGTGATCTATTCCAATTAAAGGAAGGGAATCCCTACTCTGTATTTTAATTTTTATACAGTAGGTAGTCTCCCTTTTTTGTACAGTATATGCCATAAAAACCATGGTTTCTTAAATCAGATTGCAAAAATCCAAAATCCTGGCATTCCTGTACTACTATCTTTATTTACCTGGATGCATTGGAAACCAGTGCAAAGGAGATGGCAGATGATATGTGTTGAACAGAAAGGAATAAACATTGAGTAAGGCTTGGTAGTCAGTCTGGCCATCTTCAGGTAAATGCTGTTAGGGCAGCAGCCTATCTTGGGGCCGATTAGTGTACAGAGGCACTGTTGATTTAGAAGACAGCAACACTACAAGTCAAAGTTCTGGGAAAATTGAGTGAAAGGGCTGGTTAATGTGTAGTTGCTGGAGGGAACTCCCTGGCGGTCCAGTGGTTAGGACTCCACACTTCCACTGCAGGGGGTCCGGGTTCGATCCCTGGTCAGGGAACTAAGATCCTGCAATCTGCGTAGTGCAGCCAAAAAAAAAAAAAAAAAAAGTGTAGTTGCTGGAATAGTCTTTAAGCTACTCATGACCGCTGCATTTTGTTTATAATGGTGACATTGAGCCATTAAGGAAAGATTAAATTACATTTTATATACTTTGTTTATTAAGCAGGAACATATATAGTACATTTTAGATAATATTTTAAAAATAAAATTGTTAAAATTGGAAGTTAGCTCTCAAATAAATTTCAGTTAATCTGGAATATGACATGATTAGGTAGCAGTTTCAATCATTAAAGTCTACTCTAGCCATATTAAAAATATTGGACCTCTGCACCATTCTTTTTTTGCAAAACTATTTGGATTACTAGAAATAGTGTGCATGCTTTTATACTCATTTCACATGTTTGTCTAAACTTACTGGTATTTTATTGATTTGGAAATCATTGGAGTTAAAGTAAAAATGTTTTCTACATTTTTGTGAATTAAAAGCTATGACTTGTGATTAAGTGATTTATTTTCAAATTCTCTATAACACAAAATAACAGTGACTTAATGAAGTAGACATTTGTCATTTGTGACCACCCAGCATTTTTGAACAGCTGCCCAACATTTTGGTAATTTCCCATGTTATAAGTCCTGACTTCCCAAAGCAGATGCCAGAAAATTTATATTCTCATACCCACTCATAGCTAAGGTAGAGGCCTGTGACCAGTCATACTCTTCTCACTTGAAATTGCTTGGGACCAACATGAGGTGGCAGTCTTGGGCAGGGAAGTTAATCTTTTGGCAAAGGAGGTGGAGGGAGCTTCTAGTTGTTCTAGCTTCCTAGTATCAGAAATGCTAAGTAGTAGTGGAAGTCTAGTTTTTCCTAGAGAAGCTCTCAAAGTGTGGTTGGGATTCATATATTCCTATCTATTAAGTTTGGCTCTGTTACCCTTAACAGAGCTTAATTCCTTCTCTACTTTAGCTAGAAGAGATTCTGTTGTTGGTAGCTAAGTAAGAAGCTTGACTGAACACTTAATATGAATGGTTGGTTTTCCTAAAATATAATATTTTATGTTGCTCATTTTAGAAAATGTAAATAAATGTCATGCTTTCCTTTTTCATGCTAACAGTTTACATACTGTGTTGTATTGTTTTTCAATTAATGGATTATTTTGGATTACAGCTCCTGTATATGTTTCTTACTAGATTGTAAACTCTTATTTGAGAGTGTGGTCCATGCTTTCACCTCTTTGTATTCTCACACATGGTAAGCATTTGATAAAGTTTATAAAACTAGTAAAGTTAGGATACTTTAAAACGTAATTTTCTTTTGTAAAGCTGTTCACTTGTTAGTGATGTTCCTACCAAGTTTTACCTGACCAAAATAACCTTAGGCACAGCTTCTGTTCGTATTTTACATAGTAACAGGTAAACATTCTTGAAGCCAGTAAGGAGCAACCTGAAAAATGAGAACTTGTCCGGGAAAAAAAAAAATTGGGGGACACTTTTTTTTGTTCATTTGGTGGTGTTTACTTTTACTTCCAGTTTTATTGAGAAATGATTGATATACATCACTGTATAAGTTTACAGTGTACAGCATGATGGTTTGACTTACATATATTGTGAAATGATTACCACAGTAGATTTAATTATACTGACCATCTCATATAGATGTAATAAAAAGAAAAGAGGGACTTCCCTGGTGGCTCAGTGGTTAAGAATCCACCTGCCAATGCAGGAGACACGGATTCGATCCCTGGTCCAGGAAGATCCCACATGCCAAGGAGCAACTAAGCCCGTGCGCCACAACTACTGAGCCCGCATGCCACAACTACTGAAGCCCGCGCGCCTAGAGCCTGTGCTCCGCAACAAGAGAAGCCACTGCAATGAGAAGCAAACGCACCACAACGAAGAGTGGCCCCTGCTCGCTGCAACTAGAGAAAGCCTGTGCGCAGCAACGGAGACCCAATACAGCCAAAAATAAATAAATAAAATAAATGTATTAAAAAAAAAATTTCTCCTTGCCATGAGAACTATTAGGATCTACTCTCTTAACTTTCCTATAACCTTTTTTTTTTCATTAGTGAATGTGGTTTTTATAACTATCCTCAGGCATTCATATAGCATTGCCCCAATACTGAAGGCTTAATTTTTCAAGCTAACATTTTAGAAACATGTAGCACTCTATCTGATTTTAGTACAGCACTTCAGAACAAATTTTTAAATTGAGAATAACTTTGAAAGCTCTTTTTTATTTGTCCTTGTGAGCAGAGTGTGGTTTTCTTCAGCATTTCGTAATACAGTGTTTTTTAAATGTTTTAATTATATTTTAAGTGTTTGACTAAGTTTTTTTTAATTGGCAGATTATAGATATTAACTCTAGAGCTCTTTGGCAAGCTCCCATTCTGTATATACCATACTGCTGAGGATTGGGGCAGAGACTCACAGCTCTAGGTCTGAAGGATTATTCTGTGTTACACTGGCCTACACCAGACCAGTCTTTGTTTCTCTTTCTCCTGCCTCTTCAGTACTCATGGTCTGAGGCTAGAATCCATCATTCTCCCCTGAAGGGTTTAGTTTATAGGGAACAGAAGAGTGAGTAGCAGCCCTTGAGTAGCTCAGGCAATGTCCACATTTGGCAGCATCATACCCCAACTAAGTCATGGCCTTTCCAGGCACCTGAGCCAACAGAATATGTGAATTATTGCCTAATCTTCTTCCAGGGGTAAGCCAGTTGGTGCTAACTTTGGCCCACCAATGGCAAACTGTTTGTATTGCTGGCTCTTACGCTAATCACTGGGTAAGCCTAAGGAAGTTATCTTATCGCCCTTCTATGTCCTTAGTGTCCCCATCTATAAATTGAATAAATAATGCCTGAAATTGCCATATCTCTAGCCTTTATTGGCCAAAGGTTGCTAGCACTGTTTTAGTCAAAACCAAGTCCATAAAAGTGTCTTGGTCTGCTCCAACTTCTCCTTTCATTTTCTTCCCTGAGCACTAGTTGTTACTCTTTCACCTCTGCAGAAACAGCATGATTGATTGTGACAGGGTTGACCAAAATCGGTTTCCGTGCCAAGCATACTAAATGAACGCACTTTTTGTTGGTTGGTATTCTAACAGATAGTTTTCTATACCAAACTTTTAAACAAGCTCTGAGTTACATTTCATGAGAAATAACTTGAAAACCTTTTCTTTAGTTAACAACAGAATATTGAAGAAATGATTACCCTTCTCAGTATGAAGTGTAGAGAAACTCAATTTCATGGTAAAATACACAATATCCATAAATCTAACAGGTAAGAAATATAATATCCATAAATCTTTTTGGTATTGGCTCTTTAATATCTCCTGGCTAATATTCTTTTTGAAAAGTTGATTTAAGAATTTTTTTTTATTTCATTGGCTGTGTAGTTTAAAAGTTACATAGTACTATTAAGGCTTCTAATTAAAGACAACAGCCTTACTTCAACTCATCTTCTATTTCACGACTCAGAAACATCTACCTTTAACTTTTTAGCCATTTTTTCTAGTAATTATTTCCACATTTCTAAATACATGCTTATATTGCTAGTTTTTGATTTTTCAGTTTGGCATTTTCTGTTGACATCCATCTTTGGAAGATGAGATTTATTTCACTTACAACTGTTTCCACTCACTTGGAAGTTATATGCTTTATTTCTGTTGTTAATTTTGATCTTTTCTGCCTCATCTGTCTTATATATGATCGATGAATAATTTAGCTCTATCTCATTTTTTACTCGCCAAACTAAACATTATTGTCACTGTTTTTTGTAGTATAATGTTTATTTACCCACATGATTCACGATTGATTTGTTCTTCAATTCTTCTTTCATCTTAGAACTTCTTTCTGTGATCATTGTTTTCCTGAAGTATATACTACAGAAGTATTTTCTCTGTATCTTGAAATTTCGATAGTTTCTATACTGTCTCCAAGTTCACTAATCTTTTCTTCTGCTATGTCTAATTTGCCATTAGTCCCATTCAGTATATTTTCATCTCAGACATTGTAGTTTTCATCTCTAAAAGTTCAATTTGGGTCTGTTTTATATCTTCCATGTCTCTACTTAACTTTTTGACCATATAGCTTACAGTTTCAATAACTACTTTAATGGCCTTATTTGCTAATCCTAACATTTGTTTCATTTCTGGGTCAGTTTTGAGTGATTGATTTTTATCTCCTCATTATGGATCATGTGTTTCTGCTTTGTTGTATGCCTAGTATTTTGGTTTGGATGCCAAACATTGTGAGTTTTATCTTGGTGGGTGCCGGATATTTTTATATTTCTATGAATCTCCTAGAGCTTTTTTTCTGGAATGCAGTTAATTACTTGGAAACAGTTTGGTCATTTTGGGTCTTTTATGATTTGTTACTTGGGTCCAGAACAGTGCTCAGTCTAGAGCTAATTATTCTCTACTACCAATGCAAGACCTTGCTGAGTATTCTATCCAACATCCCATGAATTATGAGTTTTTCCAGTGTGGCTTCTGGGAATAGACACTATATTTTCTAATCTTTTGGATGTTTTCCCCCCACCTAGTTTTGGGTTGTTTCCTTACATGCATACACTAGTCAGTGCTCTGAATATTTGAGGGGGACTCTACATCTTTGCTGTTCTCACTTTATGCAGCTCTCTCTTCTTTAGTATTATGTCCTATAGACTTTAGCTGCCTTGGTGTCTCCGGATTCTTGACTTCTTCTCAACTCAGGGAGTCTGCTAGGCTCTACCTGGGTTCCCCCTCCTGCATCATGGCCTGAAAATTCTCTCAAAGCAGTAAACTGCAACAGTTGTTGGGCTCATCTTCTCTGTTTCCCGTCTCTCTGAGATCACTGTCCTTTGCTTGATGTTTAGATTCTTACAGACTGTTGTTTTATCTGTTTTGTCAGGATTTTTATGGTTGGTTCAGGTAGGAGAGTAAATATGATTCCTTGTTACTTCATCGGGTGGAAGCAGAAGACACTTTAGAAGTTTTTACTTTACTTAGAATGAGTTATGCTTTTTGTCTAAATGAAAATGACTTTAATTTATCCTCATCCATGAATGATAGTTGTTTCTGGTTTATTTTGTTGCTATTGAGAAATCTCTCAATCTTTTTGTGATTGTTGTATATGTAATCTGTCTTTTTCCCCCCTGACTGCTTGTAAGATTTTTTTTGTCTTTGATGTTTTGTTATTTTATTATGATATACCCAAGTGTGGTTCTCTTAATTTACTTTCTTGGGCTTTTTGAATAGGGGATTTGTGTCCTTTATCATTTCTAGGAAATTCTCAGCCATTATCTCTTCAAATATTGCCATCATCACCACTCCCCTACCCCTCTTCTGTATTCTTATTTCTGGAGCTCCAACTGGGTGTTTGTTAGACTTTAATCTGTCCTCCCTCTTTTACTTCTTTAACATGCCTGTTTTATACTTTGTTTCATTAACTGAAATTTTCGAGATGAATTCTTGTGAAGGCTTCAGGACCCTGATTTTTCTACGTAGGGAAGTTTTTTTTTCTTTTGGTTATTTTGGGGGGTTTTTTGTTGGGGGGGTGCCACACTGCATGGCATGCGGGATCTTAGTTCTCTGACCAGGGATCAAACCCATGCCCCCTGCAGTGGAAGCTCAGAGTCTTAACCACTGGACCACCAGGGAAGTCCCATATGTGGGAAAGATTTTGAAGTGTGTAGTTTCTTTAATAGATAACAGGATTATTCAGATTTTTGTTCTTCTTGTGTCACTTTTGTTAATTTGTGTTTTTCAAAAAACTTGCCTGTTTCATTTAAATTGTCTCTTGGCATAAAGTTTCCTATAATATCCTTATATCATCTGTATTTGTAGAATCTACAGGATATGCACATTTTCATTTCTGGTATTGGTTTTGTGTGTGTATGTTTTCTTCATCAGTATTGCCAAGGGTTTATTAATTTTAATAATGTTTCCAAAGAACCAACTTTAGAATTTAATGATTTTTCTATTGTATATTTGTTTTATATTTCATTGATTTCTGCTCTTTATTTCCTTCTTTCAGCTTTGGGGCTTTGATTTGCTGTTTTTTTCTTTTAATGAACGTGTATGTTTGATTTTCAACTTTCCTTCTTTTCTAAATATACATTCTTAACTATAAATGTCCCTCAAAGTACTGCTTTAGTTACATGCATCCCACCACTTTTAATTATTATATATTTTTCCTTCCATGTTTCCATCTCTACTCATTTGCATGTTTAAAGTCTGTTATTTTAGTACCTACCCTAGAAACTTTCATATGCGTAGTTAACTTATTAAAGCCTAATCAGTATTTTTACCATTTTCCTGATTAATACAAGGACCTTGGAACACTTTTAACTGTAGTCATTTCTTGCCCAGCTTATTTGTTATTGTTGTAATGTATTTTAATTCTATCTTGTCTTCTTTTTAAACTCCACAAAACATTTTTATCATTATTTTATGCCCTGTCTATATAGATGCAGCTATATATTACCACTTTTTTGCTCTTTTCCCATCTCTGATCATCAGTGAAGGATCACTGACCTATATTCCATTTGAAGTAAATCCTTTAGCATTTCCTTTGGATGAGGTTCTGTTCTTCACAAATATGGAGTTTTTGTTTGAAAATATCTTTATGTTTGTCTTCATTTTTGAAAGATATTTTTGCTGCAAATGGATATTTACATTGATAGGTTTTTTAATATTAATTAATTAATTAATTAATTTATTTATCTTTGGCTGCGTTGAGTCTTCATTGCTGCACGCGGGCTTTCTCTAGTTGTGGCGAGAGGAGGCTACTCTTCATTGTGGTGTGCGGGCTTCTCACTGCAGTAGCTTGTCTTTGTTGTGGAGAACGGGCTCTAGGCACGCAGGCTTTAGTAGTTGTGGCACGCGGGCTCAGTAGTTGTTGTGCACAGGCTTAGTTGCTCCGCGACATGTGTGATTTTCCCGGACCAGGACTCAAACCCACGTCCCCTGCATTGGCAGGCGGATTCCTAACCACTGTACCACCGGGGAAGTCCCGATAGTTTTTTTTAAGTACATTAAAGATATTCCGTTGTCTGCTGACTTCCATTATTTCTGTTGAGGAGTTAACTGTAAATCTTTTTTTTCTTTTGATTTCTGTATTTTTCATATTTAGAAGTTTTCTTTAGTTCTTTTTCAAAACTGCTTTGCATTTTAAAATAATCTTTCTCTTTGCCCTTGTTTTCAGTTTCTTTTCACTAGACATATTTTGCACCTCCTAAATTACCTATGTCTATAGATTTTGGGGGGGGGGTCGTACTTTTTTTCCTATCCCTCAACAGTAACTTATTTCCTTTTATATTTTGGGTTTTTTTGACTGTGAGCTCATTTCTTGTTACTGAATCAGTGTGGGAGTTCCTTAAGATCTAGTTATAAGGTTCATTGCCTCAGAGAATTGATTTTTTTCTGTTTAAGTACCTGACAACAATTTTGACATGAGACCACGTTAAACTTTTTGAGCACCCAGGAAATGTGAATGTGGTCAGTAAATCCACATGAGTCAGCTTACAGTTACAAATTCTTAGAAGAGATTTTATTTTTTCTCCATCCAACACTCCTATTGTGAAGACAGTTTTCCTTTCAGTCCCTTCGTTGGGGCCAGGAGAAGGGACTGTTGTTGCTAGTACACCCTTCTGCTAATTTTGTGGGCTTTTGGAGTCCCAGCTTTGTACTGGGGAAGCCAGATTCTATCATCCCACAACCACCCCCATTCAGTAAAAAGCTAAAACTCCTCAAAACTATAAGCACTTTAGAAAAAAAAAAATTTTACCAAAAATCTCTAGCATTGTTTAGATATTTAAATGTAATTAATATACATAAATGCCAAATCACAAATGATAGTTTCTTTAACTTTTTTAATGAACCAGAACTACTTGATCAGATAATTTGTTGTATCTGTAATAACAAGGTAGTTATAGTGTGACCTCTTAGCCAGAAATATAAAAATAAGTTTCTTCTATAAAATGAAAGTCCCAATATTGCTAAAATAGTATTCTTACTATGTATTTGTTTTAACAGATTACAATATGATAGTACAGAAAAATAGCCAGTGTCAGACACTGTGCCTCAATTTTCATTTAGAGTCCATGAATTAGTCACATCTTTATGTTTTTATACATCTTTTCTAGAGGAAGAGCTCTCACTCTTGAAAATTCAAGAGAAAGAAGTTATTATATTTTCTTCCCCTTGTTGTTGCATTTTAATTTCTCTCCCAAAACCCTATATGCTTTTATTTCTTTAAATACAGCTTTATTGAAATATAATTCATATACCATAGAGTTTACCTATTTAAATATAAAATCCAGTTGTTTTTAGTATACTCACAGAGTTGTGCAACCATCACTGCAGTCAATTTTAGAACATTTCATCACACCAAAAATAAAGACTAATGGGACTTGCCTGGTGGTCCAGTGATTAAGACTCCATCCTCCCAAAGCAGAGGGCCTGGGTTCGATCCCTGGTCGGGGAACTAGATCCCACGTGCTGCAACTAAGAGTTCATATGCCACAACTGAGATCCAGCGCAGCCAAAAAAAAAAAAAAGACTATGAAGTCACTTCCCATTTCCCCCACCTCCCCAGTCCTAGGAAACCTCTAATCTACTTTCCGTCTCTGTTCATTTCTGGACATTTTATATAAATGGTATTATATAATATGTGGTCTTGTGGGTGACTTCTTTCACTTAGTATCGTGTTTCAAGGTTCATCCATGTTGTAACATGTATCAGCACTTCATTTTTTTTTAATTGCCAAATAATATTCCATTGTACAGATTTACCACTTTTTTTTTTGGCAGTTTGTCAAATGCTTTTTTTTTTTTAAACATCTTTATTGGAGTATAATTGCTTTACAATGGTGTGTTAGTTTCTGCTTTATAACAAAGTGAATCAGTTATACATATACATATGTCCCCATATCTCCTCCCTCTTGCGTCTCCCTCCCTCCCACCCTCCCTATCCCACCCCTCTAGGTGGTCACAGAGCACTGAGCTGATCTCCCTGTGCTATGTGGCTGCTTCCCACTAGCTATCTATTTTACATTTGGTAGTGTATGTATGTCCATGCCACTCTCTCACTTCATCCCAGCTTACCCTTCCCACTCCCCATATCCTCAAGTCCATTCTCTAGTAGGTCTGTGTCTTTATTCCCGTCTTGCCCCTAGGTTCTTCATGACCATTTTTTTTTTCTTTTTTATTTAGATTCCATATGTATGTGTTAGCATACAGTAGTTGTTTTTCTCCTTCTGACTTACTTCACTCTGTATGACAGACTCTAGGTCCATCCACCTCACTACAAATAACTCAATTTCGTTTCTTTTTATGGCTGAGTAATATTCCATTGTATATATGTGCCACATCTTCTTTATCCATTCATCTGTCGACGGACACTTAGGTTGCTTCTATGTCCTGGCTATTGTAAATAGAGCTGCAATGAACATTGTGGTACATGACTCATTTTGAATTATGGTTTTCTCAGGGTATATGCCCAGTAGTGGGATTGCTGGGCCGTATGGTAGTTCTATTTTTAGTTTTTTAAGGAGCCTCCATACTGTTCTCCATAGTGGCTGTATCAATTTCCATTCCCACCAACAGTGCAACAGGATTCCCTTTTCTCCACACCCTCTCCAGCATTTATTGTTTGTAGATTTTTTGATGATGGCCATTCTGACTGGTGTAAGACGATACCTCATTGTAGTTTTGATTTGAATTTCTCTAATGATTAATGATGTTGAGCATTCTTTCATGTGTTTGTTGGCAATCTGTATATCTTCTTTGGAGAAATGTCTGTTTAGGCCTTCTGCCCATTTTTGGATTGGGTTGTTTGCTTTTTTGATATTGAGCTGCTTGTAAGTTTTGGAGATTAATCCTTTGTCAGTTGCTTCATTGGCAAATATTTTCTCCCATTCTGAGGGTTGTCTTTTGGTCTTGTTTATGGTTTCCTTTGCTGTGCAAAAGCTTTTAAGTTTCATTAGGTCCCATTTGTTTATTTTTGTTTTTATTTCCATTTCTCTAGGAGGTGGGTCAAAAAGGATCTTCCTGTGATTTATGTCATAGAGTGTTCTGCCTATGTTTTCCTCTAAGACTTTGATAGTGTCTGGCCTTACATTTAGGTCTTTAATCCATTTTGAGTTTATTTTTGTGTATGGTGTTAGGGAGTGTTCTAATTTCACTCTTTTACATGTAGCTGTCCAGTTTTCCCAGCACCACTTATTGAAGAGGCTGTCTTTCCTCCACTGTATATTCTTGCCCCCTTTATCAAAGATGAGGTGACCATATATGCGTGGGTTTATCTCAGGGCTTTCTATCCTGTTCCATTGATCTATATTTCTGTTTTTGTGCCAGTACCATACTGTCTTGATTACTGTAGCTTTGTAGTATAGTATGAAGTCAGGGAGCCTGATTCCTCCAGCTCCGTTTTTCTTTCTCAAGATTGCTTTGGCTATTTGGGGTCTTTTGTTGAAAGCTTTCTCTGCATCTATTGAGATGATCATATGGTTTTTCTCCTTCAATTTGTTAATATGGTGTATCACATTGATAGATTTGCATGTATTGAAGAATCTTTGCATTCCTGGGATAAACCCCACTTGATCATGGTGTATGATCCTTTTAATGTGCTGTTGTTTTCTGTTTGCTAGTATTTTGTTGAGGATTTTTGCATCGTTTCATCAGTGATATTGGCCTGTAGTTTTCTTCCTTTGTGACATCTTTGTCTGGTTTTGGTATCAGGGTGATGGTGGCATTGTAGAATGAGTTTGGGAGTGTTCCTGCCTCTGCTGTATTTTGGAAGAGTTTGAGAAGGATAGGTGTTAGCTCTTCTCTAAATGTTTGATAGAATTTGCCTGTGAAGCCATCTGGTCCTGGGCTTTTGTTTGTTGGAAGATTTTTAATCACAGTCTCAATTTCAGTGCTTGTGATTGGTCTGTTCATGTTTTCTATTTCTTCCTGGTTCAGTCTCTGAAGGTTGTGCATTTCTAAGAATTTGTCCATTTTTTCCAGGTTGTCCATTTTATTGGCATATGGTTGCTTGTAGTAATCTCTCATGATCCTTTGTATTTCTGCAGTGTCAGTTGTTACTTCTCCTTTTTCATTTCTAATTCTGTTGATTTGAGTCTTCTCCCTTTTTTTCTTGATGAGTCTGGCTAATGGTTTATCAATTTTGTTTATCTTCTCAAAGCACCAGCTTTTAGTTTTATTGATCTTTGCTATCATTTCCTTAATTTCTTTTTCATTTATTTCTGATCTGATCTTTATGATTTCTTTCTATTTATCCATTCAGCAGTTGATGGATATACAAATACCAAATACATTTGGTATTTCTACTCTTTGACTATTATGAGTAATGCTACTATGAACATTAATATACAAGTTTTTGTGTGGACATATATTTTCATTTCTCTTGGACATATACCTAGGAGTAGGTTTGCTGGGTCACATGTTTAACCTTCTGAGGACCTGCTAGACTGCCTTTGAAAGTAGCTATATCCCTTATAGTGTATGAAGTTTCCAGTTTCTCCATATTTTTACCAATAACTGTTAGTATCTCTCTTACGATAATCATCTCAAGATCATTATCGTAAGAGAGATACCAATTCATGTATTGGTATCGTATTGTGGTTTTGATTTACATTTCTCTAACGGATAATGATGTTGAGCATCTTTTCATGTGCTTATTATTCATTTGTACGTCGTCTTTGGAGAAATATATACTTTGTCCATTTTTAGTTGGGTTATTTTATCCTTTTATTATTGAGTTATAAGTGTTCTTTTATTTTCTAGATACAGATCTCTCATTAGATACGTGATTTGCAAAAATGTTCTCCCATTCCATGGTTGTCTTTTCACTTGATGATGTCCTTTAAAAGCACAAAAGTTGTGAGATGTGACAGGGTGAGAGAGTGTCATGGACATATATACACTACCAAATGTAAAATAGATAACTAGTGGGAAGCAGCCGCATAGCACAGGGAGATCAGCTTGGTGCTTTGTGACCACCTAGAGGGGTGGGATAGGGAGGGTGGGAGGGAGGGAGATGCAAGAGGGAAGAGATATGGCAACATATGTATATGTGTAACTGATTCACTTTGTTGTAAAGCAGAAGCTAGCACACCATTGTAAAGCAATTATACTTCAATAAAGATGTTTAAAAAAAAAAAAGCACAAAAGTTTTTAGTTTTGATGGTGACCACTTTATTTTTTCTTTTGTTGCTGTGCTTTTGGTGCCATATCTAAAAACACATTGCCTAATGCAAGATCACAAAGACTTCTTTTTATCTAATTTAATTTTTTTTAATTAAGAAAATTTAAAGCTGTGCCCGTAAAGAAATTTTTAAGTGGAAAAAAGCACTTATAATCTCATCAACATAGGATTCACATATTTTTGGAATACTGTCATCTCCTTGTTCAGTATTTGCATATTTTCATTATTGCTGTTGTTTGCTAAGTACTATATTGTGTTCTGATATTTTTTGTGTTTATACGTGATATTCATAATTTTAATTTTAAGGCTATATAATATAGCCAGCTTATTTCCCAGTTATGTAATACAACTTCTTTATATTTTTATTTTTCTTATACAGAACTCCAGTTAACACTGACAAACATGTAACTTTTTGCTTCAATTGAATTATCTTCTTAGAATAACTTTTTAGGACTGGAATTATCGGGTCAAAGGATGTAAACATCTTTACAGCTCTTACATGACATCATGTTACTTCTAGAAAGCACTAAACTGTGCTTTTGTGTAGTAAACATTTAAAAAATGTTTTTCATTTATTTTGAAGTTGATACACATTGTGAGTTGAACAATTTTACTTTGAGTGGCAATGTTAGTGATAATCCTCCATCAGTAAAACTCAGGATCAAGTTATATGTGTATTTCTTCATCTGAAAAAAAAAACACAATAGTACATCTAATGGGACACTTTGTACTGATAGTGAAAACTGGAACAGCCAATTGCCTTGTTGACTGAAGATAAATATGACATACTTAAAATTTAGTATTTTATGGTATTCTCTACTTTAAGTAATAATAATATAATTTGTTAAATTTTCTTTAGGCTTCGGGAGCAGGAAAGAAAAGAAGCAGAAGAAGCTAGTCAAAAGGAAGTAGAAGAATGGGAAAGAAAACTTCTAGCTCAAGCAGCTCCAACTTGTATGGAGACCATGTGGGAAATTCCAGCAATCGGGCATTTCCTTTGTTTAGCCCAGCAAATTCTAAATTTGCCAGAAATAGTCTTTTACGAATTGGAACGCTGTCTTCTGATGCCTCAGTGTAACGCCTTTCTATCTAAAATAATGACTTCTCTATTAAGTCCTCCCCATCGCAGACCTACCTTACATCGAAGACCTACTTTGCCTTATAGAACCTGGGAAGCAGCACTGAGACAGAAAGTACAGCAGTGGTACACGGCTGTAGGGCAGACTGAAAATCCCAATAACTGTGCTGAAAAACTTGGGTTGTGTCCTCAGTTTTTTAAAGTTCTTGGAGAAGTTAATCCATTGGAAGAAAAACCTTTTCATGAACTACCTTTCTACCAAAAAGTGTGGTTACTTAAGGGTCTTTGTGACTTTGTATATGAAACACAAAAGGAAGTTCAAGATGCTGTACTTGGACAGCCTATTCATGAATGCAGGGAAGTTATCCTTGGTTACGATTATTTGGAGAATGCTTATGTACATTTCCCACAGTTCTGTGGTGCAGATGTACGGATTTATAAACAGAGACCTTTTCAAGCCCCAGAATTTCCAGTTCCACCCATTAAAATACGAAGAGTACCTCGGATTAAACTGGAGAAATTGAAGTGTGACTATGTTACTGCAAGTAATGGAGAACATAGGTGTAGTAGAGAAGGCCTGCCCTCTGCCTTCAGGAAAGAGCAGGAAATTAGTTTTGATCCAACTTGCTGCCCTGCTAAAATGAACTTGGATAATCATGACATCTCTGTTGAAATGGAAGTGAAATCCAACTGTGAAATTAGAATTCGCAGGCCCTGTGAAATGAAAATAACTGATTGTTGTAAAGAAAATTTAGAGAAGCCAGGGAGCCCAGGGGAAGTTACTGGCTTTGGAGAGCCTCTCAGTCCAGGTGAAATAAGGTTTATAGAAAATCAGGAAAAATATGGTGAAGCTTCCAGAGTAAAGCCTGAACCCAGTCCTTTAAAAGAAAATGCTCTGAAATCTTGCCAAATACATGTAAATGGAAGTCACAGTGATCATCCAGAAATTAACTGCCACAAAGTTGTAAGGGATATTCTATTAGAACAGTCACTGCAGAGCCACAAGAAACTCAAAGTAACTAAAATGAGGGCAAAAAAGAAGAAAAAGAAAAAAAAGAAATTGAAAGATGTTTTGAATGAAAACTTACAAAGAAAGCGCGAAGGTCTTCATTCCCTTGCATTCAAGTCTTACAAACCTGAGATCCAGAATAAGTTATTGATCATCAAAAAGAAAGCAAAACACAAGAAGCACAAATCTGGTAAGCTAACACAAATGGGTGAGAATTACATTTTAGCATATTTCAAGTAGTGCTTTCAATTAGGCATCATGGAAGGCTCTGATTGACAAAATGAAATAACGTGTGTGTGTGTGTGTGTGTGTGTGTGTGTGTGTGTGTGTGTGTGTTTTAAAGGTCAAGTTTTATATTAGTCCCTATAATTAAAACCCAGAGCAGAAGAGGTTTTATATATAATACTAACAACAACAAAATACTGGTGTAATACATTTGAATTTAATTCTCAGTTGAGAATCTTTGGGCATTATGTTTTTACATTCTCTGGACCAATTTCTCCATAAGTGATGCTTCCCATCATTTTTAAGAAGTGTTTTTTCCCCCAGGCTAAGGGCAGTACAGTGCAATGGAAGAAGCACTGATATCAAGAGGTATCATTCCCAGAGCTAAAGTTCATAGCAACTAGCTTCTTAAACCAAGGGAAGTTAGATTATTTTTCTGGGTCTTAGTTTTTTCCCGCATAATATATTTTTTAGCTTCCTGAAAAATTATTTTAGTATATATTTTCATATCCAGAAAAAAATGTGAACTATAAGGAAAAAATTACATCAACTAATAAGATATGAAGCTTTATTTTTTTTAACAGGATTTGTAAGTTTGTCTTACACCAGATTTAAGTACTCACTGTATTTTCCACAAGCCTGTTTGAACAATAACAACAAAAAATCCTATGAATAAATTCTTCAGTGGTCGTTTGCTCTCTTTTTATAATTACTCAGGTGCTTTTGCTTTTCCTGTTGTTTGCCATTTAATCAGTTTATGTCTCAGTTACTAAGAGCATAGATGAGATAAAAGCAGATGATCAACTTCATTTATTAACACTAATAAAAAGTTGCTGGATTGGGAAAAACTTGAATTGTTTACTAAAATGAGTTGTGATTTATTGTCATTATTTATGGATTTCAGTTTTTTATTCCTTCCCTCAGTAACAAAGGTAATGAAGATTTGACAATAATTTGATGAGTTGGCAAATGAGGGAGTGAACTTTGTTTAGCTGATATAGTTGCCGTTATACCTTAGTTATTTAAATCATTAAATACAATTAAATGTATTTTAAAATGTGTATGTAATGTATAATTGATAAAGAAATAGTACAAAATTTACCATCAAGAACAGGCTTAATTTGTTGAACTAAAAATTGAGAAGTGGTCCACATTGACCCAGATGATAAAAAGCTACAGTTTTTTTAAAGTGACTCTCAGCAATAAATCCTTTAAATTTTATAAGCAATCCATTAGGCTATATAAATTTAGTTTTACTGATGTGGCAAGTTCTCTTTGAAATGTTAGCCTCTAATATATTAAATAATATTTTAAAATTTAAAAACTGTTTTCAATTCCAAAGCATGTAGTATTGTTTTATTAATACCATTATCACCTAAAACCTTTTAATTGTTCATTTATGACCTACTATTCATGTGTTCAAAGGTAATTATGGCTTATGATGGTTTATAAAATAAAATAGATATTGATGTAGCTCCTATACAGATTATACCAATAGCAGAATAAAAATATTAACTCCTAAGGATTGAATTAAAAGGAGTTTGTATTGTAAGCAAATAAAGTGTTGCTTCATTTTTAAAATGGAAGTTCAGAGTGTTTGTAGATCAGAGAAAAAATTTGTGGGAGTTGCATGTCCAGTTCTAGACAAGTGGATGAATAAAACTCAGAAGCAAATTCAGTGAGTACGGTTCATGCTCTCTGAGCCTGTTTGTTGGGAAGAGAAGGCTTACAGGAATGAAGTAGAAGAAAATAATGGCACTCGCCTATACACTTTCTCATTTTATCTTCAGGGCAAATTTTGGAAAGTCAGTTTTCAGTGGCACAAATACTAGGATCTGGCTAATACAGTTTCCTTCTCCCTTGTTAGTACTGAGTAAGCATAGGCCAATTCTTTTCTTTAGTTTCTTCACTAAACTTCTTACTGGCATAACAGTACTACGTAAAATGATATAACAACAACAAAACATCTGTTTTACGTCTTTCTGTACACTTGTTTATCTGAGGCTTTGCCTTGAGGTTTTTTATTAGGTATGTGACATTGTGGCCTTTTATAGTTAGGGGCATACCCTAATCCAGTGTTTCCCTTTACTCTTTTTAAAAGTGAGCTTCATGGTCACAGGTTTGGGAAATATTACTCTTATAGATTCACATTGTGCATTAGTACAGGTCCACAGTGCATCTTACAAAACTCTTGTACCGGATGTATTTTGGAATTCAGAAATCTTCAGATTTTAGAAGGGTATTATATATAATGTTTATTAAATAACATCCCCAGTGGAGCTTAGGGCAGCCCCTGTAATCAAATGTATAATTTCTACAGAAAAATGTATGAAATAGTCAAACTAAATGAGATGAAGACTATAAAGAACCTCATAACAGTTTATGTCAGGTTTTGCTATCATATAAATTATTTTTAAAACTTCAGTTTTCAGAACATTTTGGACTGTAGAATTGTACATAAGTGATTCTGGGCCAGTATATTAAGGACTTCAGAAAATCTTGAAGAAAACTGTTTAGTTTTGTTTAACCTAGTATTTTTCAAGTTTACTTGAATACAGAGCTTTTTTCAAGGAATAGTATTCTGTAGAATATGCTTTGGGATAAGCTGTGTCACCCATGGCTGATTTATGAACCTTTACTTAGGGTGGACTAAATGTCGTTAATCTGGATTTATGTAGTTAACCTGCTTCAATTTATGTTGATTACACAAGCCTTAAATTTTGGTGGAATCTCCAGATTTAGTAAAGCCTTCTTATTGTGATGGCAGATGATTTTTAGTAGAAGGCACAAAGATAAATTGGTTGAAAATGATTTGATAATTTTAGTGCACTGTGAGGCACTTATGCAATCCATAAGCATTTTAATCTGTTTTTCAGAATTGGACTTTTCTTTCTGCTTTTTAAATTTTGAATTTATTTTCATTTATTTAAGCCTGCTCCTTACTCTTGGAAGCATTGTAGAATAGAAAAACATTGGCATTTTCCCAATTATGCATACTTATAGCACTAGATACTTCTCCTTCATAATATTTACTTATAAAATTTATTCTTAATAGTTGAATTTATTTCTAGGTTGTTTTGATGATTGTCTCCCTCTGTTCTATAACATTCTTGAGAACAGAAGGATTATTTCTGGTTTTGCATCCCTAGCACTTAGCACAGTGACTAACACATTGTGTAGGAATCTATTGAATGAATAAATGAGCACACATAATGTGGTTCTCCGAGATATAACTAAGATTTATCCCTTAATATATATCTTTCACATTTTTTAAGGCATTTATATTTTTTAATAGGATTATACTATACATACCATTTTACAGTCTGCTTTTTTCCCACATGACAGTATACCATGAACATCTTTGTGCAGTAAACAGATCTCTATAGCATCATTTTAAATGGCTGTGTAGGATTCTATTATGTGTATTGTGTAGTCCATTTAACCAACCTCCTTATTGGACATTTTGGTTGTTTTCGGTAATACACTATTATAGCTTGTGTAGAGCAGATAGAGTTGAGTGAAATGAGTGAGAAATTTTAAAATGAGAGGACTTTTTATAAAACCTGAAAAAGACAAAAATGATTCAAGATACATTAATTGTTACAAAAAAGCTTGTGGTATTTTAAGTTATTCATTTCAACCAGTTTGGTTTGGAGGGTTTTTCCCTCCTTACATGGTCATTATTTTCAACCAAATCATTTTGTGTTAGCTCCTCTAAACCAATTAAAATAAATAAGACAAGTGGTGTTAGTTTCTTATAGGTGAAGAAATTAAGGTTCAAAAATAGTAAATAGCCTCATTTAATAATTGTTAAGTATATGGTAAAGACCGTACAAAGGTCAAAGAGAGGCTAAATCCATGTGTGCTATAGTAAGATTTAATAGAAGATGAAGGACTTTGAAGAATAATGGGGATTGGGTAGATGAAAAATGGTTAATAATGTGAGCACAGCCATGGAGGCGTAATTAAGCCAAGTGTCACTGAAAAAATAAGCATAATTAGAGAAAAACTTAAGGAAAAAGTTGAAAAGTTGAGGGTTTAAAAGGTGTTTGAATGATGGAAATATGCCATTTTGAGGTGATATCTTTCTGGGTATGTGGTGCTATTTTAGATAATTGAATCAGGAATACAGTGCAGGGAAATGAGCTTGAAATAAAATATATCAAATGTGTGAAAGTAATGAGCTGCTTTATAGGGAATGACTGAGAAAGTAATGTAATCTACAATATTTGATTATATCCAGGCCCTTATCTGTGAATCAGTTGTATAATTCTGTGTTAATATGACTATAGAACCTAACTATGTGTGTCTTTATGGGAAAAATTCTTAGAGGACCAACTCAAGATGCCAAGATATACAAGACTGAAAGAATCGACTATACTCCATGTCCTTTTATTTTAATGCCTTCTACTTCTCCCACCCCTCCAAAAACCTAATACTCATATAATGCTTACTGCATGCCAGGCACTATTCTAAGCCTTTATATGTATTGTCTCATTTAATCCTCATAAAAACTCATAAGTAGATGCTATTATTACCCCCATTATATAGATTTTATAGATTTTTTAAAACTGAGGCACAGAGAGGTTTATTAACATATCCAAGGTCACACAGCTAGTAAGTGAATGGCAGGATTAGGAGAAGGAATGTTGCAGGGTAATTAGGATGCCATTAAAGAGCTATAAAAAGAAACTGGCAATGTTTATAAAAATGAAGGGGTAGAAGATAACTCCAGGAAGAGGAAATTCTAAATCCAGATAAGGAATGATTATATGACTGTTCTATCACATTGACAGAAGAAAATAACATTTTGAGAGAGATGTTGCAGTAAATAGCAGAATTTGACAACTAATTCAATATTCTGAGTTAAAGGGGAAAAAAAGAAATAGGTATTCAGGAGTTATCGAATTATTTTATAGTGTTAAAAAAATGTGAGTATGATGAGAAATTTGCTCATAGGCAAGGAGAATAGAAGGAAAATCAGCTGTTTTATTAAAGTCAAATGGCTTACTTAGAACATTCCAGAAACTTATATTAGCCAAGATATGGACATTTAGTAAATTAAAGCCATATTTAGACTGTTTCTGTGACTTCACAGTCTAGCTAGGCACTTGCCAGAATCACTTATAATACAAATGCTCTTGGGTTTTTACTTTTAACAGTGATTAATGTCTTAGTATCCATTCACATTAATATTCCTAAAATGAAAGTACCGAGAGAGTAGTGTATGTGTTAGAATAATTTTTAAACATGGGAAGGCCGAATCTAGGAGCATTGAAGTGGAAGCCTGAATAGTCCAAGGAGCCAAGGAGTGAATACAGGCAGGAAAACCAGGTGAAGGTAAAGATGAAGAATAAGAGACTAAGGAAAGAGTTGGATTGGGAATGATAGTCACCTTAATTTTTCTGGTAAGTGTATCTCCATATTCTAGAATATTACAACTTTATGCCTAAGTTATAGTGTGAAATATATTTTTAGTTATATTTTTCTCTCTTAAGTTGGGCTTCCTTCTAGAGCTGATCTAAGCATAATTTTTAAAAGCTTCATTAGGCTGTGCTTGTATCATTAATTACTAGGCCATATTTAGTTTCCTTATCCATTTCTAGGTACATGTTGACACTCACTTTTTGCCCATGTTTGTGTTTTAGGCTCAGGAATTGTATTGAAATTCTTTGTATGTTTTAAATTGACTTCTGACAGTTGTATTTTATGGGACTAGGTGATTTAGGGCAGTGGAGGTAAAAGCCCTGGGTATGATCAAGTAAGTGGTGGAAGAATGGAAGCCCACTAGGGGTCAGTATGTAACTTGCTCTCTATATATCTTGCCCTGGAGCAAAAACAGATTATAAAACAAAGGCTGTGTGGTTTTACAGTATCCCATGCTCCATTTTAAAAGTAATATTTAATAAAAAGTAACAGTTGATTTTTATTGAAGAATACAGGAAAATTTGTGTTCAAATTGTTTTGTGGAGGACATAGTCTCAAGGTATTAAGTAATAGTGAATATGCAAATCTTATAACCCTAATCAAAAGGAATGCTCTGAAATCAATCAGATGCAGATTACATCCCTGTAGAATGTCTGAAAAAAATGCAGTATTTTACCATAAAAAGAGCACAGCTTTGAAGTGAGACAGATCTAGTACAAATATATGCTCCAGTGCATATTAGCTGTAAGTTCTCCGTCAATTTATTTGCCTGTTTATAGCCTGTTTCTTTGTCTGTGAAAAATGAGGTAATACCTACCTTGCTGTATTTTTACAAGGTTTAATGGAATAGCAAGCAAATGCATAGCACCTAGCATGGTGCCTGGCACACGGTAGGAATCAATAGATGGTAACTATGATTTTTGAGAGGTTAGAATTACATAATGGAAAGAGCTTGGACTTTGGTGTTAGAGTCCCTGGCTATGGGGCTTACTTATTACAGTGTAACACTTAAGTAAGTTAAGTAACTTTTTTGATCTTCATTTATCCCATATTAAAATGGGGATATTGCCTACCTTGGAGGGTGGTTTTCAGAATTAACTGAGGTAATTTATATATCACCTTACTAAGTGTCTGACACATAGTAGGCTATCAATAAATGTTATTTTCCTTACTACCGTTCCTAGGTCATGTTGTGAAACTCTTTGGTAAATTGTGTAAATTATTTAAATTGTCTGTCAGTGTTTTCCTCATTATAAAATGGACTCAGATTGACCCTCAGAATTGTAAACAATTACCTGCCTCCCTTTTTCTATCCCCAAACTGATAAAATTTCTGATGAAGTATAGGATTCTTATATTTAAGGATCATTTCTCTTGTGTGCTAAATGCTGTACGTACAAAATGAATAATAGGATTTCTGTTGTCAATAATTCCCAATCTAGTAAGGAAGAGAAACATATAAACAGATAATTATAATACTGTATGATAAGTGTTACATTAATTGATATGTGTACAAAGTCGAGTGGTAGCACATAGGACATAAGAGCAAGAAGAAGTAAAATGAAGGACTAAGTTAATAAAAGAATTTGAAGAAAGTTAAAAGATAATAAACATTTTGTTTAAACTTTTACCACAACTTAGCTAAGGCACATGAGAACAACAGCTAACATTTATTGGTGATTTACCATGTGCCTAGCAGTAGTCTAAGCTCTTAAGGTGTTTTAACTCGTTTAATTCTCACAACATAGGTGATATCGGTATCCCTATTTTAGAGATGATGAAACTTCACAAGGAAATAAAATAATTTGCTCAAGGTCTTGCAGCTAGTAGGTGGTTAGAACTGATATTCCAACCCAGGTAGTTTAGTTCCAAAACTCAAGCTTAAAACTACTGCACAGTACTACTTGTAGTTACTTAATAACATTTAAGTATCTTACTGACATGATGAAAGGAGATGCCTAGTAACCACCTCAGCTGCTTAATTAATTTACAGTCAAACAGAGTGACTGTTAGAGTTAACTGAGAATTTAGTACCTAAGTTTAGTGCCTCTGTGGCAACAATATGAAATTAATTGGGAATATCAAGAGTGACCTCTGTTGTGCTTATAAATAAATAAATACAAAATCAAATTATTTTTTAAAAAGCTAGTTAGAGGAGTGCTGAGGGGGTGGGGAATAGGAATGAGGAAGGATTTCATTTCCTTCAAATTGCTGTCTTAGGTCAGCAAGCAGTTAAATCTTTTCCCATGAACTTTCAAGAATAGTAAAGGTAGCATATAGAGGAAAGGCATTTTGGTGTTCAGATTTATCAGTCCCCTTGAGAGGTACCTATTGCATCCAGTTTAGAAATCAGTAACTAGCTGTATTATAGAGATACCAAGAATTTAATCACTTCTCCTTGAATATTGCTAAAGCAGCCACCCACCCACTTGTTTTTGTATGAGTTTAGTTCTAGTGTAGGTACTGTGTGAGCACATAAGCAAATAACAGTGATAAAAGAAATATACATTAGTTTTTTTAAATTAATTTATTTTTGGCTGTGTTGGGTCTCTGTTGCTGCATGCGGGCTTTTTCTAGTTGCGGCGAGCAGGCGCTACTCTTCATTGTGGTGCATGGGCTTCTCATTGCAATGGCTTCTCTTCTTGCGGAGCACGGGCTATAGGCGCGTGGTCTTCAGTAGTTGTGGCTCGCGGGCTTAGTTGCTCCGCGGCATGTGGGATCTTCGCGGACCAGGGCTCGAACCCATGTCCCCTGCATTGGCAGGTGTATTCTTAACCACTGCACCACCAGGGAAGTCCCTACATTAGGTTTTTTAGTTTAATTAAAAGCAAATGTCAAATAACAGATTGTTACCTAGTAGAACAAAACACTAAAACCCATGTGAATCTCAGCAACTGAAAATTTGCAGTAGTTCAAGTATGGTGTACTTGCATTTTATTGAGTCAAAGTTAGAAATGACCCAAATTACAGTTCTGTGATATGATTAAAAGAGAAAAACAGAAGAAAATACAATTATATTGTAAACTGGAATTGCGCTTATGAGTTGAATAAAATGTTGCAATAAAATTAACTGTTTTCATTCAAGAAGATCACATCTGTGCAGGAAAACATTTAGAAAAGAACAATAGGGCTTATGTAGTATAGCAAAGTTGCTTTCGGTACTTAGTCATTTTCTCTTTTGAAAAAAAAGTAATTTTTAAGATGATTTTAGCCTACAAATGATTGTGAACTAAAATTAACTTTTAAGTATTTCTAATTAATTTTTTATTCCCTACATAGATTGTAAACTCTTGGAGGACAGGGTTTCCATTTTATAATTTTTTGTTGTCCCCATAAATTGTACTGTATCTCATGTTTGTTGAATAAATAACAATTTATTAATTGATTTTGCTGATTGCAAATGGGGGGAAAAACATTTACTTGAATATGTTCCTTACTGGAAAATAGAGGTTATATGTATGTACATATTTCTTTTGTCTGGTTAAATACATGTTTTAGATTATATGTACTTTATGCTCAAATAGATTTCTTTAAGAATGTGGATTTATTTTTCCTGGTGATTTCTGATTGCACAAATGACTAGGTGCACTTTAAAGGGAGATGTTTACCTTGTTTTAAAACTGGTTATTGAATACTGCCAACGGCAGCCCATTAGGTGAGTGCAGAACTAAAGGGATAGAAGGAAAACCCTGTTTCCTAAGCTACTGAGAGGATTTTCACATTAGGTTGAATAAAGACCATAGTCTTCAGAGTATAGTTCTATGCAAGTTCCTGACTACAGAAGTCATTGTTAAAGGTAAGGTTTTTTCTTATGTAACCTCATTTTAAGTTGTGAATTAGATTTTAACTAAGCAGTAGTAATGTGACTTTTTTGCCAAATCTTACTGTAATAAATTCTGGTACTGTGCAACACATTGGAGATTATAATAGTTTGGTTCTTATAGAAAGAAAACACCATTTGTTAATATGTCTGTTACAGGTAGTTATAGTTTAATGTTTGCTTTTGCTGGGGCTTGTTTTGATTCATCATTTTTATTTGACTCACTAGAAGCCATCTGTTAGTTATAATTTAACTTTCAAGGTTCTATGTAATTTGGTTTTTGTTAATGAAGTGCTATAAACAGCATTATGAAGCTTTTCTCTTTTAATCTTGAAAGGAAAAAAATCCATATCTAAAAAAGCAATCACAAAGAAGAGGAAAACTGTCACAAAGTCACCTACTGTACCAGAATTTCAGGTAAATGTTTCAATTTTGTCTCAGTATTTTTTAGTTTAATTTTTTGTTTCAGTGTTTATATTGTTCCTCAAGAGATTGGCTAAATTCCGCCATAACACACAATACTTTTAATGAGATGTTTCCAACTATGACTTTTTCCCTGCAAGTGTAGACATAGCTAAAATTTAATCTGCTAGTATTTCAAAAATTTTTACCTCTCTTTTTGTCTCTTGATAGTCAAAAATCTCTGTGGTTTTCTGTACACTATACTGTTTTGTAGAAGTAGTTTAATAGAAATATATATATATGTATCAAGTAAATGTGTAGATGAAAGTCTTCCAAGAACTAACTATAATTTTTACGTGGTAGCATTGTGTAGGTAATCCATTTTATTTTCTTTTATTTGGGCACTATCAAAATAGTAGACTTATTAACTTAAAAAACAAAACTTTTAACACAGCTATATATGAACTTCAGAGAGAATATTAAGTAAACGTTAATTGAATGGTTTTTTAAACCTTTCTGCAAAAAGAAAAAAGTACTTGTATGTACTGCTGTCTGATTATGTGAAGAGTTTTCTGTTTGTAGCTGATACTAGAATAAGCAGAGAAGTTCACCCTAGTTAAATAATACTTTTATTTTCTACTTTATAAAAGATGAGTTTCTACAACAAATGACTATTTCTTTAAAATTTTTCTTTGTATTAGCATGTCCAATCTATTTCTGGTTTAGGTTATAAAATTAACACTTAATTGCCAAAAAAAAAAGTGATGTTAAAATGAATTTCTGTGAGTCTCAACTAAAGAAGAAAGTAAAGGAGTAATAACTATGAAAATATTGATAATATGTAATGTGAGTTTAACAGTTACCTATGTCCAAAAATGTAGACACATCTTTTTTTCAGTAAAAATTCTATTTTGGAAGTGTTTTTTATGGAAGCTACTAATTGGTAAAATTTAATACTTTTAAATGAACAGTAAAAGAAAATAGACATATTTTTCTTTTAGTATTTTAGAATATTTTTAATGACATCCTTAGGGTGAATTACAACCATTTCTACAAAATCCTTTTATATAAAGTAACCTTGGTTCCAGCATATTCAGTTAAAAACAAAGAAGTGTATTTACTGTTTACTTAGAGGCCTTTCTACCATTGCTTGTGCGTGTTATTTAATGCTATAATAGTATATTGTCATTCATTCTTCCACTGATTTCATGCTAGCCTTTGCTATTTCTCCCACTCAGTTTTTTCCTTATTCCCTCAAAGTATTCATCCTGGCAGTATGGATCTCAGAACAGGTCTGGTCCACTGTTGATATTCGCCTTCATCCCTGTATTAATGGATGGATTTTTATATGTAATAAGTGGCACAGACAGCATAGACAGCATAGACAGTTTTTGTTTTGTTCTGTTTTTTTAATTGCAGGTGGTATTCATTAGTGAGGCATGAAATCAACTTAGTGGATTGCATGACCAGCATTTCTTTTTTAAGCTAACAAAGTTAAAATAGAAAAGAAATTTTAAGTGTTTCAAATATAATAAGGGTAATATTGTTTCATAAAACTTTGGTTTCCATTGTGTGTGTTTACTGACATGCAGTGTAAAATGTATTTTTGACCATGGGTTGGGGGCAAAAAAGTATGAAAAACACTGTCTTAAGTGATGTTTTTAGTTAGTTACTGACCATTTGCTTACCACTCAGAAACTTAAGGTCAAAAGTACATGTTTTTCTAGATTGAACTGTTTAAAATAAAGTGCTCTTCCTGGTTCTTAAGGTGTCCTAGAAAGAAGGCGGGGTTGGGGGTGAGAGAGGGGTGTGTGTGTGTGTGTGTTTTGCTAGGGTTGGGAAATAGACTTACAAGAACAGTGGTTCTTATGCCTGGTTTACAATTTAAATACCATGGTATTACTGAGAAAGAAAATTGACAGCTGTTTCCCAGGAAATAGGTCATTTGCTTCAAATAAGCAAAGAATAGGACATAGTATTAGTCACTAGTAAACTTTATTGTTACATGCAAAACTTATAGTTTTGCCTCTCGTAATAATTCTATGTAGTTTGTTTCTTTAATTATTTGAAAGACTCCTACACATAAGAAGACTGGTTATTATATAACAAAGAACTGAATTTATTTCCTTCTCAAAAGCTCTAGCAATATGACATTTAGCACCTCAGAAACATATCCAGGAATTAAATTGTGTGAAATGTTCTTTGTTGTTGTTGTATTTAAGTTCTGGTGGATTAAAAAAGTGAATCCTGTTTTGACCTCAGCTACTTTTTAATTTGATAGTGGTTGTTGACTTTTTTAAAACTAGATCAAACCTATAAGCCTGTTTGCTTCAGGAAGAATCCGTGTTTATTTATATACACAACTAAAATATCTATACCTCAGTGTAAAAAAATAATCATCCCACCCCTATTTAAAGTATACACTGTAAGCAGTCAAAGACCTATTGTATTTATATTTGTGTATATATTATAATGGGACTAACCATATCTGTACCAGTTTTTCCTAGGAGTTACATCAGTGGTTCTCAAACTTTAAATAGTATAAAAATAATCTGATACTTTTATTAAAAATGAAAAATCCTGGGTTTCATCCTCTAAGGGTCCATCCTTGATTCAGTGGGTCTAGGTGGATATCAGTAATCTGGATAGTGCTTAAGCATATGGATTCTGGAACCAGGCTACTTGGGTTCGAATGCCATCTTAGCCCTAACTTGATAACCTTAGGTAAGTTACTTAACTGCTCAAAGCTTCCAATTCCTCATCTGTACAATGGAATAATAATAGTTCCCACCTCATAGGATTGTTGTGAGGATTAAATGATAGAACTTACTGTTTTATTATCTTATTTATTTTTTCAAATAAGCATGCCAGATGCTTTAGACAAAAAATACTGTGTTTATGAGTAGGAAGATCAATTAAGAGTTGGTTTAAGAGCATCTATTACTGACCTTTACCACTTTTTCCAGGAACTTAAGACCTTGAAATAAGTCTCAGATTTGGTCATATTTTATAAATCATGAAATTTCATCATTAAGCCTACAAGTATTTGAAAAGTGAAAAACTGGGTAATATTATTTGCATCATTGTGTTTTATTAGAGGGAAAACCTATGCTTAGCCCTCCCTACTCTAGTGTTATGTCGGGTTATACATTTGGCATATAGGGGAACTAGTCATGTTTTTTTACTTAGCAATAATTGCAAAAAGGAAATATTTTTATTTTTAGTCTTTAGCATGTTGGTGATATAAGCTTTTATGTCAAATTTAACAGTTACTGATTACTTTGTTAAACTGACTAAATTATTTTTTGTTTTTCTGTGTTAGTTTTATAATGTAAGATTTTTAGATTGAAAAGTGAATATTGATTTCCTTAATAAAGTTAACTTTTACCCAGAAGCCTTTTAATTTGTTTAATATTTGAGAGAGAAATCTAATATTATGTGAATTCTCTTTTTGTACACAGTTATAACAGAGTCATAAAAAGTATTCTTTATATATATATATTTTTTTAACATCTTTATTGGAGTATAATTGCTTTACAATGGTGTGTTAGTTTCTGCTTTATATCAAAGTGAATCAGCTATACATACACATATATCCCCATATCTCCTCCCTCTTGCGTCTCCCTCCCACCCTCCCTATCCCACCCCTCAAGGTGGTCACAAAGCACTGAGCTGATCTCCCTGTGCTATGTGGCTGCTTCCCACTAGCTATCTATTTTACATTTGATAGTGTATATATGTCCATGCCACTCTCTCAGTTCGTCCCAGCTTACCCTTCCCCATCCCCATGTCCTCAAGTCCATTCTCTACTTCTGCGACTTTATTCCTGTCCTGGCCCTAGGTTCTTCAGAACCATTTTTTTCTTTTAGATTCCAAACATATGTGTTAGCATACAGTATTTGTTTTTCTCTTTCTGACTTAGTTCACTCTGTATGACAGACTCTAGGTCCATCCACCTCACTACAAATAACTCAATTTCGTTTCCTTTTATGGCTGAGTAATATTCCATTGTATATATGTGCCACATCTTCTTTATCCATTCATCTGTGGATGGATACTTAGGTTGCTTCCATGTCCTGGCTATTGTAAATAGAGCTGCAGTGAACATTGTGGTACATGACTCTTTTTGAATTATGGTTTCTCAGGGTATATGCCCAGTAGTGGGATTGCTGGGTCATATGGTAATTCTGTTTTCAGTTTTTTAAGGAACCTCCATACTGTTCTCCATAGGGACTGTATCAATTTCCATTCCCACCAACAGTGCAAGACGGTTCCCTCTACTCCACACCCTTTCCAGCAGTTGTTGTTTGTAGATTTTTTGGTGATGGCCATTCTGACTGGTGTGAGGTGATACCTCATTGTAGTTTTGATTTGCACTTCTCTAATGATTAGTGATGTTGAGCATCCTTTCATATGTTTGTTGGCAATCTGTATATCTTCTTTGGAGAAATGTCTGTTTAGGTCTTCTGCCCATTTTTGGATTGGGTTGTTTGTTTTTTTGATATTAAGCTGCATGAGCTGCTTGTAAATTTTGGAGATTAATCCTTTGTCAGTTGCTTCATTTGCAAATATTTTCTCCCATTCTGAGGGTTGTCTTTTTGTCTTGTTTATGTTTTCCTTTGCTGTGCAAAAGCTTTTAAGTTTTATTAGGTCCCATTTGTTTATTATTGTTTTTATTTCCATTTCTCTAGGAGGTGGGTCAGAAAGGATCTTGCTGTGATTTATGTCATAGAGTGTTCTGCCTATGTTTTCCTCTAAGAGTTTGATAGTGTCTGGCCTTACATTTAGGTCTTTAATCCATTTTGAGTTTATTTTTGTGTATGGTGTTAGGGAGTGTTCTAATTTCATTCTTTTACATGTAGCTGTCCAGTTTTCCCAGCACCACTTATTGAAGAGGCTGTCTTTTCTCCACTGTATATTCTTGCCTCCTTTATCAAAGATGAGGTGACCATATATGCGTGGGTTTCTCTCTGGGCTTTCTATCCTGTTCCATTGATCTGTATTTCTGTTTTTGTGCCAGTACCGTACTGTCTTGATTACTGTAGCTTTGTAGTATCGTCTGAAGTCAGGGAGCCTGATTCCTCCAGCCCCATTTTTCTTTCTCAAGATTGCTTTGGCTATTTGGGGTCTTTTGTGTTTCCGTACAAATTGTGAAGTTTTTTGTTCTAGTTCTGTGAAAAATGTCATTGGTAGTTTGATAGGGATTGCATTGATTCTGTAGATTGCTTTGGGTAATATAGTCATTTTCACAGTGTTGATTCTTCCAATCCAAGAACATGGTATATCTCTTCATCTGTTTGTATCATCTTTAATTTCTTTCATCAGTGTCTTATCGTCTTCTGCATGCAGGTCTTTTGTCTCCTTAGGTAGGTTTATTACCAGGTATTTTATTCTTTTTGTTGCAGTGGTAAATGGGAGTGTTTCCATAATTTTTCTTTCAGATTTTTCATCATTAGTGTATAGGAATGCAAGAGATTTCTGTGCATTAATTTTGTATCCTGGAAAAAAATAAATAACTAAATAACACTTAACTTGCAACAACAACAAAAAATTTGTATCCTGCTACTTTACCAAATTCATTGATTAGCTCTAGTAGTTTTCTGGTAGCGTCTTTAGCATTCTCTGTGTATAGTATCATGTTATCTGCCAACAGTGACAGCTTTACTTCTTCTTTTCTGATTTGGATTCCTTTTATTTCTTTTTCTTCTGTGATTACTGTGGCTAAAACTTCCAAAACTGTGTTGAATAACAGTGGTGAGAGTGGGCAACCTTCTCTTGTTCCTGATCTTAGAGGAAATGGTTTCAGTTTTTCACCATTGAGAACGATGCTGGCTGTGGGTTTGTCATATCTGGCCTTTATTATGTTGAGGTAGGTTCCCTCTATGCCTACTTTCTGGAGGGTTTTTATCATAAATGGGTGTTGAATTTTGTCAAAAGCTTTCTCTGCATCTATTGAGATGATCATATGGTTTTTCTCCTTCAGTTTGTTAATATGGTTTATCACATTGATTTGCGTATATTGAACAATCCTTGCATTCCTGGGATAAACCCCACATGATCATGGTGTATGATCCTTTTAATGTGCTGTTGTTTTCTGTTTGCTAGTATTTTGTTGAGGATTTTTGCATCTATGTTCATCAGTGATATTGGCCTGTAGTTTTCTGTCTTTGTGACATCTTTGTCTGGTTTTGGTATCAGGGTGATGGTGGCCTTGTAGAATGAGTTTGGGAGTGTTCCTGCCTCTGCTATATTTTGGAAGAGTTTGAGAAGGATAGGTGTTAGCTCTTCTCTAAATGTTTGATAGAATTTGCCTGTGAAGCCATCTGGTCCTGGGCTTTTGTTTGTTGGAAGATTTTTAATCACAGTCTCAATTTCAGTGCTTGTGATTGGTCTGTTTATATTTTCTATTTCTTCCTGGTTCAGTCTCAGAAGGTTGTGCTTTTCTAAGAATTTGTCCACTTCTTCTAGGTTGTCCGTTTTATTGGCATATAGTTGCTTGTAGTAATCTCTCATGATCCTTTGTATTTCTGCAGTGTCAGTTGTTACTTCTCCTTTTTCATTTCCCATTCTATTGATTTGAGTCTTCTCCCTTTTTTTCTTGATGAGTCTGGCTAGTGGTTTATTAATTTTGTTTATCTTCTCAAAGCACCAGCTTTTAGTTTTATTGATCTTTGCTATCGTTTCCTTCATTTCTTTTTCATTTATTTCTGATCTGATCTTTATGGTTTCTTTCCTTCTGCTAACTTTGGGGTTTTTTTTTTCTTCTTTCTCTAATTGCTTTAGATGGAAGGTTAGGTTGTTTATTTGATATTTTTCTTGTTTCTTGAGGGAGGATTGTATTGCTATAAACTTCCCTCTTAGGACTGCTTTTGCTGCATCCCATAGGTTTTGGGTTGTCGTGTTTTCATTGTCATTTGTTTCTAGGTATTTTTTAATTTCCTCTTTGATTTCTTCAGTGATCTCTTGGTTATTTAGTAGTGTATTGTTTAGCTTCCATGTGTTTGTGTTTTTTACAGATTTTTTCCTGTAATTGATATCTAGTCTCATAGCGTTGTGGTCGGAAAAGATACTTGATACGATTTCAATTTTCTTAAATTTACCAAGGCTTGATTTGTGACCCAAGATATGATCTATCCTGGAGAATGTTCCATGAGCACTTGAAAAGAAAGTGTAATCTGCTCTTTTTGGATGGAATGTCCTATAGATATCAGTTAAGTCCATCTTGTTTAATGTATTGTTTAAAGCTTGTGTTTCCTTATTTATTTTCATTTTGGATGATCTGTCCATTGGTGAAAGTGGGGTGTTAAAGTCCCCTGTTATGATTGTGTTACTGCCAATTTCCTCTTTTATGGCTGTTAGCATTTGCCTTATGTATTGAGGTGCTCCTATGTTGGGTGCATAAATATTTACAATTGTTATATCTTCTTCTTGGATTGATCCCTTGATCATTCTGTAGTGTCCTTCTTTGTCTCTTGTAATAGTCTTTATTTTACAGTCTATTTTGTCTGATATGAGACTTGCTACTCCAGCTTTCTTTTGATTTTCATTTGCATGGAATATCTTTTTCTATCCCCTCACTTTCAGTCTGTATGTGTCTCTAGGTCTGAAGTGGGTCTCTTGTAGACAGCATATATATGGGTCTTGTTTTTGTATCCATTCAGCCAGTCTTATGTCTGTTGGTGGGAGCATTTAATCTATTTACATTTAAAGTAGTTATCGATATGTATGTTCCTTTTACCATTTTCTTAATTGTTTTGGGTTTGTTATTGTAGGTCTTTTCCTTCTCTTGTGTTTCCTGCCTAGAGAAGTTCCTTTAGCATTTGTTGTAAAGCTGGTTTGGTGATGCTGAATTCTCTTAGCTTTTGCTCATCTGTAAAGGTTTTTTTTTTTTATTAACATCTTTATTGGAGTATAATTGCTTTACAATGGTATGTTAGTTTCTGCTTTATAACAAAGTGAATCAGTTTTACATATACATATGTTCCCATATCTCTTCCCTCTTGCGTCTCCCTCCCTCCCACCCTCCATAGCCGCCCCCCCTAGGTGGTCACAAACCACCAAGCTGATCTCCCTGTGCCATGAGGCTGATTTCTCCGTCAAATCTGAATGAGATCCTTGCTGGGTAGAGTAATCTTGGTTGTAGGTTTTTCCCTTTCATCACTTTAAATATGTCCTGCTGCTTGCTCTGGCTTGCAGAGTTTCTGCTGGAAGATCTGCTGTTAACCTCATGGGGATTCCCTTGTATGTTAATTATTGCTTTTCCCTTGCTGCTTTTAATATTTTTTCTTTGTATTTAATTTTTGATAGTTTGATTAATATGTGTCTTGGCGTGTTTCTCCTTTCATTTATCCTGTATGGGACTCTCTGTGCTTCCTGGACTTTACTGACTACTTCCTTTCCCATATTGGGGAATTTTTCCACTATAATCTCTTCAAATATTTTCTCAGTCCCTTTCTTTTTCTCTGCTTCTTCTGGGACCCCTATAATTTGAATGTTGGTGCGTTTAATGTTGTCCCAGAGGTCTCTGAGACTGTCCTCAATTCTTTTCATTCTTTTTTCTTTATTCTGCTCTGTGGTAGTTATTTCCACTATTTTATCTTCCAGGTCACTTGTCTGTTCTTCTGCCTCAGTTATTCTGCTATTGATTCCTTCTAGAGAATTCTTAATTTCATTTATTGTGTTGTTCATCATTGTTTGTTTGCTCTTTAGTTCTTCTGGGTCCTTGTTAAACGTTTCTTGTATTTTCTCCATTCTATTTCCAAGATTTTGGATCATCTTTATTATCATAACTCTGAATTCTTTTTCAGGTAGACTGCCTGTTTCTTCTTCATTTGTTTGGTCGGGTGGGTTTTTACCTTGCTGCTTCATCTGCTGTGTGTTTCTCTGTCTTCTCATTTTGCTTAACTTACTGTGTTTGGGGTCTCCTTTTCGCAGGCTGCAGCTTCGTAGTTCCCATTGTTTTTGGTGTCTGCCCCCAGTGGCTAAGGTTGGTTCAGTGGGTTATGTAGGCTTCCTGGTGGAGGGGATTAGTGCCTGTGTTCTGGTGGATGAGGCTGGATCATGTCTTTCTGGTGGGCAGGACCACGTCAGGTGGTGTGTTTTGGGGTGTCTGTGACCTTATTATGAATTTAGGCAGCCTCTCTGCTAATGGGTGGGGTTTTGTTCCTGTCTTGCTAGTTGTTTGGCAGAGGGTGTCCAGCACTGTAGCTTGCTGGTTGTTGAATGGAGCTAGGTCTTAGCGTTGAGATGGAGATCTCTGGAAGTACTTTTGCCATTTGATATTACGTGGAGCTGGGAGGTCTCTGGTGGACCAGTGTCCTGAACTCGGCTCTCCCACCTCAGAGGCACAGGCCTGACACCCGGCCGGAGCACCAAGACCCTGTCAGCCACACGGCTCAGAAGAAAAGGGAGAAAAAGAAAAAGAAAGGAAAATAATGATAAAATAAAGTTATTAAAATTTTTAAAAATTATTAAAAATAATTAAAAAGTCATAAAAAAAGAGAGAGCAACCAAACCAATAAACAAATCCACCAATGGTAACAAGCGCTAAAAACTATACTAAGAAAAAAAAAAAAAGACAGACGGAACCCTAGGACAAATAGTAAAAGCAAAGCTATACAGACAAAATCACACAAAAGCATACACATACACACTCACAAAAAGAGAAAAAGGATAAAAAAATATTTATCTTTTGGGAAGTCTGAGGTCTTCTGCCAGCATTTAGTAGGTGTTCTGTAGGATTTGTTCCATATGTAGATGTATTTCTGATGTATTTGGGGGGAGGAAGGTGATCTCCACGTCTTACTCCTCTGCCATCTTGAAGGTCCCAGAAAGTATTCTTAAAGCTTAGTTTGTCAAGTCTCAGTAAGATAAGTCTTTAAAATAATTTAAAAGCCTTAGTTACCATGACTCTGCTTTTTGTTGGTAATCAAAATCTTTCATGTCATGTGTACTTGTTCCTATTCCATATGTGTGATTTATTCGAAAGGCTCCTTTGCAGAGGAAATCCAGAATCCAGCTGTTGATTAAGACTTACATAGTAGTATTATTTTTAAACATAAGCATAAACTCACTGATCCAACATACCTCTGAAAAAACTCTATTTCTCCATTTAACCAAGGGAGAAACTAAGGGATATGAAATAAAGTACTATCTTCAATGTGACAAATTGGGACCAAAATTAAAATTAGAGTTTGACTGCTTCACTGAGTTAAGGACCTTTAGATTGTATTGTTGTTTTGAATTGCTACCTTTTTCTTTAAAAATATTTTTCTTTACACATCCTTATCCTTCTCATTTGTTCTTCATGCATGTGAAATGTATCCTAATAAAATGAGTATTTTCAACTTCAGCTTTTTGTTTCACTTTTAACATCATGGGGTTTTACTTTCCCCTTAAAATTTTTTCCATTTTTATATATAGTACATTGAGAGAAACATCAGGTTTTAATCATATCATATAGTGGTATAAAAATGTTTTAACTTGTTAATCATACTTACTTGTCATGTCACACATGATATCTTCATTTGCAGGTTTTGAAGTAGTCATTATTGCTGATATGATGATCATAGAAGTGAGAAGGAATTTTCCTGCCCTCATAGTTTTAACAGATGTCAATATAATTTTATTTTAAATATAATATAGATTTTGAATTTACATTATGCATTTATTGTTTTACTTATAATTTTTTAAATAAATTATTGGAGTGTTTTATTAGAATGGTAGTAAATGTGATCCATTTTATTTGGACCTGTTCATTTTGACTTTGCATTGTTTTCCCTTTGCTTTTTAATGTAATTTACTATATTCTTTTACTTTTGTATGCTACCTTACTTGTGTCCTTTTTGGAATCAATAAAGTAAATACCTCTCAAACCTATTGAGTTTATACCCAAAGGGCATAATATCTAGCTTGAAGTAGTGATAAAATAAGAAATAATTTACTTTGTAATTTTTCTGAGATATGGTCACGGAGTTCTTTCAATCTCTACAGGACCTTCCCTCCCCCACTGTATACACACACTTCTGCTTCTTGAGTTGGAGAGAGGGCCTTTTAATATTTACCATTTAATAGAAATGAAAGCTTAGGTATAATTTAATTCCTAAAACTATAATACATGTTCAATTATTGTTAGTTTTTTTGTTTTATTTTGTTTAGAGGGAACCCTTAAAGAATATGATCTAGTAGTAGGAGGAGGAGTCCTAGGTTCCATGGTTTTCTCTATGAGTGTGTCACCTTAGGTTACTTTATCTCTGTTAGTTTTAACTAGCTTGTATATGAATTGGAGATACACCTTTTTAGCCTTTGCCAAGGTTTGGACCAAATTACATTTTTTGGACGGTTCCTTTCAGCTCTAAGATTTATGATTTTGTGACGCTCTCATGGGTTGCATCAAGTGAAAGGTTAATTTGAGGGAGAGTGTGACATCCTTGAAGATGTACTTCTTGGGGGATAAAACTCTTCTTCTAACCTCTGCAGTATGACTGAAAACCTTCTCTTATGAGTGTTGGCAGTGTGACCCGACTGTAATCCAAGCTGCTATGGAGCTTTCCTTTTCACCCCTGGAAGCACCGAGCCTTAGATATTTTTTTCAAATTTAAGGTAATGAGGAGGTCTTAATAGCTGTTTTGCTTTGTTCAAATAATGCATCTGTTCTCCTTATTGAGGTGAACATTTCTTATTGGATTGATTCTATTTTTAAAAGCACCATTTGAAAATGAATTGAGTTTAAAGGCCACACATATGCCTTACTTTGTAGAGAGAAGGAATAGAGTGTATATATGACAGAATTGGCATAAATCAAATTATTTTTCCCTTGATATCAGTAATAAAATTAGAATTATGTTCCCATACAAGAATTTTCTAATAACTTGACTGTATATTTTGGGTATATATATTAGGTATTACATATATATGTAGAGAGCGGTATATAAAGAGAGTATAAATTGTCATGTAGATATTAAGTCATTTTAAGATAACTTCAAAGTAAATATTGCTAAAAATATTTTGACCTTCAAATTCAACAAAATTTATGTTTGAGTCATGTCATTTAAGAAACATTTGTCTTATCATTGTGCATTTAATTCACTATTCCATCCCCTATTTGGAAATCAATCTTTTTGAATTTTCATACTCATTTAGCTCCATACTACCAGCATGTTTCCATAGCCATGCAGATTTGTAATTCATAATCATTTAGTACATTATTGCTTAAAAATGTGATCTTCAGACCATACCTGGGAACTTGTTAGAAATGCAGAATCCTATGTCCTGCTTCAGACCTACTAAATCAAAAACCCCCTTTTAACAACGTTCCCAGGTGATTCTTATGCACGTTAAAGTTTGAGAAGCACTGATGTAGTACAGCTTACTTATAGCTCTTAAGCTGTGGAAATCGTTCCTGGTTTGACTTCAGAACTGTGGTATCTGTTCCCTTAAACGGGATATAAATATTTGCTTGCTAATTAAAAGATCTTAAATTTTTTAGGATGTGTTCAGGTGTAGAGGTATATGTTTTCATTGTTACCATAAGTTTCTACAACGTACATGCAAAATGTACCCTTACTCCATGTGTAATGAGACAGCTGAGATGCAAGTGAAAATTCCTCTGAGCTTTGCCATATGTGCAAATGAGAAATCCATGGTGTGCTATTGACTAATACATCAAGTTCAGTGAAAAGGGTGTAACCATCTGCAAGCTCTGTGGCAAATTTGACATGGTAGTCATAATAGCAGATTATACAATGGGAAGTTTAGTTCCCATTGAGTACTTTCTAGAAACCTGGTGTAGGGCCAACGTGGTTCTGAGGCTTTACTGATATAACAGAAGTTGAAGACGTTATCTAGTTCTAGAGGCACTTATATAATTAGCTAGTCCACTGCTTAACCATCAGCATTTCTTCCATAATTCTAGATTTGGCAAATGGAAATGTGTAGTGTGTAATAAATATCAGCTGCACTGTCCTACTACATCATCGCATACTGTTTTCTACTCTGAAATTATTTAATTTGGGTTACTTAAATACATATTTTCCCTGCTTTGTCAGTTCTGTGAGTTTGAAATTATGTAGATGTTTCTAGTAACTGTTAATACTAAGTATAATTTATATTATCTGTGATAACTTTTTCTTTGTCTATTAGGTTGAACCATGTTGCCATTTTTGTAGATCAAAGGCATATCAGCAATTTCATATGGTTCAACTTAATGATAAAGAAAGTGTCGGTGCTCCTAGTCTCTCATTTTTGTCACACAGTCATGAGGAATGATCTTGTTGTAACCTACTTTTGCTTTTGTTGTTTTTGTTTGTTTTCTTTTAAAAGAAAATATGCCTTTTAGGAAAACAACACCCTTACAAGAAATTAATGAATGTAAGAAACATGGGACTGATAAAAATTTAATGATGAATTAGTAGCTTTATAAGTATAGTGGGGGTTTTTTTCATTATCACACAGTATAAACATTACAAGATTTTCATTAATCTAAAACTTTTCCTCTATATGTGGTTGCAGTTCTTGTTTGGAAATCTTCTATTTCTTTTTCACGACAGATTTTTTAAAATATAAGCTTAAATTATTTTAGGAAAAAAAAGTAAAATGTATTGAACAAATTGGAAAAATTCAGTATAATTTTACAAGAACTAAAATGTAGTTACTAATATTTTTGTTATTGTTGCTGACACTTCACTGTTTAAATCTTTAGTAATTAAGCCAAACTAGTGTGATTATTAATTAATAACTAAAGACCAAGTGTTTTGGCCATTTGCCAGCATTACCAAGGTGAAATAAAATGAGCCACACAATTATGAAAGGAAATAGATGCTATCTCTGGAGATGGTTTTATTAAGGACTACTAAGAAGATCATATTAAGAATGTATACTTAATTACATTAACTTCTTTGAGTATATTCATATAGTTGAAGTCCCTCTTTATTGGCAATCCCAACAGCAGTAATGCAATTTGTTAAATTGTATAGTTAGCAACCAAAGCAAAGGTAAAATGATAGTTCTCCAGGGGTGCATTTATTCATCTGCTAGGGGACTGCTTGATGAAGCATTTCTTAAAGGTGATTCAGTAACCTGTGAAGTCTAGGGTGAGTTTCCAGATCTTTGTCATTCTGGGCTGAAAGTTAAGAATGTTAAAAAAAAAAAACAACCTGGATTATAAAGCAAACCGAAAGGTGGGGATGTGGGGTGAAAGCCTGAAGTTCATACATCATAACAAGTAAATATCTTTTAAAATACAAACTGCGGAGCTTTCTTTGCATTTTGCTGTTACAAAGACAAATAATTGTGAATTCAGTGTGTTAAAACAACTTCTGTTACCACATTTTGGGTGTTTTATATTATGTGTTATCAAGCTGTGTTTTTGTGTTTTATTTTAGCTTATTTGCACTAATCTTGATGAACTCAGGGAATTAATCACAAAAATCGAGAATGAACTCAAAGATCTGGAAAACAGTAGAAAAAAATCGGTAGGTGTTGATCCAAAAGTTCTATCTATTATTGTCAGCATTAAAATTTATTCCTGCTTTTTCCTAAAGCCTTTTTAAATCTTGTTGTCCTGAGTTACATAAAAATTTGCAATGAAAAATAGAAACATTGTTTCTTTTATTTCTCCTATGTGGTCTAGTTTTCATTTTTAATACACAAAAATGGTGCTGGGGCAAGTAAATTAATTTTGTTTGCCTAGTTTATATCAGGTATAGTTTTAGATATTTCCCAGTATACTGGTTGGTTGTTTTCTGACTGGTAGTTTTTTGGGTAGTGCTTACCTTATTATATATTATAATAATATAATTATTCTTAATTAATAATTATATGCTTTTAATGGAAGTTTATTGCTTAGTAACATAAAATTTCAATTAGCTCTGACATAAATAACGTATGTAAATTGTTTAATCTTGCCCCAGATGTTTTTGATACATGCTTAACAATATGTCTTTTTTAAGAACCTTTATCAGCTGAAAGTCTTTTTTTAACTTTCACTATACTAAATTCACAATTAATCTTTACCTTCACTTTTTACTGTTCTTGAGAGACTAGAGTGTAAGGGGCATTATTTTTATTCACTCAACACTTGGTAAAACAATTATGTTATTTATTAAATCAGTAATACCCATTTAACTGACATTTATAATTGTGTTATAGATTTGAAACACAATTACATACCAATAAATAAATGGAGAAGGCTTTAAGCATTGAAAAAAAATCAATCACCATTAAAAAAAAAATCCCTTTGTTTTATGCCTTAGGAACGTCATGAAACCACTTTTAGGTCTTTGCTCAGAACCTGTTAATCTAGAATGATGTATGATAATAAGGTTAGTGATACAGCAAGCTTCATTCATATCAGCATATTTGTTAAAGTCATTTTATGTGCTGTTCAGAAAGAACATATTGGTAGCATTCTGAAGGAAGGAAATTAAAGTACCATAAAAGTACAACCGTCTGAGGTCGTTTAATACAGAGGTAAAACAGCCTTAAGCATTTTGGAAGTCACTAATATGATGCCCCTGAGAGTATCGCTGTAATCTAAGAGATGGGATACTGTTCATACTGATAGCCATCAATTAAGAAGAAAACATGTTCAATACACATTATGTACAATATATAATCTGAGAATGCAGAAAACTGTATATTTTACAATTATTTCCATTAAAAATGGTTTGAATCCTTATTAGACTGTGAGGGGTTTTTTGTTTTGTTTTGAGTATATCAGCAATCTCTTCATATGGAATGAACCCCAAGTGTTGTTTTAAAACTTATCTCTGTGATGTATTTCTCAAACTATATTAAAATATTTTTTCCTCAGCCAAAAGTGTTTTTTTAATATATTTTATATGTATGCTCATAGAGGACCGATTCTATTCTTTAATAGGAAAGAATAGTCTTTTAATCAGGGTTTTATTTATAGTTTTTTTGCAGAAGCCATTTAGTCCATACTTCCTGACTCTAAACAGAATTCTGTTAAGTAAATTTGCTAATTGGTTTTTATTAGCTGCAGTTAGACAATAACGTATGCATTTTAATTTGTTCCCATATTATGAATTAGGGGTTTCTTCTTAATGGATAGTTTTAAGCATAATTGGCTTATATACTTACTTATAGTATGTATTGTAAGAGAAAAAGACTTTTGCAAGCATCCTTGAGTTTTTCTGTAAAGCCATCCACCTCACTTCCATTGGTGGTATGAGGTATAAACATATTGCCTTCCTTCACAGGAACAAGTACAAGAGTAAAAGAAAACATAAATTACAAATATTTGACTCTATAGTCCTTGGGGACATGATTATCAGAAAATTTTAGGTTATGTATGGGTTTTAACTGATTAGATTTTATGTCTCTAAATTTTTAACTTGTCCATGACCCTTGATATTTGCATATTAGTTTTAAAATATGTTTTCTGCTCTTCAAGAAATAGAAATTCTTGGAACTGTACTTAATGGGGATAATGTTATTGAGACTAACAGTATACAGGCTACTTTCCCCTTAAATTACCTGACTAAAAAACTGTTTTCATGAACAACTTATCTCAATCAATGAAATGGCCACACAGCATAAAGGAAATAATAGTAGAAGTTTGCATCTCAGTGCCATTCCTTATTTTTTTTACAAAAGCTGATACGGAGTGTGATAAATGTTAGTTGTAATAGTTCACTTTATTGAATTTTTATGTTAGTATTGGAGAATACCAGTTTATTTGTCTGTCATCATTTGGGAATAAGAGGTTCCACTTAACTGAATTTTCTAGGAAGCTGAAACCTAAACCTTCAGTACTAAAATTCTTCCTTTAATCATTTAATGAAAAAATTTCCCTGCCTCCTTTATACTGAACATAATTTAACACTTTTTTGATGACTCAGGGATCACTACGAATATCCATAATTGTACTGATACCCTAAAAATCTATTGATGTCAGTTACTCTAAACATTCACCAATAGGCCTTTAGATTATTTATTTTGAAGGTTTTTGTCTGCTTGTTTTTTTGCTTTTGTTCTGTCTCTTCATTGTCAGCCTGTCATTTCTTATGTGTGTCCATGTACTCGCCCTAGCTGATATACTGTCAGTTACAAAGCAAGTATCCGTATTATTAGAATTAGGCTCATAGTAAGGACCTGAGGAATTTTATTAATGAAATATATGAACTTGGTAATAGTGATAGCCATTTTGCTTATTCCTTGCCTGGTGAGCTTCCTTCACTATTGCCAGACAAACGAAATATTAATAATGATCTTCATGAGAGGATATCACTGTGAAAAATAGTGTTTAGAGTCAACAACAATTCTATTGGGTGGGCCAAAAAGTGCCTTCAGTTTTTTGAGTAAAAATAAAAGACACAGTTTTCATTTTCACCAAGAACTTTATTGAACAGCATATTCACCCTTTTGTTCCACTACCTTCTGCCATTTTTCAGGCAACTTCATAGTTCCTGAAAAACTTTTTATCTTTTTGAGCAAAGAACTGTTCCAGGTGCCTTTTACAGTCTTCTGGGGAATTGAAATATTTTCCATTAATAGAATTTCTTAAAGACCGAAATAAATGGAAATCTAAAGGTGCAATGTCTGGTGAATACGGCAGATGAATTAGAACTTCCCAGCCAAGCTGTAACAGTTTTGCCTGGTCATCAAAGAAACATGCAGTCCTGCGTTATCCTGATGGAAGATTATGCGTTTTCTGTTGACTAATTCTGGACGCTTTTCAGCGAGTGCTGCTTTCACTTGGTGTAATTGGGAGCGGTACTTGTTGGAGTTAATTGTTTGGCTTTCCAGAATGAGTTCATAATAGAGGACTCCCTTCCAATCCCACTATATACACAACATCACCTTCTTTGGATGAAGACCGGCCTTTGGTGTGGTTGGCGGTGGTTCATTTTGCTTGCCCCACGATCTCTTCCATTCCACTTTATCGTACAGTATCCACTTTTCATCGCAGGTCACAATTTGTTTTAAAAACGGAACGTTTTCATTACATTTCAGTAGAGACTTGCATGTAGAAATATGGTCAAGAAGGTTTTTTGCTTAACTTATGTGGAACCCAAACATCAAAACAATTCGCATAACCAAGCTGATGCAAATGATTTTCAATGCTTGATTTGGATATTTTAAGTATGTCAGCTATTTCCTGCGTAGTATAATGTTGATTGTTCTCAATTATTGTTTCAATTTGATCGCTATCAACTTCAACTGGTCTACCTGACTATGGAGCATCGTCCAGTGAGAAATCTCCAGCACGAAACTTTGCAAACCACTTTTGACACGTTCAATCAGTCACAACACCTTCTCCATACACTGCACAAATCTTTTTGTGCATTTCAGTTGCATTTTTACCTTTCTTGAAATAATAAAGCATAATATGCTGAAAATGTTGCTTTTTTCTTCCATCTTCAATATTAAAATGGCTGTCTTTTTTAAATGCACACTGATACGACAGCTGTCACATATAATCTAACAAAATTGTTTCAAATGAAGTTAAAGACAACTAAGGGCCACTAGAGCCATCTTACGGAAAAAATCAAACGAACCTTTTGGCCCACCCAATATTATTCATCATCAGCTTTCAGATCTACGATGGCTTCAGTAACAGGGAAGACATATTCCATATAAACATTTGGTTGTCACAAATGCCCTTACTAAAGATAGAAATTACATATGTGATAGAGGATTTAATGTGGATTCGTTTAAAAACCTGGCTGCTTTTGGGAGCTTCTCTGCAAGGCCTTTCTAGATAGTTTTTCCTACCAAAGCAACAAGGAAGAATTACCCCATTTCCTTATCCAGGTCAACATTCCATTAAAAAAGCTTTCTTAATCTCTTAGAGGTTTTGCCATTGAGCTACTCATTGTACTGGAAGATTTACAATCTTTTAAAGTCTAGATTGTTTACTTATTCTTGCAAGACAACTAATTCTACTTATGATTTATAATGTGAGGAGAGAAAAAATGATTTAATTTTCTGAGTTTGCTTTAGTTCATTTGATCCCATTACTTCATTTAAAGGCTTATTCAAAGAGAACTCAACATCTTTACGTCCTCCAGTGCTATACCAGACATCTGACTGACATAAATAGAAGTACGTAGTTTGACAAAATCCTTTCATTTTGTCTGTCTCATTATTATTTAGATCATAGGATTCTTTTAGTGCCCTAAAGGAGAAATCATGACATTTTATTGTTTTTATTTTTGTGGTTTTAGTCAAGAGAGAAAAATTGCATTTTGCTTAATTATTTGGAAAGTAGTCTTTTTAATTTAGGAAATTTATTAGTTTTCCAGAAAGATAGAGCTACGATATTGATAAATTTGCCTGATCCTATTGTATTTGAAATTTATTAGACATTTTTGCTGTCTAAATAATCAAACTTGTTAGATTTTTGTCAGGCTAATACAGAAGTGGTTATATTTCTGAATTTCTCATGTGACCCTTTTTTTCTTGCATTTGGTTAATTTCCTTATGTTTTATATCATAATTTAGATCTTCAAAGAGGTTTCAGTCTTTTTTCTTTGATAATGAAAAATCAGTATAGAGATAAGGAAAAGGGAACATTTGGCAAAAAAACAAAGTTATAAGAAAAGAAACCTTTTCTGGATTATGAAATGATAAATGATAGTCTTATCAATATAGATAAACTAAAATTTAAAATATAATACCCTATCTTTCTAATACACCTTTTAGCAGTTAAGCACCTCAACACTGAGCAAGTTTTAAGACAGACTTCAAATATTTCTGTATTTCATATTCAATATGTAAGAAAAGCTATAAAACTGCCTGTACTCTTTGATCCTATAATCCTAATTGATATTTAACTTTTATTTTCCCCCATTTTTCACCCTACTCCCCTACCCCCCAAAAAAGTAATTTACACAATAGTGTGTTCAGCAGACTGTCTCTAATAGTAGAAATTTGGGACAAGCCCGTATGTCCAACAGTAGGGAGATGACTAACCAAGCAATAATATTAACACAGTGGTATATCATATGGCTAGTAAAATAAAATATTTGTAGATCATTGTTACTACATGGAAGTATTCATGAAATGTTAAACTTTTTAAACATCCAAAAAATATATGCATAATAATTACAGTATGTCAAAAGGCATGTTTTTTTAAGGCATGTTTAAGAGAATTAGAAAGGAATTTCAAGTCATGAATAAAATTAATCTCTATTATGTTCTTAAAATAATTTAAATTCATAATACAATAATAGCACTTATCTTGCCTAACCACAGGCTGTGCATTAGCTAGATCAAACATTAGAGAAATCAGAAGCTTAGATCAGAGGTAGTGACACCCTAGTTTTTGGTCACAGAGTTTTGTAAAAGCCGGTGGTTATCAGTGAGTAATGATTCTGCCCACCCCACCCCTGCCCAGCGCTGCTATGAGACTTTGGCAATGTCTGAAGACATTTTTGATTGACATAGTTGAAGAGGTGGTACTGGCACTTAATGGATAGAGGCCAGCCGTGCTGCTAAAAATATTCTACATTGTAATGATCCTACAGTGCACCTGACAGCCCCCCACAGCAAATAGTTATCTGTCCTCAGATGTCAGTTGTGCAGAGACTGCAGAACCCTGGCATATGCCTGTTTTTGATCAGGGCCCTAGTCTCTCATAATGAGTTGCTGCTGCCAGCTTATTATGGGGAGAACACAAGTTGATGTTTTGACACTTAGGTAGAAATCAATGAAATCATATGCCAGATTCCATGATTGAGACCATTTTATCATATCATGTATTTCTAATTAAGACTTGTATTTGATGGAACTTGTGAATGTCAGTATTAACCTTTACCGTTTATGATTTTCTCAGATTGTTAAAAGAATTCTTGACCTTAGCTTCAGATCCATCTCAGCTGTCTGCAATCCATTATGATTTATGGCCTCTTTTAAGTATGGTCACCATTTACCTTTTACCTTCATTATAGGAAATGAAGTTATAAATTGGTTGTATATGTATTTTCTTTGTTCATTTTTAAAAATATGATGGAAAATATTCTTAAAAAGTGAAGATATAGTAAGAAATAATACACAGGTAAATGGTAAAATATAGTCAAATTATGTATAAAACTTCACTTATATGAATTTATGTGAACCCCTAAATCATAGTTGCGTATAGTAAAAGCTTGATATAAGGCAAAGAAATTATTATACATTAATCTTATTTTCTAACACCTGTGACAAAGAAATTTTACTCTATTATAGTGTAGGATTATGGGATTTTTCCCTCTTCTCTCCATATCCCATTTGCTCACAGTGAGGCATAAAATCAAAATTATTTTATAGCCATCTATTTAGAGTAAAAAGTCTATTTTACTACAGTATAAGGAACTTTAGATACATTCAGAATCCTGAATATGCCCTAATTAACTTACTTAATGACTTTAGTTGTACATATGGTTGCATCAACATCTAAATTGTCCTTTAATTAGTTTTATTTAAGTTTTTGGCAATTACATCATTGTGTATCTTGTTTTCTTATTCTAGATCTTTTTATATGGTTAACAAAACTGAAAACTAGCTCATCTGTGGGGGGAAAAACACTCTGTCTTTAAATTGTCATAGTTAAAGCTTTCAAAAAATTAAAATAACCTTTTGGAAACCCTGCACAACAAATAAAATAAATAAGTTTCTCTACCTGTCATATTCTAGTCTTATTCATTAGGCAAATACTTCCTCATTGTTTTCTGTGTACTATGCATAATACCAAGGAACTTGGTTGAAATTCAGAGACTAAAACAAAGTCCTCATCCTCAAGGAATTCACCTTAGAGCTTAAGCTTTTTATCGCCAATCCTGGGGATAAATTTTTAATTTTAATCAGGATTGGTTGCGCTAACTCCTGTCCTTTTATAAAAGACTTAATCTTTTATTTTCAAGCCATTTTTTTTATTCAGAGGTCACCAGACACTCTAGACACTTGCTTTACTTCCCTTAATGTCATGTTAATATATTATTTGAGAGTAGGACTTTATGGACTTTATGAAGAATCAAATATTAACTGACATGTTCAAAATAATAGTAAGAAAAGAGAACTAGATGACAGGAAATGTGAACCAGAACAATAGCTGGCTGATAAGACAAAACTTCAATTGACTGTAGTCACTGAATTATCTGAAAATGCATTATCCTCATTTATTTATGGTAAGTCTTGCTTTGGGGCATTCTTTTTGACATTTAATAACTACTCTGCTCAACTAAGAACTGAATTTTAACTCTTGTTAATAGCGCTCACTGTTTCAACTTACTGCAATGTGGCATAGTCTGTATCCCATCAGGGAAACTTTCTTAAAAACAATATTTGAACACCTCTTTTCTTCTAAGAAAAGTTCCAATTAAAAGGGAAAACTGTTGTTTCGTATTTTTACATCAGCCAGAGAATTAATGCTGCGTGTTCCCAGCATGGAGTGAGCTTCAAGGAAGAATTGAACTAGGTGACAGCTCCTTCTATAATTAGAACTTCATAGTGTGGCTTTTATTCTTTGCCTTAAACTCTTTTGAATTACATATCACACACACTTATTCAAATGTAAGTAACAATCTAAATGCCAGATATTTTTCAAAGCCCCAAGTAAATTTGTATTATTTTCTATTTAATTGTTACTCTACTGCCTTTCAGTGGCAAGAGTTCTGGAAAATTGAATTTAAATCCGTGAGGTGCTTAAGACCAAAAATGAGCTTCACATCATTCTCTTTTTTATATTACAGAAGATATCAAAATCTTTGGAAAGCCCCTAAAATTTAAAGATAGGGTAGTTTAACCTTTTGTGAACTAGGGAAGAATACCATCCAAAAAATGGAGAAGATTGAACAGTAATAGAACTTTCCTACCATCTTACCAGACTCTGTAAAAAGGGTAAAAATGATACATTATATATGGAAGGAAAATTAATCCCAAATCTACCAGAGAATAAAAAGGAGTCTAAATAGAAGGCCCAGAGTCCACATGTGGATCTCTAGCACTTTAAAATAGAAAAAATCCTTGTATGGAACAGTTTCTTTCAATGAAGATATGATGCTAACTAGTTGTAGCAGGTGCTTTTAATTAGGACAAGGCCCTTTAAGGCAGATTTAGTGGCAGTAGCATGAAGTGCTAATAGACAGTTGAGGAAAAAATCTACAAAAGCAGACTTTAGGAGTCCAAAACTATTAGTAATCAATAACCACTTAATATAGGGACATAGGTTATAGCCCTGTAAACCCTGCAGTCACTGCCTTAAAATATGAAACAATAACTTGTTCATAATGATGATCCAAGTCATCAAGAGTTAAATTATATTCATTGTGTACTCAGAAAATCTGGAAGACATATTTTAGGAACGTTTCTATCAATTTTTTAAAATCTTTTGCAGCTAAGTAGAAAATCTCAGTAAGCTAAGAAATTTACTTCTATAGTTTGAATACTTATTGTGGGCCTGCTCTCTGCTAGGCATTGTGATGGAGCCTGAGAAAGTAAAAATAAGTAGGATACTGACCCTGCTTTTAAGATACTCCCAGTCTTAATTTCACTTACATGGACTTTTTTATGCTCTGATGATACCATATGTAACATTACTTAGTGATTAAGATTGTGCAGTGAATTGCTTGAGAAGCCACCTTTCTGATATCAGGTATAGATTTGATAAAATTTTATTAACTTCTTTGTTACCACCAATTTACTAAAAAGAATCAAATTCAGATACTTACCCAATAGTTAATTCCTAGTTCAGGATTTTTTCTTCTTTGTGAATGAAAATGGTTACATACCATCAGTTACATACATATTATTAGATTTTCTTCCCCAGTAATAGTAACTATCTCACTGGGAATGTGATCTGTCCACCCTCTATACAAAGTCAAATGACACTGAAACTTCCAATATTATCACTGACGCAGTTGTGTGTCTTCATGCTTTCTAGTTAAATGCTAATTTAGAAATATAATGGAAATGTTGTACATGCTGTGCAATGTAGGATATCTTTAAAATAAAGTACAAATGCTTTCCTTTTCTATTGAATTAGTCTTAAGAGAAAATGGATGAGAGTACCTAAAGAGAAAATACTAGTATATGATAGGATAGTTCATATTAGAACCTCTGAAAGTGTGAAAATACTCTTTAACTTTTTCCATATTAATATGCAAACATTTCACTATACTGTCTAACTAGTACTTTTTCAAGGGACTGTATACCAACAAGATGAATGCAGTGTTTTACCCCCAAAACTGTGAATATGCAGGAATATACTAATATAGTAGTAATTTCTTTAGGTGAGCAATAAGAAAAAAAAAAAGTAAATACTTATTACCTTTTCACTTAATATTACTTAGACTAAGGAGAATGCCAAATAAATAGATTATTAACATGCTTAAATATAGTTAATTTGATTTGTGCTGTGTTTTTATACATTTGCATTTAAATTATTTGTAACCTACCTTTGGATATTGCTAGTGATTTTAAATGAGACATCTTTGCAGACAAATTCATTTGGCTTTTCTAAAAGTTATTTGAATTTTATTTGAAAAGCATGATGTATTATTATCTAATCCCTTTCCACCATGTGATTTATGTCTGTGACAAGAACCAAGCCTGTAACAAAAAATATTTTGTCATATGATCCCTGTTTCTGTGCTGTAACAACATATTTGTAAGTAAAAGCATGTAGAAAAAGAGCACTGATGCTTTTTTCATATATATTATGTTTTGTACATAAAAATTATCTTTTTTATCATCTTCACAATAATACCCTTTCAATTTAAAAAAGCATTCTTTGCATATTTATATGTGATGTTAATCTTTTCTTCATATAACTGTTGATACCTATTTTGTTTAGATATAGTGTTATAAGAAAATCTATATAAGTAACAGAATGATTTGTGTAAACAAATTACTTTCACCTAAGTTTAATACTCAAAGCATCTAAACTTATTAAAATGTGCAAAAGATCCATGGTAATGAGACATTTAATAAACGTGGAATTTATTTGTTTTCCTCTTTTCTTCCTTCTAGATGTTCAGTGTCCCCAGCATCAGTAGATTGCCAACTCCCTCTCCTTGCAACACCCCAGCCAGCATTATGCTGGTGCTGTCATACCCGATTACTGCAGCAGAATGGAGTTTTTCTTTAGTTGTAAGGTAAGTTTCCCTCCCCACTCATTTCACACACATAGACTCAACTTTTCATTTTACAATATTGTGTAGTTTTGTAAGTTTTTTTAAAGTTTCTTTTCTCTTATGGTTCCTTAGGTTATTAACCTATCACATTCAAAAACTTACAAAACTGCATAATATAATAAAGGACTTATCTTGTAGCCATAGACCAGCTCCTTATTGTAGTAATCCCTATGAGGTTATAAAACCTTTAGTGTTTGACAGTGGGGCATCTCATGGAAAGGGAGCTGGCAATCTGCAGCTGCTGTGGACATTGGCTGAGAAAGTATTGAAAGGTAAGCCTCAAATTTAGACCGTATTGTATACCTTTGGTTCCCTGGTGTATGTTTGAATTCATACTTTATTTTATGTTAAATTTCATAGTAAATTTATAAAAGAAAAATATATTACTCTCTTCTTTTCAAAGTGACCTTCAGTAAATGTTTGAATTATTAAGTTCACATAATGCATTGGGATTATTTTAGAAAAAAATTTTTGTCCGTGAAAATAGTGAGAATTCTGATACCAAAAATTGTTCATTTATCCCCATATTCACATACCTGTTTATAAAGAAAAGTCAGCACTAAATTCATATACGTAAAGCTTATTAAATGTATTTTTTATTAGAGAAACAATTATAACACTGTTCTACAAATAACCATTTACTTAATCTTTCTATCTACTTTCTTTGATTCTGTATTGATCAGTGCAGATAAAGACTGTAAGAGCCTTTCTGATTTTCATTATATCCATATTCTCTCTTACGTGTTTGAAGATGGGGAACTTGCTGTTTTCCTTGTTTTTTTAATTCACTTTTAAACTTTAGATCACCATAGTCTTAAGTACTACTGTAATTAAACAAATGAAACAAAGTAAATTTTAGAGATTTTAATGTTTGCATTACAGAGATACCTACATGTAAATATAGGAACTTACACAGTACAGTCTCTTCTTCTTTAGGAATTGTCTGTGTGTAGCCCATGAGAGATGGCATTGTGTAGTGGAAGGAAAGTGGATTTTAGCATTCGGGAGATCTAGAATTCTAAAGTCTTCTTCCACCTACAAGTACTTCTCTGTTTACTTTAGACACTTTCCTTCTGTAAAATTATGTCCTCTGAGTTCCCTTTTAGCTTTAATAATTTCATCCTAGAAGAAACATGATAGTTTTTCCTTTACCTGTGTATATAAATAAAGTTGATCAGTCAGGAAAGCTATTGCTAATGATCTGATTTAAAGTTCAGGAAATATTTTGTTTGATTTTAAATAGATTTTTATATTAGATCCAAGTTAAAGCAGATTATTACCATTTGACTAACTTCATTTAAAAATTCATAACTTCTCTACGTTAGTTCCATTGTGTACTGTGACACTCTGAGACCAGCACTAGGTAGAAAGGGACATATTATTTTATTTCCATTTGGATTGTATTGACCAAAGAAATAATAAACGAAAGAAGCAGTATGAGTTTCTCTTTTACTGTCAAGTGATTAAAGTACCTTACTACCTCAAACACCAGTCCTGGAGCAGTGATTCTGAACTTTTTTAAACCTATGCCCCCTTTTGATAGATGACACACATACCCCATGGCAGGTATAGGGATGCCCTTTGTTGAGGTCATCGTATCCTTTATATGTATCTTCTAGTCAAAACATTTTATCAGCCTTTACTTTCTATAATTTGTGTTATGAAAATAATAAACTTTTTGTTTGTTTTTCAAATACAGAATGATTAGATAGGCATTTTCAAATATAAATGAGATACCATACCATCACTACCCCAAGTTGAGAATATGCAGTATAAAGAAGGGGAAGAAGGCCAAAAAACATACATAAAGTTGAAGGCCTTAGACATTTACAAACAGGTCAGTGGGTAAAACAGAGTTATATGGAAGTTAGGACTCTATTCTCTGATTGATTTATATGACCCCTCCTGTTCAGTAGTATATTTTCTGGGCATTGGATTAATTAAAATTTAGTAACCAAAATAAAATCAAAAGGTAAAATTTTCCTAATATTTTTAAAACTCTCTCCTATAAAAATTAATGTTGTAATTTAGTAGAGACACAAACAGAGTTGATAAATGGCTTTAAGTAGTATCCAGTTACACAGTCTTCCCTTCCCGTGCTTCATCTACCTAGTCCTAAAAGTCCCATAACACTGATAGTTCTGTATTCCCTACCTCATCACCACCACACTAATCCATACAGCCACCGTACTGCCCAGGTTAACTCTGCATCTGTAATTCTTCCCCATATAACTCCCAGTTAATAAGGAATTCAGCATGCCTGGCGCCCCCTAATCCTTTAATGCTTTTCCAGTTAATTATACCATGAAGAGAATATTCTCCCCACCTTCATTCATTACCTCTTTCTGCTCTCTTTAGATTAGGAAAAGTTTATTTCCACCATCACCATTTCATTTTTGAGCCAAATAGAAGTTGATATGTAGAAAAAAATAATGTTGTTGATATGCCTTGTTAAAGGGAAAAATCTCCATCTACTATCTTCTATTTTTTATTGAAACAAAATCTTACCTCATTCTGAAAAGGATTTATGGTAGCTGTTACCTGCCTTTTCATCTTCCTCAAATAGCTTTCCATAGATGAAAGTTATTTCTTGCTCAGTTTTATTATTTATAATCTAATAGTTTTGTTTTCATGGGTTAGAATATGCACTTTATACTATCTCATAACATTTCTTTGAGAAAAATAAACTTTTGAGGTATAACTCATTGTTAGTTGGGTCCTTTTAGAATGCTTTTGACAAGATGGAGAGTCTCTTCAGGTTAGTGTATTATATGAAATAAAAGTTACTTTTCTTGAAATTTTTTCACAATACTATAATTTGTTATGCCACTGAGAAGACACAAAAATTAGTCAGTGAGCCTAGGTTCCGTATTCATTATGAGCACATGCACATATAATCTCACCTCTTCCTACTCTTCTAATGAACAATTTCCCTTCTGAAGTATAAAAACCTCAGTTAGAAATGTTTATTTTTATGTGCATAAACATTGTGTTGGTTTAAAGCACAAAATTTTCAGGAGTAGGAAATACAGTGTTATTGATCACTTAGTTTTGTATGTGTCTAAAATTTCCATGACAAAAGGAAAAGTTTTAGATATATATAAAGTTGGGAAATTTATGCACAGATTTTAGAATATGCTTTGCTCTAGGGAGTGGTTATTTTTCTGCCTTAATGTTTTACCTATATGCAAATTGACTCAGAGTTCCTGTGGGGTGAAATCTAATTTTATGCAGGTTAAATGTGATCTGTAACATATATAGTTGTGTGCCTTTTGTTATAAAAGAAATAAAATGAGTGGACTATATGGTATGTAAATTATATCTCAAAGCTGTTACCAAATAAAAAAGAAATACAACTTGGTTATATAACAGTAAGTGACTATAGTGATGGTGGTGGTGGTGATGTGGATAGCTGGTGTAAACTAACATTGTGGAGAAGGGGGAGTTGGCTACCTAAAGATATAACTTCTGTAATCTTCCTGTTCCTATGGTATTCAAGTAATTTTATGGGTACTGATGAAATGTATCTTTACTAGAGGTTTTATAACCTGTGTCAGATCGAATTTATGTAATACAGTTTTTAAGAGGCAGTGATGTAATTAGTTCTAAAGAACTTGGACTTCACCAACAGGCAGATCTGGGTTCAAGTCAGAGAACCTTTAACAAGTCATTTAATCTCTCTGAGCCTTAGTTTCATCATTTGTTAAATAAGACTAAAAATGCACACACTTCAGAGGGCTTTTATAACTGCTAGTATATGTGAACTCTCATGCTCACTCGATCTCTCTCTCCCTCCCTTCCTCCCTCCCTCCCTCTCCGTCTGTCTCTCTCTCTCTCTCTCTCTCTGTCTCTTTCTCTCCAAGTATGAATGAAATACTTAGGATAATACTTAGCAAATGGAGGGCACGTCAGAAATTAACCGTTAGTATAGCATGATAGTATTGAAAATGGTGACCAGTTGTTTGCTTTTCTGTGCTGGAAACATTTTTAAAGAAAATAATTGTAAAATTTCCTAAGGAAGTTTGTTAAGATGGCTTTTGAATAGGATAACAATTCAGGCTTTCTCTCTTTTTTTTCCCCACTGTTTTGGAAAAATTACAGAAACTTTACAGAAGTGAGCAATGTTATTTACATAGTTATATAAATGTTTGTATCTTTACATGTGTTTTAGTGATTTATAAAAATGTTTATAATTGACCCAATTAAAAACTTTTAAAAAATTTTTTATCTCCTGGTTTAATTAAATGGGTTTTAGATTTCTCCTGTAGAGTTGAGAATCTTTAAAGTATATCAAAGAAGATTTATTATAGGATATTTTCCTCCTTGCTGCAACCTTCTGAAGAAGAGATATGTACTTATTTGATGGGTATTGGCATTTTGTTTTGTTTTTTACTCAGAAAATAAGTCTTGGCGTTTACTTTTGGATTAAGTCTAAGGAATTTACTTATAAAATTGTGTTTTTTAGGGCAAATGGTATCATCGGAGGCAAGCTGTAAAAGAATTGCATAGTACATTGATACGTCTTTTAAATGAATTGCTGCCATGGGAACCAAAGTTAATGAAAGCTTTTCAAAGAAACAGGTAAATCAAGCTTTATTATCTGTTTTACTTTTTAAGGCTCTTACTTTATGATTATGGAAGGTGTCCTTGTACCATTTAGTATAGTTTTCCATTGATTTGTAATTCAGATATTTTTGAGTACCTACTGTGTACAAGGTACCTCCTAAGCCCTGACAAAGTACTGTTGATTAAACAAAACTCTTACTGTGTGGTTTATATTCTTTTTTCTCCCCCATTTTTTTTTCATTGTGGTAAAATGCACAAATAAAATTTACCATCTTAACTAGTTTTAAGTGTACTGTTCAGTGATATTAAATACATTCATGATGTTTTGTCACTGTTACCCCATCCATCTCCAGAACTTCATCTTGTGAAACTGAAATGCTATACCTGTTGAACGATAACTCCCCATTCCCCCCTTCCCCCCATCCCGTGGCAACCACCCTTCTACTTTCTGTATCTATGATTTTGACTAAGTACCTCATATAGTACAAAATATTTGTCTTTTTGTGACTGGCTTTATTTCACTTAGCATAATGTTCTCAGGGTTCATCCATATTGCAGCATATGTCAGAAGTTACTTCCTTTTAAAGGCTGAATAATATTGCATTTTATGCATATACCACATTGTGCTTATCCATTCATCTGTAATGGGCATTTGGGAGGCTTTTCATGTTTTAGCTATTATGAATAATGCTGCTATGAACATGGGTGTACAAATATCCAAGACCCTGCTTTCAAATTTTGGGGTGTATACCTAGAAGAGGAATATGTTAATTCTGTTTTTAATTTTTTGAGGAACTACCATACTGTTTTCTACAGTGACCGTACAATTTTACATTCCCACCAACAGTTACAAGAGTTCCAGCTTCTCCACATCCTCACCAACATTTGTTATTTTCTTTTTTTTTAATTGCCATCCTAATGAATATGAGGTGGTAATCATTGTAGTTTGGATTTGCATTTCCCTAATGATTAGTGAAATTGAGTGTTTTTTCATGTGCTTATGGCAATTTATATATCTTTGGAGAAATGTTTAGAGATTTTTTTGATTATTGATTCAGTTTCCTTACTAGTTATAAGTCTGTTCAGACAGACAAACTCAAATGTCAGATGGTGATAAGTGCTGTGAAGAAAAATGAAGCAGGTTAAGGGGAATAAGAAATGCTTAGTTTGGATGGGATAATGATTGCTCATTTACCAGGGTGTTGGGGAACACTTCCCTGATGAGTTGATGTTTGAAAAGAGACCTGAAGGAAATAGGGGAGAGAGCCAAGTGGATATCTAAGGGAAAAGAAGATGTAGAAGCCCTAAGGTTAAAAGCATGATTGCCATTCATAGGAAATGCAAAGGGGCAAGAATAACCAGAGCTGAGTGAGTGAGGAGGAAAGTGGTAAGAGTCAAGAGTCAGAGAAGTATAGGGAAAGGTAGCCAGATCATGTACATGTTTAAGGATTTTGGCTTTTACTCTGAGATGAGAAGCCATTGAAGAGCTTTAAACAGAGGAAGTACATGATCTGACTTATGTTTTAAAGCACTCGCTCTGCCTGTTCTGTTGAGATAGTGTAGTGTGGGATGATGATAAAGGCAGGGAAGTCAGTTACACTATAGTAGTAGTCCAGGCAAAAAATGACAGTGGCTTGGACCATGATAGTAGCAATGCAGACGGCAAGGAGTGCTTGGATTCTGGATAGATCTTGAAAGTAGGACTGGTAGAATTTCCTTAAGGCTTGCATATGGAGTGTCAGAAAAAATGAGGAGAAAAAGATGGTGCCTAATATTTTTTATCTAAACAACTGGAATAATGCAATTGCCATTAGCTGAGATAGGGGAAACAAAGAAGTAGTTTTGGGGAGGGGGTGGATTCAGGAGTTTGGATTTCAACATGTTAAGTTTGATACGCCTTTCAGATGTCTAATTGGAGTTACTGAGTAGGCAGTTTAGCATATGAGTCCCAGTTAAAGGGAGTAAGCCAGGCTGGAGGTATAAATTTGGGGGTTGTCAGGATATAGATTATATTTAAGCTGTGAGATGGTAGAAATCACCTAGTATATGAGCATAGATAAGAGAGACTGAACCCTGGGCCATTCCAACAGTTAGAGGTGATGGAGATGGTAGGACTCAGCAGAACTGACTGAGAAGGAGTATTCAGCAAGGTAGGAGCATAACCAAGAGTGGTGTCTTAGAAACCAGGTAAAGAAGATGTTTTAAAAAGGAGGCTGCTCATGATGGATTGAGGAAGATGAGGACGAGAATTCATTGTTAAATTTGGCAATATCATTGATGAGCTGTGTTGATACAGATGTGGGTAAAAGTCTAAGGAGTCTGTTCAAGAGAATTAGGGGTGAGGAATTGGAGTTTTTCTATAAAAGTAGAGCAGAGAAATAGGGCAGTACCTGGAAGGACAAGTTGGAGTCAAGTTGGGTCATTTGTTTTTATTAATGGGAGAAATAACATGTTTGTATACTGGTGGAAGTGATTGAATAGAGAGGCAAAAATGAACTCAGACAATGGAAGGGATGTTTGGTTGAGTGACATTCTTGACTAGGTGAGAGAAGATGCGTAAGTTGGAAGGGTTAGCTTAGGTAGGAAGATGGAGAATATGAGTACAGATGAAGGTCTTAAGTTGCAGACGAGGTGTGAGCATATGAGAGTTCTTGTCTGATTGCTTCCATTTTCCCTGAAATAAGGAGCAAAGTCATTAGCTGAGGTGAGAAGACTGAGAAGGGAGGAACATTATACTACCCCCATATAGATATTTCTAAAATGAAATTAATTTTACAGTTATCCTTTGGTAACCCACTCTAGTATCTTACAGCCCTCATCTGCTCTATAAAACCCTTAAGCAATAATTGAAAGATAAATAAATTGAGTATTATTAACTAACATTTATTGAATATTTATGTGCCACACAAACTATGAAGTAAGTGCTATTATTATCCTCATTGTACAAATAAGTAAACTGATGCTTAGAAAGTTTAAGGAACTTGCCCAAAGTCTTACAACTGTTAAGTGACAGAGGTGAGATTTAAACTCCAATATGCACACATAGGAATTTTTTTTTTTTTTTTGATGTGGACCATTTTCAAAGTCTTTATTGAATTTGTTACAGCGTTGCTTCTGTTTTGTGTTTTGGCTTTTTGGCTGCGAGGCATGTGGGATCCTAGCTCCCTGACCAGGGATCGAACACACTCCCCCTGCATTGGAAGGCGAAGTCCTAACCACTGGACCGCCAGGGAAGTCCCAAACAGATAGGAATTTGTAGCAAAAGTAAATTGGAGAATGTATGTTCAGATTTTTTTTAAACAAACAAAAATAAACAAAGGGTAAAAGTAAAATAGAGAAACTCAGTTGAAAACAAATGAATAATAAAGGATCTCTAAAATATCATGTAATCATTTGGAAATGTTTCTATCTCTCTTAGTGTTATAGAAACATAGGTATTATGTTTTTATGTGAAAAGGATCTCTGAAAGATCACTTTTCAGCTTTGTTTCCCTATGCTTAATTAAAAAAAATAATTTCTAGTGAGACCCAAAGGTTTAGATATGATTGCTCTCAGGATTAAATGATGGATTGTTTTTGTTTGTTAACTCTTTGTGTAATAGTCAAAAATAATACACACTGTTTCTTAGAACTTTCTGATTAACTCTTTTAAATGACCTTTTAAACTATATTATAATCAGCAATTTTAAGACTATCTCAAATCTATTTCTATCAGTGCAGCTAGAAAAAAAATTACCTTTTTCACATTTAATAGGTCTAACAGCAGCCTTTAGAAAGACAAATAGGTGTATGTTTGAACACTTTATTCTGAAATTGCAGATATAATTTTTTAAGTTTCTTATGCCTACACCCTGTGTTTTGTCTTCTTGAACAATAGTCATTGGCATCTTAGACACACTTGGTTAAAACATAGGTTTAGTGACTTAATTGAAAATACTAAAATATAGCTTAAAATGTTAGAAGTTACTTTAGCTTCCAAGAGTTCAATACGTACGTATTGTTTGTTGTGTCGAATATTTTTCTTCAGGAGTCGCCTAAAGAAAGACTATGATGATTTCAGAAGACAGCCTGATCACGATAAATTTACTGGAGAACCGTGGACTGCTGAAGAAGGTGAAGGAGATCCTGGAAAAGAATCTCCAAAAGTAGAACTCAGTAGCAAGTCTATAGACACCACAGAACCTCTAGATATCCTGGAGAAGGACCATTTTGATTCAGGTAGGCGTTCAAACTTTCTTTAAATCAACACTAAAAGCACAAAGAGAAATTTTAGTATCTTTTGTGGAGATAAAGGATAATCTGGTTAATGAAGTTCATTGATTGGGGAAATCTGTTATGTTTGAAGGTGTACTAATGTCTTATTAAAGGTTCTTTGGAGTCATTATTACTGTTCTAGGAGTTTCTGGAGTCAGTGCCCAACTCCAAACTGTAGGCTTGTTATTGCTCATTACAGACCACACATCACTGATATGCAGTCCCTTTGAAATAGGTTTAGCCTTTTCTTTTTATTATTATTATTTTTTAAGCACTATTTCTGATGTTTGCTTTAAATGGAACTTGTCAAGTCCCTAATAATTGTGAAGATTTTTTTTTTTTTTTATGAGGAATGATCAAGGTTGATGGCCTAATAAGACCAGAGTGGACACCTCATTCTTATAAGGAGGCTGGATTAGATGATCTGTAATTCATTTCAACTTATCAGATTATTTTATTCTATAAATCTAGTTAAATAACTTTCTTTAGTTAACTAAGAGGTATAAAAATTTGTGGTTAGAAATGTATTAACCTATTGTTTTCCATGTCTGGTGAATTGAAAAAGAGTAACTTCTCATAAACCCAGTTTGATCAGATATGAATATAAATTTTTTACTGTAGGAATAATTAAACACCAGAAAAATATGGACATTTTTTATTCCTTAGAGTCTCTCTCTAAAAATAGAAAATATGGAGAACCATCTCTCTTTGATAGGAAGGTTTCCCTATCTAGAAGGAGAGAACTAGATTCCTTTCCAAATCTAAATTCTGAGCCCTATTGCTGTCTTGAGTATCTCTTTAAAAGATGTAAACTTTCCTTTTACACTTGTATTGGCAGCAGAATTTTATCAAAAATAATTTCCTTATTAATAATATGTTGTTCTTGGGAATGGTTACAATGTCAGGATTACCATGTCAAAGGTCACCTTACCTTAATTTCCATCAGTGGTACTGAGACTTTTGAATCGCCTTACAGGTTTCTTAATAAATTGCTTGTTCAAAGATTGACTTTCTTTTTTATAATTGGTCTTACCATTGCTATTTTGCTGTTTTATATAAACAAAATGCTTGTTTTATAATTTTCAGATGATATGAAATTGTCAGAAATAGATTTACCTATGGCCAGAAGCAAGTTGCTGAAAAAAGAATTGCCTTCTAAAGATGTACCTAAGACACTGCCTAAAACACTTAAACGACAGTCCAAACAAACTAATTATCTGGATGATAGCACAAAAGAGCTTTCCCCAAGGAAGAAAGCAAAGTTAAGCACAAATGAGACAACAGTTGAGACTGTAGAAGGTGATATGCAAATTGACTGTTTGAATGAATCAAAGCATACAGAGCCACTGTTTCCAGAGTCATTTGCCTCATTGGATTCAACACCAGTGTCTACTCTCCAGAAAGGGACCAAACCTATTCAGGCCTTGCTTGCAAAGAATATTGGGAACAAAGTGACCTTAACAAATCAACTGCCCCCTTCCGCAGGTAGAAGTGCTCCTGCTGTGGAAAAGCCAGTTATATCTCCTCCAGAAGCAAGCCCCATAAAGCCAGCATTGACCTGCCACACCAGTACAAAAGGTCCTTTACAGATGGTATACAAAATGCCCTGTGGCCAGTGGTTGCCCATAGATCTTCATAACAGCTCTGTAAAGATTCAGATGCAACCTATGCTGGATCCTAAAACGGGAGAAAAAATCATGCAGCAGGTTCTCATTCTGCCTAAGAATTTTGTAATTCAGCACAAGGAAGGGAAAGCAGTTGCAAAAGAAATACCACCACTTCAACAAAAAGGTACAGAACAACATGGTTCATCTTTCCCACAGACAGCAAATATAAACTCTTCTTTAGCATCAGTTCTTGTCAACCCAACAGGAACTGTTTCTACCCAACTACCTAATACAGCTTTCAACGAGACAGTTATACCTTTGTCAAATGTGAGTAATGCTAGACCACAGCCTTCGACACCTGTAACCTCCATAAGTAATTTATTAACACCACCAGTTAAGACTAGCCAGAGTGAGGCAGGAAAAGTCAAGAATGCAGTTTCAGCAGCCGCATTCCCCCAGCCCATTGCTTCACCCACCATTTCCTCAACAGTTCAGCCTCAGTCATCAGCAACAACACTAAATGGATCTACAAATCCAGGTAGTTCCCTCAACTGTTTTGCACAACAAACTGCTGATTCTTCTGAAGCAAAGCAAGAGCTGAAAACTGTATGCATAAGAGATTCACAGTCAATTCTTGTCAGGACACGAGGTGGGAACACTGGAGTTGTAAAAGTACAGACCAATCCAGATCAAAATTCATCCAATAGTTTATCTTCAAGTTCAGTTTTTACTTTTGCTCCTCAGCTTCAGGCATTTCTAGTGCCAAAATCAACAACTTCATCATCCTCTGCTTTTTCACCAGTAGCTGGAACAACTGCTACATCTAGTCTCCCACCTTTTGGCCAAGCACCTACTTCTGTTTCCATTCCAGCTGGCTTTAATCCATCCACGGGGAAAAATCTTAAATTTACATTAAGCCAACCTTCCTGCAGTAGTAATTTGGGGCACATGATAGATAAAACTTCACACATGCCCTCCTCTCCCTTAAAGTCTTCTGTTTCTTCTAGCACTCTCCTACCATCAACAGCAAATAGTTCAGTAAGCGTAATTAGCATATCAACAGGAAATTTTGGACAAACCAATGCAAATGTTATTCATACACCAGCTAAACAGCAACAAGTAGATTATGTCACAAAAAGTTACCCTGTTACAAGATCAGAAGCAACAGCAGCAACAAATGAAGATATGGTCAGTGGGACTCCAGTTCAGAAACTTATGCTGGTGTCAGCTCCATCTATTCTTTCTTCTGGCAGTGGAACTGCAATTAATGTGGCACCTGCACCAACATCTACAGGTGTTTCTGCCCAGAAATTAGTTTTTATTAATGCTGCAATTCCCAGTGGCACTTCAACCCCAACTATTGTGGCAGAACCATTAAAACAAACTCTTCCTCCTCCCTTGAGTAAAACATATGTTAAGGCTCCAGAGCAGCCCCAGATAGTACTAATTCCATCTACAGTGGGAGCACCAATAAAAATAAATTCGTCACCAACTGTGTCTCAGATAAAAGATGTGAAAATTGGGCTAAACATAGGCCAAGCAATTGTAAATACTTCAGGCAGTGTGCCAGCTATACCATCAATTAACCTATTGCAAAATGTAACCCCAAAAGGAGAAGAAAAAAGTACCAAGGGCTATGTTTTGCCACTGTCAACAAGTGGTAATTCAATTCCAGTAAGCTCAAATTTTGTGAGTCAAAATATTACTCCTGTTAATGAATCAGTGGTTTCTGCTTCAAGAACAGTAAACATGTTTTCAGTAACAGGAGCAAATGTATCTTTGGGTTCTCTTTCAGTGACCTCAACCTCTGCCTCAGTTGGGACACGACCTCCTGTTTTAGTCAGTGGAAATGATACCTCTTCAAGAATTATGCCTATTTTGTCAAATAGACTTTGCACGTCAAATCTCGGAAACACTGTGGCTATATCAACTGTGAAAACAGGACATCTTGCATCATCTGTTCTGATTTCAAATACACAACCAACAGTGTCTCCTAAATGTCTAACATCAGCTTTGCAAATCCCTGTTACTGTTGCCTTGCCTACATCTGTGACTGTATCCCCTAAAATAATCAACACAGTTCCACAAGCCGCAACAGTACCAGGAGCCCCACGTTCTGTATCTCTTTCTAAAAGACAATCTCGGACTTCCGTCCAGTTTCAGTCACCAGGGGTTTCAACTCCAGTGCCAACAAGTATAAACACAAATAAACCTCAAACTGAATTTCCATCCCTTTCACCGAATCCAGGTAAAAGAATTAACATTTCCAATTTTGCTTCTCTGCCAAACCAGCAACTGTCCCCTGCTTTCGTAAAATCAACCCCCAGTTACAGTTCTGCTCCAGCTGGCACTGCCGTTCACACTGGTGCAGCACCATCAAATGTAACTAGTGTGGCAGGGGGCCAGTTCAGTGAGCCTTGTATTCAGCAAAAAATAGTCATCAATACCAGTACGCCTTTGGCACCTGGCACACAAATCATGATTAACGGAACCCGCTTTATTGTTCCACCACAAGGTCTTGGAGCTGGCAGCCATGTTCTCCTTATATCCACTAATCCAAAATACGGACCTCCCTTAGTTCTTAACAGTGGCCAAGGCATTCAGCCTACACCGGTAGATAACCTGGCCCAGAAGATCACGCTAGCATCAAATAATTCTTTAAGTGGGCAACCTGTGAAACATTCTCTAAGAAGCTCTACAAAAATTGTAAACTCTCTTGGGAATGCAAGTTCTCTACCCACAGTACATGCAGCACCACAGATCATAAACCCAGCTGCTGAAGGTTCTGTACCACCTCCTGCACCAACAGTGTCATTGACTTCAGTAATTAAGTCTCCTCCAGCTACTCTTTTGGCTAAGACATCTTTGGTTTCTGCCATTTGCTCTGGTAATCCTTCACTGCCAAGTAGCACTTCAGTATTTCATTTGGATACATCAGTCAAAAAATTGTTGGTCAGCCCAGAAGGAGCCATTTTGAATACCATAAATACTCCAGCATCTAAGGTTTCTTCACTCTCTTCATCACTCTCTCAAATTGTTGTATCCGCCAGTCGAAATCCTGCCTCTGTCTTCCCTGCTTTTCAGTCATCTGGCTTAGAGAAGCCTGACACAGCTGCATCTTGAATTTAGACTAAACGAGCCAGTTTTTAAATAATGGGGCATTGTTTTGACTCCCATAAAAATTTTAACTTTATTATACTGTTGAAAACATATTATACATAGTTTGTGTGTGTGTGTATGTGTGTTTTGATGTATCTTTTCATTAGCTTGCAACAAGGCTTTGTTTTTCTTGGGGAGGGAAAAATCTGTTCCATTTCACTCATTGGTATGAGTATGTTTTCAAAGGTTATTTGTTTAAAATAGACAGTCAGGACTTACCTGCCTATATAACATGAATTGAACAAAGTCAAATTTGACTAGTTTGGAGTAAGCTAGGCTTTTGCACACTTGCATTGACATGTTTCTTCTTGAATTTGGACTGTTGCAGCGTGGCTCTACAATATGGTATTCTGTGTCTTTAGTGGAATCTTATTTTTATTTCTGTAAGAAAAAATATATATATATATATTTATGCATTGTGAAAATGCAGTCCATTGTGTAAAATTGTACATATTCCTAAATCCTTAACAACCTGTACTAAACTATATGTACAAAGAACTATGCTGTCTTATTTATGTTTTGTTTACATAATGTATAGTTTTTTAAGTATTTTAGTAATTTTGGACCAGTGAACTGTTAGCATCAATGCAGAAGAATCTGCATGTAATAAACTGAGTTGCTGTATTTCCTTGTTTGAATACCATTTTTAAAGTGCGTTCTTGTTCCATTGAAAGACTACATGATATAATATGAGGACAGACCTTTACAAAAAGGAATTTAGGCTAGGAAATTTGAATTAATAATAGCATTTGTACAAGGCTTTAGAATTTACAAACTTTACTTCCACATATCTCATTTGACTTTCACAGTACTCTTGAGAGCTTAAATGATGTGCCCTAGGTCACTCAGCTAGTTGGTGGTATAGCCAGTATTTGAACCTAATGCTTAAAATCATTTCTGCATAACTTTACATTACTTCTGCTTTAAAATTTCGCTCTGGATTTCAGTGTTTTAACTTTTTTCTCTTAATCCACCACCAGATTCCACATTGATCAAAATAAGTAATCTTAAAGGCCAGTGTGTTTGGTCTGTGTTTATACATCCCAAATATGTTTTTTTAACTTTTTATTTTTAAATAATTTTAGATTTACAGGAAATTGCAATGATAGTACAGAGAGGTTTGGGGTACCCTTCACCTAGTTTCCCGCGATACATTTATTTTTACATTGAGAGGTTGGTTCATAGTTGACTGATTTTCCAAAATGATATTTAAAAACATGAATTTTGTTTGTTTAGAATGACAAATGAATGTGAACACTTTCAATTATTTATAAGTACTCTCTTTGTGTGTATTTTTCAATTACAGAGCAGTTACTTAAATTCCATTGTAAAGCAATGTTTATATGGATCAGCTTATTCTTGGGGTTCAACTTTATGGTATTTCAGAATTTGCCTCATTTTAAATAAAAGGTAGATTTTATACTTATTTGATGTTTATATCCATTATCATATTTGGGATACTGATTGTAAACTCATCCACATTCCATTTATAATGATATTATTAAACCTGATCACATGGAGTTGTAGTCTAGGGTTGAAGAGTAGGCCTAAAGACTTCTTTTGAAACTATATTAAAATTTATTAGTTGAAGAGAGCAGTGAGGGTATTCCTGGAAAGTTGCTAAAGGCTCTCAAAACCTATATTTATACTCTAAGACAGTACCTTTGCTGATCATGTCTATGCTTCACTCTGTAGTCACCTTCCCCCTTTCCTTGTCAGTTTAGAAACCTTGGATTTCAGGGGGAAGTGGGTGATGTTTGAAGTACATTGCATTGTACATACACGGTGCACAATAAATGAATGTATTTACCTACTCAACTTTTTAAAACAAAACAACCTAAAACTGTTCATCTTTTGTCTGAAAAGAATTCTCTACACCACTTCCAGAAACGAATTTACCGAATTACTTATGATGCACTTGATTCCCAGTGAAGGCCCCTCACTTATTAACCACTAATTCTTTTCTGACTCCTAAATCAAAATCCTAATATGACTTTCAAAGCTCTGTGTGATCTGGTGAACCTTAAAGTCCCTGCTCCCCTTTTAGGCTTTTAGAGCCTAAAAGGCTCTTCAGTCTGTTCCTGCTTACCTCTCCAGCTTCATTTCAATTGACTCTCCCCCTTGCTTTCTGTACTCTAGTTTTCTTTTAGTGCCTAGAAAGTTCAAGACCTCAAGGTCTTCCCAGATGTTCCCTTTAACTTAATGTTTCATTTCAGCTTCTCATTACATATTATATAACTCCCTCTCCTTACCCCAGCCAGCATCATGGTATTGCAGTCACGCAGAGATTGAGGTCATAGTGTGAGAAATGCATAGTACTCCTTCACAACTGTAATAAAATTATCTGTATGCAATTATTTAATGCCTGTCATTTTTTAAAAGAGAGAGACCTTGTCAGTCATCTTCATCATGGTCACCCCAGCAACTGGCACATAGTAGATATTCAATATGTATTTGTTGAATGAGTGAGGAATCTAGTTAGCTTCTTATATTATTTAAGGTCTAGTTTACTTTAAAAAAAATAATGCCCCATTTTTACTAGAAATTTGACTAAATTAATGGATTTATATAATCAACAAGTCAAATTCTTTTTCCTTTGCCTCCAGTTTGGTAGGTCATGTGGATTTCTGGGATCTTGGCCAAAGAGTACAAAGTCAAATTCCTCAGTTCTTTGTGTTCAGTGTTATTAAGTATTCTTAAAGGTCATCTATTAAAGCATTCATGTAAAGGAAGAAAAGTCACCACAATGCTACCTGAAAGACTTCATGGTCCTGGAAGGGTGTGTTTCTACCCTTAGTATAGAATTAGTAGGCCATTTGGATGTCAGTATTCAATATCATTTTAAATGCTAAGATAAAACATGCTGAAGTAACATACCTCCTTCTCATGTGTTAGCTCTTTTCTCTCATTCCCTATGATTTTTCCTACCAAAAAAACTTTCCTTTGTGATTTTATATATATATATATATATATATAATACTAAGTGGCTGTTTAGATTCCTGCTTTCATTCCAAGATTCCAATTTTATTGATATATTTAATAAGTAATTGACATCAATAGTTTTATGATCAAAGCAGCGATGACTATAATATACACTAAGATAAAGGAAAATGTTTGTTTGGTCTAGTATATCATTGACTTAGACTGAATTTAGAAATAATATTAAAAGCTTGAGAAGATGGCAGGATCTGAAAGTGATCCAAGAAATTTGATGGGGAGTTATTCAAAGTTATACTGTACTGTAACATAGAGATGATACATAACTCACCTTAAGTTCATTCCAGAGGTTGTATTGCCAACACCTGAACCCGAAGCCTCATTGTCACTATAATGCCGTCATCTGCCCCATGTATTTTTCTTCATTTGTTCAAAAAGCACTTACTATGCACACCATGGTGCTTGATGCTTGCTTGTTTATTAACAAGAAAGCTGAAGGGCATGGCATGGTTCAGGTTCTTATAGTTGGAGACAAACTGTGAAAAAAATATACAGTTTTTTGGTTCTATAGAACCAAAACTGTGTGTTCTTATGTATGTAATCTTTAATATCATTCTTAATGTAGTTATCAACATAAACTCAAAGCATAATTATCAACATAAAATCAAAGAGTTGTGTAAATTCATTCTACACGTTTGAGAACCATATAGTACAAAAGATGTTATAGGAACAGCATAGATAGGTCCTCAACACAAAAATCAAAAGAATATAACAAGCTAAAAGTAAATGTCAGAGGAATAAAGAACTAAGAGTTTAGTAGGGAGGTGCCAGAGGATTCAAACACAAGGTGGCGTTTGTGACGGGACAAAGTATGTTTAGAACCAAGCCTGCAGAGACTCAGTCTCACAATATCACAAGGAAGTTAACAGTACTCTATTGTATATTTGAAAGTTGCTAAGAGAGTAGATCTTAAAAGTTCTCATCACAAGAAGAAAAAATTGTAACTGTGTGTGGTGAATGTTAACTTACTGTGGTTATATGTCAATTGTACCTCAATTTTTTAAAAAAGAAGCACAAGGAACATATAAGGAACAGAGCAACTGGGTTTGACTAGAATATTATGGGTTAAGAGGACTAATGGGGAATGATTAAAAAGTGGGTTGTGTTGGGTGATAGAGGGCTGAAAAATATGCTGAAAGTAACTGGGAAGCTACTGAAGCTTTGGAAGCAAAAATGACATTCACATGTAAGGTGAAGATTATTAAAGTACCACCCAGGATTACCATTCAGGATTGCTATGAGAATTAGATAAGATAATGCCTGCCACATAGTAAATGTTAATAAATAGTAGCTGCTATCATTCACCTGACTAGAGACAGGGAGGCCAATTGATTACTCGGTGAGTTGAGCAGGTGATGTGAAGACCTGTCACCTGGCAGTAATGGTAGCAACAGAGAGGTGACGGGGGCAAAAAAGATGGACACTATTTAAATTGAAAAGGGTAGAGAAAGGGGTTTTTTTTTAAGGGAAAGCTGTTTGACTATAAAATTTAGAAACATTTAAGCAACAAAATATCATGAACAAAGTGTTATCTCCCCTAAATTAATCTATGAGTTTAGTGCTAAACTAATGAATATACTAATAGTTTCATTTGGGGGTGATGTTTTGTTCGATTTTGTTTGGGGTTTTGTTTTTGGTGGGGTTCTTGTTTGGGGTTTGTTTCGTTTTGTTTTTTAAAAAAAGAATTTATTTGCAACTGCAAAGGGGAAAGATGGTTCTCATAGCAATCTTTTAGCACCTGGAATGTTGGAACATTCTGTTGGTTCATCCACTATGAGCATATCGGTGGAAAACCATATGAAAATACAAACTTCTGAAGAAGTATCAGTTTTTTTTTTTAATTTTACTTTATGTTTTTGTACAGCAGTTTCTTATTAGTCATCCATTTTATACATATTAGTGTATACATGTCAATCCCAATCTCCCAATTCATCCCACCCCCCTCCCCCCACCCCACTTTCCCCCCTTGATGTCCATACGTTTGTTCTCTACATCTGTGTCTCTATTTCTGCCCTGCAAACCGGTTCATCTGTACCATTTTTCTAGGTTCCACATATATGCGTTAATATATGATATTTGTTTTTCTCTTTCTGACTTACTTCACTCTGTATGACAGTCTCTAGGTCCATCCACGTCTCTACAAATGACCCAATTTCGTTCCTTGTTATGGCTGAGTAATATTCCATTGTATATATGTACCACATCTTCTTTATCCATTCGTCTGTCAATGGGCATTTAGGTGGCTTCCATGACCTGACTATTGTAAATAGTGCTGCAATGAACATTGGGGTGCATGTGTCTTTTTGAATTATGGTTTTCTCAGGGTATATGCCCAGTAGTGGGATTGCTGGATCATATGGTAATTCTATTTTTAGTTTTTTAAGGAACCTCCATACTGTTCTCCACAGTGGCTGTATCAATTTACATTCAGTGGGGTTCTTGTTTTATATCAGTTTTTAAATCAAAATTTATTGAGATAAGTAGTGTTTTTTTTTTACAGATTTCTTCTGACAGTTCATAGCATATATAAATGGTCTTTATTGATTTAAATGTCTCTCCCTGATCATATAAAAATTCAATTATGGGTTAAAAATAGTGGACCATTTAGTTCAACCTAAATACAATACATATATGGATCTAATTCTAGAGCCTAATGGTCTAATATCCATAAAAATTTTATTATAACCATCTAGATTTGCAAAACACTATCTTAGGAATTATAATTCTATCAAACTTCAATTTGAGCAAATGTAGCATCAATTAAGTAAAAGCAGTTAATCTGAAAAGAGATTTATTTAAATTATTTTTAGAGAGAAAACACAGTCAGATGTCCTGCTATGGATGTTTAGGAGTTGGCTGCTGTAAACCTGAATCAGACCTGCAGGTGATGTTCATGCCTGAGCCCTCACAGCTGAAACCTCCCCCTTCCTTTGGGACCTGATGATCAGGGAGTCTCCTGATACTCTCCCACCTCTGACCAGGGCTGCGTGTGGAACAGTGGGGGCAACTTGGGAAAAGCTGGAATTTAAACTGCTTCAGCCAATTTTTGTCTGTTTTGATTATTTTATTTTCTTAGCTCAGTGAACTTGCACTCAGCCATGCTGCCGAACAACTTTCTTGAGCTTTTTTCTCATGGGAGACAATCCAGCTTTGATAAAAGGAAGTGCTTCTTTCCAACTCTTTCTCAAGGCCATCCCTTCTAGGGATCATGCTTCTGATGTATATGACTAATATTTTTGTGCACTTTGGGACATTTCTTCTCAATTTATATGCAGTAAATTCTCTCGATTGATTTTGATTTTCTGCAAATTTGCATCAAACTTTTTTTGTTTTTTGGGTTTTTTTTAAGAATACCTTTTCTCTCTCCTAACTTTATTTATTTATTGGCCACATGAGGCCAATATCTGGATGTTTGAACGGGGTGTACCATAGCAGGTCTATGTCAGGGGGAGGCAGCCATAGTTAGAAGCTTGGGCACAGGGTATTGACACCTGAGCAGGGTAAGGTGTGTTCCAGTTAGGGAGCTGGTGGTGGTCCACAGCAAGACTTCGAGGTCTGAGCAAGGACTGGAGGGCATCTGTTGAGGGGGGTGGGATGGCATGACAGATAGATGGTAAAATGCTTACATACAAAGGTGATTCATGCAGTAAATTGGTAATCTGAGATTAACAGAAGCCATTTTCTCACTATGGGGAGAAATGGATTTAAAAATATGAAAAGAGGTTAGAATGAAAAGTGTTAGAATGAACCCTTTGTAGTTGATTTAAAATTGGAGTTAATCAGTGTGAACTCATAATTTTCAATACATATAGAAATAAGTAATGAGGTAAATGTGCTCACTTTTTAATTGGGTTTTCTTTTTATTGTTGAGTTGTAAGAGTTACTTATATATACCACATACAATTCCCTTATCAGTTATATCATTTGCAGATATTTTCTCCCAGTGCTGTGTGTCTTCTCCTTCTTGATTTGTCCTTCATTTGAAGCACAGTGCTTTTAATTTTGATGAATGCCAATTTACCAACATTACTTGCGGTTTTGCATCATAACTAAGAAACCATTACCAAATCTAACGTTGCAAAGATTTACTCTTTTGTTTTCTCCTAAGAGAAACAAGGAGAAATCTTAACTAAGGAGTAGTCTTAACTCCTATACTTAGCTCTATGATTTTTTTTTTTTGAGCTAATTTTTGTAATGGTGTGAGATAGGGATCCAACTTTATTCTTTTGTCAAAAAAAATCTTTTTACATTCCCACTAACACTTTTATTAATTACAGGAGGATTGGTTATAGCAGGGTGGAGGTGGCAGGGGTGGTTCAGACCCCAACCACTGCCATCAATGACACACAATAAATAAATAAGCAGCTATGGTTGGTCATGGGGGGGCACAGGTTCTTCTATAAGAAGTGGAGGATTGAGGCTCAGACAGGGCCCTGTCATGAGGACAGAAGCTGGCCAAATCCTAATGAAGTTTTGTTTTTCAGAATTTATTTGTTTGAAAATGGGAGGGAGAGGGCTTATTTTAAGTGGTAAGACTGGATAGAATCAGGAAGGGTAGGGGGGGGTCTTTTAATATTTTGTGGAATGACATTTTTTTTCAATGTGTGTAATATCTCTTTATTCAGTGTTTTTTCTCCTCTGTGCAATCTTGTCTTTTGGTGAAAATGATGCAGTTATGCCACACTGGCATTTCCAATGACACAAGGTGATTTTAGGTGGTTTACTGACTTGGCATTAAACAACAGTGAGTCACAGAGTGAGCAAGTCATTTCTTTCTCTTGCAAGCCTTCTAATTACGTCAAAAGATTTTCTCTGATTCTTGCTAATCTCCCTCTTTAATAACGAGGGCAAGTCTCAAGTTGACAGCATTCTGTGACCATCAGTATCTTCCTAGGTTTCAATAAAAGTAATTTGCTTTCATTATCTTCATTTTTTATAATCATCCTCTACTTATGAAAAATGATACTGATTTTCCATTTAGGATGGTGATATAAGTTAAGCCAAAAAAATTTTTCAGTGAAAAGAAAAAGACAGATAATGTTATGTAGATGTCACACAAATAAATTGTAATATTGCTATACAAATAATGACACCATTCCAGAATTTCTGGTCCCTTATGATTTCTTCTGTATGTGCTTTTGAGAGGGATTTGGGAGCTCAAAGGAGCTAAATTGCCTTTGGAATATTTAAGACAAGACATCAGCCAAACTACAGTAGCTTTTACTTGTTTACAAGTCCTTACACCACCTTCTGGTTTAAAAGAAAGTTCTTGTCATTAATTATCATAGCATTGATCCTTGAAGTGAAATGTGATTAGAACTGCACGATATGTATTGCTGAAGATACAGGATCTCTGCGGTATATTATTGTAGCATCATGGAATTTTAGAAAACAAAGAGACATTACTGACACTTTCCTGATCAGATGAATCTGACTATAATTTGGTAGGTCATTTAGCTCTTGGTCTTAAACCTGTAAAGGTATCCTTTGTGAGTGCTCTGTAGCACAGACTCACCTGCAACAGTCCTGTTAGAGTTCGTGTAGGTCAAGAGGCTGCGTCTTCAAAAATCAGAATAGCAGTTTGTTAGTTATCAGCCATATTTCAACTTAAAAAGAAATCAAATGATCCCAGAACACACACTTGAAAGATCTCCCTCAGAAAATAATACTGTAGATTTATTATTACTGGCACAGATAGTATCATCCATTACAATGTTTATTGACAAAGCTTTTCCCATTTTAATATTTCTCATCATTTCCTCAATCAGTATTGCTAGTTGCCCTATAAAGAATTTAACACTCAGCTTAATAGTAGAGATGATGTACACTGTTTCTATAGCATTCTGAAGCAGAACATTGCATGCCCACATCAGATTCAACAAAAAGTGTGAGGGAAATCATTTCAGCATCTCTCAGGGGCCTCGCTGGCTCTCACGGAGAGTAAGGTGGTGGTGACTGTTCCGTGGAGAGTTTCTCATAGGCAGGTGGAGCATTGGGAACCTGTGAGGGTGAGAAAGGAGAGCATGGGCTTGGCAGCAGTGCATGTGGTTCTGGAAGAGGGATTAAGTCAAAATAGTTAGCGTGATGTTTATACTTCTGCTCTGGATTGAAACTTGTTTAACTGTCCACAGCTAATTTCCACCCAATGAGGTAATCGTTATTAGGTTACACAAGTATATATGTTGAAACATTGTTGGGGGAGACAACAGGCAGAGAAAAAAGGGCTAAGTGGCTTCCCAAAAATTTCAGAAACTTATTTATACCTGGATTATCCTTGTCAGTAGATGCCCCAAACCCTAACTAATGAATTCTTGAATCCTGTTAAACAGACGCCGATCGCACTGCATCTTTACCACAAGCATAAATCCCTATAGTCGTGTCTAAAGTCCATTGCTACTATCAACAGAGCACAAATGTGTCAGGCCTTCATTTAATGCTCACAACAGCCCTGGGAGTATTTTCAAGGTTTTCATGTTACAGGTCGGGAAACTGAGGCACGAGGAGGTTAAGTCACTTGCCGAAGATCACACAACTGGTAAGTCATGGAGTAACTTGGCTCTGGAGTCAGTGCTCTCAAAAACTATGATGTACTACATCTATACCAGCACTGTCCAATAGAAATAGAGTGCACCACATATGTGACTTTAAAATTTCTAGTAGCTACAATTTAAAAAATTAAGAGAAACAGGTAAAATTGATCTCACTAATATATTTTATTTAACCCCACCTACCAAAATATTATCACTTCGACATGTAGTCAATATAAAAATCATTAATGAATTATACTCTTTTCCTCATACTATGTTTTTGAAATCTGGTATGTATTCCAGCACATCTTAATTCAAACAACTCTGTTTCAAGTGTTCAATAGCCACATGTGACTAGTGGCTACCCTATTGGACAGTGCAACTCTATACAATTAATAGTAGGTACTTTTTTTTTCTCCGTTAGATAATATCTATGTTCAGGACAAAGGCAATTATACTAAAAACATAAGACAAAAGAATATTGTATCCAGAACCAAATTCTTCCTTCAGATCTTACATGTAGGGGTCTCATTATTGACCCTGGAAAATCTGGGTATGAGAGGACACAATTTAAGAAAATCTCTATGATTCCCTTGTTTTTAATCTTACTATTTATTTTTTATTATGGTAAAATATACATAACAAAAATTTACCATTTTAACCACTTTTTAAAGTCAGTAGCATTAAGCACATTCACATTGCCCTTGCTTTCTAAATGGGAATAATTTTATTCATTTAAGTTAAAAGCAGCCATACACAAAAACACCAAGATGCAGGATCTCAACCTACCACAGGTTCACAATTGTTCTCTTGAAAAGGCAGTTTGGTGTCCTGGTGACCAAGCCCCTCACGTGAACATCTTCCTGTTAAGGTACTTTGAGTACCAGCATGAATGCTTTTGTCCTGAAATGTGAATTCATGAAGGTAAGTGGGTGAGGAAAAAATAATTGAGTCCATTAAAGAAAAGAGGAAGAAGCCAAAGTTTTAAGAATGGGTCTTAATCTTGGTTCTGCCACTTACTCGCTGTGTATCCTCAGGCTAGTCACCTTATCTCTCTGAATTCCAGTGTTTTCATCTGTAATATGAAGATAATATCGCCTACATCTCAGAATTGTTGTGGGAATTAACTAAAGGTGAAGCACCTAGTACAATGCCTGACACCCACTAGTTAGTCAACGAATATTTTTGAAGGGAAGGAAAAAAAGAGTGAATCTAAAAAATGGCTCTCAGAGAATGGTTACAAGTGGAATAGATCAGAGCTAGTGAAGCAGGAGCTGGTATCACAGTAAGGACAAGCATATGAGCAACTCGATAGCAGGGACACTGTCTATTTCTGCCTTCCCCATAATGACAGCAAAATATCTGAAACAGTACGAATGCTTGTGTTGTGATAGAAATGCTGTGGCTGTAGCACTGAGCTTCCAAGTCACATCACAACAATGATGGCAAGTCAGTCAAAGGCTGTCCTGCACCTTGAGTTATTGGGGGAGGGGTGGGTAAAACTGAGTTCGGTGGTTTGCATAGGTTTAGAGGGTAATGCTCTCCATCCCTAGAATAGAATGTCAACCGTTTATGCAAGGCAGAGACACATACCAAAATGGGGACTGCAGGAGCGGTCCACCCTAGTGAGGGGGAGTATTTCATTACTGACATTGTTTAAAATTGCTGGCACATTGTGATTATAAAAAGCAGACTAACTTTTAGTTGCTTTTACTGTTAAATTCTCCACAGCAGTGGTTCTCAAACTTTAGAATGCATCAGCGTCACCTGGAGGGTTTGTTAAACACGGATTGCTGGGCTCACACCCAGAATTTCTTACATGGTATGTCTAGGGTGAAAGCCCACGAATTTGTGTTTCTAGCAAGTTCCCTGGGTGATGCTGACCCTGCTGGTCCAGGGCCACACAGAGAACCGCTGCTCTCCAGACGATGCAATTTCTTATCGCCTGTGCCTGGGGTGACTCAGCTACGCTCAGACACTTAGAGGGAGGAGGAGGTCAAGTGGGGACCATAGGAAAGGAGGGGGTGTATATCCCATCTAAAGGGACAAACCACTGCATAGCTGCCAGTTTCTGCCAGATCTTTTGATTTTTTAAAAACAAGAAACTAGAAATTAAGATTTTTATGTAAACTGTTACTTTTAAATGCTCACACCTAATTCATTTTTTTAAGATACAGACCCGAACATATCTGAACCCAATCCACCAGTCGGGCATGAGCAGCTCTCTGTGGTCCTGGCTGAGGGCGGCTGGAAGAGGGAGGCTGTGCAGGTGTTCAGTGCCTCTGCAGGCTTGTCTGCAGACCATGGCTGATTATTGGGGTTACTGGGTTGGAAGAGAAGGGCATCAAGGCAGGTCTCCCAGGGAGGAGAAGTGTTTGGAACATCAACTGGATGAGGCCACACATGGTTGGAGGTGATACCTACACAGTGTGCAGACTGTAAAGAAGTAATTTTCCTAAACTCTAGTCTGAAATCATTATTGACACTACCCCTTGGAAAGATATAAGCACAAGAACCCCAATTTTGACATGAGGGCCCGGGGAGGTTCTGCTCCCCTCCACCACTCCCAGCAATATATCTCAGGTAAGGTGTTTAATGCATTCTCTCCCTTTACCTCAATTATTGCTTTTATTCTTTTTTTTTTTTTTTTTAATCCTCACCTGCCATAGGATAGGAGCGTGGGCCACTTCCCCAGTTCACTGCCAATTCTCTGTATTTGCATCAAACTTCAGTGTGTGTGTTAAAACATAGGTTCCCGGGTCCCACCACCAGAGATGGTCCCAGAATCTGCATTTTAGCAAGAACCCTAGGTGATTCAACTGCAAAGGCCCCTGACCATACATTGAGAGACATGACACCTCAAGACATGAGTGTAAACTGAGCTATCAGCAGAGCCTTTAAATTCTTCCCCAAGAATCAAAAGTATTATGTCCTAAACTTCCCAAGTGAAAGAGTAAAACTGATAAATATGAAAGCCAACTTCCACTCCCTTACAGATCATTTTCCTCTGAGACACATTGCTGCAAAAAGCAGTCTTTCCTTTCAGAAGATGTTTTTCAGATCTAAGGGGAATTGTTAGCCAAAGGGGAAATTTTAGGAGACCTTAATTCCAACCAACCTTTCTACCATTCTGTGGTCAGTGTAAGTGGGAGAATAAACATATTTCAAAGCCTAGTGAAGGTTGCTACAGGTGGAGTGATTCAGGTACCCAAAACTTGCGTTTATCATCACTTACGTTCTTCTGCTTTATAATGAAAATAGAATCACCGAAGAGAGACAGGGAGATGATTATGTAATTAAATGCAGTACTTAATGCACTATTTTACATAATTTTGCCTAAACTTCTTAGACTGCTGGTCCCCAACCTGGCTTTTCAGGAGATATGAAAGTCTCAAAACAAGATTTTAATATTAATTTAAAAAATAAATGACAGCATTTTTAAACATTAGGGAACAAGGGAATTTAAACACAGTTCTAGCTCATAAAAATTCCAAAAACTCTGCAAATCACTGGTCTAGACCTGGAGGAATGGAGGGTGGCAGGTTGAACTTGAACTACACCAGGCAAAATGCTCAGTGTCTGAGCCCACAACACTAAGACTGTTACTCTTCAATTGAACACATTTAAGATGAGAGTGTTGAAGCAGAAAGGAAAAAAGAGAAACAAAACACATTGCCTTTTTGTCCAGGTAGCATCAAGCTAGCAATAGTGGACAGTTAGGAAATGGGTACCAACATACTGAGTTTGTAGAGTTTTTACTCCTTGAAAGACTAAATCATTTTTCTTTTACTCTGCAGACATAGGGCTTCCCTGGTGGCACAGTGGTTAAGAGTCCACCTGCCAATGCAGGGGACACAGGTTCGAGCCCTGGTCCAGGAAGATCCCACATGCTGCAGACCAACTAAGCCCGTGCGCCACAACTACTGAGCCTGCGCTCTAGAGCCCGTGAGCCACAACTACTGAGCCTGCAAGCCACAACTACTGAAGCCCGCGTTCCTAGAGCCTGTGCTCGGCAACAAGAGAGGCCACCGCAATGAGAAGCCCGCGCACCGCAACGAAGAGTAGCCCCCACTCGCCGCAACTAGAGAAGGCCCACGCGCAGCAACAAAGCCCCAACACAGCCAAAAGTAAATAAAGAAAATAAATAAATTTATTTATTAAAAAAAACTTTTTAATATGCAAACATAGAATGAAATTTTTTAAATTATAGAAGAAAACATATTAAATTAAAACTGATACACATCATGTTATATCATCTGTGTCTAGGTGTATAATAGAGTAAATGAGGCTCAGAGAAATGAAAATCTAAGACCACCAAGCAAGTCAATGGCAGACAATGAGACCAACTCCTTATGCCGTACGATTGGGTGACTGCTGTGTGCCAGCAGTGCTAGGCACTGGAGGTACAAAGATGAATAAGAAATATTCTCTGTCCCAGCTCATAAATGGGAGGAAGAGAAGGGGTGAAGAAGCAAAAAGTAAATAACAAATTACAAGGCAATGTCATAACCCAGTGCTAGAGGTACACATAGAGTGTGTGGCAGAGAGCAAAGAGTTTTATCCCTAACCTCCTAACCCAAGGCTTTGCTACAGAACTTGGTCTGGAGTCTTATTCAGGCTCAGAAACTTCTCCTTCCCATAAATGTCACCACACTGGAGGGCTGCTGCTTGGTGGCTGTATCCCCCCAAGCTCACCTTGTCTTTCATGGTTGGTATCTGGGACACTATGGCAAGATGGGCATTAGGGAAAGGGACACATGGGACTGCCCAGGCTTCCCGGCAAGGAGGAGAAGAATTTGAAGCTACAGCTCTCATCTTTCCTTTCTCCTCCTCAGACTGCCGCAGGCTCCAACCCTCCACCCAGGCCAGTCCTCCCCTCCATCACAGAACCTCTTTCTCTGCATGAAGTGCTTGCTGAATGAGGACTGGAACTTTCCAACATCTTTTGTAAATATCAATTTTTTTCCATTACTTATCAACCTCAGAAGCTTTCAGATCTGCAATAACAAGGCAGAGAGGGAGAGAGAGAGGAAGAAAGAGAGAGAGCAAGTTGCAACTCTCCTTCCATCCCATTTCTCACTGTGGAGAATGCTTAAGTTCCAAAGTGCTACCTGGCTTTGAAGCAAGGTTTCTGAAACCTGTCGTCTTTATAGTTTAGAGACTCTGTTGATGTTTCTCATACGTGGAAGATCCTGCTACCCCAAGGCTGGACCGTGTCATTTGTTAACTTCCTGCTCGTATGGGTAAAGGAGCAAAAATCCTATTAAAACCACATTGGCCATCAGTGGAGGAAGGAATCTGTTAAAAACCTGGTGGTCTTTTGTGCTGCTGAGGGGTGGATGGTTTCCTCACTGCACTGATGGCTGGACGGGTCCTGGGTATGATGGGTTGCTTGCTAACAGAGTTAGAAGAACTTGGAATTCCCAGGCAACCTGGGAGGAAAGGGGTCAAGAGGCAAGGTGAGAGGAGAGGGCCTCTAAGTGGAGTAACAGAGCCGGTGGGAATCCCCAGAAGGACTGGTAAGATCTGGAGTGTCTCAAATGCTGCTGTTCACTGTGCAAGAGAACCATGAACACTTCCCCTGTGCCCCGCAAACCATTAGTGCTCAGCTACACGCACAGATAGGCACTCGAGTTTCCTGTGAGTGGAACCAAAAAGATGGGCCAAGTTCCTGACTGGTGTTCACACGTGGGCAGAGGCAAAGGAAGAGTTACAAGAAGTACAATGTAGAGAAAGACTCATTGGAACCAGGAATCAGAGATAGAGGTGATCATGAGAATGTCACCCCACTCCCCAGAAATTCAGAGAAAGAAGGAGAAAGGAGGTCCTTGATCTGGAGGGACCCAGCAGTGGGAACTTTACCACCTTCAAGCTTCTGTATCCACTTCGTCTTCTACAGTACCAGCAGCTGATGAGCAGTAAAATTCCCAGGATCACTATCAGGATGCCAATCCCTGCAGCCCTGGCCCGAGAGATAGACAAATACATCTTGGTACAGAAACCTTGTTCCAGATTATAATGAAATGTGCATCAATGTGTTCTCTTCACAGGGGCTTTGCAGTCAGAGCAGTCCCCAAGGAGTGTCCCACCCCACGCCACACCAAGCACCCACCAGGCCTCCAGCACTCGTACCCAGGGACGGAACCATCTCTGGAAGCCTCTCAGGTGTGTGCCCACAGCAGCAGTGCTAACTGGCCTGGGCCCCAGCACCGAAGTTCCAGGTGCAACAGGTGCAGTAGTAACTGACCCTTATGTGGACAACATATTTATTGAGACTGAATTATCTTTTCTTTTCATTAGGGCTAGTTTAAAACATTTTCCCCAACTATCAGTCTACAAAAAAGAAGTGGAAAGGAACATTGACTTAATGTCTGCTGTAAGCTGGGCACCATGATAACCATTCTACATGCATTAGATTATTGAATTCTCACAACACCCCTGCCAAGCACTGGGGCAAGCACCCCACTATAGGCCCACAACAATCCACTGGGGTAGGTAGGATGTTCATTTCACATCTGACATCCTCAAGATTTTAGGCTGGTAAAATGCCCAAGGTTGTACAACCGGAGAGCAGCAGAACCAGCATTCCCAGCGACTGGCCCGAGGTACCCAGCCAGTGCCTTTCCTGCTGCATCGCCCTTTCCTGAAATGAAGCTGTCACGGGGACCTTCAGTGGGCTCTCGTGACTGGAGGCAGCTGATTCAACTCCCAGCATGCCTGTGCTCTAATTCCGCCCCCCAGGTCTGTGGTCACCCCCTTGGACATCTTGACACACATAGAGCTCTGTTCCAGCTCTTTTATTTTTTTTTTCCAATTTATTTATTTTTGGCTGCGTCAGGTCTTCATTTTGGTGCGCGGGCTTCTCACTGCGGTGGCTTCTCTTGTTGCAGAGCACGGGCTCTAGGCATGCGGGCTTCAGTAGTCATGGCTCGTGGGCTCTAGAGTGCAGGCTCAGTAGTTGTGGCGCACGGGCTTAGTTGCTCCACGGCATGTGGGATCTTCCTGGACCAGGGCTCGAACCCGTGTCCCCTGCACTGGCAGGCGGACTCTTAACCACTGCGCTACCAGGGAAGCCTTCTGTTCCAGCTCTTCAACACACAGTTACATTGCACTCACACATGCCTAGTGAGAGCCGAGAACACTGGGATGTGCCAGACACACCACAAGAACCCACTGCCCAGCCAGGCAGGGCTCCTCAGATGTCACCCAGATACCTTCTGCAGTGGAGTTGCCTGAGATGCATGTTAAAGTGCAGATCCTGGGCCCCCCGCCCCCAGACCTACTGAGTCAGCCTCTTGGGTAGCAGTGCCTAGGAAGCTGCATTTTCACAAGCTCTATAGGCAGCTTATGCCCCCTCAAGTGAGAACCTCTCTTGACGGTGGTTTCACAGAGTCTGTTGAGTCATCATACAAGAGCTGAAAGATATCCTACCTAATACCACGTGCAAGAGTATATTTTTGCTCTTGGGACATTTTTTTCAGAAGATCTCCCCACCTCCACTCCCAGTTGACCATGCAGGGATGTTAGAGAATCCCACTAGGGTCTTCTGAGGAAATGCTCCAGCCTGAACTCCTCCTCGGTGCCTTTGATGGGTTCTTCATGTCTCTTGCCCCTGCTAGGTCATTCTGGTAAAGCTATTCAACAGTTCTTTCCCGAGAGAGCAGGTTTGCAGGAAGTTCTGAGCAGACCACTTAAGATATGGTCCACATAAAAACCAGGTTCCTCGTTTGTGCTGTTGGAGTCTCCGCTCGGGGTGGGGGGGCCCTCCCACTACCCCCCAACATTGCCCACTCTCATCCATGCAGAGTGTGTCCTACAGCCTGTGTTCCCACCACAGCACATACACTTGCCGAAATTACTCCCATGCCTAACTCTCCCACTAGGTTGTAAGATTTTTTTCAAAGGCAAGAATAGCATCTTGGGCTGGTATACAATGCTTAGCACTTAGAAATGTCTAATCGTGTAAATACTTATTTTAAATTAATTCATAATACGAAACACCTTTCTTTAGGATAAAGTATTGATGCAAAGGTTATGACCCTCTTCACCTTGGAGTCAGTCAGCAGGTGGAGTCACACACATCTACCCTTCATCCTCACTTGCCCTTTGGCAACTTGCCTTTGTTCTGTCTGCAAACCACATCTGGGAGCCTGAGTGGAGTAGACAGGCAAGGCTTGAGGAAAGAGGCATCTTGCTCCCAGACAGATGTTTTTCAGCCTGGGAACCTACAATGAATGCCTCATAGCCAAGAATGCAGACAAAAATGGCAAGATCCAGCTTTTTACCTTTCCTAGCTCCTTGCCTCTTTGGCCTCAGAGAAGCTTGAGGTCCCTTGTAGGACCACAGGGTCTCCTTACCTCATTGCCAGGGTCTTTACTTTCTGGAGAAATAGACACTAGAGAGTTTTACAGACAGGCATGTGCTGGGGGGAAGCCAGCAGGCTGTGTCAGCAAAAGGTAAACTGGAAACCCCACTGGGTCTGGTTTTGAACTTACTCTTCAGCTGTGACGTAGGAGTGGCCGTGCCCCTTCTTGCGGGAACCATAGATGTAGTGAGCCTCTTCTCTTGGCATCTTGTGTGGTCAGGCCTCGGGTCACCTAACAGCAGGGGCACACAGGTGTCATTTCACGCATCCAGCATGTTCTTACATCTCATAAACACCCACAAAGACATTCTAGCTAGGTGACCAGGAATGACAGCCGAACCCTCTGGTTTCTCCCTGTGAGAGGATTTGCACCTCCTTTCACTAATATCAAGTGGAAATTGCTCAGGTGCAAAGAAGGAACCACAAACAAAAGGAAAAAACTTTCAAACTGAGTTATAATTTGGGGGAAAAAAATGTGACCTTTAATTTGACTCTATACCATAAACTTGTAGAGAAACAAACAAGAAGCATTTTTATTCATTCCTTACTTTCCCTGGCCCAAGACTGTGGTTGATAAGAGGAGTTATTTCTCTCCAAAGGTATTATTTTATATCGCTCATTGGACAAATAGAAGGCTATGATGACATAATGTGTGTGTGGCCTAGCACAGCATCCTCCAAGCCCATTTTCCAACAAAGGAAACTGCCCCAAAATACAAAATTTTAAACTATGATACAAACAAATAGAAAAAAAGCTCATGAACTTCAGTGGTCATGAGTAGAGTGTGCTTGCTAAAAATCAACAATTGTTTCTCTTCTCTCCTTGCCAGTGTGTTTTTCTTTCCTCTTATTGTTCTCATGAATCCCAAAGGTCTGGTCCCCATAGAGTTATATTAATGATCCTGTTTAAAACAGCTGAAGAGAAGTGGGAGAGAGGAGCAGAGAGTTTACCCCATGAACCCGTTCCTTGGGGCATTTCATGTGTAATTTTCCCTTCCCAGTTGTAAAGAAGAAATCACACTTGAACTCACTGATCATCTCAGGTGAATAATGTAGGGGTGAACTCTGTGTTCAAAATGATAGACACAAAACTTAATTAATTTTGCATTAAGTTGTTTTTGTAAATCTATACCTCCAGCTTTGAGCCTTGGCAAGCAGTGTGGGCTCATCAAATGCACCGCATCCCACCTGAGCCAAGAAAAGTGCTTCTTCAAGGGACCAGACACAGCTGCTCACGAGCCAGCTGCAGCCTGAACAACTGCTTCTCCTGCTTCTCTGCTCTGCTTCCTGGCAGCCTAGAGGGAGGACCTAGGAGGAGACTCTGTGAACCTTCAGAAGTCGGAGAATTATAAATATTGAGGAGGAATTCTGCCGACAGCCAGGAGTCATGGAGGCTGGAGGATCACACCAGAATCTCCCAACCCTGTTCTGTTCTGAAAGAATGGGTGAGATGGCAATGCCCTTACCTGCCTGGATGGGATCCACTCCGTCTGCTGGCTGGCCCTGTGTGTGAAGATTGCTTCTCTGGCTCTTAATCTTTTTAATTTTTTTTTCCTGGTCTTGAGTCCCATGTTAGTCATGAGTTTGGATTTCTGATGGAGTCATTTGTGATTGCTTAATTGGCATGAAAGAAACCGATTTCATTCCTCTCCTCAAAAAGTCACAGCTCACTGTGGCCTCTGTTTTCCCCAGTCCCAGGGTTTCATCTTAGGGAAGCCATTAATTTTAAATGCCAATCCCTTCTCTGTAGAGTTGCCAGATAAAATATAGGATTCCTAGTTACATTTGAATTTCAGATAAATAATGAATAATTTTTTAGTATAACTGTGTCCGGGCAATATTTTTTAGTGTAAGTATGTCCCACTTATTGCATGGGATGTATTTTTACTAAAAAAAAAATTATTTGTTATTTATCTGAAATTCAAATATAACTGGGCACCCTATACCTTCCCTCATCTCTACCTCAAAGGATTGGTGAGACTTTGGGCTCAGACCTGGAGGTCATCTAGGACCATGACCTCCTGATCAAGAAGAGGAAATAGAGGATCCCTAAATCTTCCTGAGCTGAGCTCCCAGATTTTTTGTGATGCCCTCAGAGATGACTGTGCCCTGGGAAGTGTGGGTTTCTTGCATTTGCAAGGAGAAGACAACATTTCCTCTTTGAAGGTAGTATATGACCTACCCAGAATTTAATTAAAACCAGGGCTGATTCAACCTGACATCATAGCCTACTCCAAGAGTCAAATAGATACAGCCCAGAAGCATTTCAGTGGGAGAGAATTATCTTTGCTCACCAGCTCTCTGTAACCATTGTGGAAAAGCAAAAACCAAACAACACCCACCAGAATAAAGGAATGTGAGAGTTCTCACCAGCTGAGGACTTAGATTAAATGACCACTACAGTCCCCTTCCCCATAACATCCAAGAGCCCCACTCCTTCCTGATCCTCTGGCTTTCCAGTTTCCACTGGACTGCTCTGTGTGAGGGCATTATCAACCTACTGGATAATCATCAGTGGAAATGGCAAGGGAGAAATAAAACAAGGTGGGGGAGGTTGATGCTTATTAGGTAAGATCCTTATCCTCTTCTTTCTGAAAGGGAGAGAAAATGCAAACAGATCTGAATGACAAGAAGGAGTCCGTCATATGAAGATGTGGGGAGAGCATTTCAAACAGAGAGAAGAACCAGTGCAAAGGCCCTGCAGCAGAGTAATGGGGCATGACTTGGTCTGGATTCCCAGAACTGAGGCTGACTCAGGAGATCTTGTAAGAAAATCAGGAAGGATACAAGTCTTTGGTGTTGAGGGATTTGGGGAGAGTAACTTCAACCTGAACCTCAGGGTTACACCTGATAACTCCCAGGAAGGCCTGGTGGTGGGTGATAGTCTAGAAAGAAGGATGCAGTTCTGATCCAAGAGGCCGAAGGTTTGTGCTAAGCTGGACTCTACTAACTAACATGGCCCCCTGGATGATTGGCAGCAGGACCAGAGAGGAGGGAGGCACTGACCTGGATCTCAGGGCAAGGGGAAGCTCCCAGGTCTCGCTTAAGTCGCCTGGTGATGTGAGCTAATTCCAGGGCCCTGAGTGTGCCTGGACACTCTTCCAGGGTGGAAACCACAAGGCAGCTGGCATCGCCTCCCCCAGAGGGGGCTACAGGACCAGGCCCAGCAAACTGGGGACACTGTGACCGGTCTGGGCACTTCCTTTCCTGCTAATCTGCTTTTTGGAGCTCAGCGAGGGAGCCCTGATCAGCTCTTACAAGGGCATCTCTTTAGGTTTTTGAGTGGTTTGCAGCCTCTGAGGTGCCCAGTCCTGTTAGGGTGAATCACCCAGGATGAGCTGGGGTGGCTTTTTTCAAATAACAGTTCCCAGGGAACCTCAGCCTGAAAACCCTACACATCCTGTTTCCTGGAAGTGCCCCCAGAAGTTCCCGTTGACTAAGGCTCCTAGTCACTGTGCTTGGACCGGCCTAGGCCTCAGGCTCTGCCTCAGAGCCAGCCCAGGCCAGGCCCCACCTGCCCTCAGCCTGCACACTTCCTAGTGACTTCCTATCTTCCCCGGCAGTGTAACACCCAGCCACCCAGCCACCCAGCCACCAGGCTCACGGTCGGGGCTCTAGAGTCCAAACCGCCTGCACCTCCTCTACTCAATCTGTGTGACCTTGGGTAAATCATAAACCTCTTAGAACCTCACTGCATGCATCTATAAAAGTAGAGCTAATAATAGTATCTACTTCCTAGATCAGTTGTGAGAGTAAAAGGAGATAATTACCACCTGCTTGGCACAGTGTCTAAACTTGCTCTTGCTAAACAGAGTAAGTTTAGCAACAATGTTACTACAAGGCTGCCCCACCCACTACCCCTTTGGCCCAGTTCGGACCTGCTTTGAGTTTGGATGCGGTGCTGCTGCTTCCTGTGCCCCAGTCCCAGGGTTAGAGCTTGGCCCACGTGACACCTTGCCAGCCACTGCCCGGTTCTCTGCTGCCACCTGGTGGGCCTTGGACCCCTTGCACTACAGGCCCACCTGATAAGCCACTGGGACTGATAGCAGAGATGCCTCTTTGATCTTGTCAAAACCCTCCTGCTCACAGTGCTCAGGAACCAGAATCCTCTTTACTCACCTTCCTTGGGGATTAGAACCTTCTTCAGTGCCCCACAAGACTGTGAGCTTTTGCTCTCTTACACACACCTCAACAGAACATGCTAGAATGTTATAAAAAGCATTGCTGTAAATGGGGGTTGATGCTGCTGCCCTTTTGTAGGAGAAGCTGAACAAACAGAACTTGCTTTTCAGAAAGTGGAGAAGGCAGGTAGACATCTCTGCAGTTATTGAGGCAGGCTGCAGACAGCCCTACACCCAGTGGGGTCCTGGACCCAGTTTGAATGGCCTTGAATCCCAGCTCCCATTACTACCTGTGGGACCTTGGGCAAGTTTCTTTACCTCTCTGAGCTTCAGCAACCTCATCTACAATATGGGAATAAATAATTATTACAAAATTGCTGTGAGAGTTAAATGAGACAAAATATGTAAAATCATCCAGTGCAGTGCCTTGTAAGTTACTAAAGCTTGAGAAAGGCTGATGCCTCCAGGAATCTCCTGTGAATGTGCAAACAGCCGTGAGACTACGGGGTAGCAAGGTAAACTATGAACTAATAATGATCAGCTGTGGCCTGATGGCTACTTAGTGCTAATGAGCTAACAGGTTATTGCCTGTGAAGTAAAGAGATGGTCAGATGGAGAAGTTCTGAAGGTGGAGGGGCAGTGGTGAGGTCGAGACGGGAGCAGAATGAAAGTGTGTCTACGCGGGGGCCTAACAGGGAAGCCCCAGCTGCCTGGGGGGCTGCTGGAGGATAGCCGGAGCCCCCTCCTCCCTCAGGCACCCGAGAGCAAGAGTCGGATTCTGCCAGCCTCAGGCTGGACTCTCAGGAAGGCGTCAGGAGGACTCCTTCGGTTCCCCCCTCCAACAGGTAAGTTGTTTCAGGAGAACTAGCATCAGCGCTGATGCGTTCACAGAAGCTGGCTCAAGTATGAGAACAATGGCCCAGTTTCTAAGCCTGTAAAAGTGGGCAGAAAAGACCACTAATAAATCAGAAATGGGATTTAATAATCCCACGGCCACTTCTGACCAGTCACTATCAAGAAGGATGGAATTGCAGGGCTGGATTAGAATGACCTTTGGGGTGGAAAGCTATTGAGGTCAACCTCAATGTCTACCATGGTGTCAGATCATATGGGCGCCACCCCAGATTCCTTCCCAGGGAACAGCAGGGGTATGGGTTCTTCTTGGGGGCAGGAGGTACATGAGAGGTTTCTTAGAGGAAGATGAGCTTCCTCTGAGTCCGGAAAGGTAAGCAGGGGGCACCAGGCATGAGATGGGGAGCGGGCATTCCATGCAGAGGACAAGTAAATATTTACTAGTCACAACTTGGGGGGAAGGTGGGAAGGTGACATCCACATGGAGGGAAGGCTCAGAGGCATGGAACGGCCTGGCAGGTTTGGGGAACTGCTAGTCCTGTACGGCTGGAGTTCAAAGTACAGAAAAGGAATTCAGACCTGAGGTTCTGAATCTCAGAGCACGTGAACACCATGCTGAGGCTTTTGGGCTTAGTTTGCAGGCTGTGTTGAGTCACAGAAAGTTTTTAAGCAGGGGAGAAACTGAGGCTGACCAGACTTGGGGTCAATCTGTTTTCCAGTGTCATGAAAACATCTACCTCCCAGGTGGCTGTGAGGATTATGTATGCTAATTGTGTGTGAAAACAGTTTGCAAACTGTAAATCATATTGACATGAAATCTAGAAGCAGCAGTCTGTCCTTAAATGTCAGGACAATGTATTGGTGACATGGAGGGATGAATAGGAGAAAGCCTGGGCTTTGGATTCTGGTTCTGAGTCAAATGCTGGCTTCAGCATGGACTGGCTGTGGTCCTCCGCTATGCAAGGCTCTCAGCACCAGTCTGGTCATCTGCAGAATGGGAACACAGTATGTCTCTCATGGGGGCTGTTTTGTGAGGGCTCATGTGCCTGGTGTGCAGTGAACTCTTATATCAGTCAGGGTTCCTGGATTGCTGGAAACAGAAACTCAACTCTGGCTACTTAAGGATATAAGGAAATTAATGGGAGGTTATAAAAGTGTCCCACAGAATTAAAAAGAAAAAACTGAGCAAACCAGGTCTTAAGAAGGAATAGAATCGAGCAGTTCTGTGGACACAGGTAGAAGGAATTAATTAATGGATGGCCCTTCAGGTTGTTGCCATCAGGAAGAAATCAGCTCTAACTATGTTCATCCTTGTTTGCGTAGCAGATTTAGATTCATTGGAGAATCTTGCTTGGGTCTCATACCAAATCCTTGTCCAAGCATGGAGTGATCTTGGGGGCGGGAGTGTTTAACACCCCATCAAGGCTGAATGAAACAGGGAAGGAGAAATGTTCAGAGGGAATCTGGTTTTTTGTTACGAAAATAAGAAGGAAGGGATGCAAGAGAGACAAAGATAGACCTCTACAGCATTTGGCAAATGGTGGCTGTCGAGTTATACAGGGCTCCTCAAGCGAGGATTTATCCCTGGGAAGTCTCCCTAAGTCTTTGCTGTTTCCTAATAAGCACTGTGAGAGGAAGTGCTGCAGGAGACTGTGGAAGGCTGCCAGGTGCTCCCTGTTTGTACTTCCGTCCTACCCCTTACTATGTGATGTTGACGTATCTGTTCATCTCTGATGTATCCATGGGTTTCTGAGCTTCCAGGGGGTAGGGTTCACATATCTCTGTATCTCCATTGCCTGGCACAGAGCCTTTTTCCAGACTTTCTTCTATGGCCACCAAATCTACAATCCCATGAGAAATTCTGGCTTCTAAGGGCTGACATTTTGATGTTCCCATAGATTTTGTATTTTGGGGCAGTGACCATTTATAACAGGCTTTTGGCTGTTTCAGTAAGAGAGGGTCATTTGGCTCTCCCATAAGCCCTACTCAGCTCTGTCTTCCTGCTGTTCCCCCAAAATGCCTGGAAATAACCCACAGACCTTAAACAGATAAAAACACCAACTGTCTCCATGCAAAAGGAGTGTTTTCTGTATGTGAAGCAAAAAGAACAAACTCAATGGGGAGTTAGGCAGTTTCATCTGTCTGGAGTGAGATCTTGGGATTTCAAGAATAATGTTGGGGGAAAAAGGGAAGAGGTGGAACTTGAAATTGCCCAAGGTCAGAGTCATGCTTTATAATTTCTTTCTTACCAAGTCTGTGGAGACGATGGGGGGATATGTTGTCTATGTCAGACTTTTTAAGAGTTAAAGAACTCAACTTCAATTTACTTTTTTTTTTAATTTTTATTTATTTATTTATTTTTGGCTGTGTTGGGTCTTCATTTCTGTGCGAGGGCTTTCTCTAGTTGCGGCGAGCGGGGGCCACTCTTTATCACGGTGCGAGGGCCTCTCACTGTCGTGGCCTCTCTTGTTGCGGAGCACAAGCTCCAGACGCGCAGGCTCAGTAGTTGTGGCTCACGGGCCTAGTTGCTCCGCGGCATGTGGGATCTTCCCAGACCAGGGCTCGAACCTGTGTCCTCTGCATTGGCAGGCAGATTCTCAACAACTGCGCCACCAGGGAAGCCCCCAATTTACTTTGAGGTTTCTACATAGCATTTTGATTTTATTTGTTATGTTAAAAATAATGTGGTTGACTTGAGTTATCTGAAGGGGAGATCCCAGCTGTGGGCTTTTTTTAGGATAATAGTCATGGATTGGATAAATCCATCGTCTCTGACATTCTGCTGGTAAACAAGCTGAAACTTAGACTGACCTTGTGAGTCAAATCATTTGTTTGCCTTATCTCTGTGTTTCCTTCCTGTGAGTTATCCCTGAGCTTATTCAGTTGGTCCAACCCAGTGTCCATTTGTCAGTTAGTTTAGGGGAGCTTCATGGGCCCAAGCTTGACACCTCATTTTAAAGAGGCAGTGGTAGTCCCCAAGACCAATGTGGGACCAGCATCAGGTGCTGCTGGCTTTCGAGCTTACAGTTGAATTTGATCAAGAGAACGGCAGATTTCCTTTTGCCAATTACTGTGCATACAGGTTTGTGCAGCCCTTTGGGGATCAAAAGAAGGCAGCTCAGCCAGGGTCTCAAGGAGACAATGCCTAAGAGCATCGGGCTGTGGTGGGATCAGGCTGTTGGTGTGTTTCTTGATGTTTCTTTGTATTTTTCTAGAGGTATTCAGTAAAATTTTTGTAATATTTCAGCCAGTATCTGCTCTACCAGGAGTAACCAAAGAGTTTTAATGAAGCCCTGGAAGTCATGAGAGGCAAAAAAAGTAAAGTGAGAGGACCCCAAAGGGAAAGGAAAAACACCCAGAGGCAGGCACTCAGGGCCCAACCAGCTCTCTCTGCCCAGAGTTTCCTTCCAAGTCTAAATTCAGGAGTTTTGGTTTTCCCAGAGTATGTTACTGGGCTAATACGGTTGGAAAACACTGATTTAAACAAACTTAAACAGATGTCTTTTGTTTAACTACAACTCTTCTGACATCCTTAATATGCTAATGCACATTATGAATCTTCAAGGGAAGGCAATTGCTAGCAGAGTTTCTCAAACCATCTTGTGTGGAGTCAGATCTCACTGGCCCTGGTGCTCCAAGAACACCCTTTGGGCTGTATCACCACGAAGGGTCATTATAGGTCCAGCTTCTCATGTGATTGGCCTTTTCTTTCAAGTATTTAACAAAGAGCCTATAATGAGTCCCTTTCCACAAAGAATTCAGCCCATAAATATATATTAAATGTATTGTATTCTTATTGTGTGCCAGAAAGTGAATGAAGTGAGTAACGTGGATTATCTCATTTTCTCCTGAATCCCCACACAGCACTTGTCAGGTGGGTGTTATTATTACCACCACTTAACAGAGGAGACTGAGCCCAGGAAGTTTGGGTAACTTACTCAAGGTCACTAGATAGTAATTGGCAGAGTGGAGATAGCCAAACCCCCATGCTTAAACATGGAGATTCCCCCAGGGGAAAACTGCCCACGAATTAAACACAGTCCGGCATAGGACAACTATAAGACTGGTTCCCCTTCCCCAGAGTCAGTTATTCCCCAGTGTCCAGGAACTCTCCATGTGGATTATTCCTTGACCTTCTCAAGGGCAGAGACTGTGTCTCATTCACCTTTGCATTATCAGCTGCTGGCACAAAGCAAGGGCTCACAACTATTTCTTTCTTTTTTTTAATTGACGTGTAGTTGATGTATAACAGCTATTTCTTGAATAAATGAATAAAATAATGAATGAAGAGATGGCTTTACAACTGATTCTGATGATAAGTATTTCCTAACAGAAACACTGCCCAAATTCTTTCACCTAGTCAATAAATATTTCTTGAGCACCTACAATATGCCAAGGACTGAACTCAGTAGTCACCAAAATGTTTTGAGTTGCTTTTCCCCTTTCTGAACCTCTTATGTCATGTGAGAGCTATATGACACGTGAGGAGTTTGCCCTTCTCATACTATGCATGGACAACATGAGGTATACACCCCTTTCCTGTACGAATTCCTTGATAGTATAAATCATATTGGTTGCTTGGGGAGAGGGGTACTGTGCTAGTGGTTAAGAATTGGAAGGATAATGCCTCAAATGTAAGAATTTCATAGACAATTAACATTCAAAGGCTGGGAAACACAGAAGGTATTTAATAAATGCTTATTAGAGAAATGCATGCAGACATGCAGGGTTGAGTCCCATTCTGAGCCCCAAAGCCAGAGAGGGAGTGATCACCTATAAGCAGCTTGTCAAGGTCACTACCTGCTGGATAACCTGCCCGGGGCCCATGGTGTGGCCATTTTGTGCTCTGACTAAAATGTGGAATGCTAACACTAGAATCTACCTCACCCCAAGAGCTTCTGCTTGGGCCTTTCCCATGAGGGACAAATGAATACAGTGCTAAAATAGAAGCCAGGGGTTCAAGTCTCATCTTTGCTCTTTATTAGCCATGTGACCTTGGATAAGTTACCTGACCTTTCTTAGTCTCAGTTTGCTCAGTGGTAAGGTGGGGACAATAATTTTTTTTTAGGATCATTCTTATTTGTTTAGCTTCTTCCAGATTACAAAGAGAGACCCATAGGCGGCCTCAGATGAGGTGGAGAAGTATAGTGTTAGGAAGGACAGGACTTTTCCAAGGCTGAGCTGGCAGCTGCTTCATGGAGGCTGGGCAGAGCCCCATTTTCATTAAGGAGGTGACTGCAGCTATAGTGACTCATCAGCAGAAGTACCCACCACGCCTTCTGATACTTCTTATTACCTCCTCATCACTCCTGCAGTCCTTACCTGACGGATCTGATGGCGCTGGTTCGTCATTGTCCAGAATGGAGCACCCCCATTGGGCGATGTCTTCACACCAGGCCATCTCATGTCCAGAGCTCTCTTTGGCTCAGGAAGGGTTCCCTGGTCTTGCCATTTGGAGTCATGGCCCTTGAGGAACAGCAAAGTCATCTGGAGAGAACAGCTGAAGGCCAGTGTGGCTCCAGCGTCTATCAGTTTCCTAGCGCTGCTCTAAGAGAGTAACACAAGCTGGGAGGCTTAAACAACAGAAATGTATTGTTCCACAGTTCTGGAGGCTACAAGTCTGAAGTCAAAGTATCAGAGGGCCATCCTCCCTCTGAACCCTGTAGGGGAGAACCCTTCCTTGCTTCTTCCAATTTCTGGTTTTGCTGGCCATCCTTGGTACTCCCCAACTTGTAGATGCATCACTCCCATCTCTGCCTCACTGTCACCTGTCTTTTCTGTGTCTCTCTCTTCATATGGTGTTGTGCCCTCTCTTTGTGTCCGTGTCTTCTTACAGGGACACCAGTCAGATTAAAGGCTCACCCTACACCGATAGGACCCCATCTTAACTAACTACATCTACAACAACCCTATTTCCAAGTGAGGTCACATACTAGGAGTTAGGACTTCAATGTATCTTTTGGGGGACACAATTCAACCCATAACAGAGAGTTTCACAGACTGCCCAGCATCTACCCAGCAGGGTCGTGGTGAGGGTTACATGAGATGATATACATATAGCATCTACCATGATGTCACATAAAATACAATCATTTCCCCATGGTTCAGTTGTTCTCACACTGTACAGCAGCAACAGGCCCTGGGGACGGGTTAGAAAAACATATTCTCAGGCCCCACTCCAGACATCCTGGATCAGAAATGCTTGAGTGGGGCCCAGCAATCTGTGTTCTAGCAGCTCCTCCAGGTGATCCTAACACAAGCCAAAGTTTGAGAACCACTGGCTCCATTCAGTTCTCTGGCCTGGGCAGAAGTACCGGCTGGTGGAGAAAAGCCCCGCTGGTGAGCCCGCACACAGCTTCCCAGGAAAGCCATCTGAGCAGCCCCAGGCCTGCGCCTGCTATTCCTTAGAGGCCAGGGATGTCCCTTTGGCCGCCCCTCCCTGGCCTTGGGCCAGCCCATCCCACCCTGGCCTGTGGACAGCCTCACATGTTGGGCCACATCTGGTCTGCTGCGATCATGCCTTTGTGGGAATGTTCTCTACCCACAATCTGGGGGTAGTAGCTCTAAGGACAGTGGCAGCCCCACCCTCCCAGCAGATGTAAGCCTGCCCCTCTCTCTCACTGCCCTCTGCACCCTCCACAGAAAGAGTGGGCCGGTGTGAATGATCTGAAGGTGATGAATGGTCTCTTCTGAGAGCAGCGGCAGAGACACAGAGGGAAGAGATGACCCACCCAGGTCACACAAAGGTCTGTGGCGGAGCCAGACCCAACTCAAAAGTCCTTTCCCCTGCTGTTGCAAACTCCGTCCCTGGCATTGGGTTTGCTGGTCCTGTCACTTCAGGAGGCAAATGCCTAAACCATCATATTGGTTCTGAACTAAGCAGCCCGACACTTTTGACAGAAGATGACCAAACAGAGGGAGACTGGGCTTTGGCACCAGAGGCCCCGGCAGGAAGGACCCAGCCTGCCTTTGTCTCTGCAGACACGTTCAGCACTGAGGGAGGGCAGGTGGGTGGGTCTCCAGAAGGTCAACCCAGCAGGCCATTCCCGGTCCCGTTTCCCAGTTTCCCAGTTTCCCGTGCCTCTGCCTCGTATGGCGACCTGTGCCCTCTTGCTCCATTTCAGTTCTCCTGAGCATAGAACTTTGAAATTCAAATCTCCAGCCTGGGGATCTCTCTGTTTTGGCTAACAAGGCACAAAAACGGGGAGGAAAGCCATGACTCATATACTCTTCCTCCCTCTCCTACCCCAGGCTGCTTCAAGCTAGAGGTGCAGGCAAGGCCAACATGGTGGCAAGCTCAGGCAGGTGGCTGGGTCTGCAGCTCCTGGTCCATAGCTCTGATGCGGAGCCATCTCGGGGGTGTCTGAAACCTTCATCATCCCCAATTCTCACGGCATCTTTGGTGGCCCCTGGCTCATTGTCTCAGTAATGTTGCTGCTTCCTGTGGTCAGAGGCCTCCCTCAGGTGGCCTCTTGCTTTTTTCTTTCCTCTGGTCTTGAGCAAGACTGCCACCTGGAGAGCTAAACGTCCAGCTTCTAGCTGGACGGGACGTCATCTTTTGGGCAGGTTTGGGTCTTCTCTTTCCCCTCCCCCCACCCAGGAGAGTACAGGCCCCCAGCCCAGGCAGAAGCAAGCACCCCTCATCCAGGTCTGGGCCGAGTCACTGTGCCCCAGGTCTCCTGCTCCCTGGGAGACTTCCTCGGAGTCATCCATCCTTCAAGGCAAGATACTCAGTTAAAAGCACAAGACCTGGGGATCACGTGCACGTGCACGTGTGTGTGTGTGTGTGTTTTACTTCAGGAATGTGAAATTTTACCTTCATTTATTCCTTTTCTAACAGTCTTCCTTTCCTAGAGCTGAATTTCTTCCCTGTACCATTTCCTTCTCTCTAAAGAACTTCTTTTAACATTTCTTATAAGGCAGTTCTCTTGGCAACAAATTCAATTTTTGTTTGCCTGAGAAAATCTTTATTTCTCCTTCAAATTTGAAAATTAATTTCACAGGATACAGACTTCTAAGTTGGTGGTTTTCTTCCTCTCAACACTTTAAATATTTCACTCCACTCTCTTTTGTGTGCATGGTTTCTGAGGAGAAGTTGGATATAATTTTTATCTTGAGTGCTCTATAGGTAAGATGTTTTTGCCCTCTGGCTTCTTTAGAGATTTTTCCTTTATCTCTTATTTTCTGTAGTTTGAATATGGTATGCCAGGTGTAGCTTTTGTTGGCATTTATCCTGCTTGGTGTTCTCTGAGCTGCCTGTATCTGTGGTTTGGTGTCTGACATTAATTTGAGGAAATTCCCTGTCATTATTTCTTCAAATATTTCTCCTATTTCTTTCTCTCTTTCTTCTCCTTCTGGTGATATTTTTTAAAATAAAAATCAGAGATCTTTTTCCTTTAAACTTTTGCACTGATGAGCTTATTATGTGTCCGGCACAGAAAAGATTGTTGGGCTTCTAAGCACCATTTCAGCTTCATCTGCCCACGCATGGATAGCCTCACCACTGGGCCTTTGCCTGTATGAATGCAGTTTGGACATCAGATGGGACGTGGTTAATCTTATCTCCAAATCCAACTCCTGGCCTTGTGGGAAACCAGCCTCTCCCCAAATTTCAGTGCCCTCCCAGGCTTTACTTCTTCATGCTTCTGCCCCGTACACTTGTGTCCACGTCTGGTGCCCTGCTTCTTCCCTGTGTCAGTTTAGGAACAAACTTAAGCACCTTCTGTGCTTTGCGCCAAAAAAATCCACTCAAGCCACCCTAGCTAATGAGATGCATGCTGAGATGTTTAGAAGCGTACTGATGTCTGCAACTTACTTTGAAACGCGTCAAAAAATAAGATGGATTGATGTGGATAGAGGATGCATAGATGAGTAGATATGGAATAAATGTAGTAAGATGTTAGTTGGAAAATCCAGGTAGTGCATATACGACTGATTGCTGTTTAATTTTTTTCAACTTCTCTATATATTTGAAAATTTTCACAATAACATCTTTGAGGAAAAATCCACTACACCCAGCATTTTGTGATTTTCGTAACTTGAATGAAGAGGGAAGGGGTTGAAGGAAAGGCATCATAGGCATTCAGCCTCCTGGCAACTTGCTCATTTTGCCCCCTCACTCCCAGCAAAACCAACAGAATTCTGCCCCTCTTCCAAGCAGGGCAGTTCCACCCACCCCTTAAAGCCCTCTGGAGCCTCACTCTCCAGCTGTGGTAGGGCCACTAGAGAAGCAATGCTTTGCCTGAAAGGTATCTGCAAACATCTTCTCTGTCTCCTGTGAAGAACCGTCAAGCCCCCATAAAGCCACCTCAACCCTGAAGTTAACCAGGGCCTCTGGCTTCTCCTAAATCTTGCCTCTGCTTCTCTCTAGCATAGGCGCATGGGAATTTACATTTTTCTCATTTTCATGGAACTGTTGGACTTTGGGGGAAGTCTAAGAAACCATAGGACCTGTAACTCTAACCATCTCTTGTATTTCAGTGGGATCGATATTACATTCCTGTGGCTGCTCTAACAAATTACCGCAGACTCAGTGGCTTAAAACAACAGAAACTTATTCTCTCACAGGTCTGGAGGCTGAAAGTCCAGAATCCATTTTACTGGGTCAAGGTCAAGGTGTTGGCAGGTCCACCCTCCCTCTTGGAGGCTCTAGGGGAGAATCTTTTCCTTGCTACTTCCAACCTTGGGTGGCTGCTGGTTTTCCTTGGCTTGTGGCTTCATCACTCTCATGTCTACCTCTGTGGTCACACAGCCTTCTGTCTTCTATCTGGAGTCAAATCTCCCTTTGCCCCCCTCTTATAAGGATATTTATGATTGCATTTAGGGCCCTCCTAGGTAATCCAGGATAATCTACCCGTCTCAAGTCCTTTAATTTAATTGCATCTACAAACCCACTTTTTTCCGTATAAGGTAATATTCACAGATTCCAGGGATTAGGACCAGCATATCTTTGGGGTTCACAAGACTGTATACATTTAAATACATTATATTCTAACCTATGAGGCAAGTATCATTATCCCTACTTTAAAGATAAGAAAACTGAGGTTCAGAGAGGTCATTATCGAAGGTCACATAGTTAGCAAAAAGTAGAGCATTACATTAAACTCAGTCTTGTGACCTCGAATTTAGCAGCCTTACCTGATACAGGATGAATTTGGGCCAAAAGCCACTAACAAAGGACAATCATTAACAAATACCATAATCAGAGCTGTGTTTACACTTGTGTATTTACCATTGGTCTGTAGTGAAATCTCCTTCAAGCTTGACTTCTCCTCACTAAGAGCTGGAGTACTGAAATTGCAAAGTATTTGCACACAGGTTTTCCTGGCTGTATTGGGCTTGACTTACTTGATCATTCTCCATGTGTATTAAAATATTTGGACATAAGCAATACAAAACTTAAATTCTTACTTAAATGCATATTTACCTTTCACCAGAGCTCTGGTTTGGGGATGAGGAGACCCAGACCTCATTTTTGACTGATTATTCTGCATGTGTAACCACAGACAAGCCACTTCTAGCCCTTCCCTCCTCTGTAAGGTGGGTAGATTCGGTGGAGAGGGTTGGAATAAATGGTCTCCAAGGGTCCACGCTTTGGATACTCCAAGGTATCACGCTTTGATCCAATTGTGCAACTATGAACAGGGCATGGTGTGCCAGCTAATACCAGTCTGTGTGTACTGGCGTGTGCCCTTCACATGCCCTGTGGCCCACTGCCAATCACACCATGTTTGCTTAGGGAAGTCGTGGCAGGCAGCACTCTCAATGAGGCATCCATCCACATTTGTCCAGTCTTCAAAAAATGGATCCCAAGCCCTGAAAAAAGCAGAAAGGCTACACCCAAACACTAATGCCTGTGCTCAAGACAGAAACTTCAGTGTGAGAAAAAAGCACAGCCAAACAAAAGTTTCCCAAAGAAACCTTTCTGAATTCTATACCATTTGAAAATAGTCCCCTAGTAATTTATCTTAAAAAAAAAAAAAAAAACCCATAGGAAAATGGTATAGGAACTTTGCACAGAAGGAACCAACACAATATTTTATCAGGTGGCATTGTATGACAGTGATTATTATATCTGATGGATTGTTTCTAAAGAAAATTCTACCCTGTGCAGACATTGAGTGCTAATTGTAGTTGATTGAGATGGTGCTGTGTACAGGATTGACAAGAGCTCCCCCTGGGTTGGACTCTGCTTGCTTCCAGACAGGGTGTGAACTGGTGCAGTTTTCAGGACGGTAATTTGGCAATATGTCTTGAAAGCCCTAAAAATGTGCTTCCCTTTTTGTTAGTCATGAAGAAATGGACAGCTGTTTGGCCAGGACTCCTTGCCTCCACTTCCTCAGCCTTCTGCTGCCACAGGTACAGGAGGGAGATGCGCTCTGGGGACACTCCACACCAGGGCTTGGCATTTGCTGCTACTGTTTGGTCCCAGACCCCTGCATGGACCCTCCAGTCCTGCTAAGCTGGGCTGGAGCTTATGGGAGCCAGAGTGCTAATTTTTACCTTTGAGCTAACACTTACCCTGTAACTGACTGCCTTCACCTTTGTCCCCAAGGCCCACCTCCTAATCTTGGTCCTAGAGGACTCACCACCTTAGAGCAGGAAAAAAAAAAGGGGGGGGAAAGAAAACCCAAAAGAAAGAGAATCTTCCTCCCTAAAGCCTTGAGCAAAACTGGCTAAAGATAACCCATTTCTAGACTCTTCCAGGGCCTGGCCCAGGTCCCAGTGGGAGGCAGTGCCAAGTCCATCATGTTATCGCAACTTGAAAAAAGAGACCCCAAAGGCCATCACCCTTCCCTCTCTCCATGGCATAGCATCCCCTTCTTCTGAGAAGCCCGTATTTGGGAGTTTTCATGTTCTTATAGAGCCTGCCCTCCTGGCTTGGTTCGTTGGTCAGGAGTAGGTACCTGATAGGGCAAGTGCTGACATACTTGACTCCCTGGTTCCTGTTTCCTGTGAAGCTCAGCTGTGTCCCTGCCCTTCCCACAATTTGGTTACACGCCCTTCTTTTGATTACCTGAGATACTCCAGTATTCCTCCAATTGACTCCCTTTTTGCTTAAAGTAATTTGAGATGCATTTCTAATACAGCAGACCAGGAGCCTAGAGAACAGAGGCCCAAAAGTAGAGCCTAGATGGAGCAGTCCCCACATGGACACCAAAGCGTCCCATCTGTCATCACTGAGAGCTTTGCCTTTTAGCACCAATTCCTGATAAGGATTTTGCCTGGATATATGTCGGCTGTCCCCCTCCTGCTCTTCCTTCCTAAGGGGCCCTGCAAGGGAAGCTTTGCATTCTCCCTAATGGTAGGAGAATGCAGAACCTTAGTGAGTCCCTGTCTAGGATTTTAACCTCAGGACATTATCAGGGATATACACACATATTTAACTATAAAAGGCTTAGGGCTGCATTGCTTATAGCTGTAAAAAAAAAAAAAAAAAGAAAAATTGGAAGTAGCCTAAATGTCTAATAATGGTTAAAAGAATTATGGTCCAGCCATCTGCTAGGATGCTTTGCAACTATTAAAAATGATATTTTGAAGAACATACCTAATGGCATGCAAAAGTGCTCATAATATAATATGTGAAAATCAGGATATAAAATTCAGTATACTTTATAATCTCAATTATATCAAATTACATACTACTATGGATACATAATCAAACACCAAAAAGAATCACACAAAATGCCATTAACTGCTTTTTCCAGTAATGTATAAATTCTTCACTGTCTTTTCATGTATAGGCTTAATATTTTTATTTTGCTGATGATATATCTTAGGTGTCTCTATGTTGATAATGCATTTATACAGTGTGAGTCAGGGTGTTATATTTAAACTCTTTTTACAGCATTTAGCATAGCTTTGAGTTACTTAAAAAATAACTTTCAGGATGGTTATGATGATGATGATGACAACTTCAAAACTGTACTGCAAATACTGAGTAATTTCATCACAAATATAATTTTCTTTCAAAAAATAAATAAAAGAACCAAAAAAAAAGAACCACACAAAAATGATAATTTTATTTCTTCTTTATGTTTTCTCTGTTTTCTCAATCGTTTATGATGAGCATGGTTTACTTTTTAATTCTGGTATTATACTTTAGCATATTATTTTGCTTTTCCCTATAGAAAAATAAGATTTTTCTCTCTGGTGTTTGCTCTAAGCCTTTACCAGACAGCTACATGGCCAGCAGGAACTGTGAGGCCCCATTTTTTGCCATAAGATTCCCTCCAGAACGCCGTTGGGGTCACCTGTGTCCCTGGAATGTGGTACCTGGCTGGCTGAGGAGGCTGTCACTCCACCCCCAGGGCAGGATTGTTCCTTTAGTGGCTGGTGGCTTTTAGAATCAAACTAGTAACCAGCCTTTCACATGAGCTTATTTGCAGTCCCAAAACTACCCCAGGTAATTTGGCTGATACTGTTACCTGCCTTATTCCACCTCTTGTTCCAACCAAGGTAGGGAGCCTACAGATTCCTGGGTCCCACAGAGGTGACAGCAATTGAGGAGCTCATGTCTGAGATCCAGGACAGACTTTTGCTTGAAGCCACAAGTGTGTGGTTACACAAGGAACACAAAGGACCCAGGGTCGAGGAGTGAAGTTTCCTGGCCTCCCTATGCTGTCTGACTATGTGAACTTGGACAAGCCTCTGTTTGAAGCTCTTTGCCACCTGTCCACGGGCACAAACAATGATGCAGGGGAAACACACAATCTCGGACACCTTTCCTGACCCAAACTGTTCTGTTCGTTTCATAGAGTGCGACTAATAGTGAGAGTGAACCCTTGCCATGTACGGACACAATTCTAAATGCTTTATACATATTAACACATTTCATCTTGAAAACAACCCTGAAATGTACATTCTGTTATCATCATTTTCATCGTCATCATCATCACCACCATTATCATCTGTTTTTAGTAGATGAAAAGCTGAGGCACAGTGAGGCCAAGTGCACACAGGCAGGGCATGGAGGGACAGGGATTCGAACTCCGCTGAACTGGCCATCGAATCCGGGCCATTAACTTTCTTCTCTTCTGCCTCTCTGTGATGTGAATTCTGTTCATCCTATTTTCTGCCTTCGTTCCAAACCTGGCCAGAGGTGGTCAGTCAAACACAGAGACTCACCAGCAAAACAGCAAAGTGGATGAATCCCACTCTCCCTGCCTTTCAGCTGTCCCAGGGACCCCTGCCCCACCCTTCTCCTTCCTCTTCAACTATGCAAGGATGGCAGAAGCCCGCCCCCTGCAGCCCAGACTCCTTAAAATAAGTTGATGGGCGGAGGGGTTCCCACCCACTTGGGCCCCCTATTCTGAAGTGAGAAAGCACTACTTTCCTGGTTTGGGGAAAAAGAAGAAATACAACACCCATCACTGAATGAACACTCTGCACATACACACACATATATATAAATTAACTCATTTGGTTTTCAAAACAACCCATTCTTATTACTAGTCCCATTTTACAGATGAGGTTTGGGGAGACTGTATACCTTTGCCTACAGGCCCACATTTAGAAAAGGAAGAGGAAATACCCCACGAATACATGCACATGTCCTCTCTGCCTCTTTTCACCCTCTCTTCCCTCATTTGGTCATCTCATCTCCTGACTCGCATCATCAGTCTAATTTGTGGGGAAAAAAACTTTAATAACATTATTAATTCAAATGAAGTATTTGGGGTATATTGCTGGACTATTAGTCACTAAAAATGATGTAGATGTATATTTGTTAACACACACAAAAAATACCCGTACTGTATTGTTAAGTGAAAGATGTAAATTATAGAATAGAATAATCCCATTTTTGTTATAAAAAAACATATATATATGGAAAGATATAACTAATGTGCTAAGTTTTGATGAATGAGTATGGCTTCTGTGATAAGAAAATTATATTTTAAAATTATTTTTTGAAGGCTCCAAGAATCTCTGCTTGGCTTCCAAAGGCACGCATGCCCTTGACCTTCCCCTGGTCCTTACAGAATGTGTCAACAGTGAGACTTGTTGGCATGCAGCTGCACCCAGCCAGGGAGGGGAACCCGTGCCAGCCCCGAAGAAGATCATCTGGGCACCGCCCCTCCAGCTCAGCATACCCTCATTATTATCACTGCTGGTAGAGCAGGCTTTGCCCCATGATTCTTATCACTTTCATTTTTTTTTTTTACCTCATTAAAACAACAGTAGTCTTGGTGTAAGGAGTGGAAATGGGAAATTGGCTTTTCAATGGTTTGGTCATAAAAAGGTGGTGGTGATGGAAAGGCAATCCTTGGAATTTTCCAGGTCCCAGTGTATTTTTAAGTCATTGGATGACAACATTTGCAGAAACTCCTGCTATGAAATACTGCTTTTAAACTCCCCTGCAGCTGCCCAGTCTCAGAAATGGGACATTTCTAACATTATGTGTCTAATGGGGGCTTTAAACTGACACTAGTGTAAGACAGCATGGTCTTGGTCCTCTCCCTGCGGAGACTGGATTTCCCACTCCCATAATTATGGGATACTACTGGTATTTCCATTGCCCCAGGAACTGGGTTTTCAAACTCATAGGAGAAATTGTCTCAGAAGAGTCTTTCTCTGAATCCGTGTGCTACAGGAAACAGACATTTTAGTCTCCTCCTCTTCTTTCAGTCTTTTCCTCTGGTGCACCAACCTCTCCTCCATTAACTCTCCCACATTCAAGGGAGACTCTCAGATTCTGGCTTTCCTATTACTTTTCATTGGATTGTCACACACTGTCTTGGTTGGAGTTCCTGGGACAAATCCCTTCGCAGGGCCCAAGAGCCATCGCATGACCCCAACAAGTACATACCCCTTTAAAACAAGAACTTGCTTTGGTGGTCAGCCCATGCCCTGAAAGACTGAAAGCTGTAGGCCTTCAGGGTTGAGGTAGGTAATAACCCTTGATTGTAAGACAGGAGTTTTGGTTTAGCCACCAATGAATGCTGTATGTGAAATGAAAAGGGTGATTGTCTTTTAACTCTGTTTTTAAAGGATGTTTTTTTCTTCTTTGCCTCTTAGGAGGTGGAATTTTATTTTATTTTATTTTTTTATTGAAGTATAGTTGATTTACAATGTTGTGTTAATTACTGCTGTATAATTCAGTTATACATATATACATATTCTTTTTTTAATCTTCTTTTCCATTATGGTTTATCTTTGGATACTGAATATAGTTCTCTGTGTTATACAGTAGGATCTTGTTGTTTATCCATTCTATATATAAAAGCTTAACGTCTGCTGACCCCAACCTCCCACTCCATCCCTCCTCCAACCCCCTCCCCCTTGGCAACCACCAGTCTGTTCTCTATGTCCATGATTCTGTTTCATAGATTGGTTCATTTGTGTCATATTTCAGATTCCACATATAAGTGATATCATACGGTATTTGTCTTTTTCTGACTTACTTTGCTTAGTATGATAATCTCTAGTTGCATTCATGTTGCTGCAAATGTCATCATTATTTCGTTCTTTTTTATAGCTGAGTAGTATTCCATTATATATTTATACCACATCTTCTTGATCCATTCATCTGTCGATGGACATTCAGGTTGTTTCCATGTCTTGGCTATTGTGAATGGTGCTGCTATGAATATAGGGGTGCATGTATCTTTTTGAGTTATAGTTTTGTCCAGATATATGCCCAGGAGTGAGATTGCTGGATCATATGGTAGTTCTATTTTTAGTTTGAGGAACCTCCATACTGTTTTCCACAGTGGTTGCACCACCTTATATTCCCACCAGTGGTGTAGCAGGGTTCCCTTTTCTCCACACCCTCTCCAGCATTTACTATTTGTAGACTTTTTAATGATGGCCATTCTGACCAGTGTGAGGTAGTACCTCACTGTAGTTTTGATTTGCATTTCTCTAATAATTAGTGATGTTGAGCACCTTTTCATGTGCCTATTTTTCATCTGTATTTCTTAAAGGATTGTTTTTTTAAAGTTGGTTGGCTTGTGTCTAGATAGGCAGTCCCTAAACCTCTGGCCACTTTTAGTAACAGGAAGAACTACACTCAACTGGTCCCATAAAAAGAGAGGAGCCAGGAGCCATCTCCACAGGTGGCCTAGGAAAAGGGGATGAGCAGTGTCCCACCCCGACGCTGCTGTTGCACCTACCGAGATCCTTGGACCCTCATCCTTTCTCCAGGGTCAACTCTCGTGAGCTCTGTCTGCACTGGGGAGAGAACATACCCTTGGCTCCCTCCACTGGCTCGGTACCTTCCTCCACCTTTTCTTGCCAGGTCTCCAGAGGCCCCCCCTTGTGGGTCTGAGTCTCCAGTTAACTGTCCACTCCTTAGGGGCAAATGAACCTGCATTTAATGCCATCTCTGGAACCAGACAAATGGGTCTTTAATCAAGACTAACACACATGGCTCCTGCTTCCTCCTCCCTAAGTGCTTCAAAAAGAAGTAAAAGCAAATTATGAAAACTCAGTCATGTACCCTGAGTACAAAGAGCCTAGAATATGTTTCCCTAAATCTTCCCTTTTTACTCAAATCCAGCACAGCCTCAGGCCAATAACAACATCTTGGGATGATACTTTGAGTTTGCAACTTGCCCTCACCCCGCCGTAGTTCATATTTCCTTGGATTTTACACACACACACACACACACACACACCCCTCTAGGCTATTGTGTGTTCATTGTCTTAGAAAATGCAGAAACATCGGGACAGCACAACTTCTTACCAAGCTCCCCACTTTCCCGTAGACTAGAAAAGATTCCCTGACCTAAAATGGGGTCAGAATGACAGAAGGGAAGTGATAAAGTTGGTGGGTTCCCGATGGGGCCCTGGCCTCTGCTTCCCTGGCGAGACCTCAGAGAGGGGACCACTCCAGAGGTGGCTCAGACAGGAAGGGCCTTTGATGACTTCCCAAGGGCCCAAGAAAGCAGGATGACCCCTGTGCCCCCAGCTGTCAGACTGGGAGCAGAAATATCCTCCAACTGAAGGTTCCAGGAGGGCAAGAACTCAAACATCTCGGCAGGGTTTGGCAAAGACAAATCACAGGGCCTTGACAGAGCTCCCATTTAATGAGATTTCTTTCCCGTACTCCTGGGAATTGGGCACTTGACGCAGAAATTGAATTGAGAAACAGAAAAATAAAGCAAATGACATGTCTTGCTTCCCGAGTCTGGGCTGACACACCCTGCACCACTCTATCTAGTGTTCTCCCAGGAAAGCAGGTTGTCCCAGTGTCACAGGCAGGGAGCTGAAGAAAGAATGGAATGGGATGGCGAACAAGTTCAGGGTTGTCCAGGTTTCTCACGAGCATGATTTTGGGATGTCCTCCTCCTGTTGCTCTCGGCATGCAAGACTCGTGCTTTGGAATCACTATCTCAGGGAGGATGGTCTTCTCTTGCCCTCACTTAACACCGTAGAGTGCCAGACTTAGAATTCCAGACTTAGAGCCCCACATTCTCTCTCCCTCCCCGGGGGCAGAGGCTGTTGCTCCTGTATAATAATTGGGGGTCTGAACACTGGAAGACACCTTGACTTTTGGGCCTTGCTTGTGGCTATTTGTAACCACATTTGCATGCATTCACATCCACACATAAGTACAGAAAGCAATCACCAGTGACATCGTCCTAGATGTCCAAAGTGTCCATATTGAGAGAATTTTGAAAGAACGTGGATCAAAGGTGTAGGAATTGTCCTGGCAACCTTTCATGGCCACTAGAGGGAGGACATGTGACATGTCACTAGTTCAAATCAGCAAATGGCTCTCAGCTTCACTCACTCACTCATTCATTCTGTTTGTGCCCAGAGTTGGCCAGACATTGGAGACATAAAAATGAATAGAACACTCCCTGGGCTCACTGGCAGTAAACTTCACACCTAAAATACTGACAGTCGCATTTATCACATGTATAAGTGCTGTGTTTATAAACTTAATGTAAGCTTATTTGGTGCCTAAGAAACTTTTATTAGGGTTCTTTTAATCATGGTATTGACATCGGTGTACAAAAGAGATGTGTTTTTCCAAGTTATGTGTAAGGCCATGTGTGACAAATACATATTTGGTCTTTTTTCCCTGGTTCCTGGCACATCCCTCCTAAAAACCCTTGGAATCTCCAGAGCAATAAGAGTCTTTTGTATGCTAATGAGATGGTTGGTGGCTGGGGGCCCCTAAATAGCTTCAGGATAGAGACTGGTCTCCAGAAAGACCAAAGCGTGATTAGAGTATTGGAACTTTCACCCCACCCCCAACCACCGGCATGGGGAGAGGGGCTGGAGATTGAGTTAACCACCAATGGGCAGTAATTTAATCAATCATGACTATGTAATGAAAGCTCCATAAAACCCGTAAATGATGGGGTTTGGAGAGCTTCTGTGTTGGTAAACACACCAAGGTGCTGGGAGGGGGACGCTCTTAGAGAGGGCATGGAAGCTCCACCTCCTTTCCCCATAGCTTGCCCCATGCATCTCTTCCATTTTTCTGTTCCTGAGTTGTACCCTTTATTTTATTTTCTTTTTTTATGATTTTCTTTTTTTATTTATTTTATTTTATTTATTTATTTTTTTTAAAAAACATCTTTATTGGAGTATAATTGCTTTACAATGGTGTGTTAGTTTCTGCTTTATAACAAAGTGAATCAGTTATACATATACATATGTTCCCATATCTCTTCCCTCTTGCATCTCTCTCCCTCCCACCCTCCCTATCCCACCCCTCTAGGTGGTCACAAAGCACCGAGCTGATCTCCCTGTGCTATGCGGTTGCTTCCCACTAGCTAGCTATTTTACGTTTGGTAGTGTATATATGTCCATGCCACTCTCTCACTTTGTCACAGCTTACCCTTCCCCCTCCCCATATCCTCAAGTCCATTCTCTAGTAGGTCTGTGTCTTTATTCCCATCTTGCCACTAGGTTCTTCATGACCTTTTTTTTTTTTTCCCTTAGATTCCATATATATGTGTTAGCATACTGTATTTGTTTTTTTCTTTCTGACTTACTTCACTCTGTATGACAGACTCTAGGTCCATCCACCTCACTACACATAACTCAATTTCGTTTCTTTTTATGGCTGAGTAATATTCCATTGCATATATGTGCCACATCTTCTTTATCCATTCATCTGTTGATGGACACTTAGGTTGCTTCCATGTCCTGGCTATTGTAAATAGAGCTGCAATGAACATTTTGGTACGTGACTATTTTTGAATTATGATTTTCTCAGGGTATATGCCCAGTAGTGGGATTGCTGGGTCGTATGGTAGTTCTATTTTTAGTTTTTTAAGGAACCTCCATACTGTTCTCCATAGTGGCTGTATCAATTTACATTGCCACCAACAGTGCAAGAGTGTTCCCTTTTCTCCACACCCTCTCCAGCATTGATTGTTCCTAGATTTTTTGATGATGGCCATTCTGACTGGTGTGAGGTGATATCTCATTGTAGTTTTGATTTGCATTTCTCTAATGATTAATGATGTTGAGCATTCTTTCATGTGTCTGTTGGCAATCTGTATATCTTCTTTGGAGAAATGTCTATTTAGGTCTTCTGCCCATTTTTGGATTGGGTTGTTTGTTTTTTTGTTATTGAGCTGCATGAGCTGCTTGTAAATCTTGGAGATTAATCCTTTGTCAGTTGCTTCATTTGCAAATATTTTTTCCCACTCTGAGGGTTGTCTTTTGGTCTTATTTATGGTTTCCTTTGCTGTGCAAAAGCTTTTAAGTTTCATTAGGTCCCATTTGTTTATTATTGTTTTTATTTCCATTTCTCTAGGAGCTGGGTGAAAACGGATCTTGTTGTGATTTATGTCATAGAGTGTTCTGCCTATGTTTTCCTCTAAGAGTTTGATAGTGTCTGGCCTTACATTTAGGTCTTTAATCCATTTTGAGTTTATTTTTGTGTATGGTGTTAGGGAGTGTTCTAATTTCATACTTTTACATGTACCTGTCCAGTTTTCCCAGCACCACTTATTGAAGAGGCTGTCTTTTGTCCACTGTATATGCTTGCCTCCTTTATCAAAAATAAGGTGACCATATGCGCATTGGTTTATCTCTGGGCTTTCTATCCTGTTCCATTGATCTATATTTCTGTTTTTGTGCCAGTACCATACTGTCTTGATTACTGTAACTGTGTAGTATAGTCTGAAGTCGGGGAGCCTGATTCCCCCAGCTCCATTTTTCTTTCTCAAGATTGCTTTGGCTGTTCGGGGTCTTTTGTGTTTCCATACAAATTGTGAAATTTTTTGTTCTAATTCTGGGAAAAATGCCATTGGTAGTTTGATAGGGATTGCATTGAATCTGTAGATTGCTTTGGGTAGTAGAGTCATTTTCACAATGTTGATTCTTCCAATCCAAGAACATGGTATATCTCTCCATCTATTTGTATCATCTTTAATTTCTTTCATCAGTGTCTTATAGTTTTCTGCATACAGGTCTTTTGTATCCTTAGATAGGTTTATTCCTAGATATTTTATTCTTTTTGTTGCAATGGTAAATGGGAGTGTTTTCTTAATTTCACTTTCAGATTTTTCATCATTAGTATATAGGAATGCAAGAGATTTCTGTGCATTAATTTTGTATCCTGCTACTTTACCAAATTCATTGATTAGCTCTAGTTTTCTGGTAGCATCTTTAGGATTCTCTATGTATAGTATCATGTCATCTGCAAACAGTGACAGCTTTACTTCTTCTTTTCCGATTTGGATTCCTTTTATTTCTTTTTCTTCTCTGATAGCTGTGGCTAAAACTTCCAAAACTATGTTGAATAATAGTGGTGAGAGTGGGCAACATTGTCTTGTTCCTGATCTTAGTGGAAATGGTTTCAGTTTTTCACCATTGAGGACGATGTTGGCTGTGGGTTTGTTATATATGGCCTTTATTATGTTGAGGAAATTTCCCTCTATGCCTACTTTCTGCAGGGCTTTTATCATAAATGGGTGTTGAATTTTGTCAAAAGCTTTCTCTGCATCTACTGAGATGATCATATGGTTTTTCTCCTTCAGTTTGTTAATATGGTGTATCACGTTGATTCATTTGCGTATATTGAAGAATCCTTGCATTCCTGGAATAAACCTCACTTGATCATGGTGTATGATCCTTTTAATGAGCTGTTGGATTCTGTTTGCTAGTATTTTGCTGAGGATTTTTGCATCTATGTTCATCAGTGATACTGGCCTGTAGTTTTCTTTCTTTGTGACATCTTTGTCTGGTTTTGGTATCAGGGTGATGGTGGCCTCGTGAAATGAGTTGGGGAGTGTTCCTCCCTCTGCAATATTTTGGAAGAGTTTGAGAAGGATAGGTGTTAGCTCTTCTCTAAATGTTTGATAGAATTCGCCTGTGAAGCCATCTGGTCCTGGGCTTTTGTTTGTTGGAAGATTTTTAATCACAGTTTCAATTTCAGTGCTTGTGATTGGTCTGTTCATATTTTCTATTTCTTCCTGGTTCAGTCTTGGCAGGTTGTGAATTTCTAAGAATTTGTCCATTTCTTCCAGGTTGTCCATTTTATTGGCATAGAGTTGCTTGTAGTAATCTCTCATGATCATTTGTATTTCTGCAGTGTCAGTTGTTACTTCTCCTTTTTCATTTCTAATTCTATTGATTTGAGTCTTCTCCCTTTTTTTCTTGATGAGTCTGGCTAATAGTTTATCAATTTTTTTTATCTTCTCAAAGAACCAGCTTTTAGTTTTATTGATCTTTGCTATCGTTTCCTTCATTTCTTTTTCATTTACTTCTGATCTGATCTTTATGATTTCTTTCCTTCTGCTAACTTTGGGGTTTTTTTGTTCTTGTTTCTCTAATTGCTTTAGGTGCAAGGTTAGGTTGTTTATTTGAGATGTTTCCTGTTTCTTAAGGTAGGATTGTATTGCTTTAAACTTCCCTCTTAGAACTGCTTTTGCTGCATCCCATAGGTTTTGGGTCGTCGTGTCTTCTTTTATTTTTTATTGTTTTATTTTTGGCTGTGTTGGATCTTCGTTGCTGCGTGAGGGCTTTCTCTAGTTGTGGCAAGCGGGGGCTACTCTTCGTTGTGGTGCGCGGGCTTCTCATTGTGGTGGCTTCTCTTGTTGTGGAGTATGGGCTGTAGGCCCGCAGGCTTCAGTAGTTGCAGCACACGGGTTCAGTAGTTGTGACACACATGCTCAGTAGTTGTGGCTTGCCGGCTTTAGAACGCAGGCTCAGTAGTCGTGGCGCACGGGCTTAGTTGCTCTGCGGCATGTGGGATCTTCCTGGACCAGGGCTCGAACCCGTGTCCCCTGCATTGGCAGGTGGATTCTTAACCACTGTGCCACTAGGGAAGTCCCTGTATCCTTTATTTTAAAAATCAGTTAATGTACGTAAAGTGTTTCCCTGACTTGTGTAAGCCATTCTAGTGAATTACCAAACCTGAAGAGGGGGTCATAAGAATCTCAATTTTTTTTTTTCCAAGATTTATTTATTATTTATTTATTTATTTTTGGCTGCGTTGAGTCTTAGTTGTGGCAGGCGGGATCTTTGTTGATGCATGCAGGAACTTTCGTTGTGGTGCGCGGGCTTCTCTCTAGTTGTGGTGTGCAGGCTGCAGGGTGCGTGGGCTCTGTAGTTTGCAGCACCCCGGCTCTAGTTGAGGCACGCAAGCTCAGTAGTTGTGGCGCACAGGCTTAGTTCCCCCACTGCATGTGGGATCTTAGTTCCCTGACCAGGGATTGAACCCGTGTCCCCTGCATTGTAAGGTGGATTCTTTACCATTAGACCACCATGGAAGTCCCCAGAATCTCAGTTTAGAGCCAGTCGGTCAGAAGTACAGGTGGTAACCTGGGGCTTGTGACTAGTATCTGAAGTGGAGGCAGTGTTGTGGGGCTGAGCCCTTAACCTGTGGGGTCTCTGCTAATTCTGGGTAGTTAGTGTCATAGTTGAATTGAATTGTTGGACACTCATTTGGTGTTCAGAGAACTGCATAATTGGTCGCTCTTGGGAAAAACACCACACCTTTGGTTAGAAGTATTGGGAGTAAAAACAGCTCACCATGTTTAAGTTTAGCTGAATCAGAATGTTTATGATCAACTTGAATGGCTATAAATGTAGCTATGTAGCCTGGTTCAGTGCCTGATAACCAGTAGTCACTCAATAAATTATAGTACCTCTCTGTACTGAGCATCAACTTTGTGTCAGGCTAAGAGAATTAACAAAATTCTTCATTAAATAAGAAACAATAGGGCTTCCCTGGTGGCGCAGTGGTTAGGAATCCGCCTGCCAATGCAGCGGACACGGGTTCGAGCCCTGGGCCGGGAAGATCCCACAAGGGGCAGAGCAACTAAGCCCATGCACCACAACTACTGAGCCTGCGCTCTGGAGCCCACGAGCTACAGCTACTGAAGCCCGCACGCCTAGAGCCCGTGCTCTGCAACAAGAGAAGACACCACAATGAGAAGCCTGCGCACCGCCACAAAGAGTAGCCCCCGCTCGCCGCAACTAGAGAAAGCCTGCGCACAGCAACAAAGACCCAATGCAGCCAAAATTAAAAACAAATCAATTAATTAATTAAAAAAATAAGAACATAAGGCTTAGAAATAGTTAATGGTAAGTTGGGATAGCAAATACCAAGCACATGTGCCTCCATTTACCCCATTCCCCCTCCCATGGCAGACATTGCTAATCGATTATAGGTCTCTTTCCCATTGAGTCTGAAGGTGGCCTCAGAATCCTTCTCTCAGTCAAAGATATAACCCATTTGCCACTCCCATTCCTAGGTTAGGAGAAAGAGACTAGGAGTCTAGAGGTTCTTCCTTATTTTGTCTCAAGGTAAGGATGCATGACTTTTATATATATATATATATAAATTTATTTATTGTATTATTTTATTTTATTTTTTTGGCTGGGTTGGGTCTTTGTTGCTGCCCGCAGGCTTTTCTCAGGTTGCGGCGAGTGGGGGCTACTCTTCGTTGCGGTGCGCAGGCTTCTCATTGCGGTGGCTTCTCTTGTTGCAGAGCACGGGCTCTAGGTGCGCGGGCTTCAGTAGTTGTGGCATGCAGGCTCAGTAGTTGTGGATCGCGGGCTCTAGAGCACAGGCTCAGTAGTTGTGGCACACGGCCTTAGGTGCTCCGCGGCATGTTGGATCTTCCCGGACCAGGGCCGAAAGCTGAGTCCCCTGCATTGGCAGGTGGATTCTTAACCACTGCACCACCAGGGAAACCCCAGGATGCATGACTTTGAGATAAGTCATTAAATTCCTCTGAGCATGTGTTTACTCATCTGTAGAATGGAGACCATAGCTTCCCCTAAATATCCTATACAGCACTTAGGAGATTTAAATGGTAAGAGGGGTGGGAAGGTGCCTGAAAGGTTAAAAGAGCAAGGCACTCCCAAGGGGACAGCAAGAGCTCCCAGAATTCACAAAAACAAAAATAGCATCTTTGCCAGGTGACAAAGCTCCATTAAGAGCTCTGTTCCTATTTAGAACAGAGAAGATACTGTTTCAAAAGGATTTCCTTCTTACTAAAACAGAGAAGGAAAGGAGAAGAGGAAGCAAAATGGAAAAGGAACAAGGAAAAAGGACAGAACTTGGAGGCAGAGGCTTAGATTCAGGTCTCCGTTCTGTCTCCTTCAAGGCATGGAGTTGGAATACGTTACTAAGCTTCTCTGAGCCTCACATTCCTCACTCATTAAATGGGGAAAGCAAAGTCTCCTTCTCAGGGTTATTGGAAGTATGAAGTGAGTCCATGTCTGTGAGAGAGCTTAGCTCAGAGCCAGGCACACAGGAGGGACTTGGTGAACTCCCTGCCTTGGTGAGTAGAAGGGACCACAGCTTGGAGCCAGCCGAGTGCCACAAGGGTAGAAAATGTTAGGTTTTACTTTGTTCCCATTCACCTATCCATTCATCTTCCCTCCCTTCCTCCCTCTCTTCCTTCCTCCCTCTCTTCCTTCCTTCCTCCCTTCCTCCCTCCCTCCCTCCCTCCTTCCCTCCCTCCCTTCCTTCCTTCCTTCCTTCCTTCCTACTTCTACTGAGTGCACCCACTTGAAGCTGAGCAGAGCGAGTCCGTGTAATGTTGTTGAATGTTTCTCTGATCTCAGGGCCACCATAGGGGTGAAGAAGGCCCTTTTGCATGATGTGATTTGAACATTTCCCCAGTATCCCAACTGCCCCACAATTTTACCCCTTTTAAGTATTTGAGTCTCCCTTTAGGGAACTTTGCTTACGACTCTGACCTTTGAGCTCCAGAGAGGCAATGGGCCTCCCTGGGCAATTCAAGGAGCCTCGGGCTAGAAGAATGATCGCCATCAAGTGCTGCCATGTGGGCACTGTGTGTGGCCGGCACAGAGGACGAGTCCGTGCTTTTAGGAAGTTATTACAGTGAGCCAGGAGCTCTAGAATAACTTGCCTGGTTCTTCCCTACGGGCCTGAGTCCGCCTCATCCTTTCAGGGCCAGTGCAGTGTGACCTTGCCTTCCTGTGAGCTCCTGCAGTGCTTTATCTCTTCCTCTCATCGGCACTTCTCAGCATTTGGAGACACAATGTAATCACATTTGTGCACAGACATGGCTTCACCTCTCGCCTTTCTTAACTTCGCTTGCTCTGGGCTCCTGGCACTGACTCAGAGTCCTTCAAGCCACGCTTTCCTGCCTCTAGAAATCTCCCCCTGACTATTCCACAGTCATTCTTTCTTCCCTAATTGGATCTGCCCTAATTCCCTTGACGAGTAGAGGCTCCTCTATTCCACTTAGCATCCCAGAGCAGGGTCCTTCTCTCACTTGTCTTTCCCCTTCTCTGGTCTATAAGTTCTGTCAGGGCAGGGATGTTTCTTGGGTCCTGCTATATCCTGGGCACCTAAAACAGGGTTTAGAATGTAGGGGGTGCTCAAATAGCTCAATGGGAACTGTATATTTTATTTACCTACCTATTTATAGTTGATTTACAATATTGTGTTAGTTCCAGGTGGAAAACTGTATCTTCTAACTTTTTCAACCTTCTCCTATACAGATTAGAGTGCATAGCCTAGTGCTAGGTGCTCAATAAATGCTTGATGAATGAATGAGTGAGTGAATGAATGAATTAATGGCTTGTAAAATAGGCATAACCCCTAGGGTCTCAGCCAAGTCTATAAATAATAAGGGGTGATGCACTGAATATTTTCTAGATCCTTCCCAGATCTACCCTCTACCTTGTCCCATCCTTTTCAGTATCCTTGAAAGTTGACCTTTATAAGACTGTATCAACGGGTCCTTGTGCCCTCTGGTTGGGTTCAGTCAGTTGGAGGCACCAATAGATTACAGGGAGGGAGAAGAGTGAAGTGTAGGTAGAGTTGATCCTCCTTATTTGCAGATTCTGCAGCAGCAAATTTGCCTACTTGCTAAAATCTATTTGGAACCCCCAAATCAATGCTCGTGGTGCTTTTGTGGTCATTCATAGACACGCACAGAGAGGTAAAACATTTCTGTTGCCCGATGTGCACATTCCCAGCTGAGGTCGGACAAGGCAACTGCTCTGCCTTCTTATTTCAGCTCTCCTACTGTGAACAATCGTCCCTTTTACAGTCCATTTAGCACCATGTTTTTGCACGTTGGTGTTTTTTGCTGGTGATTTCACTGTTTAAAACGGCCCTGAGCTTAGAGCTGAAGGGCTATGTAGTGTTCCTTATGGAAAAAATATGTGTGTTACATAAGCTGAGTTCAGGTGCTCTCGGCCATGAGTCCAAAGTTAATGAATCAACAATATGTATTAAATAATGTATCTTTAAAAGAAACACACGTGAAGCAAGGATATGTATTGATCGGTTGATGAAAATGTTGTGGCCAGAGATTGCAGGACCCTAACTCTGGATCGCCCCAGGAGCAATGGGTCAGCACTCACTAATTCAGTCAGCTGCAGCTTTATAGAGCATAACTGCCTCGAATAATGAGAATCAACTGTATTTATTCCCCAGGAAGGTTCCTACCTGCTGGGTTGACGTGAGGTTGATTCCATCCATCTGTCAAAAGCCACAGCTCCCATCAAGGCAGCTTCTTTGGAGCTACAGTTATTGTCTTAGAATTCTGGCAGCAGCTCCCTCTCCTTGTCCCTTTAAGTGCCTGGGGTGGAAACAGGTCCCCACTGAAGCGAGCCCCAGGGTGCTTCACTGACCGTTGCTGATTTCCCTGCATCCTGCCCACACCTTTGTAAATAATCCCGGTACTAAACTCCCTTCATCTCCCATTTAAGTGTGCTATCAGTTTCCTGCCAGAATCCTAACGAATACTGACAGTTTATGGAAAATCCCAGCTGTTTTCTTTTTAGCACCTGGATACCCACATGACCGTGGCCCCCTCTCCTCCCTCCAGTTCAGAATGGATCTTCACCCACAGCAGCTCCTCTTTCTCCATGTCAGCCCGACTGGAGAGGACTAACTCTGGGGCAGTGCTACTCAGTGTGGTCCCCTGACCAGCATCCCTTAGGAGCTTGTTAGAAATGCAAATTGCTGGGCCTCCTAGATCTACTGGATAGAATTGGGGCAGAGCCCTGGAATCTGCAATTTAATAAGGCCTCCAGATGATTCTAACGCACACTCAAGTTTGAGAACCACTTCCTGGAGAACTGGGGGTGGGGAGCGGTTCTTCTAGGACCCTTGCCAGGGCTTCTAACTCGCACGTACGTGGCTTTCCAAGGCTTCCCAACCCTTGTTTCTCAAGGCTGAAGCACATTTAAGAACACACACCAGCTGGGGTGCAGAATCCTTTGAACCCCCTGTGGTGGCTGTTTCTTAATGGGCAGAGCATGATTCCTAACAGGACAAGTATAACAATCCTGGGAGCTCAGCCCTGAAACCTCAGGCATCTCTGAGTGCAGCCACAGGGCAAGAGGGAAGACAAGTGATGTGGTGAAGGGGCTCAGGATGAGCTCTGCCAAGGATGCCATTTTGGCATATTGATTATTTTGAGCTGAAGGCAACTGAGAAACAGCAAATGCAAGAAGAGCTCTGCCCTCCCCCCTTCATAAAGCAGGGTATAAATTTCCCTCTTGAAGGTGGCGATAATTTACCTCACCTCTTGTCCTAGGATGGGGAGAGTGACCCTTATCATTGTAGATGGAGGGCTGGCACCAAGATGCGTCTGCATAAACAGACCTTACTAAAATAACCCGTGCATTTCCTAGTCCCTTTCACCTAGTTTATTGCCCCTAGAAGTCCGAACCCTCTTTCCTTTGTCTAGTCACTTCTCCACTATTTATCGCTTTGTTAAAATGGTATATAACTCTAACTGCTTCTTTGAGTTTCCACCTCTTTTCTGTGAAGCCCCTGTGCACATAAAATTTGTGTGCCTTTTCTCCTGTCAGTTTAATCCGCAGGTCCCAGTGACTAAACTGAGACTAGTGAAAAAGCTCTCCCCCTCCCCGCCTGCTACAGTGGAAAGAAATGGCATGTGGCATGGCATTGAAAAAGGAAAAATTTTCATCCCACTTATAAAAACATGTCTCTGTGGTGAATGGAATCTCTTCTGTTGCTGTTATTAACTTTTCTATAATCTCCCTTATTTCAAAATGCAGATTTGAGGCAACTTATTAAGATATATATAATACAAAGCTAAAAAAATAGATATCATTGGAGTTCGTAAATTGTTCATTTAAAACGTTCTTAAAATGGTTGGCTTCTTTGCTGGTATGATAGCAACAAAAGGTTCCAGCGTTTGAGCATATGAAAGACTCTGCTAGTCACCTCTGCTAGAAGTAACAGCATCTAAAGTAAAGACTTAAGAAAAACTTGGTGACATCAAAATTATCCTTCAGGTGCTGCATTCTCTCTATTGTTCTTGGTTATTAAAAAAGAAAGCATACTTGTCACCGAAATTTAGTTAACATCTTATAACTGATTGTGTATGTCACTTAGATAAATGCAATTGCTGTAAATGTCTATATCATCTGGGATTTAGTTTTTATTTGAAATGGGAGCTTTTTTTGTATACAAGGTCATTAAAAACTAAAAAGTGTTTCTGTAAAGAAATGAGTTTTTTTTAGACAATAACAAAAATGCCTTGCTGACTCACTATGAAATCAAAATATCCCTAATTTGTTACTAGACTACTTCAAGCCTTTTGTAAAGGAAATATTCCTTTGCAAATTATTTTAGATGTAGTGTTATAACTTTTTCTCAATTTTTTGTTTTAAAATAAATTTTGGGGTGTGCGTGTGTGTGTGTGTGTGTGTGTGTGAAGATGAAAGGCATTCTTTCATTTTCTTTCTTTTTTTCACATTCTTTTTAAAATGACTCATAGACATAATACCTAGTATCCCAGCTGCCAGGCCTTGATATTGTAACTCCTGCTGCCACTGACGTAACAAGTGGACTGATTATGAATAAGAATGAAAGTGTTAAAAGGCTTGACCACAAAAGAAAGTTTTAAAAAACCCTTGTAAATTGGCTCTGAGCAGATTGACTCTCACCCTTGGAGAGTATCACTGTGTGCAAGGTTCTCACCTGAGCCTCTCTCCCCACCCACATCTGTAAGTTACCTGTGCAGGTGCTTCCTTTCTCAGTCTTATTTGCATGCTCTTTTATTTTTCTCTCTCTGACCTAAGAGGAAGAAAAATGTATTGATGATAACTCTTTAAATAGTGTAATTTATTCACTTATAGCATGCCAAAATAAATTAAGAGAACATTTGTCCAAAAAAAAAAAGAAAGGTAAATGCAGAAACAAGTGATGAAAAAACCAAGGAAGGAAAATAAGAAGTGGCCCAGGGCTAAGAGTATACACAGTGCATGCCACATGTGCTGTATAATGGCTGAAAGTGAGCCTCCAATTTGGCTCTGAGGTTCAGAGTAAAACGAAGGAAAGAACAAATCAATTATAAGATTCACAGTATCCACAAAATGGAAACACTCCAGAGGCTTTGCTTGATACCAGCAAAAAGGGAACACTGGGGGAATCTTTGGGGAAAAGCCATTAGGGGAGGACCTCAGGGTTCGGGCAGTTCCTTCCTCACTGATTTGGGGATCAGGTTGCTGACCCAAAACCCCGGTGTTCTCAGGGGACTCCACCTTGTTCCTCATTCCTTGTCTAGTCTCTCTAGCCATGTGCTTCCTTCTGGGACCCTGCAAGCTAGGACACAGCCAGAAGGATAGGGTTGATTTACCTGAGGAGTTACCCTGACTTTGGGGTGAAGTATTTGTTATCACTGCTCACAGGGCTGTGGGTTTCAAACTCTGCACATTAGAATAATTTGGGCAACTTTCCAAAATTAGGTAATTGCCTGGGCACCCCTTAGATGAACTGAATATAGATCTCTAGGATTGGGCCCAGGAATTCATATAGATTTTAAATGTTCCAGCTAATTCTTTTTTAAATGTTAGGGAATGCATTTATTTATTTATTTACTTATTTTTGGCTGTGTTGGGTCTTCGTTTCTGTGCGAGGGCTTTCTCTAGTTGGGGCAAGCGGGGGCCACTCTTCATCGCGGTGCGCGGGCCTCTCACTATCGCGGCCTCTCTTGTTGCGGAGCACAGGCTCCAGATGCGCAGGCTCAGTAGTTGTGGCTCACAGGCCTAGTTGCTCCGCGGCATGTGGGATCTTCCCAGACCAGGGCTCGAACCCGTGTTCCCTGCATTGGCAGGCAGATTCTCAACCACTGTGCCACCAGGGAAGCCCCCCAGCTCATTTTTATGTACAGCCAGCTGAGTAGAGACCCGCCGACAACTGGGTCTACTCGGAGGTCTACAAACCTGAGTATGTATCGGTCACCTAGGGAGGTTGTTAAACATTAAACTTCCCCAGCCACATTCTGCCTCCTAATCCACCCAGCTTCCGATGCAGAAGGCCAGGGAATTCTATATTTTTAATAAGAACCCTAGGTAATTCTGAGGCAGCCCATCCACAGATTCACACCAGTCCATGAAGTTTAGAGGGGGAAAGACTTGGGGTCTAGTCTGCTCTGACAACAGCAGGCTATGTGACCTTGGGCCTATTATTAAGTACTCTAGTTTTACTCCTCATTGGTAAAATGGTTATAGAAATAATCCGCTATACCTACACCTACCAAGCTCCACCAAGTCAGGGACTGAGACCTATTAATTTTTGTATCCCCCCCCAACCTAGATCAATGCCTGGCACAGAGTAGGCACTCAACTAAATTGAAGATGTGCTCCTATTTGGGAAAGCAGATTTTAAAAGGTTTAAGTATGTCTGCGGCCACGAGCTATGCATTTTTATTGGGTGGGTGTATGTGTGTGTATGGGGGGCGGGGTATGTGTACAGAGGGCTAGATTGAAATCCACAAGCCCACGATGGAAATCTGGGTCTCTGGGTTCATTCATTTAAGCCTGTGTGTGTGAGTTTGGGACATGGGTGGAGGGATGCCCTTTGGCCTGGTTTCGTCTATCCTATGTCAAAATTTGGGTGGATTTAGATGTAATCCAACAGGCAGATGGTTAAGTTTGCCACTGCTGGCATAGACACTTCTGCAAGAACTGAGCTTGCCAAAGATGTGCTATAATTGAATGATTTATTTTTGTGACACATGTAGCTCTGAAATAAACCTGTTATAACAGCATGGGTTTTATTGGCCAAGTATAACAGGACAATTTATTGAAGTATGAACATTTCTTGGTGATTTAAGAGAGTGTCTACAAATACCATCCTCTGAACAGTGACCAAATTTTGACCTTATTTATGTGAAATACCCAATTAGTGTACCAAAACTGCACCAAGTGCCAAGTCAGGGGAGTAGGCAGAGCAAAAGATTGGGGCCAGGGACCAGTCTGGGCTCTAGTCCTGACCCAGGACTCACAGTGTACCTTGGGCAAGTTGGCTCTCCTCCCTGGGACTAACTTCCTCATCTGTAAAATGAAGAAGTTGGATGATTATCTTGAGGGCCCCTTTTGTCCCCCACAGGCTGTGACTATCTGATTGCAAGACTGAAGCTCAGAAAGGCTTCTCCGTTCATTCTCTCTACTCAGTCAGAGTCACCCCATCTGATCAGAGTAAAGCAAGTGGGTCTCTCCTTCCCTTTTCTGGCAGTCAACCTGCACTCAAACTGACACCCCTGTAACCCAGTCCACACTACTCACTCTTTTTGAAAGGTGATACTCAAGAAGTCTACCAATAATTTCCAGTGCAAATAAACTTTAAAGTCGTTATTTCTTTAATAATCCCTATTAAACCAGAATTCTATCTACAAACAACCACCTTCAAACAATAAAGGGCTTATTTGGGGGTGGAGATGGGGAGAGGCCATCTCATTCTGTGGTTAAGAGTTAAGGCTCTGAGCATTAAAAAATAATTACAGTTCCCTAAATCCACATGGAAAACCAGAAATGTCTAATAGCAACGTATATATGACTCATTGACAAAACCAGACTTTTCTTTCCGCTATTCCTCCTATCAGTACAAGCAGATATTGTTTTATTGTGCTTCACTTTATTTCACTTCACAGAGAGTTCATTTTTCACAAATTGAAGGTTGTGGCAACCCTGTGTCGAGCAAGTCCTTTGGTGCCATTTTTCCAAAGCATTTGCTTATTTCGTGTCTCTGTGTCACATTTGGTAATTCTTGCAATATTTTAAACTTTTTCATTATTATTATATTTGTTATGGTTATCTGTGATTGGTGATCTGTGATGTTACTGTTGCAAAAAGATGACCACTTGCTGAAGGCTCAGATGATTTTTAGCAATAAAGTATTTTTAAGCTAATGTACATACATTGTTTTTTTACACATAATGCTATTGTACACTTAATGGATGACAGTATAGTGTAAACCTAACTTCTTTATGCACTGGCAAACAAAAAAATTCGGGTGACTCACTTTATTGCAATATTTGTTTTATAAATATTTATTTATTTATTTGGCTGCACCAGTTCTTAGCTGCGGCACACGGGATCTTTGTTGCGGCATGAGGGATCTTTTAGTTGCAGCATACAGACTCTTAGTTGCAGCATGTGGGATCTACTTCCCCGACCAGGGATCAAACCCGGGCCCCCGGCATTGAGAGCAGGGAGTCTTAGCCACTGGACCACCAGGGAAGTCCTGAAATATTTGTTTTATTGTGGTGGTTTGGAACCGAACCTGCAATATTGCCAAGATATGCCTGTATGTGTATTAGTTTCCTATTGCTGCTATAAGAAATTACTCCAAGTTTCGTGGCTTAAAACAACCCAGATGTGTTACCTTACAGTTCTGGAGGTCAAAAGTCCAAAATGGCTCAGCTGAGCTGTGTTCCTTCTGGAGGTTCTAGGGGAGGATCCACATCCTTGCCTTTTCTAGCTCCAAGAGGCTGTCTGCATTCCTTGGCTTGTGGCTCTGTATCACTCCAACCTGTGCTCTGTCTTCACTTCTTCTCTGACTCTCTCACCTCCCACTTTCCCTTATAAGAACCCTCGTGTTTATACTGGGCCCATCCAGATAATCTCCCATCTCAAGGTCCTTAATTTAAGCAATCTGCAAATTCCCTTTTGCCAAATAAGGCAATATATTCACAGGTTCTGGGATTAGGGTGTGGACATAGTTGGGGCTGGGGGAGGGGTGGGCTCTTATTTTGCCTAACCTGCAGATTTACCTTCAGATCCCACCTTGGCCACTTACTGTTCATGTGACTTTTTTTTTTTTAAATAAATTTATTTGTTTTATTTATTTATTTATTTTTGGCTGCGTTGGGTCTTCATTGCTGTGCGTGGGTTTTCTTTAGTTGTGGCGAGTGGGGGCTACTCTTTGTTGCGGTGCGCGGGCTTCTCATTGTGGTGTCTTCTCGTTGCGGAGCACGGGCTCTAGGCACGCGGGCTTCAGTAGTTGTGGCTCGCGGGCTCTAGAGCGCAGGCTCAGTAATTGTGGTGCACGGGCTTAATTGCTCCGCGGCATGTGGGATCTTCCTGGACCGGGGCTTGAACCCGTGTGCCCTGCATTGGCAGGCGGATTCTTAACCACTGTGCCACCAAGGAAGCCCTGTGACTTTTGTTAAGTTGTATCCTTTCTCTGAGCTTCAGTTTCCTCATCAATAAAAGTGGGTTAATAACAAATGTAGTTAATAGGGTTTTTGTTTTGTTTTAATTGGTTGGTTTTTTGAGGATTAAATAAGGTAAAGCACATGGCATACTGCCTGCCTGCTGCGTGTTATTCATAAGAGAAGGAGAAAAATTAGGACTTTAGTTTAAAAATCAATCTGGAGCCTGTCTACCGTCATCTACATCTTGGTATCATGTGTAATTAGTGATGATATTCAGGATGATGACTCAGATGCTGCAAAATCCTAATCTTCAAAAACTTTAAGTAATTGTTTGGGATATTCTGCTAATTAAGGTAGTAAATTGGAGAGTACTGTTTTAGAGAAATTTTCAATTGTAAGAATTGCGGGGGGGGGGAACTCCGTATTTCCTAGATATAATGGTGAGTTAAACAGAAAATTCCATTTGCCAGTCTCTTCCCCTCTCCCCTGGGTATTCGTGATCCCTGAGGCCTACCTGGGGGCACCTTGCCTTGGTGCTAAGGGAATGCAGTAGGAAATGTACCGAGTCTGCTGCGAGGGGCACCATCACACTGTCTGGCAAACTGGAAGGAAAATGAGCCCTGTTTTCAGGAGAAGGCATCTGTAATGTATCTTTGTAGCCTACCCATTTGGAGTTTCCTAGAGAAAGGGCCTCTAGTTCCACGTCCAACAGGAAAATCAACTATTCTGCCCACGAGTGTAAATGTGAGACAGCCCCAACTAGAAAAGAAGAGTTTCCATCAACACAAACACTTCCTTCATCTTTTCAGATGGGAATAATCATCCAATAAAACAGGTGAGGTGATTGATGTTGAACCAGAGGGATAGCAAAGGCCGGGGACACAGACCAGTTAACATCTAGTCGCAAAGGCTTTGAAGGATGATGAAACAGATAGAAGTTCCTCCTTTTCACCCAGTGCTCTGAGAAATTCAGTTAGATTTGGCCATTAATCATATGTGGGTGAAACTTTGCAATGGTGTCAGCATAATCACAGATTACATTTGCAAAGTATTTTGGCCTCTATAAAGAGTTTCCTCATATTTATTTCATGTAATCCTCAGGGTAACCCTGGGAATTGGCCAACGTAGGTTTTATTATCCCTGCTTTTACAGATGTGGAAACTGAGGCACCAAGGGATGAAATGACTTCTCTAAGGGCAGACAGCAGAGTAGTGACAGAGCCAGAATTTGAACCCAGATTGATCAGCCACTGGTAGTCTTGTTCTACTCTTGGCTGCCTCACTGTAAGACTGTCTATCTGTTGCCTTCATGGTGAAGTAATTGCAGACTGCTTTGTCTGCTCTCTCCTGCCTTTGCCCCTCACCTCACCTTTATGCTGTCCCTAGTTCCCAAAATACTCTACCATTTTGCTTCTAAAAGTGTGGTAAAGTAGCAGCACTGGCAGTATCAGGGAGCCTGCTAGAAACACAGAATCTCTGCCACCCTAGACCTCCAGACTCAGATCCTAGGTGTTTTCTAGGCACAGTCAAGTTCAAGAAGCCCTACTGCACCGCACCCAGGCCTACCTGGTATTCCAGAATGGCTCCTCCTCTCCCCTTTTTCCTGACCCAAGCACCGCGAGGGTTTTAACAGTGGAATTTCACTGATTTCCTCTTTCCTTCTGGAACTTTCCCCGTACCAGTTGATGGCTTTATGGCCTCAAAAGAACTCCTTAGGCCCGTTCATTCCCCATATTTTTTTCTGTTAAGCCCTTCCACCTTGGAGTCCTGGCTCACTCTAGCAAGAAGTTCACTCAAGAAAGTTTTCTCATAAAATGCCCAAAGAGCCCTCAGCAAGGTGTGCTCTCCTGAGAGGTGAGAGCTGACCCCATTGTTTGCTTTAAGAGAGACCAAGATAAGGCCTGGACCCCACCAACCTCTCTTGGGTAATTAAAGAGAACTAATTTGAGTTTTTTCTTCCCTCTTCTATAGCAGAAACAACAGACACTTGGCAGCAAAGGAAGGGGAAAGATATGAGGGGGGCGTGTAATTAAGCCACAGGCCTGGAAGAGCACAGATAATCAGTCAATCGGGAATTGGTTTTGTGAGACAGAAAAGAGAGAAGATAAATAACTTGAACAAACTGTTCTATCACTCTAATGCTTTCTCTCTCCTCCCCACTCCTCCACAGTTTAAGAAACTTTTTTTTTTTTAAGAGCACAAATAATTTTCAAATCCCCTCAGGGTCACAGGTCAGGGGCATTACAGGTTTAAAAATAAACAATGATTTTTTTTTTTTTAAGCCAACACAGAAGGAGCACTGAAGGTTGCCTGATGAAAACAGAAACAAGTAAAATACCAAGATATAGGTTTTAGGCTCAGCAAGTGGAGTTTTAAAAGATTCAAAGGCCTGATGCTGTTCTCAGGGAGGAGCCTGGACGGCGTGGAGGGGGGCATTTTTCCTGTTCGTGTCAGCAGGAAACCCAGCTAAGCCACCAGTGAGGCCAGGGCACATCTTACAATCTGGAGAAAACCAGAAGGCTGACATGCTCAAACCAATTGTAATTTATGGGTAAACCAGTTGGAAAGAATGTGGTATTTGTTGATTTTTCTCCCTACAACCAGGACGGTGTCTCTGGAAGGAAGAACTGGGGTTGACATAACCAGAAAGCATGAGTGTCAACTGGAAATCTATGGTTTCCTCCAAGGCTGATAAACCTGAAAAACCCAGGGGAAAGGAGGGGTGCAGGTAATTTGCCTAGGTTTCTTTGAGAGGAGCGCCTTTCCGTCTGACCTAAGTAGCTTTTTGTCAGGTTTCGGCAAGGTGGACTGCAGAGGTTTCTCTTTAGTTCCTACAAAAGTTGAATTTAATCTCTCCTCCTGGGTCACTGTGGCTCCTTGGCCACTTATGTCTGAGCCTGGGAGGAAAGAGCTCGAAGGTGCAGGAAGGAAGTCCCAGGATTTAGGATGCCAGTGTTTTCCAGGACAGGGTATCTAATTTTAAGAAGAAAGTGATTTTCTTAACATCAGAACCAATTTGTAGGTTTGACTGAGTCTCAACTCCTGGAAATGCCCTCCTAGTTCACAGAGGATTACACTTCAAATTAAGAGTCGGTGCTACTGATATTGGCCACTGTGTGGAGGAACACTCTTTGTTTCCCACAGTTGTGGGCTTTATCCTAGGCCCACTCACTCTCTGCTCGTCCCTTCCTTCCTCCCCACGGGACACACAGGGAGGGTAAATAACAGCTGCATAGTCCCAGCTTGGTCCAGAATCTAAGAGGGCTGTAACTACATGTCAGTTTCATGCTCCAGTATGTTCAAAGCAAAATAAAAATGGGGTGTTGGGGGAAGAGGAGTAGAAGGGGGACGCATGTGACAAGACTCACCTGTCACCTAAAAAGAAAAGAAAGAGGCCTGGCTATACTGGCTATATCTGATCCACTCTAGCCCTGTAAACTTTACCCTAAATCGAGAGCTAAGAATTCTGTTTATAATCTGATTGTCACTCAGGGAAACATTTTATCTTTAGCAAGTGTGTCCTTGAAGGTGAGGGCTCAGAAGTTCCATGCTGGCAGCTGGAGGGCAGGATCCAGTTTGCAGACCTGTTTTGTTTGGCATGTATACAATGATCTCTTTTTTAAATTAGTTCTCAACATTAACAAAGCAGGTTTCACATAAATACCTGAATTTCTGTCATTTCTTGAAAAACTAGAAGACCTGGCTATGCTGAGCCCCAAATTCCACAGAGCAATAGTTACAGATTCAGGTGGGGCTTGGGGTCACAGTTCACCCCAGTTCCTACCACCCCCTACAACTGTAATCTGAACTGTTTTATTCTTACCTTATCTGCCCGTATCAGAAAATGGTTGGTAAATGCTCTTTTCTGTCACCCCAAATAAGTCAAAACCACCTTGTGGACACAATAGCACAGTTCTCTTGGATTTTTATCTCTGAATCTCTCAACTTGGGCTCCCGATCTTGCAGGAGTCCCTTAAAGATTAGCCTTACCTCTGGCTAGCTCTTTATGTTAAGTGAAATCAGAACCACGGAGGAATCTGGGAGGAAATGATTTTAAAAACTTGAGGCCATGAATTAAGCTCCTTCCTTTGCCTTCTCTAAAGAATCAGCGTTTCTGCCGCAGATCTGTTCATTGATTTTCTTAGGAAAAAAACCCCAAAAAACCTTGGAGCAGAAATCCTAATCTGAGTTGCTCGGAAATAAGGAGCTATTGAAACCCACGGACTTTATTATTATCATCACAATTTATAACAATAGATCTGGAGTCACAAATCATTTTACTGTAACTGAACTTGGGCAGGCATCTGTCTCTGGAGCTAAGAATTCTTTTTAAATTCCACTTACTATCTAGTCAGCAGTGTATAATTTATAGTGAATAAAACTTTAAATTATTGTTATTGAGGTAAAATTCACATAATATAAAGTGTACAATTTAGTGGCACTTAGTACATTCACAATATTGTGCAAGATGCCACCTCTATCAAGTTCCAAAACATTTTCATCAGCCCAAAAGGAAATCTTGTACCCATAAAGCAGTTGATTCCATTCCCCCTCTTCCATATCCCTGGTAATCACCAATCTGTGTTCTGTCTGTATGAGTTTACCTATTCTGGATATTTTATATGAACAGAATCAGACAATATGCAATCTTTTGTGTCTGGCTTCTTTCATGTAGCATAATGTTTTCTCTGTTCATCAACATTGTAGCATGTATCAGCACTTCATTTCTTTTTGTGACTGAATAATATTGTGAATAAGTTTTTATTATTTAAAAAAATTAAGTACCTATTCTTGATACTTCTGGTTTTTTGCTCATTGACCACTTATGTACCAAGGGAGACCAAGACTTGAGATAAGAGAAGAAAACAGGTTTTTCACAAACCCTCTCACCAAGAAGGTAGGAATAAAGAGGAATGTACTTGTAGGGATGTGAATGCGTGTATTTCAAGGGGGTGGAGAGAGCAGAGCAGTTGCCCTTCCAGTAAAGATAGAAGCCAAGTTTCCCTCAGGCTAAGGTTGCAAACTGCCTTTCACAACTTTAAGTTGCTGTAAAGGGGTCTGTCCGAGTTCTCTGATTTCTTTTCACTCACATAGCCACCTGCAAAAGAGTGATTGGAGAATTTGGAAACTGAGTCAGAGACGCAGAGATGTTATCTCTTCATCTTCCGAATGTCCTGCAGATAAGGTTCAAACCACAGAATAGGAGCAACAGCTGTCACACCTTGAGCTCTTGCCAGGTCTCCCGGTCTAGGCCCTCAAAGCAGCCCTATTGGCCCTACTTCTCAGTTGGAGAAACTGAGGCACTGCAAGGTTAAGTAATTCACTGGAGGTCACACAGCATGTTGGTGGTAGAGAGCCCAGATGGAAGCAGTTTGAGTGCAGAACCCATGCTCTTAACCAATGCACCTTCCGCCTCTGGCATCCCTATTTTCTAATGAGATGTGGCAAGGTGCTACACTGTTCTTCTGGCCATTGGGGGTGGGGTGGGCACGGCAGGCTGGAAGAAGGTGGCAGCAGCAATGCTGACTCAATCTTCCTACAGGTGAGGGAGGGACCATCTGGGCCAGGCTCCACTCACAGTCGGCCCGTGTGCCATCTTGGGCTTGTGGACCACAGACAGAAGACCCTTGACTGCACCGTGGTTTACCATTTTGGCGTACGCAGGAATCACAGTTTCCAGGGCCTTGCCTGGAGGGAGTCAGATGCAGTAGGTGCATAGGACACAGGAAAAAGATTTTTTAGCAGGTCCCCAAGTGATTCTCATGCCACGTGGTCCTCAGACCACACTGTGAGAGAGATTTGTTATTCTCATCCAAGATCCATTGTTGTCCCTTTTCTCCTTTGGGTGTCTTGGAGAAGCACAGTTGCAGAGGCTATTTTCAACCAGTAAGGTCCAGATGGTCACAGGCTCACAGGGCAAGTGAAACAGGCCCAGCACAGAGCCCGCGAGAGGGGTTCAGGCAGCTGCAGGAGGAGGTAGCTGCGTAGAGATGCGGTCTCTGGGTGTACTCTCTTAGATGCGCTGAGCCCTGGCAACACTCATGCTCATTATTTTTTTTTAACTTAATTAATTTATTTATTTATTTATTTTTGGCCACGTTGGGTCTTCTTCGCTGCGCATGGGCCTTCTCTAGTTGGGGCGAGCGGGGGCTACTCTACGTTGCGGTGCACGGGTTTCTCATTGTGGTGGCTTCTCTTGCTGTGGAGCACAGGCTCTAGGTGCACGGGCTTCAGTAGTTGTGGCATGAGGGCTCAGTAGTTGTGGTACGTGGGCTCAGTAGTTATGGCTCGCGGGCTCTAGAGCTCAGTCTCAGTAGTTGTGGCACATGGGCTTAGTTGCTCCGTGGCATGTGGGATCTTCCCAGACCAGGGCTCGAACCCGTGTCCCCTGCCTTGGCAGGTGGGTTCTTAACCACTGCACCACCAGGGAAGTCCATGCTTATTAATTTTTTAGTTGTCTAAAACAACTGAGCTTCAGCATGGAGTCAGCTTCTCCCACCCCCAAACTGCTGAGTCACCCGCCTCTGTCCCCACTCACCTGCCCCTGCAGCCCCGGGAGGAAGGCAAATAAAGCCCTGGGCACGTGGCCCTCAAGTACCAATAAATCCCTGGAGACTTCTGGCTTCCTGGGTTCTTTTCTTCTAATACAAAGAATGTACTCTGGATGGAGGGAAGAGAAAATGCAAAATCCAAAGCCATTTAAAAGTCTAAGCACCAGTTCTTCTCTAGTGTCACAGATTGAATTTAAAGAATGAGAATTAAGTGCAAATTCTCTCCAAAAAAAATTTTTATTTGTTCAGCTATTCATTAATTGCTGAATCTTTACCCTAAAACTTTTAGTCTAGAAATGTACTTGAGCTCAGGTCAGAGATGAGGTTTTGACATTGCATTCCCCTGTTGGATCACATCCATGCTGGAATCAATTTAAAAACTGCCTTCCTAAGGATTAAAATGTGGCAGATATTAAGCGTCTTCCTAGACACAGGGTTGAGGAGCCTGTTTTTTTAAAGGTTTTATTTATTTATTTATGACTGTGTTGGGTCTTCGCCTCTGTGCGAGGGCTCTCTCCAGTTGCGGCAAGTGGGGGCCACTCCTCATCACGGTGCGCGGGCCTCTCACCATCGCAGCCTCTCCCGCTGCGGAGCACAGGCTCCAGACGCGCAGGCTCAGTAACTGTGGCTCATGGGCCTAGTTGCTCCGCGGCATGTGGGATCCTCCCAGACCAGGGCTCGAACCCGTGTCCCCTGCACCGGCAGGCAGACCCTCAACCACTGCGCCACCAGGGAAGCCCTTTCCTTCCTCTTAATATTTACAACATGAGCATTTCTCCCACATTATTGAATAGACTTTGGTAATGTTGTATTTAATACTATATGATGTCCCACACTCCAGATGTACTGTAATTTATTTGACCTTGATTTTTATATGCTGAAGTCATTTCCACATGTTTGATTTTTATAGATGAACATTCTTTTGCATTTTTCTTTTTTTTTTTAAATTTTATCACATCAACATATTCCTACATGTGAAAATACTACATCAAAAATTGTAAATTCTTTTAAGGCTCCTGGTACATCTTGCCAAATTGCTTTCCAGAAAGGCATTCAGATATGTATTCTATCTGCATCATGTAAGTGCTTATCAATTAAACTTTTGCCAGCGTGCATATTATAATTAAAAACAGAACACAGAAACCTTTTTCAATGTGATAAGTTTAAAATGGCCTACATTTTCACATGTATTCCTTTGATACAAAGGGTGAATGGTTTACATATTTTTCTAATGAGGCATTGATATTTTTCTTGCTGATGTTAATATATATATTAAGTTAAATATAGCTATTAATTTATAATAAATTATATAATATAAAATAATATATAATAAAATATAAATATGTACATTAAATTTATCAAGACAGAGAGAGAGAATGAGAGACAGAGTATACAGTATATTAGTCTCCTGTTTTAAAAATTTGTTGAAAATAATGTTTCAAGTTTGTCATTTGACTTTTCATTTTTTTGGTGATTGTTTTTGACATACAGAAGTTTTAAATTTTGTGTGTTCAACATGTGATTTTCCACTTTATGATTTCCTCTACTTTTTTGATTAAAGTGTCCTTGGCCATTTCGAATCTTAATTATTATAATTATTTAATTATGTTTACCTTAATTTTTAATCAGTTAAAAATTATTTATATTTAATTCTGATTTCTACTTGATTGGGGGGTGTAATATGGCATAAGTTTCCAATTTTATTTTTCCCTCAAAAGAGCCAATTTTGTCACCCCATTTGTTTCCAAAAGGCCTTTTATAAAATTTATTTTTTATTGAATTATAGTTGAATTATAATGTTGTGTTAATTACTGCTGTACAGCAAAGTGACTCAGTTATACATATATATATTCATTTTCATATTCTTTTCCGTTATGGTTTATCACAGGATATTGAATATACTTCCCTGTGCTATACAGTAGGACCTTGCTGTTTATCCATTCTTATATATGCCAGTTTGCATCTTAGAATCCCAAACTCCCACTCCTACCCTCTACTACCCCCCTCCCCCTTGGCAACCACCAGCCTATTCTCTATGTCCCTGGTTTTGTTTCTGTTTCATAGATAGGTTCATTGTGTCATATATTAGATTCCACATATAACTGATATCATATGGTATTTGTCTTGCTCTTTCTGACTTACTTTGCTTAGTATGATAATCTCTAGTTGCATCCATGTTGCTGCAAATGGCATTATTTCATTCTTTTTTATGACTGAGTAGTATTCCATTGTATACATATACCACATCTTCTTTATCCATTCACCTGTCAATGGCCATTTAGGTTGTTTCCATGTATTGGCTCTTGTGAATGGTGCTGCTATGAACACAGGGGTGCATGTATCTTTTTGAGTTATAGTTTTGTCCAGATATATGCCCAGGAGTGGGATTGCTGGATCATATGGTAATTCTATTTTTAGTTTTCTGAGGAACCTCCATACTGTTTTCCACAGTGACTGCACCAACTTACATTCCCACCAACAGTGTAAGAGGGTTCCCTTTTCTCCACACCCTCTGTAGCATTTGTTATTTGTAGACTTTTTTAATGACGGCCATTCTGACCAGTGTGAGGTGGTACCTCATGGTAATTTTGATTTGCATTTCTCTAATAATTAGTGATGTTAAGCATTTTTTCATGTGCCTATTGTCCATCTGTATTTCTTCTTTGGAGAAATGTCTCTTTAGGTTTTCTGCCCATTCAAAAGGCCTTTTTAGCCAGATATAGGTTCTTCCAAAATCAGAGAATCTCCTTTCCAATTGGCCATGGAAAAGGGTTATCGGACATGGCAACTTCAGTTAGTAATGAAACTGGACTGGTTTTCTACCTCCTATGTGGCCACCAGCAACAGGATACTAAGGAGCAGGAGGGACCAACCTGGAGTTTGAAGGGGAGGTAAGAGTGGTGCACCTTCACCCTCTCCCTAGGCTCCAAGGACAGCTCAGCTCATGGGGGTAGAAAAGCTCTGAACAAAAGGGGGATTTACAGATCTGGCCTCTGTGCCCTTTATTTATTTAGAAAGCACTGGCTCTTTTATTTTATTTTTTAAGATTTATTTATTATTTACTTATTTTAGGCTGCATCAGGTCTTAGTTGCGGCATGTGGGATCTTCGTTGACGCATGTGGCATCCTTTATCGTTGTGGTGCGCGGGCTTCTCTCTAGCTGTGGCCTGCGGGTTTTCTCTTGTCTAGCTGTGGCACGCAGGCTCCAGGGTGTGTGGGCTCTGTAGTTGTGGTGCGCGGGTTCCAGAGCATGAGGGCTCTGTAGTTTGCGGCACACGGGCTCTAGTTGAGGCGCGCGAGCTCAGTAGTTGTGGCACGCAGGCTTTAGTTACCCCGTGGCATGTGGGATCTTAGTTCCCCAACAAGGGATTGAACCCTCATCCCCTGCATTGTAAGGCAGATTCTTTACCACTGGACCACCAGGGAAGTCCCTGTTTCCTTTAGAAAGCCCTTTTCCACCAGCACTGTCAGCTCCCAGACTGCCTGGCTTATTGCAGGTGCTTACTGTAGCTGACCATTGTTACCAGCTCCCAAATATTCCATTGCAGAGCTCCATAATTAGGAAGACCAGTTGTCTACCGGCACCCTGAGGCCCTTGCTTAAGCCTGAAGGGACCTAAACCTGCCCTCTGCCCCGCAAAAAAACAAAACCCAAAACCAAAAAACTAATGGTGTCCCCTGAACCTGGGCATGAGCTCCATCCCTGGCCCTTTAAACAGAGTCAGCCCATCCTCATACCACCTCAGTGAGTACATTAAACCCTGTTGCTGTAGGCAACAGGACCTGTCTACAATATTTATCCAAGATCTTTTTTGCCTTTGGAATCATTGTTCTTGATTTCTCGATCTTTGATTCACTCTGCCTGTCAAGTTTTGACATCTTATCTGTCTTTTGCAACCGGTTTGCATTCTCTCTCTCTCTCTCTTTTTTTTTTTGGCCATGCCACGCGCGGCACGGATGATCTTAGTTACCTGACCAGGGATCAAACCTGGGCCCTTGGCAGTGAGAGCGAGGATCCCTAACCACTGGACCACCAGGGAATTCCCTGGATTCTCTTCTCACCTCTTGGCTTGGCACCTCCCTTGATTTTAATGTCAGTCTCAGAGAACTTTCACCAAGTGCCCCAGTAGCCCCTCTTCCAAGGAAGGAGGCATGTAGGCTATGGGATGACGTCTGTGGAAGACAGAGACTGGCAATTTACCTGAATCCTGACAGCTTGCATGCCTTTCCATTCACCTTGGCCAGGTTACTAGGAAATACTGGAGAGATGGCAAAACAGGGACTTGGGACTCTCAATGCCTGTCAAGTTGGTTTAACTCTCACTTTGTCCTAAAGGGACACACAAGAAAAACATAATTATCTGCCAAGCCAGATGAATTGAGTCAACCCCACTGATCAATAGCTCACCAGATGGGGCAGCCGAAGACTCTCACATCCCATTCCGTCCTCATCAGCAATTTGATATGTAGGAACTAGAATGTGTGTTTCAATTGACTGTGGTCTACTTCCCACGCAATTAAAACTACAGATAAATGACCTCAAATACTTCAAAGGCCAGACATTAGCAAAGTCTTTTATTAGCCTCTATCATCTAGGTGTGGTCATTGTGCTGCTCTGCCTGGCACTGAGACACTGAGTGATCTCATAAAACATAACCTAGAGCATAACCTTCCACTGCTCAAAACCACTCCAGAGTCCTTGCTGTGACCCAGGAAGCCCTCCTTGCACTGGCCCCTGCCCACTTCTCTGATCATCTCTCTCTATCACTACTCCCTAACCCCACGCTCAGTCTGCTTTAGCCACATGCCCTGCTCAGTGTTGCTTCAGAACACCCCAGTTCATTTCCCTCTGCTGGGAACATTCTTTCCTCAGGCTTTTATGGCCCTATTCCTGACTTCATGCAGAGAGAGAGATCAAATGTCATCTCCTCAGAGAGATCTTCTTTGATCACCTTGCTTAAAAGAGCAGCCTCGGTCACTCTCAATTCCCTGCTTTATTTTTCTCCTTAACAGTTTATCTGACATTTTATTCACACAGAAACACACACACACACACACACACACACACACACACACACTTTCGTTTATTGTCTCCCCACTAGAATGTAAGCTCTGTGAAGGCAGAAACACTGATTTGTTCATCTAGATGTTTCCCTACCTTGATCAGCATCTGACACAGAGTAGACAGCCAACAACTGGTAGCTTAAAAATATTCAAATGTGAATAGCATAGCTTATATAAGTCTAGAGAAAGACTGCCTTCCAAGACCCCAACTATAATAGCTCAACTTCCACCACCTAGGACTCTATGATTATATCAGGATAGGAAACTGGCTTTTAACCCATTCTGCCAAGGATTGTATAAGAAGGAAAATTCTGGAAAATAGTATTTAATGAGATTTATGTATGAGGATCTTTCACATGGATTAGCTGATTAATCCTCACTGAAGTTCTTTAAGGCAGTCGTTATCTCCATTATCACAGATAAGGACATTCACACTGAAACTTTACCTTGCATAATGCCATGTGTATTAAAGGTACATGATTCAGGAACTCAGATCTATTTGACTCCAACGATCAGGCTTTTTTCTTTTTCTTTTTTCCAGTCTTTTTTCTACTATGGTACACTGCCTCCCGTGGAATATTGTCAGAGATGCTTAACATACATTATTCAGAAAAAGAGCCCAGATGACTTAACCAGTAACACAGCTCCTGAGAAGTGTAACTTATCCCTAGGTTTTCTGACACCCACCCAGCCTAGCAAGTCACAGCATAAAATAAGTAAAGTGTAAAAGACCATGAGACATTCGTGCCCTACCCCTAGGAACTAGAGACCTCCACAACTTGTTATGCTGCAGTGGACAGAGTCATTTCCAAGGTTTTACCTTCCAAAGATGGTGGAGGTGCTGAATTTTTGGAAAGAGACAAGACAGTAAGACAGCTGGTTCTTATAAAAAGACAATATATATTCATTTGCTCATTTAATAAATATGTACTGAGTGGTGACCATGGGCTAAGCACAGAGTTAAGCACTGAGGACATAGTAATGAATAAATAAGATAGACATTGTCTTTGGTCTCATGGATCTTACAGACTAAAAAGGATCTTACTTAGCTAAAATTATGCTGCTGCCATAAAACTGTTATGATTTCATTCATTCACACAATCAAGAAATATTTATTGATTACATACTACATGTTGTGTTAAGAGAAGGAAATCAAATGGTGAGCAAAACCAGACATGATTCCTGCCTTCATGGAGCTTACAGTCTAATGAGGAAGATGTTAAATAATTACACACATACAAGGTGCTATGAGATCCTACAATTAGGGGAAACTGACTTCATCAGATTAGGAGATTCTTGCTTGAGGAAGTTCCACTTAAGCTGAGACTTGAATGATAAACAGGAGTTAAAACTAGGCAATGAGGGGAGGGAAGAACATTCCAGACAACTCAGTGTGTAAGATCCTGCTGTAGAAGGAAGGATGGTGAGCAGGAAGGACTTTGAAAGAGGTCACTGTGACTAGAGAGTTGGAAATAAGGAGTGCCCTGGTCTCAGGTGGGCCTGAGCAGAAGGCAGGGGCAGACCGGTCAGGTAGTGCACATTCCCAGTTGGTCTCTAGGTTAATAGACAGGGTACCGCAGCAACTCCATGCTGGAGACACAGAGATTTGAGGCAGAGAGGCTCATTGCATCAGCAGGAAGAAGACTAGATGCTCACTAGGGTCTACACTGAAACCAAGGCTCTGCTTCTTCCCACCCAGGGCGACATGGAGGGAGGAATGTCTTTTCTGAATCTTCCTTTCCAGAGTGCCATATTCAATATGCTGTTTTGGGAACCCACTGAATTAAATTTAAGTTCTTCACCTGTTACCTGTAAGTTCTTCAGCTATTAAGAGGACATAAAAATACTTTCTTTTCAGGATTCTTATGAGAATCAAATGAGATAGTGTATTAAAGCACTTAGCACAGTGTTTGGCTCATGGAGGGTATTCAAGAAATAACAGCTATTATTTATCTTAGTCTGTTAAATGGAGACAATGGTTACCTCACATGGTTATGAAGATCTGTGATTAGATCACTGTACGTGGAAGCATGAGGCTAGGCCTCCTCTGCGCAGTCCTGTTTCTAATATGAAGAGCCAGGCGCCTACTTTTTCCAGAGCCTATTCTAACGCTCCTTGCGAAAGTTGGGCCATTGCCTTCCTCATGATGCGTAAATAATGAACCTCGTGCATTCTTTTAAAAGCAATCTCTCTTTTCTCACGTTTCTAGGTTTATGGTTATCTTTCCATTTATTAATCTCTGTCCCCACACCAGGCAGGGAAGCCCTGAATAAGAAGGTACATCCATCACGCCCAGCCGGCTGTTGGCCCTGCCGCGGAGCCCGCCAGCAATCTGCCCGAAGAACCTGGGTCGCGGCGCGGCGGGACCGGCCAATCAGAAGAAGTTTGGCCCTCTGCAGTTTCCGTCCGCTCACTAGGAGGCGCTGCGGCCGCCGCGGCGGCTCCCGGGGCTGTCGCGGGCCGGGGCGGTTGGACTGGCTGCTGACGCTCGTGGCCATGGAGTGGGGTTCGGAGTCGGGAGCTGTGAGGCGGCACCGCATCGGAGGGGAGCGCCGGGACGGCCCGGCGGCCGCGCCGCAACTGGAGAGGGAGGCCCTGGCGCAGGAGCCCCTGGCGGACGCGTGTGGCGGCGGCGCGAGGACGCGGAAGCGGAGTGGGGAGGGGAGCGGCAGCGCGAGCCGGCGCGCGGGGACCGGACTGTCTGAGGCGCGCGCCTCGCTGGGGCTGGCGCTTTACCTCCTCGCGCTGCGGGCGCTCGTGCATCTCTCGCTGCAGCAGCTCCTGGTGCGTGGGGCCGCTGTTGGCCACCGCGGAGAGTTCGACGCACGGCGAGCCAGGTACTGCCGCCTCCGCCGGGCCCGGGCGTCCCTTTTCGGTGCGGGACCCCGCACCTGTGTGCACCTGCCCCCGTGGGGCCTCCCGGGCTCGCCGCCCCCGCCCGGCTGCACGTGGGGTGGGGTGGCCTGGCGCGTTCCCCTTCTGGAGCCCCAATTTGCGGGACGCGGGGCTCGCGCGGCCCCCTTTTAAGCTCTTCGTACAGGTGAGGGTGGCCAGGGCGATTGCGCCGGCTTTTCCATCCCTTTTTTGCCTCACCTGCAGATGGTTTGGTTATTAGTAATCGCCCATCTTTCGGAGCAACTTACCCTTTTTACTAGCTCTCCTACTTTGCAAGTGAGATGAAAGGCTGTGAGGTTTGTGGACCCAGTTCGGTTTTCTGGGAAGGGTCCGAAGGGGCTAATGCAGTGGTCTAAATCTTTGAGGGTCACAGGTCTCAAATCTGAGAGCTATGGAGGCTCTCCCTGGAAGACGGCACATTCAAAATTTTACTATTTCAGAACTTCTCAATTTCCTGGAGTTTGTCCTTGGGTCCTTGGTGTGTAAGGTTTGGCTTTTTAAAAAAAAAAACAAAAAAAAAACAAGAGACCTTTAAGTATACTAGGAAACGTGAATTAAGTCAAAGGTATTGTGACCTAAGTGTGTCAAAGCTCATAAAATCATAAGCTAGCAGACTTTTCAACAGCCATGGTGTTTTAGAAAACTTTTTAAGTACAAAGTGCTGGAAGCTTATTTTCTTAAAGGCTTTCTGAAACACGGCTCCCCACCCCCTGTTTTCCTCACTTGGAATGCAGTGAAAAGACAAAAAAATTTTTTGTTTGTTTTAGGGGTAGAGTTGGTTTTGGCCTGAATTGAAGTTACTTGGCCTTGTGTGCACAATGGGAGGGCTGAGTCCATTCTTCAAAAGTTTTTCTTTGCTTATTTAACCTCTTGACTTAATTGTCTTTGCTTTTGGTTTCTGCTACTTAGAATCAGTAACCCAGCCCTCAGTAACCCTACAGAGTGTGACACAATGAAATTGTATTCTGTCCTGTCTAGCCATCAGCAGTGATACATTTTGAATAAAATCTCTTGTCTTTGTATTGATTCGATATGGGGGTTGGGAGAAGTTGGGAGTGGAGTGAGTGTAGAAAACTGAAGGGATGAACTCACGGAAGGCAAAATAACATGATGGAACTTTGCAAGTGATTTTCACATGTTACCTGAAATACTAAAGGCAGCCTCGTTTATGTGAGAAGTCAGAGAACTTGTTCTTTGGCAAGGGGAAGTGTGGAGGAAAAGTTGCTCTGTGCTAAGTGTTAGTTTTAAGCCTAGGACGCCTTGTCATCGTGATTCTTCTGGTTGCTTCCAGGGATTATCTTGAACACATAACATCCATTGGCCCCAGGACTACAGGAAGTCCAGAAAATGAAATTCTGGCAGTGCGTTACCTTTTGGAACAGATTAAACTGATTGAAGTTCAGAGCAACAACCTTCACAGGATTTCAGTAGATGTACAACGGCCCACAGGCTCCTTTAGCATTGACTTTTTGGGAGGGTTTACAAGCTACTATGACAACATCACCAACGTTGTGGTAAAGCTGGAACCCAGAGATGGAGCCCAGCATGCTGTCCTGGCCAACTGTCATTTTGACTCAGTGGCAAACTCACCAGGTTTGTGCCTGTTTTTTAGTCATTTTGAAATCCTCACAACAAGAAAGCTTGTTAACTCTAAGCTGCTTGAGCAATTGTGGGCACTATTTTCTTAGACAAATCTTTTCATTGCGATGGAAGATAGGATGATTAGAATAATTATCATTTAGTTTAAGGTCTACCTTTCAGTATTCTCTCAAGTGCTTTGTTTACTTAATTTTTAAACATTAGTGCCAGCAGCCCAGCGACAGGGCATCGAGTATTTCTGGCAGACTGAAATAGCCTTATCAGTGTTACCAGTGTGTGTTCTTCAGTCATGGAGTTAGGTCCTGCCACTTCAAGTGTTTACTCAGCTAGGTGTCGTGCTAGGCTTTGGGGTTATGGGATAAAGGAACAGTACTGGCCTTCAAGGGACACATGGTTTGGAGGCTCACTCTCCTAGCAGTTTCTGTCGACCTATAACGTGAGAATGTTGGTCCGTTGGGGATGCCATACTGGTAGAGTACCTCATTAATCCATAAATCTTGCCCTGAAAATACTTCGGCAGAATAGAGTACTTGATGTTTAGGACAGTGCCTGACCAGTAAATATTTGTTGAATTCAATATCTCCTAAATCGAACTTCAATTTTTTAGAGTAAGATTCCTCAGAAAAAGGTTTTCAGTGGCTAGAAATTGTAAATAGGGAAGAATAGAAAATAATAGCAATTTGCAGTGAGATGGCATCTGGTTCAGTCCCCTCATTTGACACAGGAATACACTTAGCTGATCACCACTGATCTGAGACAGGTCCAGGAGCTGGGTTTCCTGGCTAGTCAGTTCTTTTAGCTATATTTGAAAGGAAGGAGAGTATTAGGATGTAGTTAATGTTCCCTTTGGCAAACTACTTAACTTCTTTCCTCAGTTTCTAATCTGAAAAATGGCGATATAACAGTACTTTCCTAATGGCATTGCTTAGAGGATTAAATGCGGGTTAAATACGAGTAAAATAGTAGAATAGCAACTGGCATGAAAAATCCTTTTTTTGCAATTAGTAGTTATTTAATATTAAGTACTTCCGGATTGCTTAAACTTACACCATCCCCAATATGAACATCTAGAGTTATACAAACTATAAATTAAAATTTATGTGCTTGATAAAATTTTTCATACTAGGATATCTTTAATTAGGAATCTTGCCAATTGCATTTAGAATGTAACATGCTTTTTCAAAAATTAGTATGCACTCATCTGTTTTATAAGGTCAGAAATACCTTTGTGTGTGCTGGGGAAATTAGTGGTCTTGTATGTCCATTTCAAAGCGGTAATAAAATAAGCATCACCCTATGCCCACTATTTTGATCCTTAAAATCCAGGAAGGGACAAATTAACATCATGGTTATTTAAGAGCATTATATAAGAAAGACATGTATACAAGTATCAGAAACAAACAGTACCAAATGTTAGAAATCACATATATGGAGTCCAGTAATGAAAGGATGGCATTTTGTGGGTTACTGGAACCCATTTTTAACTAAAATTTTGTAAGGATACCTATGCCAACAATCTCAGGGAAATTTCTGTCATTAATAAATTGTTAAAAATAGTTTTAAAAACGTTCATAAAATAGACTGTCACCTAAATTTTTTTAGTGGATGAACAAATTGAAACATGGTTATTTTTTAAGGGTACTTCTCAGCAAGGTATCTGGAACTTAGGAACTGATACCAATTAGGAGTAATGTTACCCACAGAAAGACCTTAAATATCTTCTTGGGTTTGCTGCATGGTTCCAGGTTGTTATTCTGGGGCTGGCTTCAGTTTCAGGGTTAATTCTAAATGGAAAGGGATGTTGGTTAAGCATCCAGCCCTTATAGATACTGTCCTCTGACTTTCCTTCACTTTCTTAAAGATACCTGACCCTTCTCTAGGTTTATTCTCAGACACCAGAGCCATTAAAATAAAGGAAGATAAAAGGACAGTTTAACTTTTAATCAACTCTATAGAGATATGTATCTTTAAATTTCCATTTCTCTTCTTTTGAATAAAGAAAAATTTTACTGCTTTTTACTTTAAAGTAAGTCACAGTCTCAAAGTTAAAAATCCTTTGTTTCCTTTGGTTTTTGAAAGGTGGCACTTTTTACTGATAGCTACATTATACTTCCTGCTTGATAGTACTTAGGTAATTATTACTTTGTTTCACTTCGATTAAAATACAATCCAGTAATCACTACTGAGACAAGTATAGCTAGTAAGTAGTTTCTTCTCAAGTAGGAATGGGGTCTGGAATTTAACAGCACCAAAACAAGCATTTTAGCTGGCTGCAGAGCCTTCCTTAAGTTTGCAAAGAGGAGAAGGAAAAGCTAACACTGAATGCCTACCACGTGCTAGGCACTGTGCATTACCTTGCAATCCTCACAACACAACTGTGAAATATAGATGTCATTAATCTGCTCTCTAGACCAGGAAATAGTAAAGGGGCAGAGCTAGAATTTACATCCAAGTCTTTCTTACTCTAAAACCCACACTATTCTCTGTAGCACCCTGCCTCCCACTGTGTAAACCCAGACATGCTGTTGCCTGGGTTGTTACTGTGCCTATTTACTTTGATTATTCTTTGAAATTTTATTATGGAAAATTTCAAATATATACAGAAAGAGAATTGTTTAATGAACCTGAGTGTACCTGTCACCCAGCTTCAACAGTTCAATCTTGGTTCTCTACTGCCCTACCCCCCACCCCTGACCTTGACTATTTTAAAGCAGATCTCAGCTATATCAGTTCCTCTGTAAGTATTTTGGGCTGTATTGTTGAAAGATAAGGACTCTTTTTTTTTTTTTTGACATGCTCATAACACCATGAATTACCTCACTGAAAAACTTAACAATAATTCCTTAATATCATCAAATATCCAGTCAGTTCCTTAATGACCTCTTATGGTACTTTTGAAAAAGTCTTGGCCCTAAAGTCATCTTTATAATCACCTTTAATTAATATATAACGTTTCTGAATTAAGAGGTTAAGTGATTTGATGAGGTTCTCTGCTTTATCAGTGCTGGGACCAAAGATTATTACTTAGGTCATTGGTCTCCTTTCCTGTATCTTACTAGATTGAGTGTCTTCTTTGTACTTTTTCATCACGTGATCCCCTTGGAGAAACTTTAAAAAATGCTACACTATCCACACTGACCTCTCTTATGATTTTGGCAGGAAAACTAGCAGGAAGGGAGTGGATGGCAGTTGGAGATGACATAGGAAACCGTGAACACCAGAAGTGAGGATACTACAGAGGACGTGGAATAAGGATAAAGAATTTTAAAAATTGCTTTGGGCGATGAGAATGCCAGTTTTCAATATTGCCGTAGGTCCCTTCTGGTTGATTATTCAACAGGTATTAATTGAGCAACTATTGCGTGGCCAGGCACAGTTCCAGATACTGAGAGTAAATCAGCAAGCAAACCAAAGATTCCCGTTCTCTTGGAGTTTACTGCTGGTGGGTGTAGTTATCACCAGATGATGACAGAGCTATGCTACTTGCAGCTATTGTGATGCTTCCTTGATGAGAAAACTCTGTTTCTTGCCATAATGGTTCATACTGTAAAAGTTTTAAAATCTGAGAAGCAAATCTGTTTTTCTGATTTAAAGGTGCCAGTGATGATGCAGTTAGCTGTTCAGTGATGCTGGAAGTCCTACGTGTCTTGTCAACATCTTCAGAAGCCTTACATCATGCTGTCATATTTCTCTTTAATGGTGCTGAGGAAAATGTCTTGCAAGTGAGATTTTACTGTTTTAAAGACTAGGCTTGAGTAATAATGGTAATGAGAATAATAATAATAACAATAGCTAACACTTACGCATTTTGATTATTCATTCGAGTAGTATCATAAAATGACATGCAAAAGAGATACTGTACTGGGCAGTACTTTAAAAAAATCTACAGCCACTTATGTATACATGTTTAATATTTGAAAACTCAACTTAGAACAGATCGTCTTGTCAGTGTTTTATTCATAAAAGGGCTCTGTGATGGCATAATTATTTGCCTCAGGTTTTCTAGAGTTTCAGAGATGTTTTGAGGCAGGCACACGGCATGAATGCCCAACCACAGGGATAGCGCCTTCCCTTCTATTGTTTTGCACTTTCTTTTGCACAGGCTCACACTTACTAAAGATGTTGTTTGGCTCCACTCATGGAAATCAGGCTGCCTTCTGTGAAGAGTGACTTTCTGCTGAGCAAACTGCACACGGCCATTAGGCAGAGAGAGACACACAGATAGATGTCTTTAGATCCTGCCTTTGAAAAAAAAAATGATTGGTTTTTTTTTTATTCTTCCCCTCATCAACATAGACGTTCCGTCCTTTAAAAAAGCAAAATAAAGACTTTAATAGTATAAAATTGTTTAACTGATATCTGTTTTCTTTCCTTCTCATTCAGGCCAGTCATGGTTTTATTACCCAGCACCCGTGGGCCAGCTTGATTCGTGCATTTATTAACCTGGAGGCCGCGGGTGTAGGAGGGAAAGAACTTGTATTCCAAACAGGTGTGTGAGGCTGTACGTTGTATATTTTAATGCTATTTTTGTTTTTATAAAAGTAGAAGTTTTTTGAATGTAAATAATCTAATGAAATGAACATTCTTTTAAAATCATGAGACAGTTTTAGCTTGTCTTTTTGAAGTTTTTAACAAAATAATATTAATTTTAATGTCATAAAAATCCAGTAATATGAATCAGAGTTCAAAGCTCAGATTTGTTTAGTTAGGGCATACTAAAATCTGATGTTGGTCGTTTCATGCCATTTTCCTGCTCTATTAGAAATTTGGGTAATGTATTTTAGCCAGAGATGTAGCATTTGCTAGAAGCTTAATAATGAGGAGTGTTTTGAGGTATGAGGTGGGCTAGGGGAAGTGAAGAAGGTGATATGGGAACTTGTTTTTTATTTTTTAGCACCCTTCACAGACATGATATTGTTTAAGTTATAGAGATATGTTAAGTGCTAAGTATGTCTTCATAACCTAAGCAGTACCACATTTTAATATTCTCCATCCAACTTACTTTAGACTTTTACCACTCAAAATGAATGTATATTTTAACTTGAGCCAAACCTTTGAGCATCTCAAGGTTATGAGGTCAGAAGCAAGGTTCTCCCTTCTTTTCACCTCAAACCTTTCTGTTTACTCTTCATCTGAATAATGAGAAGAAGCTGGTACCTAATATCTATAGGGGTCAGTGGATGCAACACTATTATCCATTTTCCTCTAATTCTTGGATGTCAGTCAGGATAAGAGGAACACTTGATATAACAACCACCAGATCAAAAAGCAGCAAGAGAACATTCTGTAAGCAAAGAGGACACTGTGTCTTTCTTTTCTCTGGTGAAAATACTAGGGCTGCACATGGGCAGGAGTGTGTCTTTGTATATTTTCCCTCCTGAAAGTGTACTATAATTCAAGTACCTTCACATCCATACTTTTTAATTTGTTATCACTGGACCCTGCCCCTGTACTTCTAGGACCCAGAGAAGAACCAGTCTTAAGGTTTAGTCTGTGCCTTTCCTACATTTTTTCTGTGCGTATTTATTAATGCATACATATTCTGTGTGTATATATTAATATATCTTTCGTACATATAATCCAGAGAGGTTAAAACACATTTACCTAACTCCTGGGTATACATTCAAAAAAAAAAAAAAAACAGAGACATTAATTTGAATAGTTACATGCACTGCAATGTTCCTAGCAGCATTATTTACAATTGCCAAGATATGGAAGCAACCTAAGTGTCCATCAACAGGTGAATGGATAGTGTGTGTGTGTACACAATGGAATACTACTCAGCCATAAAAAAGAATGAAACTTTGCCATTTGCAGCAATGTGAATGGACTTGGAGGGCATTATGCTAAGTGAAATCAGTCAGAGAAAGACAAATACTGTATGATATCACTTATATGTGGAATCTAAAAAATACAACAGACTAGTAAATACAACAAAAAAGAGGCAGACTCACAGATATAGAGCACAAACTAGTGGTTACCAGGGAGGAGGGGAGGGGCACTATAGGGGTAGGGGAGTAGGAGGTGCAAACTATTGGGTGTAAGACAGGCTCAAGGATGTGTTGTGTAACATGGGGAATATAGCCAATATTTTGTAATAACTTTAAATAGAAAGTAACCTTTAAAAATTGTGTTTCAAAAAAAAAAATACTTAGCTAGGGTTAGCAAGGGCTACATCCAAGTCATTTCATTTATTTATTTACATTTATTGAGTACTCATTTATGCTAGGTCTAATTTACAGTCCGTGCTCTTTTTACTAAATGTGGACAGTTAGACATAAAAATTCTACAGTTTACATTTTAGATATAATTGCATTATTTGGAAGGCTATAAACAAACTGTTAATAACAGTCACTACTGGATGGTGGGCATTGCTGTCAGAGCTGTGGTGGGTGTGACTAGAGTGGAGGATGGGGCAAAATGTGAAAAGCCAATTTGAACTCTCCACTGCTTCATAAACTTACAACCGGAATTGCCATTACAGCTTAACTGATACTCTGTATAGTTTTCTGTATTGTTTAAATTTTTTGCATTTCATATGATTACTTTAATAATAAAAACAGACTTGTTACTAGTTAGCAATATATATACAATTTAAATGTTTTACTCATTCTAAAATAAAATCCTAGTATTTCAAAATTAAGTTTTTTCTAGAGGGGCATCCTACAAATATTTGTAAAGAATGTTTCCCCCCTTTCTTTGAGTCTTTGTATGCTGTTTTCCCTCTAGGTTTTGGTAGCTTATTCTTGTGGCTAAACTGTATACCTGAAAGCTTTCTGGGCACTTTCTGACAGTCTAATACCTTTCCCAGTATCTCTCTCACTTCCAGATGCCCTTCCTACAAAAGACTAGCTTTCTTGTGGGGATTGCTTTCAGAAAGCTAGTTAGTGTTGCTTCCATGTCTGAAGAGGGAGGATGAGGCCTCCTGGGTCTGGAGTCCTGGGGAGCTCTGCCAGACCACCCTGTCCTCAGCTTCTGCAACAGGCGCTTTTATCCTGCACAGTAGCGCTTATCCTGCCCTGGGAACGTTTCCGTTAAAACAGTTTGTCCTCTCTAGTGCTCTGTTGTCACTTCAGAGAGACATTCGTTTGGGGAGTTTTTAGTGACTAGAATAATCATTACTACCTAATTAAAAAAAAAATTTATTTATTTATTTATTTTTGGCTGCATTGGGTCTTCGTTGCTGCGCACAGGCTTTCTCTAGTTGCCGCGACTGGGGGCTACTCTTCATTGCGGTGCACGGGCTTCTCATTGCGGTGGCTTCTCTTGTTGTGGAACACGGGCTCTAGGCGTGCGGGCTTCAGTAGTTGTGGCTCGCGGGCTCAGTAGTTGTGGCTCGCAGGCTCAGTAGCTGTGGCGCATGGGCTTAGTTGCTCCGTGGCATGGGGGATCTTCCCGGACCTGGGCTCGAACCCGTGTCCCCTGCATTGGCAAGCGGATTCTCAACCACTGTGCCACTAGGGAAGCCCCTTAGAGTATTTTTTGAGGTTCATCCATGTTGTAGCGTGTATCAGTACTTCATTCTTTTTCTTTTTCTTTTTCTTTTTCTTTTTTTTTTTTCTTCACCACACGGCTTGCGGGATCTTAGTTCCCCACCAGGAATTGAACCCGAGCCCTTCTGCAGTGGAAGCGCAGAGTCCTGATCACTGAACCGCCAGGGATTCCCAAGTACTTCATTCTTTTTTATGGCTAGATTATATTACATTGTATGGATATCCTGCATTTCATTGATCCATTCATCAGCTGATGGACATCTGGATTGTTTCCACTTTTAGGTTATTATGAATAATGCTGCTATGAGCATTTGTGTGTAAGTCTTTGTGTGGACATATAGTTTAATTTCTTTTGGGTGGATTCCTAAGAATGGAATTCCTGGGTCATATGGTAAATTTATGTTTTAACTTTTTAAGAAACTGCTAAACCAAATAAGTTTTATTTTAGAAGAAATGTAAATTCAAATAACAGTAAGAATTTTTTTAATACTAGATTTGCAAAAAGTAAGTAGAATGATAATGCCCAGTTCTGATGAATACAGAGGAACAGGCATTTTCAAACACTATTGGTGGAAGTATAGATTGGTGCAGTTTTGGGGCAGTTTGGCCATATGTATCACTTTAAAAAATGTACAGACTCTTCTGTCCAGCAGGTCCACTTGCAGGAATTTATCCTGTAGAAATAGTTGCACATAGACGCATAGGTCTAAGTACTGCATAATCTTCTCAGCTTTTTTTCATAAGAATGAAAAACTGAAAACACCTTCCACGTCCATGCATAAGGGACTGGTTATATTAGTGTTGAGTTAAACATCTTACTTGGCTTCCATAATAATATTTGCTGCTCTCGGTCTCCTTTTTTAGTTCCTCATTTTTTTGTTTATTCTGGGCATTGATGCTACCAACTAAAGTTAGAAGAAAGCAGAGCAGAGGGAATGATGCTGTGTGTGATTTGGTTCTGGACTTCCAGGGAACTTTGACTTTTCATTGTTGACATTACGATCTGCCTCCCCTCAATATCACACATGCTCATGCCCTTTGCTTTAAGAAAGATGGGATTCATTCTTTAAGAAGAAATGGGTACACAAGAAACTGGAAGTATCATGGGATTTAGATGATAGTAGGAGAAAGACTATAAGGTGAAAATATTTCTGTGTGTGCCTCCCACCTTCCTCTATGAGATAATTAAGATAAGAGCTTTCTGGGGGAGGCAGGATAGGTAGTGATGAAGAGCACAGCCTCTGTATTCTGCCGACCCAAGTTCCAATCTCAGCCGTAGCATTGCAACCTTGGAGCTCCATGCTTCAGCTCCTCATCAGTAAGACTAGGATAGTATAGGATTAATAACCAGTGAGTAAAATCCTCAAGTCTGTAATTTCTTGTTTAAGAGCTGCCTTTGCCCTGTTTATATCACAGGGAGTGTCTTACTCAGTAGTTCATCTGCCTTCCCCATCCCAGTCTCCCCAGTCTTCCCTTTTTCACCAACACTTGACCTGTCTGTGACCTGTAGGCCTCAGTGGACAATCAGTGAGAGGCTGGAGTGGGGCTGGAGCACTACTGTGCAGCAGTGTGATCTGAAAGGGGTCAAAGGCCAGGCAGTGGCTATTCAAAACCCTTTCCTACTGATGGATCTTACGTTTTTCTCAAATATTTTTTATGGTACAATGCATAAAGTGAACTTAAACTTGATAATATCCTTAGGTGTCTTTATTTCATCTTTTATTAAAAACTAAGAAAAGTACACAGCTCTGAGAGTGCTCAACTTAATGAATTCTTACAGACTGAATAAGTCATGTAACTAGAACCCAGCTCAACACTGAGAGTATTGTGGGTACTCCAGAAGCCTGAAGCCTCCTCTGTGTCCCTTCTCAGTCTTCCTTCCCCAAGATTACCCCATTCTAACTTATGCCTTGATAGATTTAATCTTGCTTGTGTTTGAACTTTCTGTAAATTGACTCATACGCTATGTTTTCTTTTGTGTATGGCTTTTTTTCACTTAGTATTATATCTGTAAGATTCCTCTATGTTGTGTTTAGTTCATTCTTTTTCATTGCTGAATAATATTCCGTTGACAAGGATATCCATTCTACTAGTGATGTTAGGTTGTTTCTAGGCTTTGGCTCTTATGAGTGGTTTTAGGAACATTCTTATGAGTGTCTTTAACACACATGTTTGTGTATGCACATTTCTGAGTGGAACTACTGAGTCATAAGGTGTGTGTAATTTCAGCTTTGGTAGATACTTTTGGTAGATATATGCCATACTTGGATGCAAAAATCCTAAATAAAGTATTAGCAAACTGAATCCAGCAATATATGTGTATTTATGTGTATGTGTATATGTGTACGTATATATATATATACGTACAAAAAAGATAATGCTTTCCAACCAAGTTGAGCTTATTTCAGGAATACAAGATTTTTTAAGTTTCACGTGTACAACATAGTGACTCAATATTTGTATATATTGCAAAATGATCATCAGTAAGTCTAGTTAACACTCATCACTGTAAAGTTGCAAATTTTTTTTCTTATGCTGAAAACTTTTAAGACCTGTTCTCTTAGCAACCTTCAAGTATACAAGACAGTATTATTAACTTAATCACCATGCTGTACATACACTACATCCCCATGACTTATTTATTTTATAACTGGAAGTTTGTACCTTTTGACCACCTTCACCCATTTCATCCATCTCCCAAGCCCCCCATCTCTGGCAACCACCAATCTGTTTTCTGTATCTATGAAGTCCTCTTTTTTTTTTTGGTCAAGATTCCACATATAAGTGAGATTGTATGGTATTTTTCTTTCTCTGTCTGGCTTATTTCACTTAGGATAGGCTGAATAATATTCCATTGTGTGCGTGTGTGTATACACACACACACACACATTTTCTTTATCCATTCATCCATTGATGACACTTAGTTTGCTTCCATGTCTTGGCTATTGTAAATAATGCTGCAGTGAACATGGGGGTGCAGATATCTTTCTGAGTTAGATTTTGTTTTTTTGGATAAATACCCACAAGTGGAATCATACAGTAGGTCTATTTTTAAATTTTTTGAGGAACATCTGTACTGTTTTTCGTAGTGGCTGCACCAATTTACTTTCCCACCAAATTCACAAGGGTTTCCTTTTTTCCATGCCCTCACCAACACTTACTTCTTGTCTTTTTGGTAATAGCCATTCTGACAGGTATGAGATGATATCTCACTGTGGTTTTGATTTGCATATCCCTGATGATTAGTGATGTTGAGCACCTTTCAGGGACCTCTTGGCCATCTGTTTGTCGTCTTTGGAAAAAAATGTCTATTCAGGTCGTCTGTCCATTTTTCAATCAGATTGTTTGGGGGGTTTTTTGCTCTTGATTTGTATGAATTCTTTATATTTTAGATATTAACCCCTTATCAGAAATGTGATTTGAAAATATTTTCTCTCATTCAGTACACTGCCTTTTTTATTTTGTTTATGATTTCCTTTGCTGCGCAGAGGCTTTTTAGTTTGAAGTAGTCCCACTTGTTTGTTTTTTGCTTTTGTTGCCTTACCCAAAAAATCATCATCAGGACCAGTGTCAAGGAGCTTACTGCCTATGGTTTCTCCTTGGAATTATATGATTTCAGTCTTTTAAAGTTTATTTATTTATTTATTTATTTATTTTGGCCACACGGCTTGCGGGATCTTAGTTCTCCAACCAGGGATCGAACCCGCTACCCCTGCATTGGAAGCTCGGAGTCTTAACTGCTGGACCACCAGGGAAGTCCCTGATTTCAGTCTTATACGTTCAAATCTTCAATCCGTTTTGAGTTAATTTTTGTGTATGGTGTAAGATAGTGGTCCCTTTCCATTATTTTGCTTGTGGCGGTTCAGTTTTCCCAATATCATTTATTTGAAAAGACTGTCCCTTACCAATTGTATATTCTTGGCTCATTTGTTGTAAATTAATTGACCATATATATGTGAGTTTACTTCTGAACTTTATTCTGTTCCATTGATCTATGTTTCTGTTTTTATGCCAGTATTATACTGTTTGCATTACTAGTGCTTTGTAATATAGTTTGCAATCAGGAAGTGTGATGTCTCTACCTTTGTTCTTCTTGCTTAAAGTCGCTTTGGCTGTTTGGGGTCTTTTGTGGTTTCATACAAATTTTAGGATTGTTTGTTTTATTTCTGTGAAAAATGCCATTGGAATTTTGATAGGGATTGCATTGAATCTGTAGATGCTTTGTATGGCACAGACATTTTAACAATATTAATTTTTCCAGTCTATGAGCACACAATTTCTTCCATTTATTTGTGTTATCTTCAATTTCTTTCATCAGTGTCTTAAAGTTTTCAGTGTACATTTCTTTCACCTCCTTGGTTAAATTTATTCCTTGGTATTTTATGCTTTTTGATGCAATTGGAAATGGGATTATTTTCTTAATTTCTCTTTCTGATAGTTCATTATTAGTGTATAGAAATGCAAATGATTTTGTGGAATGATTTTACATCCTGCAGTTTTACTAATGGTAAATGAAGATGGCTTAATATTTGAGTCACTCTATGTAGTTCACCACATTATCAGAGTAAGGGAGAAAAACCATGTCAGTTGATAATCTCAGCGTAATCATCTCAGTAGATAAAGAGCAAGGATATGTTCCTTCAATAACAGTACATTTATCACACTCAAAAAGTGTGACATTAGTATAAAACTGTTAAGTGAATAAGCAGTACATATTCAGATTTCTATTGTTCCGATAACATCCTTTGTTTTGTTCTTTAGTCTGAGTTCCAATCCAGGATCAAATGTCAGATGTATTTTGATACATCACAGTCATTATATAACACGCACATAAAAAATATCAGTGTGAACTTAATTATTATAAAGTGAATACCCTTCTAACCCCCACGTGTGAAAGAGGATAGACTCTTGCTACACCCTCCCAGAAGTTTTCCACCCGCCCCTTCTCAAATACAACTCCCTCCCTCTCATCTAAGGTTAGCCATTATCCTAATTTTTATGATCATTACTTTCTTTCCTTTATAGTTTAGCTTTATCTGTTTTTCAATGTGGTTTTAATATTTTAATCATATAACTTTATTAATATCTAATTGTAATAGTAATAATATTTTAATATTTTAACATGATGGTTTGATAATCTGTTTCCCCACCATCATTTTTCTTTTTCCTTTTACATTTGTGTTCTTCTCAGTGCATCACATCAGAAGCATGTAATGTCTGTCTGATTACTGACGGTGTTAACCTTCTATCACTTGATTATATTTGCCAGGTTTTTGTACTTTGTAAAGTTACACCTTTGTAATAAATATTTTGAGGCTGTGTAAATATCCTGTTTCTTATGAAACTTTGATCCTAGTTTTAGCAATCATTGATGATTCTTGCCCCAAAGCATTTTTACTATAATGGTAGCCAGATGCTGTTTTCTGGGTCCGTCATTCCCTCTATAGTTAATAGTTGGAGCTCACTAGAAGGAAGGCTTTCTCTTCTCCCTTGTATTTATTTCAATGTTTCATGTATGTTTTATTTTATGGATTTTATATTCTGTTATAATCATTTTGATGCATGAATTGTTCCAGTTTAGGCCAGTGGCAGCCCCTTCAACTGGTGCCTGTCCCTTTGACATGTCTCTGACATGTTTGTTTGAGCACTTTGTTACTTTCTGGCACAAGATGATCCCACTTACCAGTATTTTCCTAGGCTCAGATCTGGAATTGGGCATATCCTTAGGGAGAACTGGTTCTTTTAGTAGATAATGGTATTCAGAAGCAAAGATCTTGGTGCTGAGTATGTTTTTTTAAATATTTATCCTATTTGGGGTTTGTAGGGCTTTTTGAATTCATAGCTTGGTATTTTCTGTAAGTTTTGGGAAATTATTGGCCTTTGCCTCTTTAAACATTGCTTCTACTCCATTCTTTCTCCTCTTCCTCTGAGATTCCAGTTACTCATGTTAGACTTTTTCACTGTATCCCATATGTATTATAAGCATTTCTATGTTTTCCATCCCTATTTCCTTCTGTGCTTTAATTCTCTGGATCTATAATTTTTTCTCCTGTTGTGTTTAATTTTGTATTAAACTATATATGTATTAAAATTCTTAACATCAATTATTATGCTTTTCAGTTCTAGGGTTTCCATTTGACTATGTCTCTCACTCTGTCTTTGTTAATAGGCTATACTTGTCTAGTGAAATTCTTGCTATCATCTGTGTTTTTATATAATTAATAATATTTATTTTAAAATCCATGCCTGGTAACTCCAGTCTTTGGGTCACTTGGGTGTCTGGTTCTGTAGTGTTTCTCCACCCATTCCCTCCCCCACCATTTATGGTTATTTTTTTCTGTAGGAAAGCAAATTGATTATCTGTTTATAAAGTTGTAAAAATGTTGATATTCTTAGATTTCCTGAAATAGTTACTTGATCTGTCTACAGCAGACAACTTTTTGGTAAATTTAGTTGTAATATACAACCCTTGAATCTCAGTGGATTACAATAGCAAAGGCTTATTTGTTGCTTGCATTACATTCTGGTTCCTGAGTAACTGCAGCTACATCCCATGGTTATTATGTTCCATGTGTCTTATTCATTCTGAGACCTAGGCTGAAGGAGAAGCCCTCATCAGGGATGTTTTAGTCTCAGGGCCAAAGTTAATGGGAGAGATGGACCATGAGATGGCTCTTCAGAGTCTTCTCAGTTGAAGTTCATTTCTCTCCCATTCACAATCAATTGACCGAAGCAATTTATGTATGTGCTACTTCCCCAGGGAGGCATTATAAGTTATATGGGAGGGAGGAGTGAATAATTGGGAACAGTAATACAATTTATCTTGCTATCCTAAAGAAAAAACTCCCACATTTGAAAAAAGCTGTATGTACGTGAAGATGTTAATGCAGAATTATTAATAATGATAAAAATTATAAGTATAGTAGTAAGGAACTTTATGATATATTCAGTGATTATGCAGTTCTTAAAATGATCATTGTAATATCTAGCAACATAGGAAAATGCATTTAGTACACTGTTAAGTGAAAGAGCAATGTAGAGAGTGTATATACCCTATCAGTACAGCTATGTACACACAGTCATACATTTGTAAGAAAATTGAAGATATAAAACTGATGATAGTTATCTTAGTGGTTTTTCATTTTTAAACTTAAAGTTTTTATAGTGCTGTTATTTTATAATTAAAAGCAATTTTGTTTTCTTAAAGGTTATTTTTCATTCTAAAAAGTCATACACATTTATCAAAGAAATGTTGGAAAATACAGAAAATAGGATTCAAAAAAACAAACTCTTGACCTATCTCCCCAAATCACCACAGTAACTATTTTAGGTGTGTTTAAAAAATTACTATATTAAAAATATTTACCAGATTAACCTTGTATTGTGTTGTCATGTTTCATTTCAGGTCCTGAAAATCCTTGGTTGGTCCAAGCTTATGTTTCAGCAGCTAAACACCCTTTTGCTTCCGTGGTGGCTCAGGAGGTTTTCCAGAGTGGAATCATTCCTTCAGATACTGACTTTCGTATCTACAGGGATTTTGGGAACATTCCAGGTATTCTGTCAGTCGTTACGGGCTTTTTTGTGACAATGATTAATCAAAAACAAGTTTTACTTTTTGGAAGTTTGTGAGTGAGCAGCATTTTCTGAGAGCAAATTCTCTATATGAAAACTGCATATTTTGACTTACTGAAAGAGAGATCCTGATAGTTTCTTTTTCTTTTAAACTCCAGTCTAATTTAAATGCTTCCCTTTTCTAGAACATGTCATCTTGGCCCACAGTGTGACAGAACAGGGGAGGACTGGTTAGCACTTCATTCCCAAAAGATGGTAATAGATCCTTCAGGGGTCTTTTTCATTGTTATCTTGCTTTGCCAACTGCCCTGGGGACTTGTACAGCTTATTTGAAGTTAAAATTTGGCTCTGGCCTGGCAAGGATGTAGATGGCAAAGTTTTGATGACCTCCCGTGCTCAATATTCCTACCCCTTGCTGTGTGAATTGTAATGCCCCAGTCATTATGTATTGAATTATGTACCATAACTATTGGTTCTGTGAGAATTTGGAAGAGAATTTACATCATGCATTCATGAATGTGACAAACAATCATGCCACTGCTTTGATGTTTTGTCTTTCAGGAATTTAATACATTAAACAAATAGGCCTAAAGTAAGGTTGATCTTTAAAATGACTTTTTTTTTTTTTTCTGTGTCTTAGGAATAGACTTAGCTTTTATTGAGAATGGATACATTTATCACACCAAGTATGACACAGCGGACAGAATTCTAACAGATTCCATTCAGCGAGCAGGTTGGTATTCTAATTTAGACTTTTGATATTAAGATGGAATACTATGGATGACCTGTAAACCTATAAATATTCTGTGTCCTGTGCATTAGGGAGGCAGTGTATGGTGTAAATGAGGTGGGGCTTTGGAGTTAGATGAGGCTTTGAATTTTAGCCTTGAAGTCTAGTTTAGCAGTTAAGAACATAAGACTATTCATTATGAGGAATTTGAAAGGGTGTTGACCCAGGGTTATGGTCGGATTGCTGAGTGATGCGAGTGTAGCCAAAATGGAAGCTATACATTGGAGGTGGTGCAAGCACATGTTTGGGCAACTTACCCAGGTCTGGAAAAGTTACATCGATCCAAGGTTGGGTGGTGAGGGCCAGTGAGTGGGTTATAGGACAGGTGTCAGGACAAGGGGCAAGGGAGTTAAAGTGTTTTCCAGAGAGATCTATAGTAGTCAGGGGAGGTGAGTCTGTTGCTGAGCCTTAATAAGAGTTGGTGGGATTTGGCACAATGGAGAAGAGAGGATGTGTCCCAAGGAAGAGCAGAGCGCGAGTAGGTTGTGTTTGTGTATGAGGGGCTGTTGGTGAGTAGATTGTCAGAATGGAGGTTGCATTTTCAGAAATAGAGGGAAATGAGGTATAAGTGTATAGGGTAGAGAAAATTGTAGAAAGCTTTAAAAATCAGCAAGAAGATGCTGCAGGAATAAGGAATCATTAAAGGCCTGAGTACATGAATGAATGATGGTTTAAAATGCTGTCAGTCTGGTGATGCAGTGTGGAGTGGATGGTGGAGACGGGGAGAGAGCCAGGAGTCAGGGCTGTTCCAACAGTAATTTTCGTGTGGAATAATAAAGGACCTAGACTGGGGTGTTGACCAAAGATAGAAATGAAAGCAAGGGGATAGAAAATTAGGTATATTTTGAATGTAAATTCAACAAAACTTGACAGATTAGATAAAGGGGCAGCAAGGGGCAGCATCAGGCCTAGCTGGCCGGGGGAGAGATGATGCCATTGACCATGATGGGAACATGGGAAGGAGGCCCCCATCCAGAGCAGTCATGAAGAGGGGAAGGAGACTGAAGTCTGTCAGATGTAAGACGGAGGGTGTCTGTGAACTGACAAGATGAAAATATAGATACACTGTTAGAGCTCATGACAGAACTGGGTTTCTGGGTTTGGAAATTAAAGGCATAGAGAAAACCACAGAAGTATGGAGAATGGAAATGGTTTTTGGAAGAGGGAAGCAAAGGTAGAGGACTAAACTTGAGCTTTGAGGAAGACACATTCTAAGGTGTGACAGAAGAGCCAATGAAAGAAATCCCGCAGTAAGACAGAGGTGGTGTCTTCAGTGGAAAGAGAAAGTCAGTGGGATGAGCAGCAGGAAGAAATGCCAGTCATTCATGTCTTCTGATAATTCTTCATTATTAAGTTCAAACTCATTTAGTCATTGATTGATATAACAGATATTTGTGACAGCATCTGATGTGCCAGATTCTGCCTGATAATGACTCTCCCAGCTCTCCAGCTTCATTGCTGAATACTCTCCTCATTCCGGACTTTTTTTCCACCCTGTATTTGGAAATTGCCCTCCTCAGGGCCTTCATCTACACAGATGAACAGTCTCAGTCTGGACAATCTCTCCCCCGATGTAGCTCCTGTCCATCCTTTAGCTGTAAATTTCACTTCCTCGAGTGCTTCCCTGACTTCTCAAACTCCATTAGTCTCCCGTGATATGTTTTTAGGGGACTCTCTCCTTATTCTTTCTTTTTTTAATTGGAATATCATTGACATTCCTTATTAATTCTTAACACACGTGTAATAACTTGTTTGGTGTTTGTGAGCTTCATGAGCTTCTTGGTTCCCCACTGAATTTCTGGTATCTAGAGCAGTGTCTGCTACATTAAGTATATATTAAATGAAGAAAGACTAAGAAACAGCCACTGGATTTGTCAACAGCGAGCGTAGAACTGATCAGGGAGTAGCTGTAATAAATAGAAGAGAAAGGATGAAGACCAGGTCGCTGAGCTTTGAAGTGGAGAGGAAACAAGAGTAGGGGGCATGGATCTTATCTGAGATATTTAGTAAGAAAAGTGGGGGAGAGCAGTAGGATGGTAGAAAGCTATTTCTGTTCACAGTCTTTCTAGGTATTTCTTTACTCCAACAGTGGATGGTTTATTCAACTTTGTTACCTTTTTTTTTTTTTTTTTTTCACTAATAGGTGACAACATTTTAGCAGTTCTTAAATATCTAGCTACATCTGATATGTTGGCTTCTTCTTCTAAGTATCAGCATGGAAACATGGTCTTCTTTGATGTGCTTGGCCTGTTTGTCATTGCCTACCCCTCTCGTGTTGGCTTGATAATTAACTACATGGTGGTAATGGCTGTTGCTTTATACCTGGGAAAGAAATTATTGCAGCCCCAAAATAAGAGTAAGTATTTTCCTTTAAAACTACGGTACTGGCACGGATATGGAATTTGCCTGAAGTTTTTTAGTCACTTTGCTTATATCTTTCCAAGAAGTTAAAAATCTTACGAAAAATAACATTTGATTTATACTGTTGTAAGAAATTTGTAAATGAATATCAGGTTGATATGCTCATTATACTTTTAGTCTTGGTGAAGCAGGTAATTTTTATGTACTTATGCACTTCATAGAAGTACCACAAAAGCTTGTGGAAAATGGTTTGTAAAGATTGACTTTTAGTGAAGAGTCCCATTAAAAATTCTTGTCCACACTACAGACCAATAGCACACTGTTCTGGAGTATAAATGAGCTTCTTCTGGTTAAATTGGTCTCCTTCTACTATGTTTTGTACTCTAAGTTGGTGTGTGCTGTTATCAGATAAAATATTTAGCAGCAATTTAAATACTCATTTATCACTGGTTATTTTCTCATGCTACTTCTATTCCTGTGTTAGCTTCTTTTAGTAAGATTTTGTATGGAACTTTGCCTTCCATTTCTGCTGTTATTTCAATACACAAAGCATCCCAAAGGTGATGAAGATTCAGACAACCCACTTTTCTAGCCAGGAATATATCTGAACTACTCCTGAAGACTTATCTCTTTGCGTCTTTTGTACCCACAGACTCTGAGTAGATGTCAATACTTGAATCTTATTCACTGATACTTTCCCTGTGTAGTGTTTAACAAACCTAACCCCTAGGAAATTTCAGTATTTTCAATTACAATGGTGAATTTTGTTTTAATGTTTGCTCCTTTAATTCTACTGACTGGTTATGAAATTGATTTGATAAAGACGGTGATCTCTACTTTTTGTTTTCTCTCCATTAGCTGCTGCCTACACAAAGGACTTCTTCTGTGGACTTGGCATCACTCTGATAAGCTGGTTTACTAGCTTGGTTACAGTTCTCATTATAGCAGTGTTCATCTCTCTTATTGGACAGTCTCTCTCATGGTATAACCACTTCTACGTCTCCGTTTGTCTGTATGGAACTGCAGCTGTTGCCAAAATAATATTCATACATACCCTCGCAAAAAGATTTCATTATGTGGTAAGTGTTGGGCATATTTATTGATTTCTTTTTGCTGCCTTCTAGGATTGAAGACAAACTCAGATGGGTGTTCCTTGTGTTTGGCCTTTTGAGCTATCAAAGATTGTTTGGCATGGCTATAGATAATTGACTCCCAGATCTGTGTTGACTTTCTGGAAGGCTTCTCATTCTGAGGGTAGCAGACTTCAAATGAGGTTATGAAGCTGCAAACAGTTTGGGGTGTTGGTGACAGCAAGGTGTGTTAGCATAGCCTTTTGCCTCTCCTGACTCTGCAGTTTTTGTAACCATGCTCTTGAATCTACCAGCCTTCCTTGGGATCACCCAATTATTTATATTTGAATAGCTCTGTTTTCCACTGGACTGTAAGCTCCTTGAGGGCATGGATTGTTTTGTTCATTGTCCCCTGTGCTTAGGCAGTGTCTGACACAGCACTAACACACAGTAAGTGTTTGCTGCCTGAATGAACGTTGCACTTAAAGCTGCGCTTAAAGTTTTCAGTTTCCTTCACTTTTTTTTTTTTTTAACTTTTATGTTGTTGATGCAGATTCTGTCAGCATGTCTTTGTGGTCTGGGGGTTATACTGACACATTGCTAAGGAGAATAAGGGAAGGGAGATAGGGTTCCAAAATGATTTATGCTGACTTAGAGAATATAGCCATATTGCTATGGTTTCAACTGTATACCATTGTATTTTGTTTGGTAAAAACACAATTAGGTATTAGGGTTATGAGATAATAGGACTAAAAATAAATTACAGTGAGAGAGCAAGCAGTGTTTCTGATTTTCTAAGAGAGTTAAAGGGAAAATCTTTCTTAGTTCCGTCATTTTCAAGATGGCCAGTATACACCTGTTTTTTCAGTTTGTACTGCTGGGGATTAGAATGGAGACATGGAAGACTATAATACAGCATCCTTTCACAAGGATGTCTTTGGTACCTGAACCTTGGTCTCAGTTTCAGTTCATGTTGGGATATGATCTGAGGAGCCCTTCTGTGTTTTAGGCCCTATTGAAGAAAGGTTCTTTGAGATTAGCCATCTGTTTATGGTTGAGCCAATGCTTGTATCTTAGTGGCTTCTGTCTCCAAAAGAATTATACCATGGGGCTCAATTTCACATGCTTATTCTTAGTGCCATGGTATGTAACCAGTCAGAGTGTGGCTGACTGTCGTTGATACGGCATTGGGGTGCAGTAGAGGGTAAATGCTTAGTAAATGCTTAGTAAAGTTCTATTTACTTTGACTGATTTCACTTGTCTGATTACAAAACTTCGGGCTGAAGGCACAATGTAAAGATAGTGTGTTTTATTTTCATTTCACAAATGGTCTTTGAGTATCCAGTGGGCTTCCATGCTAAGGCCTGGTACAGAGATTCAGGACATAGTCTTTTTCTTTGAGGAGCTCACAGTTTCATTTGGGGATGAAACGATGGGGAAACCACAGGGGTTTCAGTACATTGGGACGAAGTGAAGTAGAGTGATATATTCACAGTGCTGTCGGAATATAGGGCCAGGAGAGATGAATTTTGTTTGTGGAAGTCAGGAAGGCTTCATGAAGGAGGTGGTGACATTTGAACTGGGTTTTTGAAGCCTGAGTAGAAGTGTGCCAGATAGAGAACAGGTTGATGGGCAAAGGTGGGAATGTACAAGATGCATTTGGCTCACAGTCAATAAAAAGTTCAGTGTGGTGAAGATGAGGTTGGTAGGATAATAACTGGGAAAGTAGGCCAGGGTGAAGTTGGAGCATGACCCTAAAAATCAGTGGGGCCACAATTTAAAATTTCTAAGCAGGATATTGAGTGAGAGAATTTGTGATTTAGTAGGAACACACTGGTAACAGTGTATAGAATGGATTGGAAGGGGTAGAGGGATAATAGAGATGGGGAGAGGGGAACTAGATTTGAGGGATGTTTGGACTTGGGTACAATGTGGGAACAATGTAAAACATTTCCAGTTATTACAGTCTTCATTGTTGAGATCTTTGTTTTTAAATATCTGAGTGAATTTGGCTTCAAATTGAATCCTAAGAATTATTTTATTCTTTTTAAAGATCATGACTCTTGATTAACAGTGTTGAACATCTAATTATTTAACGATGATAGCCTATCTTTCATTGTCCAAAGGAGGTTTGTCAAGTGAACTTTAACTTGTTTTGAAAACATGTGACAAACTCTTTTGAGCTCTTGAATTAGGGACCCTTATAACAAACATGCCCTGGACTATACAGAAATGAGAAGGCAGAGGAGAGAGAAAAGCTTAAATATATCTATTTCCGTATTGGTATTTCTGCACTAAAATTATAACTTTCATGTTTACATTAATAGAATCGCTGGTGCAGATGTTAAAATGTATTAAGTTCATATGGCAACTTTCTTCTGAAGAACTCAAGGTGCTGCACAGGAATCCTCAGACTTCAGAGCTTATAAAATGTAGATCAAATTTTATAACGTGAAACCACCAGGAATCCAGGATGGGGGCAAAGTTGTGCTACAAGACCAGTTGGAGATAGAAAAGACTCAGGAATCAAGCAAAAAAACCCCATGGCTGTGTGCTCTAAAGGTCCTGCAGTTCTCAAGCTGTGCTGTTGGTGGCGCTGCAGCCGCCTTCACATAGGTCATTTCTCCAGTTTGCTTGACATTCCTTGTAAGTTGCATGAATAAAAGAGCTTACAGAGGTGAATGTTTTTAGGAGAGTCCTTTCTTCTATTTTAGAACATTTCCAAAGGTCTTTCAGCCCGGTGGAGGGAGAGCACAGATTATATACAAGTAATGATGTTTTTACCCCATCTTGTTAAATTCCCCTTTCCTGTGCAGTAATTTGAATTTATTACTTTATGATAGGAGGTAGCTTTGTCAGTGTTTACTTTAAAGTTTAAAGGATAGACCCTGCTCCACACAAAATATAGCTTTTTGGAGCAGTGGAAGTTACACTACAATAGAAGATCTTTATGAATGGCCCATGAATGAGACTACTTGTGTATTTTCTTTCTTTCAGAATGCCAGTGACCAGTATCTGGGAGAAGTATTTTTTGACGTCTCTCTGTTTGTGCACTGTGGGTTCCTTACAGCTCTCACTTACCAAGGGTTCTGCTCGGCATTTATTAGCGCTGTCTGGGTGGCATTCCCGTTGCTCACAAAGCTTTGCGTGCACAAGGACTTTAAGCGGCATGGTAGGGTATTTTTGGTTGTGATACAAATGGGAAATACCTTAAAATACATAAGATAAGGCTTCCAGGGACTATTTCCATATTTGATCTTTTTGGTTAGGCTTTCTAAATTGTTGCTGTTTGTTTCTTTTTAATTTTCAGATCACACAGATTTTTATCTTACACCTTACACGTAAATGAGCACATGCTAATTAATATATTACATATTTTGTTTTCTTATTTGTATTCTACTCTAAGTCAAAGTGTTTTATCTCACTAAGATAACATGTACCAAAAGGGCAAGAGTCAGAGCTAACCTAATTTCTGTTAGGTGCGAAGGTATACCGGGACTATAAAAAGCTGTTATCTCACTGGAGAATTTCAGAGATGTGTTTTCTTTCTCTTTTTCTGTAGGTGCCAGAGGAAAATTTATTGCCTTTTACCTTTTGGGGATGTTTATTCCTTATCTTTATGCATTGTACCTCATCTGGGCCGTATTTGAGATGTTTACCCCTATCCTTGGGAGGAGTGGTTCGGAAATTCCACCTGATGTTGTGCTGGCTTCTATTTTGGCTGGTTGTACAATGATTCTCTCATCCTATTTTGTAAGGAAAAAAAATTTTTTAAAATTTCCTTCTTCATTTTATATATAAATACATGATGAGTTTTGCCATGCTAGATCCTGTGAAATAGTGTTCATTCTACTCTTAAGCAAAAGAAATGGTGAATGACTCTGCATATTGTGGGTTCGGTATGGGCGGAAAATGTAGAAGGGCGGTTTTGTTGTTAATTTTGCTTCCTCATCCTCCCGAATCCTCTGATTATACTTCTTTTCAAATAGCTTTCGAACTACCTGAATTTGAATGTGTGGAACGAATACCAAGTGAGAATTGGTAGAGATTGCTTGGTGAATTTTTAGAGTGTGTTTTGAACTTACTAATTAGAGGAAAATGTTAATAAATACATGGTAGTTTCATTGGTGCTGTTAGAGCTAGTGAAGAAAGACTAATTCTGATGAGGAGTTTTCCCTCGTCGTTCACCTGCCTTGCTGCTGGCGCAGCCAAGGTCACTGATCGAGTCTGTGTCCTCGAGTGACATACACTGACGACACCCAAACATGCCTTCCTTTACCGAGTAATGAATACATGTTACAGGCCTTGTCATTTTACTGTATCAGTGTTCTGCCCTCGCAGGGAGAGTCCTACCTATTGCCATCCCTGGTTCTTCTCCCTGGGACTCTCCGGAGGGAAGAAAAGACATGATGCAGAGTTGACAACCAGACTGCCCTCTGTTAGAGCAAGCTCCAGGCAGAGTCCTGCCCTTGGCGTGGTGTCGGCACTCTCCAGGACTCAGGCCTGGCTGCTGTTTTGTGGCTCTTTTCATTGCAGTCCCTAAGAGTAAGAAGTATTTATTGAATACCCGTAGGTACACTCTGAGATTTGAGGCTAGGGTACCAAATAGAAAAAGTAGCTATGACTATTATAGCTCTTTCTTTCATGGAGAGAAGAGTGAGCTTTTTCACACTGATATAGTAAAGGGCATCTCATGTGGGGACTAGGGTCTAGGGACAGCAGATAAAAGTACCACGTGCGTGGTCAGCACTGTCCATGGTAGTCCCTTAAATAGCAAATAAATAGCTGTATGTGTGACTGCGTATACAGCCCTGTAGAGTAATTCTTATGCACGCTATTGTTTGAGATCAGCTGTACTAGTTCTGAAAGAAATCTGAGCATTGCAGCCATTTCACTTTTAATATTATGATTTAGTCCTTACCGGTATTTGCAGGGATAGATGGAAAATTCTAAAATGTTCTTTGTTGCCTTCAGGGTTTACTTCTTTTGGTTTTAATATTAAGCCTTTAAATCCTCTGTATATCTTAATAGATGGTTTGCTGTTGTGAGGACTAAAGGAGATGTAGTTTCATCACATGTAGATTAGGTTGTAATCTAGAGTCAGCTAAGTTATGAACTGGACCCCCCCCCACCCCCTGCAGTGTATTTAAATCATAGTCAATGAATGAAAGCTATTGATGCTCATAAAAGATGATCAGAATGTGGGGCATTTCAGTTCTGTTCCATAGGGAAGGGGACAAAATGAACCCTGAAAACTTCACTGTGGAAATTGAAAATGACCCCAAAAGCATGGAAATCTTGGAAACTGTAAGCAAGTAGATTAAAGTTTATTACCTTCTAAATTACTTTTGGAGAGTGGCTCTTGGAATACTTTAAACCCTCATTTAATGTTCATTATAATGTGAACTAACTCTGCTGCCCTTTGATGCTGTGGGTTATCATTCTCTTCGCTATTTTCTTATTTATGTGTAGCTGTGTTACAGATAGTGGCTTTTTTATAGAGTGAGACTTTTCTCCTTGAGTAATGGAGAATTGAACCACAATGTACACTTCAGAGAGCTTGTCTTTTAGTCCTTGGGGATTTATTAAATATATTTGCTAGGAAGCAATTAAATTGCTGTCAAATGATCGGTTAACAGGTTTCCTGGGGTTATCCTGTGCTGGGGCCATCATGGTTATACTGATTAAATGAGACTGCTGATAGGAGTGGGATCAGGAGGAGATTCTCAGAGAGAAACAGAGAAAGAGCCAGCACACATTGGACACTTCATAGTCCCTTTTCACGCTTCTCTTCATTTTATTTCACACCCATTTCGGAACCTAGAGTGATATCAGATGTAACATTTAAGACAAAAGACAGTAAAATTTAATACAGTGGGATCCAAACACATTGTCACTGAGGCCATTCTCTTCTTCCTTCTCTCTGACTCTCTGATCAGCTTTTCATTTATCACCATTACCAAACCTCTTCCAGAAGGTGGGTGGAAGAGGCAGAAGATGAGCCTCATGACCTGGAGAAGAGAAAATATGGATGTGGAAACTGTAGCTTAACCTGAAGTTGTAGGACAACTTTGGGTAGCAACAGGGTTGAGAATGGCAGGAACCACAGCATTATGACAGGGAGGTTTTATTTGGACCCAAACGACTCTGTATACCTAAACTTAACCAGTGGAGGCGAAACTCATTACTTGGCAGGATATTTGACACTGTTCTAAGGAGCCACATTTTAAATATTGTTACTGTTAGGAGAAAGAGGGACGGACAGGGTAACAAATTGTGTTTTGCTAACTCACTGCCATAAATCCTTGGATACTTTGTCTTATTTCTGTCCTTCAGTGTAAAAACATTAAGATCTTCGACTTAAGACCAGTACTGTTTTGCTGGAGATTACCCTGGTTGGCATATTGTTACACTGTAGATATAAGATCTCTTAGTTTCATATAGTAGAGTATATGGTAGGTTATGAATATCTGCTTAATTTTTCATTTTCATCTCAGTATAAATATTTTCACATTTATGTTCTTCACTTTTCTACTTATTGACCCTGGAGGGTGGGCAATAAGGTGGAGAAGGCAAAAGGGGGAGCAGGGACTAGGTCATTGTTTCTCAAAGTGGCTCCTTCAGAACCCCTAAGGGATCTGTGGACATATTCTATAATCATGTGTCCCCCGCAATTTTTAATTCAGTGATTTTATTACAATTTAAAAATTAATATAAGCATATTTAGGACTTCCTGGATGCCCATCTTGAGACTGAGCCACTTGCTTTTCCTGCCCAAGTTCAGATTTGTTATTTTGATTGTGTTGGCCTTGGTTAACTCTGCAGTGACAAGGGCAGAATTACCTTTTTTCCCTGGTTTCAATTTTCATAGTTTTTTGGGTTTTTTTCCAAGTGAACTATAAGTTGATTTACAATATTGTGTTAGTCTCAGGTGCAGAATTACTTTTATTGCAGTTTTTCCTTATGTGCAGGTCCACAGGCAGAGTCTTGAAGGTGCATCTAAAAGATGAATCCAGCACATAGGCACATTATGAAAGCATTATTAGAACTTGAGTTTTGTTGAAATAGGCCTACTTACTTGCTTTAAAAGCTTACCTCTGGTTCTTTAATAAAAGCCTGATGTCATGATGTTTGGTACAGTTAAATAGTGTCTGCTGTGCAGTTAACTTACAGGGTTTGATAGAATCGGAAATAAAATAAGGTCACGGTTTGACTGATGGTGGATGTACATCCTCTAGTTTCTTGGCTGACTGAGCAGAGACACTGTCTCAGTTTCCTTTTTCCCTCTTACTGTCTGGCTGCCTGTCAGAAAGGCACCATCATGCAGATGGGGGCATCTCTCATTTATTTAGGCTCTGACTTGTGATGGAAATCCCTTATAATTAGTGCTTTGTGTACTGGGAGTTGGAATATGGTAGCACATGCTGATACATGTCCTTTATTATCTGTCTGACAATACCTGTTACAAAGTAAAGTCAGTAAAGCCACCTTTCTGCCAATGGTAATTTTTCTATTTTTGTGTTTTGTGTTTTAGATTAACTTCATCTACCTTGCCAAAAGCACAAAAAGAACTATGCTAACTTTAACTTTGGTATGTACAATTGCATTCCTCCTTGTTTGCAGTGGAACTTTTTTCCCATACAGCTCCAACCCTGCCAGTCCAAAGCCAAAGAGAGTGTTCCTTCAGGTAAGAGCGATTTTGCGTGAGCTATTTGAGATCCTGGAGAGGAAAGGCTTATGGTGTTTTGAGCTTACTAGTCAACAGTGAAGCTCGAAACACATAAGTGACTTTTCTACTGTTGACCTGTTAGTTGTACCTCGACTATTTTGTGTAAGGCAGTGAGGAAAAGACTGACCATCAAGAGGCATTCTTATCAGCTAGAAACACTTCTCCTAAGAGCCTGAATTGGAAATGTCTGCTTGTTGTTCTTATTACTGTTCAAATTACAAAAATGTACCTACTTGGAAAAACGAGAGCAAATATGTATCATGGAATAATGAGCTGTCAGAAGTACAGACTGTAAAAATGTCTGTGGGCTGAGTAAAAATATGACCTCCTGTCAACTGGCAAAATGAAACAGATTCTTTAAAATGCGGTAAGATTGATCTTAGGTAATGTTCAAGGTAATGTGACAGTGAAAATATAATAACTTAGATATTAATAAAATGAGATTTAGAACTTTCTTAGATTTCAGGTTTTTCTGCAAACTTTTTAGAGCTGGTGTAAAACAGGAAAAAGAACTTAAGTCACCTTATTTCCAGTCTTCCTCTCTGTTAGAGGGAATGGAGTGGCCAAACAGAAAAGCCAAGAGTCATAACCTAGATAATTATTCAAGGACTTGAGTAAGTAGTAATAATATATTTGAACTTAAATATCAGAGAGGAGATTTTGAGAAAGAGCCAACTATTCCTTGTTTTTGTTTCCAGTCCTGTAGGACACAGTGATACATTTTATGCGACAAATTTTACAATCACATCAGTAGTCATTAGGAAAAGCTAGATTTTTATTTTTAAAAACTCTTGTTCTGATTTGTTTTGGGGTTTTCTTCTTCCCCAGTGCCAGAGGTTGACAAACTTTTCTTATAAAGGGCCAGAAAATAAATATTTTAGGCTGTGCCAGCCATGTGGTCTCTGTTGCAGCTACTCTGTTTCTACAGAGTGAAAGGAGCCATAGACGATACCTGCAGATGAATGTGGCCATGTTTTAATAAAGCTTTATTTATAAAAATGGCAGTGGGCCATTTGGCCTGTGGGCTGTGGTTTACCCCTGCCCTTTGCAATCCTTTTTCTTTTCCTGTTTGATATTCTTCAGGCTGGTTTCCGTTGTTAATAGAGCTATTCCAGATGGAGCATGGTGCCTTTTCATAGAATTCTGTTAGGCACAGGTCTGTCATCTAGTGGTGAGCTGTGATTCCTATTTTTCTCTGCACATGAATTAGCATGTAACACCCCGAAAGGGAAATGTGTGTGTATTTCTTTTAGAATGTATTTAAGTCCTTTTAGGACTTTTAGAAGTTCTAGTTTTCATGTCTTTTATATCTGAAATAGTAGGTTTTCAGAAAAATTTTATATGAAATTTAAATACAGAAATATATTTGAAAGAAATAATAAAATAATCATGTGAGTATCTACTGAGTTTAAAAGATCATTAGCTGTACCTTAGAAAACCTCAGTATGCCCTTCTTGATCCCAACTCTTTTGCTCCTCTCCCTCTTACCACCCCCCAAAGTACTGACTATCTTAAAGGTTGGAGTTAGTCATTATTTTACCACATATGTGTTAATCGCTAAACAACAACATATAGTTTTGCCTGTTTTTGAGCTTCTTACAGGTAAAGCGATACCATATACTTTTTGGTGGCTTGCTTCTTATTGCCCAACAGCATGTCAGAGTCTTCCAGGTTGATTTGTGTCACTGTAGTTCATTATTTTTCATTGCTGAATAGACTTCTGTCATAGGATGATGCCCCAATTTATTTGCCCATTCTACTGTTAATGAACAGTTGGGTTGTTTCCAGTTTTTGCTAATATGGACAATGCTGAACCAACACTTTTGTACCTTGCAAGAGTTTCTCTAAGGTCCATATTCAGGAGTGGAGTTGCTGGCTTGAAGGGTATGCGCATGTTAACTTTATTAGGTAATGCTAAGCAGTCTCCTAAAGTGATTGTGCCAGCGGTGGGTTCCTGTTGCTCAGTAGCCTCATCATTTCTTGGTATTGTCATTTAGTCATTTCTGTTAATCTGGAGTGGGGATGTGGGTGAAGGAGTTCAAACAGTAGTTTCCTCATTAGTCTTGTTCTTTTCAGCATGTGACTAGAACATTTCATGACTTGGATGGAAACGTAGTTAAACGAGACTCTGGAATATGGATCAACGGGTTTGATTATACCGGAATGTCTCACATAACACCTCACATTCCCGAGATCAACGATACCATCCGAGCTCACTGTGAGGAGAACGCACCCCTATGTGGTTTCCCTTGGTATCTTCCAGTGCACTTTCTCATCAGGTTGGTTCATTACTTTTCTGCTTTTAGTTGGGGGTTAGTTTGTTCTCAAGTCCTATCACTGTATCAGTACTTTATTATTTAAACTGGTTAACATAGAAGTTGAGTGCTGTTTATACTATTTTTTTAAAAAATATCACTACAAAAGTTGTATTTCTTTGTGGGATAAAGCACTCAGAAGTTTATTCTCCCCCAAATTTTGCTTTTTCAAATAGGAAGTCTTTCCTCTAGAAAGCTGAATAGTTAGAAAGTGTAGCCCTCTTAACTGGTCTAACAGATAGCAAGCAGCTAAGCATCAATTTCAAATTGTTTTATTTCTGGGAAGTTTTTATGGTTTGGCAGTGAAGGAATGGATGAGAAGAAATAGGATGGGTAGTGGAATCAAGATCACCTAGGATCCTTGTTCTTATCTTTGGGAAGGTTTTATTACACAATAACCTGGGCTTCAGAGAAACTAACATTGTTTATCATATCCATCAGTTTATGTGTTTATTATATTCTGAGCACTTCCATGAATTATAGCTCAAAATCAACTAATAAAGCAACCTGAATATTGAAGTTACCTTTCCAAATAGGAAAAACTGGTATCTTCCTGCCCCAGAAGTTTCTCCAAAAGAACCTGCTCATTTCAGACTTGTATCCAAAGAACAGACACCCTGGGATTCTGTAAAGCTGACCTTTGAAGTAACAGGTAAGTCATATGATAGTTCGTTCTTCTCTCTGTCACTTCTTAAAAATTTTAATACGCATGTATATTTTTTCCCTCAAATGTATAATAGTGGCCAGCAACTTAGGAAGAACTTGGTGTTTTTAAAAGCTATTGAAGCTGGGTATGATTTTTAAAAGAAAATTTAATAGACTTTATTTTTTAGAGTAGTTTTAAGTTTACAGAAAAATTGACCAGAAAGTACAGAGATTTCCCTATTGTCCCTTCTACCCCCCAGCTTCCCTTATTATTATCCCTTTTGCATTAAGTGTGGTACATCTCTTATAATTGATGAGCCTACATTGATACATTATTATTAACTGAAGTCCTTAGTTTACATTAGACTTAGTTCACTTTGTGTTGTTTAGTTCTATGGGTTTTGACAGATGCATATTGTCATGTATCTACCATTACAGTATCATACAGAATAGATTCACTGCCCTCAAATCCCCTGTCTCCACTTATTCACCCCTCTCTCCTCCCTCCCTCTGGCAACCACTGATCTTTTTACTGTCTCCATTGTTTTGCCTTTTCCAGAATATCATATAGCTGGAATTATAATTTGTAGCCTTTTCGGATTGGCTTCTTTTGTTTAGTAATTTTCATTTAAGGTGCCTTTATGTCTTTTAGTGGCTTGATAGCTCATTTCTTTTTATTGCTGTGAATGTACCACAGTTTGTTTATCTTCTGACCTACTGAGGAACATCTTGGTTGCTTCCAGTTTTTGGCAGTTGTGAATAAAGCTTCTATACACATTTGTGTGCAGATTTTTGTGTAGAATAAGTTTTCAACTCATTTGGATAAATATCTAGGAGTGCAATTGCTGGACTGTATAGTAAGCTTATATATTTACCTTCGTAAGAAACTGCCGAAGTGTCTTCCAAGGGCAGTATGAATTCCCACCAGCAATGAATGTGAGTTCCTGTTGCTCTACATTCTCACCAGCATTTGGTGCTGTTAGTGTTTTGGATTTTAGCCATTCTTCTTTTTTTTTTAATTTTTAAATTTTATTTATTTTTTATACAGCAGGTTCTTATTAGTCATCCATTTTATACACATCAGTATATACATGTCAATTCCAATCGCCCCATTCATCACACCACCACCGCCACCCCCCGCCACTTTCCCCGCTTGGTGTCCGTACGTACGTTCTCCACATCTGTGTTTCAATTTCTGCCCTGCAAACCGGTTCATCTGTACCATTTGTCTAGGTTCCACATATATGCGTTAATATACGATATTTGTTTTTCTCTTTCTGACTTACTTCACTCTGTATGACAGTCTCTAGATCCATCCACGTCTCTACAAATGACCCAATTTCGTTCCTTTTTATGGCTGAGTAATATTCCATTGTATATATGTACCGCATCTTCTTTATCCATTCGTCTGTTGATGGGCATTTACGTTGCTTCCATGACCTGGCTATTGTAAATAGTGCTGCAATGAACATTGGGGTGCATGTGTCTTTTTGAATTATGGTTTTCTTTGGATATATGCCCAGTAGTGGGATTGGTGAGTCATATGGTAATTCTATTTTTAGTTTTTTAAGGAACCTCCATACTGTTCTCCATAGTGGCTGTATCAATTTACATTCCCACCAACAGTGCAAGAGGGTTCCCTTTTCTCCATACCCTCTCCAGCATTTGTTGTTTGTAGATTTTCTGCTGATGCCCATTCTAACTGGTGTGAAGTGATCCCTCATTGTAGTTTTGATTTGCATGTCTCTAATAATTAGTGATGTTGAGCAGCTTTTCATGTGCTTCTTGGCCATCTGTATGTCTTCTTTGGAGAAATGTCTATTTAGGTCTTTTGCCCATTTTTGGATTGGGTTGTTTGTTATTTTAATATTGAGCTGCATGAGCTGTTTATATATGTTGGAGATTAATCCTTTGTCCGTTGATTCATTTGCAAATATTTTCTCCTATTCTGAGGGTTGTCTTTTCCTCTTGTTTGTAGTTTCCTTTGCTTTGCAAAAGCTTTTAAGTTTCATTAGGTCCCATTTGTTTATTTTTGTTTTTATTTCCATTACTCTAGGAGGTGGATCAAAAAAGATCTTGCTGTGATTTATGTCAAAGAGTGTTCTTCCTATGTTTTCCTCTACGAGTTTTATAGTGTCCGGTCTCACATTTAGGTCTCTAATCCATTTTGGGTTTATTTTTGTGTATGGTGTTAGGAAGTGTTCTAATTTCATTCTTTTACATGTAGCTGTCCAGTTTTCCCAGCACCACTTATTGAAGAGACTGTCTTTTCTCCACTGTGTATCCTTGCCTCCTTTGTCATAGAGTAGTTGACCATAGGTGCATGGGTTTATCTCTGGGCTTTCTATCCCGTTCCATTGATCTATATTTCTGTTTTTGTGCCAGTACCATATTATCTTGATTACTGTAGCTTTGTAGTATAGTCTGAAGTCAGGGAGTCTGATTCCTCCAGCTCTGTTTTATTCCCTCAAGACTCCTTTGGTTTTTCGGGGTCTTTTGTGTCTCCATACAAATTTTAAGATTATTTGTTCTAGTTCTGTAAAAAATGCTGTTGGTAATTTGGTGGGGATTGCATTGAATCTGAAGATTACTTTGGGTAGTATAGTCATTTTCATAATATTGATTCTTCCAATCCAACAACATGGTATATCTCTCCATCTGTTGGTATCATCTTTAATTTCTTTCATCAGTGTCTTATAGTTTTCTGCATACAGGTCTTTTGCCTCCCTAGGTAGGCTTATTCCTAGGTATTTTATTCTTTTTGTTGCAATGGTAAATGGGAGGGTTTCCTTAATTTCTCTTTCAGATTTTTCATCATTAGTATATAGGAATGCAAGAGATTTCTGTGCATTAATTTTGTGTCCTGCAACTTTACCAAATTCATTGATTAGCTCTAGTAGTTTTCTGGTGGCATCTTTAGGATTCTCTTTGTATAGTATCATGTCATCTGCAGACAGTGACAGTTTTACTTCTTCTTTTCCAATTTGTATTCCTTTTATTTCTTTTTCTTCTCTGATTGCCGTGGCTAGGACTTCCAAAACTATGTTGAATAATAGTGGTGAGAGTGGACGTCCTTGTCTTCTTCCTGATCTTAGAGGAAATGCTTTCAGTTTTTCACCATTGAGAATGATGTTTGCTGTGGGTTTGTCGTATATGGCCTTTATTATATTGAGGTAGGTTCCATCTTTGCCCACTTTCTGGAGAGTTTTTATCATAAATGGGTGTTGAATTTTGTCAAAAGCTTTTTCTGCATCTGTTGAGATGATCATATGGTTTTTCTTCTTCAATTTGTTAATATGGTGTATCACATTGACTGATTTGCGTATACTGAAGAATCCTTGCATCCCTGGGATAAATCCCACTTGATCATGGTGTATGATCCTTTTAATGTGTTGTTGATTCTGTTTGCTAGTATTTTGTTGAGGATTTTTGCATCTATATTCATCAGTGATATTGGTGTGTAATTATCTTTTTTTGTAGTATCTTTGTCTGATTTTGGCATCAGGGTGATGGTGGCCTCATAGAATGAGTTTGGGAGTGTTCCTTTCTCTGCAATTTTTTGGAAGAGTTTGAGAAGGATGGGTGTTAGCTCTTCTCTAAATGTTTGATAGAATTCACCTGTGAAGCCATCTGGTCCTGGACTTTTTTGTTTGTTGGAAGATTTTTAATCACCGTTTCAATTTCATTACTTGCGACTTGTCTGTTCATATTTTCCATTTCTTCCTGGTTCAGTCTTGGAAGATTATACCTTTCCAAGAATTTGTCCATTTCTTCCAGGTTGTCCATTTTATTGGCATAGAGTTGCTTGTAGTAGTAGTCTCTTAGGATGCTTTGTATTTCTGTGGTGTCTGATGTAACTTCTCCTTTTTCATTTCTAATTTTATTGATTTGAGTCCTGTCCCTCTTTTTCTTGATGAGTCTGGCTAATGGTTATCAATTTTGTTTATCTTCTCAAAGAACCAGCTTTTAGTTCTGTTGATCTTTGCTACTGTTTTCTTTGTTTCTATTTCATTTATTTCTGCTCTGATCTTTATGATTTCTTTCCTTCTGCTAACTTTGGGTTTTGTTTGTTCCTCTTTCTCTAGTTCCTTTAGGTGTAAGGTTAGATTGTTTATTTGAGATGTTTCTTGTTTCCTGAGGTAGGCTTGTATTGCTATCAACTTCCCTCTTAGAACTGCTTTTGCTGCATCCCATAGGTTTTGGATCATTGTGTTTTCATTGTTATTTGTCTCTAGGTATTTTTTGATTTCCTCTTTGATTTCTTCAGTGATCTCTTGGTTATTTAGTAACGTATTGTTTAGCCTCCATGTGTTTGTGGTTTTTACGTTTTTTTTTCCTGTAATTGATTTCTAATCGCATAGCGTTGTGGTCAGAAAAGATGCTTGAAATTATTTCAATTTTCTTAAATTTACTTAGGCTTGATTTGTCACCCAAGATGTGATCTATCCTGGAGAATGTTCCATGGGCACTTGAGAAGAAAGTGTGATCTGCTGCTTTTGGATGGAATGTCCTATAAATATCAATTAAATCTTTCTGGTCTATTGTGTCATTTAAAGCTTGTGTTTCCTTATTAATTTTCTGTTTGGATGATCTGTCCATTGGTGTAATAAGTGAGGTGTTAAAATCCCCCACAATTATTGTGTTACTGTCGATTTCCTCTTTTATAGCTGTTAGCATTTGCCTTATGTATTGAGGTGCTCCTATGTTGGGTGCATAGATATTTATAATTGTTATATCTTCTTGGATTGATCCCTTGATCATTTTGTAGTGTCCTTCCTTGCCTCTTGTAACATTATTTTAAAGTCTATCCAGCTTTCTTTTGATTTCCATTTGCATGGAATATCTTTTTCCATCCCCTCACTTTCAGTCTGTATGTGTCCCTAGGTCTGAAGTGGGTCTCTTGTAGACAGCATATATATGGGTCTTGTTTTTGTATCCATTCAGCCAGCCTGTGTCTTTTGGTTGGAGCACTTAATCCATTCACGTTTAAGGTAATTATCGATATGTATGTTCCTATTACTGTTTTCTTAATTGTTTTGGGTTTGTTTTTGTAGGTTCTTTTCTTGCCTTCTGTTTCCCACTTAGATAAGTTCCTTTAGCATTTGTTGTAGAGCTGGTTTGGTGGTACTGAATTCTCTTAGCTTTTGGTTGTTTGTAAAGCTTTTGATTTCTCCATCAAATCTGAATGAGATCCTTGCTAGGTACAGTAATCTTGGTTGTAGGTTCTTTCCTTTCATCACTTTAAATATGTCATGCCACTCTCTTCTGGCTTGTAGAGTTTCTGCTGAGAAATCAGGTGTTAACCTTATGGGAGTTCCCTTGTATGTTATTTGTTGTTTTTCCCTTGCTGCTTTCAGTAATTTTTCTTTGTCTTTAATTTTTGCCACTTTGATTACTATGTGTCTCGGCGTGTTTCTCCTTGGGTTTATCCTGTATGGGACTCTCTGCGCTTCCTGGATTTGGGTGGCTATTTCCTTTCCCGTGTTAGGGAAGTTTTCGACTATAATCTCTTCAGATACTTTCTTGGGTCCTTTCTCTCTCTCTTCTCCTTCTGGGACCCCTATAATGCAAATGTTGTTGCATTTAATGTTGTCCCAGAGGTCTCTTAGGCTGTCTTCATTTCTTTTCATTCTTTTTTCTTTAGTCTGTTCCGCAGCAGTGAATTCCACCATTCTGTCTTCCAGGTCACTTATCCGTTCTTCTGCCTCAGTTATTCTATTGATCCCTTCTAGTTTTCATTTCAGTTATTGTATTGTTCATCTCTGTTTGTTTGTTCTTTAATTCTTCTAGGTCTTTGTTAAACATTTCTTGCATCTTCTCGATCTTTGCCTCCATTCTTTTTCCGAGGTCCTGGATCATCTTCACTATCATTATTCTGAATTCTTTTTCTGGAAGGTTGCCTATCTCCACTTTGTTGTTCTTCTGGGGTTTTATCTTGTTCCTTCATCTGGTACATAGCCCTCTGCCTTTTCATCTTGTCTTTCTGTGAATGTGGTTTTTGTTCCACAGGCTGCAGGATTGTAGTTCTTCTTGCTTCTGCTGTCTGCCCTCTGGTGGATGAGGCTATCTAAGAGGCTTGTGCAAGTTTCCTGATGGGAGGGACTGGTGGTGGGTAGAGCTGGCTGTTGCTTTGGTGGGCAGAGCTCAGTAAAACTAGTCAGCTTGTCTGCTGATGGGTGGGGCTGGGTTCCCTCCCTGTTGGTTGTTTGGCCTGAGGCGACCCAACACTGGAGACTACCTGGGCTCTTTGGTGGGGCTAATGGCGGACTCTGGGAGGGCTCACGCTAAGGAGTACTTCCCAGAACTTCCACTGCCAGTGTTCTCGTGCTCATGGCGAGACACAGCCACCCCCCGCCTCTGCAGGAGACCCTCCAACACTAGCAGGTAGGTCTGGTTCAGTCTCCCGTGGGGGTCACTGCTCCTTCCCCTGGGTCCCAATGCGCACACTACTTTGTGTGTGCCCTCCAAGAGTGGAGTCTCTGTTTCCCCCAGTCCTGTCGAAGTCCTGCAGTCAAATCTCGCTAGCCTTCAAAGTCTGATTCTCTAGGAATTCCTCCTCCTGTTGCCGGACCCCCAGGTTGGGAAGCCTGACGTGGGACTCAGAACCTTCACTCCAGTGGGTGGACTTCTGTGGTATAAGTGTTCTCCAGTTTGTGAGTCACCCAACCAGCAGTTATGGGATTTGATTTTATTGTGATTGCGCCCCTCCTACCGTCTCATTGTGGCTTCTCCTTTGTCTTTGGATGTGGGGTGTCCTTTTTGGTGAGTTCCAGTGTCCTCCTGTCGATGACTTCAGCAGTTAGCTGTGACCCCGGTGCTCTCACAAGAGGGAGTGAGAACACGTCCTTCTACTCCGCCATCTTGAACCAATCTCGGATTTTAGCCATTCTTATAGATACGTAGTGGTATCTTATTATTGTTTTAATTTGCAATTCCCTAATGACATATGATGTTGAGCAGCTTTTCATACTTATTTGCCATCTGTATAACTTCTTTGGTAAGGTGCCTATTCAGATCTTTTTATTAATTTTGTTTTCTTATTGTTGAGATTTAAGAGTTTTTTGTATATATGGGTATAAGTCTTTTATCATGTAAGTGTTTTGCAAATACTTTCTCCCAGTTTGGCTTGTATTTTCATATCTTAACAGTGTTTTTTGTAGAGCATAAGTGTTTTAATTTATTGAAGTCCAACTTAATCACTTTTGTTTTATGGAACACGCTTTTGGTGTTGTGTCTAAAAATCATTGCCAAACCCAGGGTGTCTAGATTTTCTCTGATGTTACCTTCTAGAAGTTTTAAAATTCTGCCTTTTACACTTAGGTGTGTGATATATTTTGAATTAATTTTTGTGAAAGGTATAAGGTCTGTGTCTAGATTCATTTTTTTGTATGTGGATTTCCAGTTGTTCCAGTACCATTTGTTGAAGACTGTCCTGTCTCCACTGAGTTGCCTTTCTTTCTTTGTCAAAGATCAGTTGACTATATTTGTGTGGGGCTATTTCTGGGCTCTGTATTTTGTTCTACTTATCTATTTCTCTCTTCTTTTCCCATTACTGCACTGTCTTGATCTCTTTAACTTTATAGTATTTCTTGAAGTTGGGTATATCAGTCTTACGACTTTATTTCTCTTCAGTATACTGACTATTGCTTGTCTTTTGTCTTTCCATATATCAGTTTGTCAATACCCACAAAATAACTTTTTGGGATTTTGATTGGAATTGCATTGAACCTGTGGATCAAGTTTGGGAAAATGACATCATTATTGACTCTTCCTATCCATGACATGGAATGCCTCTCCATTTATTTGTATCTTATTTGATTTTTTTTTTTGTAGTTTCACAGTTTTGCTCATACAGATCTTGTACATATTTTGTGAGATTTATACCTAAGTATGTCGTTTTTGAGCTGCTAATGTAAATAGTATTGTTCATTGCTGGTATATAGGAAAGCAATTAACTTTTGTATGTTAACCTTGTATCCTGCAACCTTGCTGTAATTGTTTATTAGTTCCAGGATTTTTTTAGTTGATTCTTCTGGATTTTCTACATAGATGATCATGTCATTTGCAAACAAAGACAGTTTTATTTCTTCCTTTCCAATCTTTATACTTTTTATTTCCTTTTCTTATCTCATGGCATTAGCTAGGACTTCCAGTATGATTTTAAAAATGAGTGGTAAGAGGGGTCATCCTTGCCTTGTTCCTGATCTTAATGGGAAAGCTTTCTTACCAACTGAGTATGATGTTAGCTGTAGGTTTTCTGTAGATGTTCTTCAGATCAGGTTGAGGAAGTTCCCATCTATTTTTAGTTTGCTAAGAGTTTTATTCTGAATGAATGTTGGATTATGTCAAATACTTTTCTGTCTTTTGATATGATCATGTGGTTCTTCTTCTTTAGCATGTTGATGTCATGCATTACATTACTTGATTTTTAAATGTTGAACCAATCTCACATACCTGGAATAAATTCTACTTGGTCATAGTATATAATTCTTCTTATACGTTGTTGGATTTGATTTTCTAATATTATGTTGAGGATTTTTACGTCTGTGTTCATGAAGGAGTACTAATCTTTAAGTTTTCCTGTAATGTCTTTGTGTGGTTTTGGTGTTAAGAGTAATGCTGGCCTCACAGAATTAGTTAGAAAGTGTTCCTTCTGCTTCTGTCTTCTTCTGGAGGAGATTGTAGAGAGTTTGTATAATTTCTTCCTTAAATGTTTGGTGGAATGCACTAGCAAACCCATCTGGGCCTGGTTCTTTCTGTTTTGGAAGGTCATTAATTATTGATTCAATTTTGTTTAATAAATAAAGGACTATTTCAGATTGTCTGTTTCTTCTTGTGTGTGTATTGGCAGGTTGTGTCTTTGAAGGAATTGGTCTGTTTCATCTGGGTTATCAAATTTCGGGGCCTACAGTGTTCATAATATTCTTCTGTTATCCTTTTACTGCCCATGGGATCTGTAGTGATGTCACCTCTTTCATTTCTGAGATTAGTAATCTGTGTCTTCTCTCTTTTTCCCTTAGCTTGGCTAGAGGTTTATCAATTTTATTGATCTTTTCAAAGAACCAGTTTTTGGTTCTATTGATTTTCTCTATTGACTTCCTATTTCAATTTCATTAATTTCTGCTCTATTTTTAAGTATTTCTTTTTTTCTACTTAGTTTGGATTTAAATACTCTTCTTTTTCTAGCTTATTAAAGTGGAAGCTTAGATTATTGACTTTAGATCATCTTTTCTAATGTATGCATTCAATGCTATATTTTTCCCCCTAAAGCTCTATTTTGGCTGCATCTCACAAATTTAAAATTTTAGTTCAATTAGTTAAAAATTTCTCTTGAGGCTTCTTTGACTCATTTGTTATTTAGAAGTATGTTCTTTAATCTTCAAATATTTTGGATTTTCCAGCTGTTTTTCAATATTTATTTCTACAATTTCATTGTAGTCTGAGAGCATACTTTATATGATTTCTATTCTAAATTTGTTGAGGTGTGTTTTATGGTGCAGGATATGGTCTCTCTTGGTGAATGTTCCATGTGAGCTTGAAAAGAATGTGTATTCTGGTGTTGGATGAAGTTCTATGAATGTTTTGGATGGTGGTGTTTTAGTTCAACTATATACCCTTACTGATTTTCTGCCTGCTGGATTTGTCAGTTACTGTAAAGTGTTGTTGAAGTCTCCAACTATAATGGTGAATTTGTCTTTTTCTCTTTCCATTCTGTCAGTTTTTGCCTCACCTATTTCGGTCTGCTTTTTAGGCACAAAGCAATTATACTTGTTTGATAAAACTGATATATTAGCATTTTGATTATACTTGTTAAAAATTATTTTAAGTGGTTTAGAGCTTTCAATAAGTTTACTTTCAAATAACACTATACTGCTTCATGGGTAGTACAGATGCTTTATAATGTAATATTCCCAATTCTTCCCTCCCTGGGATTCTGTAAAGTTGACCTTTGAAGCAATGGGTAAGTCAGACAAGAGTTTTTTTTTCTTCTTTCTCTTTCACTTCTTAAACTTTATAATATGTTGCATGTGAGCTTTTTTCCCCTCAGATTTATTATCATGACCAGCAACTTGAGAGCTTATAGTGTTTCTAAAAACAAATTGAGGCAGATTATAATTTTTAAGGAGCTTTATTGAAAAACTTTTAGTGTCAGATATTAGTTGTCAGGTAGATCCAAAACAGCATTTGGCCTGGCATTAGTAGACAGTGTGACTTTATTTACCTTTCTTGGTATATTTACTATGTTTAAAACTAGTAGTTAGCTCCTTGAGCTTCTCAACTGGTGTTCTGGCTTCTGAGTCTTGTCTCTAATATTATTTTTCAAAAATACATTTGATCACGTCACTTTCCTACTTAAAGAACTTTTAATGATTTCCTGTTGCTGCAGAATACATCCAAATTCTTTGGCAAAGCATGTTTGGTCTTTGGTAGTTTGGCCCAGGTACCCATTTAAACTTTTTTCAGCACTTCCCTTGATGCATTCCTTAGCTACATCCAACTGCTCCTTTCTGTCCAGTCAAACACATACTCACTCCTGGTGAGAGAGAGATTTTCTTGCTACTACCTCCCACCCAAACTCTGTGTTTCTCCCCTTGGCAAAATGCCAAGATTATGCTGACCTCTCTCTCCCATCTTCTCCAACAAACTAAGCAACTGCTATCCTTTTTCTTTCCTTTGTACATATCTTGATTGTAGCGCTGACCTCCTTGTATCATGATTATTTAGTTTATGTCTGTATTTTCCACTAGAATTCAAGGGAGGCAGACATGGGTGGGTTCTTATCTTTCTGTTCTTGGTGCCCAGTGAAATCACTGACACATAATGGGCACTCAAATGTGTTGAGTTAAATTTGTCAGCTTTTTTCTTTTTAAGATGGTACCCAGATATGTGAACAAACACCATACTAGATGTTTCCAGTGATGGTATTTTTTGGATGGGATTGACATTTAATTTAAATCAGTAAATTCTGAGTAGAGCAGACTGTTCTCCATAATGTGGTGGGCTTCATCCTATCAGTTGAAGGCCTTAAAAAAAAGACTCTCCTCCTCCAAGGAGGGGGAGTCTTGCCAGCACAGCCTAGGAATTCAAATTCGGCTCTTCCCTGAGTCTCCAGCCTGCCAGCCCCTACTGCAGATTTTGGATTTGCCAGCCTCTACAATTACATGAGCCAGTTCTGTAAAATAATTCTCTTTCTCTTTCTCCACACATCCTATTCTGTTTCTCTAGAGAACCCTAATACAGGAAGTTCATTTTTAAAAGTTCCTGCTACTGTTCACTCTGTACTTTAATTACTGAGTTTAAAAAAAAAGGTTGAGGTACTTCCCTGGTGGTGCAGTGGTTAAGAATCCACCTGCCAGTGCAGGGGACATGCGTTTGAGCCCTGGTCCAGGAAGAGCCCATGTGCCGCAGAGCAACTAAGCCTGCAAGCCACAAGTACTGAGCCGTGTGCCACAACTACTGAAGCCCGCACACCTAGAGCCCATGCTCTGCAACAAGAGAAGCCACCACAATGAGAAGCCCACGCACTGCAAAGAATAGCCCCTGCTCGCCACAACTAGAGAAAGCCCGCATGCAGCAACGAAGACCCGATGCAGCCAAAAATAAATTAATTTTTTTTAAAAAAAAGGTTGATAGAAAGTTGCCCAGGATTTTATGAGTGAAAAGTATCTTCATACGTAACTTTCCCCCTTCCTTATTTTTATTCATTCATATATATATATATGTATATCTTTTAAGGCCTAATTTACATACACTGACATGTCCAGATCTTATAGAGTTCCATTAGTTTTGATAAAAGCATACATATACCCATGTAACCACTATCAAAACACAAAACATTTCCATCACCCCAGAAAGTTCCCTCACACTCAAGTCTCCCTGCCCTGGAGAAGCAACTTTCTGATTCCTACATTGACAGATTCGATTTGCCCATTCTTAAACTTCACATACATGGAATCGTCCAGTATGTAATATTCTGTGTCTGGTCATTAAGCATAATGTGTTTGAGATTGAGCTGTGCTGTTTTTGAGTATCAGTATTTTCTTCCTATTCATTGCTGAGTAGTATTCAGTGCATGACTGTACCACAGCTTATCATTCTCCTGTTGATGGACACCTGGGCAGTTTCCAGTTTGGGGCTAATATGAATAAAGCTATTATGAACATTCTTGTACAAAGCTTTTTGGGAATATATGCTTTCCACTTCTCTTGGATAAATATCTAAGAGTGGAATTGTTTGGTTCATAGGACAGACTTACGTTTAACTTTTTAAAATTGTTTTTTTCCATTTTTCACTCCCACCAGTAGTATACGAGAGTTCCAGTTACTCCACATTCTCATCAGAATTTACTGTTTTTTTTCATTTTATCATTTCTTGTGGGTGTTTAGTAGTAGTACCTCTTACATTCCTCTGATAATTAAGATGTGGAACACTTTTCTAAGTGCTTACTGGCCATTCATCTGCTGTTTCCTCATGTCTTTTTCCCTTTTAAAAACTGAGCTTGTTGTCTTATAGGAGTTCATACATTCTAGATAAAATCCTTTATCAGATAACTATAGTGTTATCAAGATTTCTTGCCCACTCATTTTCTTAATGATGTCTTCTGATGTGAAGAAGTTTTAAATTTTTATGAAGTCCATTTTATCAGGTTTTTCTTTCAGGATTAATGCTTTATGTGTCTTCCAAAAAACCTTGCCTACCCAGAGATCATGAATTTAGACTTTTTCTTTTAGAAACTTTATAGCTTTAAGCTTTTATGTTTAGGCCTGGGATGCACCTTAAGTTAGTTTTTGTATATGGTGTGAGGTAGAGGTCGAGGTCCTTTTTCCTTTATGGATATCCAGTTGTTCTAGCACCATCTGTTGAAAAGACTTTGCTCACTGAATTGCTTTGGTGCCCTTGTCAAAAATTATTTGACTGTATAAGTATGGTACTGGCACAAAAACAGAAATATAGATCAATGGTACAGGATAGAAAGCCCAGAGATAAACCTATGCACATATGGGCACCTAATTTATGACAAAGGAGGCAAGAGCATACAATGGAGAAAAGACAGCCTCTTCAATAAGTGGTGCTGGGAAAACTGGACAGCTACATGCAAAAGAATGAAATTAGAACACTACCAAACACCATACACAAAATTATTTGACTGTATATACCTCAGCTTTGCCCACTTTTTACTGAACTTTCTCTTCTACAAGTAGCTTGTTTGGTTTTTGTATTTTCATTCAGTTTAACACAGCAGGGACTTGAAAATCTTGTAAGCGAGGGAAGCTGGAGGACACAAGATGGTAGTAGTGAAATAATAATATTTGGTAGTTAACCAGTGGGATGAAGCACTTATGGGAAGTAAGTGCCTTAGCTGACACTTCTGAAGGTGAATACTTCTGTTTTCTAGGCTTTAAAATTTTAATTAGAAATAAATTTATTTTGCACTAATTGGTTTTCTTCATGCCAATAATTTTTTATTTTATTTAAATGCCAGCCTATAAAAAGGAAGCACAGAAAAATTCAAACCTTTCTCTATCCTTTATGCACCATTTGGAGAATTCCAATAAAATTCAGCTTCCTGGCAGGCAGGTTGCACACCTACTGCCCTGTGTTTTGTGATTACAAATGTCAAGAAATCATTTTTTTTTAAATTATTTTTTGATGGTATGTGTGCAGGTCTGTTTGTGCACCAGTTACCACACTTTTAATTATAGAAGCTTTATAATTTAATGATTGGGAGGGTTAAGATCCTTTGTAGTTTTTGTTTTTTAGAATCTTCCTTGCCATTTTTTGCATGCTTATTTTTCCATAATTTTAGTATTTAGAACTTTAGTATCATCTAATATAAAACATATTGCTAATTGGTATTTAGGGGAGTATCATAATAAATTTATAAATTAAGGATACCTGACATATAATGTTCAATCACCCTATCCATGAACCTGGAAATGTCTTTGCATTTGTTGGATCAGTTGTACTTTCGTGTCTTTCAGGAGTGCTATAAAGGTTTTGTTGCTACTATCATTGGGATTTTCTCTATCACTATGTCCTCAAACTGGCTATATTTTTTATGTATGAAGGCAGTTGACTTCTGTATGTCAATTTTATATCTTGCTACCTTACTGAATCTTCTTGTTTTAGTTAATCACTGATACTAGGGTTCTCCAGGTATACCAGGAATTGCCAAAATTTAAAGGGCCAGATAGTATTTTAGGCTTCGCCGTATGTCTCCATTATAGATTCTTTTTTGTTTGTTAACCACTCTTTAAAAACGTAAAAACCATTCTTAGCCCGAGAGCCATACAAATACAGACCTCAGGTGTATAGTTTACTACTGTATATCATCTGCAAATAATTTTTCTTTACCAACTTTTATGCCTCTAATTGATTTGTCTAAATAACTAATATTTCTAGCATAGGGTAGAACAGTTGCGGAGATGGTGAGCATCCTTGCCTTGTTCTTGGTATTAGAACCAAGGTCTCTAGTGTTTTCCTATTATGTAAGATATTGACGTTGGGGCTAAGGTACGTATTTTTTTATCGTGTTAAACAAGCATTCATCACTTGTCATTCCTTGAATGTTTTTTTAAGGAATGGATTTTAATTTTGTGAAAAGCTTTTTTAGCATCTATAAAACTAATGATGGGATTTTTCTTCCTTGGGTCTTTTAATAAATGGTGTATCCTACTAGGTCATACATAGGCTATTATTTTCTTAACGTGATGTTGGATTTGTTTGCAAATATATTATTTAGAAATTCCGCATCAGTGTTCATGAGTGATATTGGTTTGTGTTGTTTGGGGTTTTTTTTGGGGGGGGGGTGGGCGGGTACTGTCCTTATCAGATTTAGGTATACATCATAAATGTATTGAATGTTACACATCATAGAAACAGTTGGTAAGTTTTCCTTAATTTTCATTTTCTTGCAACAGTTTATGGTGCATTAGAACTATTTTGTTGAAAAGTTGGCTTGAATTCCTCTCTAAAACCACCTGGGCCTGGTGCTTTTTCTTAGGGTAGTTTCTTAATAATTTTTCTAGGGAAATTGGTTTGCTTTAGCTTTATTATCTCTTTATTATCTCTGCTTTAGCTTTATTATCTCTTATCAGTTTTGATAATCTGTATTTTCCTAGCAGAATATCCATTTCATGTGGGTTTTCAAACTTACAGAGGGCGGCAGAGTGATTGTGTGATTTTTTTAAACAACCTCTGCTTATTTTTCTTATTTCTCTTTGTGTATACTTGTTTTCTCTGCTCCACTCTCCTTTCCCTCTCTCTTTTCCAATCAGGTTAATTAGTGGTTGTCTTGTTAATTTAAAAAAATAACAGATTTTTAATTATTAGGTCTATTTCTTCTATTCTCTATTTCATTGATTTCTAGTTTTACCTGTAATAATGTTTCCTTTCTTGTCTTTTTAAAAACTCTGTCCACTTGCCTGAAGTAACCTTTATTCTTTATTTTTACCCTTTCTGAATCTCTTTATGTTTCTTGGAATACAGTATGTGATTAGGTCTAGCTTTGTAAGCTAAGTTAAACTTTTTTTTCTTTTAGCAGCAGCTGGGTTAGGTCTTTTCACATTTATTTTTACTGTGTAACTGTAATACTTTTGGTCTCAACTTTCGCACAATATTTATAATTACGTGTGTTTTATCTGCTATATTCCTTTTTCTATGATGTGCTGTCTTTGCTCTTTAAGAAACTAGTTTCTGGCATGTAAGGTTTATATTTTTGTTTTGATTGCCTGTTATTTAACCTTTTACTATCTGTGTGTCAGTGTTTAATTGTATTCTTTAACTCTATTAGCTTATACAACAGTTTGATTATCTGCTTTGCCCTTTCCCTCTGTGTTACATGCAACATTTGCCCATTAGTCTTCCACCCTCACCTCAGTATTTGTTTGTCTTAATAATGTATGTGGATATATTAAAATCCTCACTGTCAGTTCTTTTGCTTTAGTTTTTGCAGTTATGTCTTGGGTTAGATGAAGCTTATTCTCTAGATTTCTGAAGAAGGGCTCACGAGTGGTAAGGTTCTTGCATGTTTAAATGACCAGACTGAGATGTAAACAGGTTTTCTCATTATAACTTTTCTGCCGCACCTCATTACTTACCTTTGTTGATACACACTGAACGTCCAACCTGGCAGACCTTTTTTAGGTTTGTACTGAGTGTCTTAAAAGTGATATAAAGCATGAACTTCGTAGTCTGGTTTGGGTGGTGCGTTTTCTTGTTGCTTTTTCAAAGATTGTTTTAACTATTCTTCCTTCCTCTTATCATACAGGACCAAGCCATATGTCATTCTACGTTCGAACCCACAAAGGGTCTACACTTTCTCAGTGGTCTCTCGGCAATGGCACCCCAGTCACGAGTAAAGGAGGGGACTACTTTGTATTTTATTCCCATGGACTCCAGGCCTCTGCATGGCAGTTCTGGATAGAAGTACAGGTGGGAACTTCCCAGCATTGCTGGTATTACTGATCAGGTTTCCAGGTGGTATTTGGCAAGAACCTTGGGATCAGTCAGTGTTCTGCCTTCCTAGAAGTAGAGAAGTAACTAATTTTCTCCTCCAGGTCTTGGAAGAACAGCCTGAAGGAGTGGTCACTGTGGCCATTGCTGCCCACTATCTTTCTGGGGAAGACAAGAGATCCTCCCAGCTGGATGCTCTGAAAGAGAAGTTCCCAGATTGGACATTTCCCTCTGCCTGGGTGTGCACCTACAATCTCTTTGTGTTTTAGTCTTGTGGATGAGCTCTAAGTACATGCCCAGTGGGATACTCCACGTGGCACGGTTTCTCCTTGTGTTTCATGGATGTTGGTATGTAAGTCAATGAATTAATGAGCATATGTTCAAAGAGCTTGGTGGGCTAACACTCTTCAGGGCCCAGCACTGTCTGTAATGGTTATGCTGTGGGGTAGTGTGCATGGCCCTTCTGACACTTGAAAATACCAGTTTTCTGGCACTTAAGCACATGTGGGTATTGCCACTACCTACGTATGTCATTTTATATGACCTTAAGGATGAAAGCCAACAAACCACTTTAATAGTTGTCCCCTTACGATCATGAAAGATGCAGAAGGTACTGTAAATCCACTGTTAATGAGACAAATGACGTTTCCAGTTAAAGCCCAAGACCATTTTTTTGGTGTCATTGGATGGTAGGTTAAATATCATTCACGGGAGTAATGATTCCCCTTGAGACCTAACTCTGTAGGTCATTAGAAAGCAACTGCGCTAAAGACTGGGGAAGAACCATTGGGCTTTTGAGGCCCCAGCCTGCGCCGAGAGCTCTGCTTCTGCATGCAGCCTTTAGTGTGCTTTGCATCTCTGAAGCCCCGGTCCTCTGATGTGGAAACCTGTGTGAGTTGGTGACTCCTGTCCGTCTGACAAGTGGTCACTGAGCTCCATCATTGTAATGCTTTTCTGAGGTTGTTTTCAATGCCTGTTTCCCTCTGAAACATATCTTTTCCTCCTCTCCACACCTCACCATTGTGAGAAGAGCATTTGTCTAGTTACCTTTCCCTCTGAGTTTCACAGGCTCTTTTGGTTTAGAATATTGTTTGTGCAAGTATATGACGTTAACTTCCTTCTTCAGAGCACTAGTTGCCATGGTGGCTATTCTGGGGTGGGAGGAGAGTGGGGTTGGGAGTGGCTGGGCATTTTATATTTATTCTCATTTTTTAGGAGTCTTCTGTTATCCAAGGTTAATCCTTTAGGGCATAATTTTATTGATGCACTGGGTCCTTGTTTTTGTCTGTTTTCCAGCCAGTTGAACAGATTAGTTTCTCACTAACTTACTGTGTTCAGCAGAGCTGGCTTTCCTGAGACTTGAGGCTGTGGCTTGTACTGGCGTGTCCTTCTGTAACTGTCCTTATAGTTGTTGGTGTTCAGATCCTACATGATGGCAGCTCTAGGACTTAGAGGTACTTTTCATGTTGAGGAAGATGGCTGTTGGCTTCCTGGCTCCAGCAGTGGAAGAGTTTAGTTAGAGCAGTGGTAAATGCTGCTAGCTTTCTTTTTTCCATTAAAAATGTAAAAAGACAATTTTTGCATTTAGCAAGCCTAGGCCAAAAAAAACATTTTAAAGAAAAGCCATAGTAAAACAAGAGAAGTGGCACTCGGATCTGCCTGAACAGAAGGAGCATAGTAAGTGTGCATTGTTGAAGAAAATACTTCTTGAAGCTGCTTGTGCTTTCTGAATCATGCTCCTCAGACTGCCTGCCTAATTTGTGACTCCTTAAAAACTGACCGAGCCCACACAGACAGCAGGGTTGCAGCCAGAGCTGAATGGTAACATGCTGTCACATGCGTGGACACTGGAACCATTGCTCTTCCTGGACTTTGTAGGAACCATATAGAGTTGACCCTTGAACAACACGGGGATATGGGGTGCTGACCACTGTGCAGTTGAAAATTTGCATATAACTTTACAGTCATACCTCTGTATCCAAGGTTCTACAGCCATGGATTCAACCAACCGTGGATCGTGTAGTACTGTAATACCCAGCGTGTATAATTGGATCTGTACCGTTCAAACCCATGTTGTTCAAGGGTCAGCTGTATCACTAGTCTTGGGTGCTTCACGTGTCAGGCAGTAACACATAAGGTTTGCAGTGTTTATAGCTTTTATAGACTCAACAATTGTGGAGAAAAAAACATATCTAAACACATTTCAAAATACAGGCATATTTTCTGTTCCTGTGGTTAATCTGAAATAGATTAATGGAAATTATTTATAGGAAAAAGAAAAGCAAAATCACAAGTGTTGAAGAAGGACATTACATGTGAAACAAATAGTTCCCTGTTGTTACTCCTTTTCAGTAATAATCATGGTTTTCTTTTTGCCTTTGAGTTATTTTCCTATGCGAACAATTCTCTCTTGTGTTTGGTTTTTTCTTTGGCATTATAAAGCTCTGATTATCGTACAAATGCTCACTAGTCTCACAGCATGCTCAATATTCTGGGGGACTGTTTTAATGCCAAAAGTGGTTAAGTAATTATACACAATATTCATGGCTCTGTTAAGAACACTGTCAGATCAGCAATCTCTGAGATTAAAGAACTTGTTAGTTTTTTGAGTATCTGATTTGAATAACTCATTTCTAAAAAAGGGTCTTTTCAAATTCTAATGCATTTCCTACAGAATTTAAAATGTACAGTACTGCACATTCAGGGAAAGTATGAAGGGTTGTGATATTGAAGAAATCCTTAAAATTTACATTGTGTCTGACCTAAGATTGTTGCATGAAGTATTTGTTTCCACACTTTAGCAGATGTAAATAAGCACGATAGGATTCCTAAAATGTCACCACTGAGGGAGCCACTACTTATGAAGCCAGACTGCTGACTCCGGAAGCTACAGAAAAAATGATTATGTCTGTTTCTTTTCACTGGTTTGCTAAGGATTAATTTATTGCCTTACAATTTAACTGAAATAAACTTTTTAACATACGAGTTAGTATCTTTAACAGAGAAACAGATCTTTATTTTGTTTTCCTGTATCCCCCATATTTGAAGGGTATAGAGCCTTTTAAAGCTGTTAAAAAGACCTAGATGGCTCATGTGGTATCATTGATATTTTAATGGGTCATGTGACCAAAGAACTCAACATGGCTTCAACTGGAATCCATTTTACTGTGGAATGAAATTGTGCATCTGAATTTCACAGAAATCAATGGCCTATCATCAATCAATCATTTGGTAAATATTGAGCTACAGCATATTTAGCAGTTTTATCATTGCCACTGGCAAAGAAAATCACTGAAGGGCTAATAAATAAAGGCTGTTCTTTCATTAAGTGATTGATTGATTGATAGGGATAGGAGGGAGGGAAGAAAATACGGTCTTTCAGCCAGAGAGTAACCCACTGCACATTCCAATCTTCACACAAGGAAGGGGCACCACCAGTCCCCAAACAAACAGTGTACCACTTGTGAGCTCCCAGAGCTCTGTGCAAGTTAACTTCCCTTCCTAAGTGAATTCCCTCCGAATAACTTCTATTCTTAAATACACCTTGCCTTCTTTTAGGGCCAATAAAGCCAAAATGCATCTATGCCTCTTTATGTCTGTTTTTGTTCGAAAAAACACCTTGGGCATTTTTGAAGTGCATCAGTACTTTTTTTGATACCACTACTTCCTGATTTGATTGATTGGTAAAAAATATAATAAGCATGTTTGTTGACAATTTCTTTTCTCCAAGTTTGGCCCTACACCATGACCAAATGGGATGTATACCAGGAATGGAATGTTGGTTTAACACCTCAAAAAACCAATGTCATATACCAGATTATTAGAATAAAGGACTACAGTATAATCATCTCAACAGATGGAAAAAATTTTTTTGTTAACTAAGTAACAACACCTTTTTATGATAGAAAACACTCAACAAACTAATGATAGACGGGAACTTCCTCAACCTGATAAAGGTCATCTATGAAAAACTCAACAGCTAACATCCTAACTTATGAAAGACTCAATACTTACCCCCTAACGCCAGAAGGACAAGGTTATCTACTGTTGCCACTTGAATACTGTATTAGAGGCTCTGGCCAGGGCTCTAATTGCAGACGACATGATCTTCTATACAGAAAATCCTAAAGAGTCCACACAAAAAAACTATATTGGGTCAGCCAAAAAGTTCATTTGGGTTTTTCCCTAAGATCTTACAAAAAAACCTGAACGAACTTTTTGGCCAACCCAATAGTAAATGAATTCAGCAGTGCTGCAGGATCCAATTACAGCATAGTATTTTTATATACTAACAAAGAACAATCCAAAAATAAAACAATTCTATTTTCAATAGCATCAAGAAGAATAAAATACTAATAAGCTTAACAAAAGTACCTATAAAACACTACTGAAAGAAACTGAAGACATGAATAACTGGAAAAACACCCCATGTTCATGGACTGGAAGGCATATTATCAAGACGGCAATACTCTCCAAATTCATCTGAATACAATCCTTATCAAAATCCTAGCTGCCTTGTGTGTGTGCGCGGGTGTGCACGGAAGTTGACAAGCTGATTCTAAAATTCAAATGGAAATGCATGGGACCCAGAAGAGCCAAAATGGTCCTGAAAAAACCAAACTTATGACTTACTCACACATTCAAAATCTCCTACTAAAGAGCAACAGTAATCAAGACAATGTGGTACTGGCATTAAGGAAAGACCCCAGAGATCAAAGTAATACAACTGACAGTCTCAGAAATAAACCCATACATTTCTAGTCAATTGATTTTCGACAATTCAATAGGAAAAAAATCTTTTCAGTGTATGGTGCTGGAACAACTGAATATTCACATACAAAAGAACAAAGTTATAGACCTCTTACTTCATACCATATACAAAAATTAACTCAAAATAGATCAAAGACCTAAATGCAGGTGCTAAAATATAAAACTCTCATTAGAAAACACAGGCATAAATCTTCATAACCTAGGATTAGGCAATGGTTTCTTGGATATGACACCCAAAAGCTCAAGCAACCAAAGAAAAAGTTGGACTTCACCAAAATGAAAAAGTTCTTTGCCTCAAGACAGTATCATAAAAGTGAAAAGCTCTCAGAATGAGAAAATATTTGCAAATCATATCTCTGATAAGTCTAGTATCCAGAATATATAAAGATCTCTTGCAAACCAACAATAAAATAAATGATCCATTTGTGAAATGCACAAAGGATGTGAATACATATTTTTCTCCTGAGAGATGTGAATGGCTAATAATCATATGAAAAGACATTATTAGCCATCAGGGAAATGTAAGTCTAAACCATAAGATACTGTTTCATGCATAACTTAGATCGCTATAACCAAAAAAAGACAATAACGTGTGCTGATAGTAGAAACCAGAACCCTCCTCCACTGCTAGTGGTAATGTTAAAAAAAAAAAAAAAAGGCACAGGCACTTTGTAATACAGTTAGGCATTGCCTCAAAAAAACTAACCAGTTATATGACCCAGCATTTCCACTGCTAGAGAGAACTGAAAACACATGTCCACGCAGAAACTTGTACATCAATGTTCATTATTAATGATGGTCAAAAAGTGGAAACCACCCAAATGTCCCTCAACTGATGAATGGATAAACATGTAGTATATCCATAAAATGGATTATTCAGCCTTAAAAAGGAATGAACTACTAATATACAAAGTTGGAAACCTCATGCTAAGTGAAAGCCAGACAGAAAAAGCCACATATTATATAAGTCCATTTATATGAACTGTCCAGAACAGGCAAATTCAGAGACAGAAAGCAGATTCAGGAAAAGAGGAAAAAGTCAAAATTCCACCTATTATTTTAGTCGCATGTATTAGAGATGACTAGTTTCCTCTGGTATGTGTAATTTTATATCATTTTTTCATTATATTTTGAATATTTTCCATGTCATCAATATGGACCGTCTGTTCCAATTGCCTATTTATTGCCAGGCATCTAGGATGCTGCCAACTCTTGATGCTCCTTTTCTAAATAACTCTGCATACACGTTTTAAATCTAAATTTCTAGTTATTTCATAAGGAAAATTCTAAGATAGAATTACATAATGAAAAGAATATTTTTATGACTTTCAATACATATACTTTTTGCTGTTAATTTGAGATGATGAATAAACAAAAGTTCATGTAATGGTTTTATTGCCCTTTACCAAGTAAAAAAATACACATTACAGAAGTAGCAGCAACTTTAATTACAAGCAAAGGTTGACTCTACCCCCAAATGACTTCTTGTTTTGGTATCAGCAAATAATTTAAACTTCAAATAGTTATATTGAATATTTAAATTCATTGGTTAAAATTATGGCTTAAACGGTCGATATGTGATCCAAACAAGGCAAAATTAAAATATGAATTAAAAAAATTAAAGTATGTAACACATTACCAAAGAGAAATTTTCTGTAAAGTTGCCAATTTTTTTGCCTTGGGGCCACCTATATCTGTTAGTTGAAAAACAAGTAGTTTATACAAGAAAAGTTTCGTTCATGGCGTTAACCACAGGAATACAGTTAACTTATTGGTGCCCTGCTTTTAAGAGTGCAAGATGAACCCAGCAGCACATTAGGATACCTGAAAAGATCATAGCTGTTTACAATGGTGAATCATTTTTATTGACTAAATACTCACACCAAACACAAAAGTAATGCTAGTTCTTCTCCTAATAGACTAGGACAGGAGAAGAAATTCTTCAGTTTAGTTTCTTGCTGGGCTGCATGTACTCACATTTTCTATCTTACAATTCAGGGAAAGGTGGTTTAAAACAAAGGCTTAAATAAACATAGCACCAGAAGGACCAGGTACCAGTAATCACATATTCCACCCATTCAGGAGTTTTTGTATGTGAAATTATTGCACTTGTAATGTGAAAAGTAAGTGATAGTAAATTACCAAACTCAATAATTTAAAACCGTTTGATGAGTTATGAACAAAGCATTTTCAAAATGGTTTTGGGTTTCCCTTCAAAGGAAACCTGGCTAGGACAACTAACGCTAGCCATTTACTTTAAAAAGCAAGGATAGAGGACCAAGTTTTATTTCTAAACTGTAATTGCACTATGAGAAGAGAGGCTGTTTTACATAGTGGTATGAATTTGGTCCACATCAAATACACTGTTATTATAAAAATAAGTTCGTTTTTGTAAAAAATAACATTGCATTCCTTTGTTCAAATTGCACAGTACAGACAAGCTATCTAAATTAATACTGTTATATAAGGTAATTGATGTACATACAGTGGATATGTGTTCAGTCTAAAGCAATTGAGTATGCAGTCATGTTTTCATAATGTATGAAAACTAAAGTTTGTCATTTCTAGAAATACATAAAATATTTAAAAAGTTACAGTGAAGAATGCATTCTTTACATACTAATTTTTAGTAGCCGTGATAATACAGGATTCAGCAGTCTATTTACATAAAAGTCCATTTTTATTCAATTTACAAAAGCAATAAATAAGAAACTACATTAATTTGCACAAAACCTGTTTCATTTCATGATCAGTGTGACCATTTCTGTTACCTTATGACCAAGCCAATAAACCTGTCTTCCTCTATGAAGACTGCTTATATTTTGGAAAGAAGAGCAAGCCCTGTCTTTGTTCCAAGAGTGAGTATCTATAGCCATGCAGAATCCAGCATAAAACCTTACAAATTATAGTACAAGCCCTAAAAATATGAACAGTGCCTTTGAGTATACTTACACAAGAGTACTCACAAAAAGATAACAATTCTTTGATACAAAATAGTTTAGTGGTATCTAATAGCATAATTGATACGAACTCCTCAGACCTCAGCCCACGCTGACCTAGCAGGAACCAAGCTTGCTAAAAAGCAGGCACACTGACTCACAGGTAAATAGCTTCCATCCATTCAGGACCGGGATTTAACAGGCTAGCAGAGGAGCATGTCTCCTTCATACAGGCACCTCTTACGCTCGGGCAGGCATCTATTCAGAGGCCCAGTTAGGGAGGCCAGTGCTCTCGATCCAAGGGGGCATACAGGTAGCTCGGGTACTTGATGAGCTACAGCAAGCACCTTAGCGTTTGTTTTTAAAAAGCAGTCTGAACACATGCTGAACCGGAAAACATAGGAAGCTGTAAGTAGTGAAAAGTGTTTTGCTCATCTGGGGCAAAACAATCCCTGTGGTTTAAGAACTACCAACCTTTAAGAATAAAACCAAAATATTCTCATGTACATCTGTACAATATTCTTTATTACTTCCACTGCAGCTTAAAAAAATTTTTTTATGAAAGATGATTTTTTTGATATCACATTTTTATGGACTCAAAGAGATTTCTTAGAGGAGAAAGAGTTAGTTAAAATTTAGTAATACCTTACCAGAGTCTCTGAGCTGAGTTCTCTCCCTGGTTAAATCATCCAACTAGGTCACAGTGTCCTCAGCTGCATGCTGCTGCTAATTAATACTGCCCGTGGTGACGGCACCCATTGTTGTTAGGACACAGAACAGTCGTAAGTCCCATCCTGAAAAGGTTCCTCCTCCTCTGCTCGGGTTGTGTCCTCCTCTTTCCGGCTGACCAAACTGCTACCTCCGAACTCGCCCTGGGGGATGCTCCCGTGGCCGGAGGAGCTCCTGTTCTCCTCTGCCCGGGGGCTAGTCTGTTCAGGAGTCTTACCCACAGTTATTGGCTGGAAGGCTTCAGGCTGGACCTGCTCTTCTGTTATCTCACTGAGCTTCTGCAGTTGTGGCTTAATGATGTTTAAAAATGGCTTATATCCAGGACTAAGTAAAAGAAAAAGGAAATTAGCTCTCCTCTGCCACATTCAAAAGGCTCCATAGCATGTTATGGATGAATTCCTACTAAGCACTGATACAGTAAGGTCAATGGTAGATTGTGGGGGAGGGGAGGAGGCACAGAAGGGTCGGGAGGAAAGGCTTTTTAGGTGCCAAGGCCACCATAGAGGGAGCAGCACATAATGTAAGTGTAAGCACGAAGAGCACAGACTGATATTCTTTATCCAGCAATACGATTAAAAATCACATTCTATAATCTAAGCACCGATAGGATTTTAGACTTGAAAAACAGGGGCTTCGGAGAACATTTAACCTGAATGAATCTACCAATTAAGGAAAACTAGACCCAAGTAAGGGAAACCCCAAATCCACACGTAACTGGTGACAAAGGGGTAGAATCCCAAGCTCTTTTAAGTTCATTCACTACTCTTAATTTGGGCTTGTTAGTAACTGCCATGGAATGTTAAATTCACACAGACCTTAAATTTTTATCTTCTCAAGCAGATGTTTTTAGGTTATTACCTTCAATTCGACAGAACTAAAAATCTCAAGTTCCACCCTAGCTCTGAGATCATTTGTACTGCATCAGTCTTGAGTCAGTGACATGTATTCACTGACCAACACTATCTCAATGGATATTACTCATCTAAACTGGTATAAAATGGTAACTAAAGAAACTAGCCTTTAAAATGAATATACAAAAGGAGTTTTTATTTCTAGCAACCTAAAAAATCTCCAAATAAATGAACCAGAACTAAGCCTTAATGTGAAAGGACAGGATTCACCAAAGGACAGTGAAGATAACAAACCTAATGAAACTAGCACTTACCAATCTGTAGAGGCCCATCTGTCCACAGCATGCAGCCCTGTCTTTATGTTCTGTAACATCTCTCCATCTACCTCTGAAGATTGTATAATAACCAAAATCTGGTTGATTATTGAGGATTCTCTGAGAATCAGGCCTATAACAACGCACCAGTCCAGACATCCTGCCTCCATGAAGATGTGTAGCAAATACCTACATATATAAGCAGAAACAAAAATGACTGATGCTAAAAATGATCTACAGATGTACATAAGGGCAATCATTATCGGGAAAGTAGCCTCCGTACCCAATTTACCCAAATATCCTGAGTAGGCATTCTATGCTTTCAAAATGCTGAGAAACTCACCGAAGCTGAACCTGGGATTTGTGAGGCCCTTTACTTGCCAACTCCATGGAGATGTGCTCTAGGTCTGACTGAGTTAAACTGAGTGTGGAGAAATTTTCATCCACCATTGTCCAGTCTCCGTCCACCATGGAGCTACTTTCAGTCAAGTCTGTGGCTGAACCAATACTGCATTCATCACCTGATGAAGAATTGCCAAAAATTACAAACTAGCTTCATGTAGAAAATGTTTTCCTTTCATTATAAATATTAGCTATCTCTCAGATGTTGATTTCTCTTCAGGATTTTGAGACCAAAACATTAAATCCACTACTAAAACTCCCATGTTACATTAATAGTAGTAGATATAAAAAAAAAAAAAATCATTAGAGAGGTAACCAGGCGTTATGTGCCTTCATACTACCTAAGAAGTAGTCTTGCCTACCTCTGAAAAAAAAAAAAAAACCTAGCAATAATTTGTCTTTTTTTTTGTCTTTTATTTTTTGGGTTTGGGGGCATGCTTCGTGGCTTGTGGGATTTTAGTTCCCTGACCAGGGATTAAACCTGGGCCCCCTCGGCAGTGAGAGTGCAGAGTCCTAACCACTGGACCACCAGGGAATTCCCGATCACGTTTTTAGATTCAATTACCAATTTATAAGAAATACAGAGGAAACTGTTTAAACCATGAAGATGCAATAACCTAAAATCCACATCATGAGAAAATCCACAGAAGCAAGTTTCTTCAATGAATAAACTGCAAGGGGAAAAAGAGAGATGGGGATGGGGAACAATCACTAAAAAGAAAATTAAAAAACATAATCACAGTGTGTGAATCTTATTTGGATCTTGATTCAAACCATAAAAAAATTATGACATTATAAAACAGTTGGAATTTGAATATTTACTGGATATTTGATGGTATTAAGGAATTACTATTAAATTTTTAGAGAGATGTTAATGGTATGATTATCATTATTTTCAAGAAGAGTCTTCAAAAATATATACTGAAATGTTCACAGATAAAATATATCATGTCTTGGATTTAGTTCAATAATATAGGAAGGGGAAAGTGGATAAAACAAATTTGTTCCTGAGTTGGTAATAACTGGAGTGGGGGCTGGGGGGAGGGTGTCCATTATACTATTATTTCTCCTTTTTAAATATGTTTGAAGTGACCTCTTTAAAAAGTTTTCCAAAAAAAAAAGCAATGATGCCACCTCACGTCCATTAGGATGCTGCTATCAACAAAACCAGCAAATAAGTGTTGGTGAGGATGTGGCAAAACTGGAATCCTTGCCAATGTTGGTAGGAATGTAAAATGGTGCAGCTGCTATGGGAAAAAAATTGAAAATAGAATTACCATATGATCTGGCAATCCTACTTCTGGGTATATACCCAAAAGAATTGAAAGTAGGGTCTCGAAGAGACCTCCCATGTTCACTGTACTCCCACATTCATTACAGCATAACTCACAATAACCAAAAGGTGGAAGCAATGCAAGTGTCCCCTGATGGATGGATAAAATGTGGTA